>NC_091820.1:73842500-74467500 GCF_041296235.1 Equus asinus
TTAGAGGAAATCACCCATGCAGAACAGAAAAGAGAAAAAAGAGTTAGACTCTATTTTGAGAATGAGAACAGTGTTAGGGAACTCTGGGAGAATATCAAGCGTGCTAACATTCGGATTATAGGGGTCCCAGAAGGAGAAGAGAGAGACAAGGGGCAGAAAATTTATTTGTTGAAATAATAGAGGAAAATTTTCCTCACCTGAGGAAGGAAACAGTCATCCAAGTTCAGGAAGCACAGAGAGCCCCAAACAAGAGAAGCCCAAAGAGGCCCACACCAAGACATATTATAATCAAAATGTCTAAAATTAAACACAAAGAGAATCCTAAAAGCAGCAAGAGAAAGGCCACAAGTGACATATATAGGGAAGCCCATCAGGCTGTCAGCGGACTTCTCAGCAGAGACCCTACAGGCGAGAAGAGAATGGCACGACATATTTGAAGTGCTAAAAGGAAAAAAACCTACAACCAAGAATACTCTATCCATCAAGGCTGTCATTCAGAATGGAAGGAGAGATAAAGAGCTTCCCAGACAAGCAAAAATTAAAGGAGTATATCACCAAAAAACCAGTTCTACAAGAAATGTTGAAGGGACTTAAGTGGGAAAGCAATGACCACAAATAGAGATAAAAGAAAAAAAATTATCAAAAAATCCAAAACAACAACAAGAAAAAACAGGCAATAAAATCACTTGTAAGGTAAAAGTATAGTAAAGGTTGCAGATCAACTACCTGTGAAGGTAATATGAAGGTTAAAAGACAAATGTACTAAAACCACCTATTTCAGTGACAAGAGGGTAATGGATAGACACACACTAAACAAAAGACTATATATGATGTGAAAAACATATAATGTGGGAGGAAGGGAGTGAAAAAGTAGAGCTTTTAGAGAGAGGTCAAGCTAAAGAGTCTATCTACTCAATATAGACTGTTGTATGCATAGTATATTAAATAGGATCCTCATGGTAACCACAAACCAGAAACCTATAACAAGCAGGAAAAAAAGTAAGACAAAAGAAATCAAACATATTACTAAAGATAGCCATCAAACCACAAGGGAAGAGAGCAAGAGAAAAAGAAAGGAACTGAGAAGAACTACTAAAACACCCCAAAAAAAGAAAAAGTGACAAAATGGCAATAAATACATATTTATCAATAGCTACTTTAAATGTCAATGGACTAAATGCTGCAATAAAATGCCATAGGGTGGCCAACTGGATAAAAAAACAAGATCCATGTATATGCTGCATACAAGAGACACACTTCAGACCCACAGACACTCACAAACTGAAAGTGAAAGGATGGAAAAAGATATTCCATGCAAATGGCAAAGAAAAGAAACCAAGGGTAGCAATACTTATATCAGACAAAATAGACTTTAAATCAAAAACTGTAATAAGAGTCAAAGATGGGCACTACATAATGATAAAGGGAACAATCCAACAAGAAAATATAACACTTGTAAATATCTACGCACCCAACATATGAGCACCTAAATATATAAAGCAATTATTAACAGACATAAGAGGAGAAATAGACAGTAACACAATAATAGTAGGGGACTTTAACACTCCACTTACACCAATAGATAGATCATCCAAACAGAAGATCAATAAGGAAACACACACCTTAAAGGACACATTAGACCAGATGGACTTAGTTGATATATACAGAACATTCCATCCAAAAACTACAGAATACACATTCTTTTCAAATGCTCATGGAACATTCTCCAGGATTGATCACATATTAGGCCACAAAACAAGTCTCAATAAATTTAAGAAGATCAAAATATTACCATGCATCTTTTCTGACCACAAAGGTATGAAACTGGAAATCAACTACAGAAAGAAAACCAGAAAAGTCACAAAAATGTGGAGATTGAACAAAATGCTACTGAACAATGATTGGGTCAATGAAGAAATCAAAGAAGAAATAAAAAATTCCTGGAGACAAATGAAAATGAAAACACGACATGGCAAAATCTGTGGGGTACAGCGAAAGCGGTTCTATGAGGGAAGTTTATAGCAATTCAGGCCTACCTCAACAAAGAAGAAAAATCCCAAATAGACAATTTAAAAGTGCACCTAAAAGTACTGGAAAAAGAACAACAAACAAAGCCCAAAATCAGCAGAAGGAAGGAAATAATAAAAATTAGAGCAGAAATAAACGAAATAGAGACTAACAATAGAAAAAATTAATGAAATCAAGAGCTGATTCTTCGAAAAGATAAACAAAATTGACAAACCCTTAGCTAGACTCACCAAGAAAAAAAGAGAGAAGGCACAAATATATAAAATCAGAAATGAAAGAGGAGAGATTACAACGGACACCTCAGAAATACAAAAGATAATGAGAATACTATGAAAAGCTATATGCCAACAAATTGGATAATCTAGAGGAAATGGATAAATTCTTAGAAACATACAACCGTCCAAAACCGGACCAAGAAGATGTAGAAAATGTGAATAGACTGATCACCAGTAAGGAGATTGAAACAGCAATTAAAAACCTCCCCAAAAATAAAAGTCCGGGACCAGATGGGTTCCCTGGTGAATTCTACCAAGCATTCAAAGAAGACCTAATACCTATCCTTCTCAAACTCTTCCAAAAAATTGAAGAGGAAGGGAGGCTTCCTAACTCCTTCTACGGAGCAAACATTATCCTGATACCAAAACCAGACAAGGACAAGGTAAAAAAAAAAAAATTACAGGCCAATATAACTGATGAACATCGATGCAAAAATCCTCAACAAAATTCTAGCAAATCGAATACAACAATACATTAAAAAGATCATACATCATGATCAAGTGGGTTTCATTCCGGGGATTCAGGGATGGTTCAACATCTGCAAATCTATCAACGTGATACACCATATTAACAAAATGAAGAATAAAAATCACATGATTATGTCAATAGATGCAGAGGAAGCATTTGACAAGATACAGCATCCATTTATGATAAAAACTCTAAATAAAATGGGTATAGAAGGAAAATAATATAAGAAAGGCCATATATGACAAACCCACAGCAATTAGCATTCTCAATGGAGAAAAACTGAAAGCTATCCCTCTAAGAGCAGGAACGAGACAAGGATGCCCACTGTCACCACTCTTATTTAACATAGTATTGGAAGTCCCAGCCCGAGCAATCAGGAAAGAAAAGGAAGTAAAAAGGATCCACATTGGAAAAGAAGAAGTGAAACTGTCACTCTTTGCAGATGACATGATTTTATATCTAGAAAACCCTAAAGAGTCCACTAAAAAACCTTTAGAGATAATAAAGGAATATAGTCAATTTGCGGGACACAAAATCAATGTACAAAAATCGGTTGTGTTTCTATACACTAACAATGAAGTAGCAGAAAGAGAAATTAAGAATACAATCCCATTTACAACTGCAACAAAAAGAATAAAATACCTAGGAATAAACTTAACCAAAGAGGTGAAAGATCTGTACACCGAAAACTATAAAACATTGTTGAAAGAAATCGAAGAAGACACAAAGAAATGGAAAGATATTCCGTGCTCTTGGATTGGAAGAATTAACATTGTTAAAATGTACATACTTCCTAAAGCAATCTACAGATTCAATGCAATCCCTATCAAAGTTCCAACAACTTTTTTACAAAAATAGAACAAAGAATCCTAAAATTTATATGAATCAACAAAAGACCCCGAATGGCCAAAGGATTCCTGAGAAAAAAGAACAAAGCTGGAGGTATCACACTCCCCGATTTCAAATTATACTACAAAGCCATAGTAACCAAAACAGCATGGTACTGGCACAAAAACAGGCACACAGATCAATGGAACAAAATTGAGAACCCAGAAGTAAACCCACACGTTTATGGACAGCTAATATCCGACAGGGGAGCCAAGAGCATACGATGGAGAAAGGAGAGTCTGTTCAATAAATGGAGTTGGGAAAACTAGACAGCCACATGCAAAAGAATGAAAGTAGACCATTCCCTTACACCATGCACAAAAATCAACTAAAAATGGATTAAATACTTGAATGTAAGACCCGAAACCATGAGACTTCTAGAAGAAAACATAGGCAGTATGCTCTACGACATTGGTCTGAGCAGCATATTTTCAAGTCCCATGTCTGACCGGGCAAGGGAAACAAAAGAAAAAATGAAGAAATGGGACTACATCAAACTAAAAAGTTTCTGCACTGCAAAGGAAACCATCAACAAAATGAAAATACAACCTAAGAATTAGGAGAAGATATTTGCAAAGCACATATCAGATAAGGGGTTAATATCCAAAATATCCAAAGAGCTCATACAGCTCAACGACATTAAAACCAACGATCCAATTAGAAAATGGGTGAAAGATCTGAACAGAGATTTCTCCAAAGAATATATACAGATGGCCAACAGGCATATGAAAAGATGCTCAACATCATTAGCTATCAGGGAAATGCAAATCAAAACTACAATGAGGTATCACCTCACTCCTGTCAGAATGGCTATAATCAACAAGACAGGAAACAACAAATGTTGGAGAGGGTGTGGAGAGAAGGGAACGCTTGTTCACTGCTGGTGGGAGTGCAAACTGGTGCAGCCACTATGGAAAGCAGTTTGGAGTATCCTCAGAAAATTAAGGATAGATCTACCATATGATCCAGCTACTCCACTGCTGGGTATTTATCCAAAGAACTTGAAAACACAAAGGCATAAAGATACTTGCACCCCTATGTTCATTGCGGCATTATACACAATAGCAAAGACTTGGAAGCAACCTAGGTGCCCATCAAGGGATGAATGGATAACAAAGATGTGGTGTTTATACAAGATGGACTAATACCCAGCCATAAGAAATGACAAAATCCAGCCATTTGTGACAACATGGATGGACCTTGAGGGTATTATGCTGAGTGAAATAAGTCAGAGGGAGAAAGTCAAATACCATATGATCTCACTCATAAGTAGAGGATAAAAACGATAAAAAAAAAAAAAACACATAGCATTGGAGATTGGACTGGTGGTTACCATTGGGGAAGGGGGAAGAGGGGAGGGCAAAAGGGGTGATTAGGGTCACATGTGAGGGGATGCACCATAATTAGTGTTCGGGTGGCGAACATGATGTAATGTATACAGAATTCGAAATATGATGTACATCCGAAAAAAATAAAAATTAAAAAAAGAAATAAATTTAACAAATTCAAATCATAAAAAGTGAAGAAAACTACCCAAAGACTATTATATTGACACATGCTCCCAGAAAATTGTGTCTGCATTAATGTTCCCTCAAATTGTTGATTTATACATAAAATAATGACATGGAGAATTTTCACTATATCTAATAAAATATGCTACAGATGCACTCTGTTTACAAAAAACAAAAAAAAATTTATTTTGACTAAATTTACTACAAATTATTATAATATAATGACTTGTAAGAAACAAATGTGAAATGTCATTTCTTCAGTCCGTCACATTAATTTAGACCTATATGTTGTGAAATTTTTGAATTCAGAAAAATTTATGAAAGTAACTTATTTACATTATATTGTAGTTTTCTGAGGCTGGAAATTTATAATATGCAAAATTTTAAAAATATGTTATTAAACTGAACAGGTGGCACTTTCCAGCAAAAACTACTGGGGAAGTCAATCCATTGAATGTTGAGACTAGTTACAGCAGATGGTCTAGCCTTTGCACCACTTTAATGATGGCTGAGCCCAATCTTCCTACTGGGGTTAGTTGAACACATTTTCATTTATGCACTTAAGTGGAAATGAAAAAGAAAAGCAAAATGTAATTCCATACTATATTGATAACCACATGTGAAAGTTTCCAGCTGTCCATATCTCACATCTGGTATACCGAGGAAATAAGCCGGACAGCGCCATGAATTTAAGCATGTTTTAATTAAATCGTCTACCATTTGAAAGACAGTCCAATTGTGTGAAGTCGCTTCCAGGACTATAAATGGTGCAAAAATGTACCAAGGTAATCATCAATATACTCACTGCTCATATTAAAAACAAAATAAATTTTATTTGTTACTTATTCAAAGTAGTATTCTATTCAAAGAATCAAGGAGGAAAAATAATAGACTGTCTAACCTAACATATCATTCACAGGATGATATATTCCTGACAAATTCCCTCTTCCATTTTCATGCTAATGTCAATTCCTGTGCCTGAAAATCAAGTCCAGTATGAGATTAAAGATAAAGGAAAACGTTGGAAAAAAATTCTGCTGTTCAACATCAGAAAAGCAACTTCAGGATTTGAAGCACAGGGGAATGAAATGCCATTAATTCATAAACATTTGAAAATTTCAATCAGATTTGGCTAGCCAGTTACTATGTAAGAATTAAAGGCCATGTACGTGTGATGAAGGAAACTAGTTTTGCAAAGGCAAATTCACAAAGACTTTTCAAAGATATGCAATAGCACAGACTGTCCTTATACCATATACAGCGAAAAACTGTAGGTGAAAGGCAACGCTGGCGATTGCCTATAGACGTTGTTAGCAAGTATAACCAAAAGTCTTCTGAATTCTGAAATGTAACATAAGGTCAGCCCAGTTGTTTGATTATAAACACTAGATTTTGACATTCAGTTGCAATTTCAGATCATAAGCCAGGAAGTATAAACATATTTGTCCTGAAGAGGGCTCAAAATAATGCTTTAAATGAATAAAGAGAGCATCTAGAAAATGGTTTTGAGCTGTGGCCATTGACCCCAAATGAAAAAGTGTTCATAATTTAAAATTGTTGAGAAATGAAATGTGACCAGTTCAGTGAAAAATAGAGACTTTCCAGAGGGATTTATTTTATATTTAATAAATCAGTTTCATTTATCCTAAAAAAGGAGAACACCAAAGCCTTATTAAGGTGTACTGAGTTTCATATATATGAAAAATGGTGAGAATATTTAGGAGTTACTCTCTAAGTCTATGGAATAATAAGCAGAAATAAGCCAAGGGAAGTTCAGTTTCATTTGTTATCTGCGGAAGAATTTTTAGCTATCAATATAAAATAAATATCTGAATCATACTTTGGAATCTTCAAATTTGAAAATCTTCAATGAAAGAATACACGGCCACTCAATATATAGGTATATTAACCTGACATAGGCCAGATTACTACAGAAACACTGTCCGGTTTTATTAATCCAAGATTAGAAAAACTAAGCCTGCATGGGAAGTTTTCTGTAGGTTCACGAGTAAAGTAAATGATATATGTGTAAAATCCACAAAAATACTTTCATTTTTGAATATTTAGATGCACACATATCTTACCACAAATTATTCACAATTGAGTCAGTCAAACAAATACTGTACCAAACGTACTAGTACAGCATCTCCCAAAGTGTTTTTGTCAGAAAAAAAGGTGAAAGAGATGCTAATAGGTGCTCCTTAATTTCCAATGAAGATATATCATATGACACGTTTCACCCTAAAATTGTGTGACTGTTGAACTTTTTCTCTCAGGAAACATCTCTCTCAATGACTATTGCACCAAGCATTCTAGTATTAGATATCGCAAGTGCTCAAGAGTTTGCAGAAACTTTCCCTGATGAGCAATGTCTTCCTGTGTATCTTTACCTGAGTAAAGTGGTTCTATGGACGTGGACACATGGTTGATCTGCTCACAGGGAAGACAGAAGTGCGAGGGAGTTAAAGACCCTGAAGTAACTCTTAACAAATAAGACGTAGGGGTTGGTGGATAAATGACTAGTTTCAGTGGTACAAATATGAGGCATGTTCAACATTTTTTCTCAGAGTGTTTCCAGAACTGAGTGGCTCAAAGTGGTAACCCACTCTTTAACTCCCCTTTTGTTAGCTTTCTCTCTCCCATATCTCAATTCCCCATTCCCTCACAGTATTTTTTGATTACCTCCTAAGTAAACTACTGGAACCCAAATCCTTGTCCCTGAGACACTTCTGGGAGAGCCCAAACCAAGACAATTCTTTAGAAATACTTTGCAAAGCCTACTTCTGCTTGCAGTAAAGATGACAACCCTCCCACAAAATAAAATTAAGCCAAAAATCTAGTGATAGTTATCACAGGAACATTGGCTATCTATAACCCTTATAGAGCATCTCCTCTTCTCATTGTCTTCTCTTTCCCCAATCCCATGATTCTCCTTTCTTGTATCCTCTTCTCACTGACCTGCTTTGCATCTTTATCTTTCCCTTTCAACGTTTCTCTCAGGGCATCTGTTCCTGGTTCTGTAGGGTGTTGAGAGCTCATGAAAACTTTTCAGACTCTGGAGGACTTAGTATATTTCAAGACACTATAATGATTAGTGTTTCATAAATTACTAGAGTATTATTTTCAAATTATGTTCTATGACAACTGAATAATAAGGGTTATGTAAAAATCATAGCTTGTGGCTCAGTTTTGTAAATGCTGAGATAGATAATGTTAAACTTATGGATAGCAGGATTTCTCAGAATTGTTAATATAATTTCAAACTTGAATCTCCAAGATAAGCATGGATTAAGCAGCTTTTACCAAATTTTTTTGACTCCAATCCCTTTTATTTGCATCACTTTTGATTAGAGTAAAACTGAAATGATCTGAAATAAGCAGATAGAAATGCATACCAATGGGGAAAAGTTAAAACTATAGTTATATATATACTGGGCTATAACTTCAGTTCTGAAATATATGAGAGAATTATTGTCATCTTGAGTTGTATATATAAATAAATGTATATATATATTCTCTCAACTATAGTTTTTTTTGAAAAGTAAATGAGCTCTAACTGTGCTAAATATATTATGAACACATTTCATGTGCGTATCTCCACCTTATGAAGAATAAAGCCACAGAAAAGAATTTTAATTTTATACCCAAAATTTTGGTGGAATTTGCTCACTTCTTGGAGCTTTTCCAAGTAATTCCACTGAGATTAAACATTCCTTCTTTGTGAAGATGTTATAAAAAATTACAATAACAAAAGATTTTTTTTTAATTTTCAGTTATATTATAGGTAGCATTGGTTTTAAGATCTGACACCACCAGTTATTGCCAATGGTTTCCAAGTATGTGGGGAAGTTTTTGTTCCACGTATATTTCTCTTAAACTACATACATGCTATGTTTGACAGGTCCTCCTACTAAATGCATGGTTTATATTAAGGGACATCCTAAATATTTATTAATTAAGTTTCACAGTTGCAAAAATACTTTTATTATATTTACTATTCTAAGTCACTTTTATGAAGCCAGAATTTTGGCAAATAAATGGGGCAAAAATTGAGGCAAAATCATGAATATACTAATTATTTACTGAAAAAGTCAAGCGAAAAACAAAAGTGTCAAGTTTGTAAAATGACTCAGCCCCTTAAAATTGCAATATGGCTCAAATTTAAAGTTAATGTTTCAATCACATTTTATATCAGACCTCTTCTGATACCTTCTTGTACTGCATGGGTTGAGTTTTAGAACAGTCGTTTCTTAGCTTGTTCCTTGTTTTATCAAAATTTATAACAGATACACATATCCAAATCACCAGAAAAAAAGAAATCGAGTATTAAGATGTTTTACATTTCCATTGTAAAGTAAAAGTATTATTTTATAGAAAGTTCCTTTTCACATATCAATTTCCACCTTAGTGAATGCAATGTGTGAGTTGGAACCAGGATCGTTTGCAAATTATAGAATTATTGAGATGTTTCTACATTCCAATTAAAACAATTTCAGTCTCTCAAATATGAATTTGTTTGTATATGTGTTAGCATATAGATCAGTGCTAGCTGTATCTTTTTTTGTTATACACTAAAGGAAATATTCACGAAGATCTTATATTGATATGCTCATTATTACTATGATAAATGAAATTAATATCACTACCCAGCAATGTAAGATTTTGGAAATAAAATACTGATAGGGAATACAGATAAAAAGAATAAAGCATTTTTTCTGATGGGACTTTATAAAGGGAGTTATAAGCAGCATAGATATTATCACATATTTTAGTACACTCATTTATCCCCAAATAGCTGTTAAAAATAACACTTTAGAAGATTTAGCCTTTGCTGTCCATTTCCCTCCCCTCTGGCAACCAGCAGTTTGTTCTTTGTATTTATGAGTTTGTTTCTGTTTTGTTTTGTTTGTTCATTTGTTTTGTTTTATAGATTCTACATATAAGTGAAGTCATATGGTATTTGTCTTTCTCTGTCTGACTTATTTCACTCAGCATAACATCTTCTAGGTCCATCCATGTAGTTGCAAATGGCAAGATTCCTTTCTTTTTTATGGCTGAGTAATATTCTATTGTATATATATACCACATATTCTTTATCTATTAGGGTATTGGTAGACAAGTTGCTCCCATATCTTAGCTATTATAAATAATGCTGCAATGAGCATAGAGGTACATATATCTTTTAAAGTTAGGCTTTTGGTTTCCTTCAGGTAAATATCCAGTGGAACTGCTGGATCATATGGTAGTTCTTTTTTACTTTTTGAGGAACCTCCATACTGTTTTCCAACTTTCTTCTTTGAAGTTCATTAGTAAATGTACTCTAAAATCATCAATTCAACCATTTTCAAAAATAATATTAATGACATTAAAATGTTAATTTCATAACAGTAGATGCTTGTATATAAGGAAAACTTGCTATAAATGTATTCCATCTTAACCATTTTTAATCAACAGTCTTTTTATAACATTGACATATGGGAGACAATATAGCAAAGTGATTAAACATTTGGGCTGGGAAATTATGCTGCCAATGTTTGAATTCTAGCTTCTCTACTTTCCAGATGTTTGATTTTGAGAACATTGCTAACCTCAAAGTTCTTAAAACAGTGATTACAACTGTCTGAAAACTTCTGGTATATTTACATTTGTCAATATTTATATTTCTAGTCATCTTCTATAAAATTAGTCATGTATGTCCCCAAACCAAAAGTCCAGTTATACTATCTAGCTCATAAAGAAGTGAATGTAAGCTGTGGGAGAGCTGTGGACCGATAGGTCTCTCTCTTAGGCAGCAGAATTGGACAGAATCTCTCCTCCATCTTCTGCTGTTGCTGTTACACCAACAAGAACTCACAAGGAAAATCTATTAAAACAATCATGACTGAGAGCCCTTTGGTTACTCATTGACAATTAAATAAAATTACCATCATATTTATCTTCATTATCTGTTATCAACATGCACCAATCATGTTTTGCTTGGAGTGGAAGGAAAATGAAACTGTCATTTCCACTCTTGGCCTGGGGACCCTTCTGTTGCTCCCCTCAGGGCTCAAGTGGTTACAAGGTGATATTGCAAATTGTTTGTGCTTTTATTCCTACTTTGGGATTTTGAGTGTCCGTGTAGAAGTCGACACATCTGCATAAAAAAATATATGTCCTCCTCTAAGTCCCACTTTTGGAACTTGACAATTAACCTTTATTAAATTAACAAAATTCACTCTGTTAAGAGCCAGGCAAATGGATGAACAAGAAATCCCCACTGCTCTCAAGGAGCATACTTTAGTTGAAAATACGGACTAAGAAATCTATGACTACAAATGAAAGTAGTAAACTGATATTGGATAAAGGTGAACACAGGATCTGGAGAACTGAAACAAAGAGTAACTGAAACAAACCCAAACTGCATACCTGTGCCTTAAGGAGAAAAAGAACATTGAGGTGTCACAAGGAGGTGAATTTGCATATGGATCTCTGGTAGATGGATGAGTTGAAAGAACTACTTGAAGAATGGGGCATAGAAGTCCCAACTGTTTGGCAACCGGGTATTTAGAAAGACGTGTGTAAATATTCTTTTAAAAAGGGCGTCTTCATTATGACTATAATGAGGATGCACTATTATCTTTTTTTTTTTTTTTTTTGCCCCACACTTCCAATAAGGAAGATAATAAACAGAAAGCTACAGAGAATGACTTATGTTTCCAACAGCAAAATGCTGTAGTGGGCAAACTTTCCTTCAGTCTAAAGGGATTTAAGTATATGTCTATGCCTTAATTATTTAAGTAGGTGGCAACAGCCTCATTAGGACAACAGACTTCTTCAGAATGCTAACAGAAAAGGAGATTAAGTGCCACCTTCTGAGGTCCATAATCGGTTGAAATTCCTGGTATCCTAGCAAAGATTTTGAAAGGAATAACCTGAAAATCCCCAAAGTCTGATATTCTATGATCAAATAATGTTAGTCCAAAAGTGAAATGCAAATTTAGCCACACAAAAAAATGTTAGCCTCGACATCTCCAGTGTGGAAATGTATTATTTACCATTTCCAGGGTTTTTATTCCTAAGAAAGTCAAAATTAGATTTTTAAAAATAAATGATAAAACTAAGATTTATAGCATATTTGATACACAAGAGGCATTGTGTTAACACTTTGATATAAAACCTCATTTAATCTTCATAGCAAACCTGTGGTGGTTGTTATGTTATTATTATTACGATTAATAGTAATATTCCAACTTTATAGGTGAGGTTACTGAAGTACACATCATACAAGTAATTTGCCTAAGGACTCACAGCTAATATGCCCCTGCTCTTAATCACTCTGCTATCCAAGTGAACTCTAAACTTACAAAATGGGCATCATTCTATCCAAAGTTAAATAAGGAATATAATACTTTATCTTTCTCTCCAACTTATCATCCAATCCAATAGAAAGATGACTATAGAAGAAATCTCCCTGGAAACACGTTATATTATGTTTTGGAAAATGATACCAGCATTCATTGCTTACATAGTTACATTTAAAACAATGTTTAGGAAATTATTTTAGCCTTAACAGTCCACAATAATAAAGGTCTACCACAAACATGATTTAACCTGGTCCATATTCTGCTAAAATAAAACTGAGAATAATTTGACATATATCTGGAAGTCTAGCCTAAGTGTTAAATTTTGTTGTCTAATATTTCAGTGCAGTCTTCAGTCAGACTTAAGGGGAATATAAATCTCAACTCCAAATTTCTGCCACTTTCTTTTTGTCAATCTTTAGACAGATCACATAACGTCTCTTTGACTATGTTTTATATGTTCAGAAAGGAAAAGCAATCTCTCTTTCTCCCTATGTAAGAATGTTATAAACACTCTTTAAAAAATATTTATATTTGTTCAGTGATTTTGAGAACATAATTATACGTGCAAAGTGGACTTTATATTAACCATTTCTGTATTTGCTTAACATTCAAACACAGGAAACAAAGATAATTGTCAAAATGTTTCATATTATACTACTAAACCAAAAAGTAAGAAAATTAATTCCTACTTTCTATTGTGCTTAATTTTTCAGAAAAATTATTATTTTCTTATGTAGGGTAGATCATCTGCAAATCTCAATCATTCAGCAATCTAAAATCTACTTGAATGCAGATATCCAGGCATATCTCTGTGAATTTATGATAATATATACGTTGTTATAAAATAAGTGTAATAGAGTTTTAGAACATTATTAGATTCTAAGTACTTATTTTTTACACACTAACAGTGTAAAATGTTTGATTTATTTCCTTCCTTTTTTGCTGAACATTGAAAACACTTAGCTAAATGATTGTTCAAGTCCAAAATTTTTTTTTCTAAATAGAAATGTTTGGTTTTCTGAATTACCCAATAAGAAACACTGAAAAGGAAAGGACAATACAAAATTTTATAATTTTTATTCCATTTGAAAATTTTAGCAATAAAAAAGATGAGCAGGGAAACAATTGAAAGAATAAACAAAGGGGACTTCATCAGATTAAAGAGCTTCTTCAGGGGCTGGCCCCGTGGCCGAGTGGTTAAGTTCGCGCGCTCCGCTGCAGGCGGCCCAGTGTTTCGTTGGTTCGAATCCTGGGCGCGGACATGGCACTGCTCATCAGACCACGCTGAGGCAGCGTCCCACATGCCACAACTAGAAGGACCCACAACGAAGAATATACAACTATGTACGGGGGGCTTTGGGGAGAAAAAGGAAAAAATAAAATCTTTAAAAAAAAAAAATAAAAAAAAATAAAGAGCTTCTTCAAGGCAAATGAAAACAGGATTGAAACAAAAAAACAGCCCACTAACTGGTAAAAAATATTTGCAAGTCATATATCTGACAAAGGCTTAATATATAAAGAACTCTCGCAACTCAACCACAAAACATCAAACAACCCAATCAAAAAATGGGCTGGAGACATGAACAGACATTTCTCCAAAGAAGATATACTGATGGCCAATAGGCACGTGAAAAGATGCTCATCATCGTTGATCATCAGGGAAATGCAAATCAAAACTACACTAAGATATCACCTTACACCCGTTAGAATGACAAAAATATCTAAAACTAATAGCAACAAATGTTGGAGAGGTTGCGGAGAAAAAGGAACCCTCATACACTGCTGGTGGGAATGCAAACTGGTGCAACCACTATGGAAAACAGTATGGAGATTCCTCAAAAAACTAAAAATAGAACTACCATACGATCCAGCCATCCCACTACTGGGTATTTATCCAAAGAGCCTGAAGTCAGCAATCCCAAAAGTCCTGTGCACCCCAATGTTTATTGCAGCACTGTTTACAATAGCCAAGACGTGGAAGCAACCTAAGTGCCCATCAACAGACGAATGGATAAAGAAGATGTGGTACATATATACAATGGAATACTACTCAGCTGCAAAACAGAACAAAATCATTCCATTTGCAATAACATGGATGGACCTTGAGAGAATGATGTTAAGTGAAATAAGCCAGCAAGAGAAAGATAATCTGTGTATGACTCCACTCATATGAGGAATTTAAAACTATGGACCAAGAACAGTTTAGTGGATACCAGGGGAAAGGTGGGGTGGGGGGTGGGCACAAAGGGTGAAGTGGTGCACCTACAACATGACTGACAAACATTAATGTACAATTGAAATTTCACAAGATTACAAGATTGTAACCTATCAATAACTCAATAAAAAAAAATGTGGAAAAAAAAAAAGATGAGCAGAAATAAGTCAAGGTTGATTACAATCACAGTCCATTCAGCAAAAGAGAGATAATACTGGTACATTAATTTTACATTTCTGTCTCAATAAATAATGTACTAGTTAGAGCTATTACTAGGTACAACCACAAGATCATATAATATATAAGATCATAAAATATATATGTGCATGTATATTTATGTATATATGCATGTGTATATGCATGCACACAGACACATATTCATGTTGAAAATGTCTTTTATTGGTAAAATTGTACAAATATATGAAAAAGTAAGCAGGGAATTGAAATTGGGGCAGTAAGTTTTCTTAAAAAGTTTTTATTGTGGTAAAAAATAACACTAAATTTATCATCTAAACCATTTTTTAAGTATACATTTCCGTAGTGTTAATTAAGTATTCACATTCTTGTGCAACACATCTATAAAAATCTTTCATCTCATGACTCTGAAACTCTATATCCATTAAACACTAATTCCACAACCCTCCCCCTAGCCTTGGAAACCACGTATCTACCTACACTTTCTATGATTTTGACTACTTTAGATATCTTATGAATGGAATCATACAGTATTTGTCCTTTCGTGGTTATCTTCTTTTGCTTTGCCTAATGTCCCCTAGATTCATCCATGTTGCAGCAAATGTCTCTTCGAGGTCCTGTTTTGAATCCTTTTGGATATATACCCAGAAATGGGATTACTGGATCATAAGGTAGTTTTGGTTTCAATTTTTGCTGGAAATTCCATACTGTTTTTCATAATGGCTGCACAATTTTACATTCCCTCCAACAGTGCAAAAGGGTTCCAACTTCTCTGCATCCTCACCAACACTTATTATTTTCTGTTCTTTTGATAGTGGCCATCCTAATGAATGTAAGGTGAGATCTCATTACGGTTTCAATTTACATTCCCCAAACAATTAGCAATCTTTCCATGTGCTTATTGGCAATTTGTATATCATCTTTAGAGAAATGTCTATTCAAGCCTTTTGCCCATTTTTTAATAGAGTTATTTTGTTTATTCGTTTTTGAGTTATAGAAGTCCCTTATATGTTCTGGATATTAACCACTTATCAGAGAGATTATTTGCAATTATTTTCTCGCATCCTCTCATTCCATAGGTTGCCTTTTCACTCTGTTGATTGTTTCCTTTGCTGTGCAGAAGCTTCTAAGTTCAGTGTAGACTCATTTTCCATTTTTGCTTAATATATAATTGTCAGAAAAAATCAGACATATGTGAAACCTGTGTGCATTTTGTACTCTAAAATTTCTTAGACTTCTTGTTGGTGTCAATCTTGACAGCTTGTTAGAGCACCTATAATTTATTTCTCAATCATATACTTCTGTCAGTAGTCCATCTCCAAGCGTATATTTGTGTTTGATTGTGCCTGTCCGTCATTGAGGATTTGCTAAATCCATATGCAATGTTTGCTCCGATAATTACAAGGAAATGAATCAGTAAGCTCGAGTACAGATGAAAATACCATAGTACACAACTTCATGTGATGCCATTGCTTTTTAAATGATGTGATGGTTTTAATCAGAAATTGAAAGGATTAATTGGATATAATAATAGTTTACCAAAGTTAGGCTACTAGGATGTTTCATGTTATGTTTATCAAACAACAAGTTTACAGACTGCATTTGATCCAATGTTCAGGGGAATTATTTAAATTTTATTTCATAATTCAAACACATAAAAATTCTTCATATACAAACATTGATAATAATATATAAAGCTGAATAATATACAACAGCTATCGCCCCCAAAACTCACATTTTAGTGTGGACAAGTGCATATAAGCAGACAAATTAGTCAACTTATGCACATTGGTTCCTATCCTTAAAGACTCAGCCCAAGTCATCTCTGAAATCTTTCCTTCACTCTCAGTCTTATGTATATGCCCCTGCCCTATTCTGTTGCACCTTCTGCATCTATAGGAGTTATCAAATTGTAAATGTCCCTATTGGCTCACACGTCTTTCACCATTATAATTCCCTCTCTTCAAAACAACAGGAGTGCATGTTAATCATATCTATATATCCAGTGTAAGCTTGTGGAAAATGGAGGATAATCTCAAGTAATATGTTTGGGTCACGTACCAGGGGGTCATTAAATAGAGTGCCAAAGACTTTTTTATTTGCTCCTTTCTAGAATAATGAATCAACTACTTATTCCATAAGCCACCTGTCTAAACTCTAATGGCTTCTGAAATAGTCATATCCCCTGAAATAATTATCTGACACCTTTCCATGGGCTCATGCAAGAGGTCCTCTTACTCTTACACTAATCTTCAAATCTGGATGTTGTGTTTCAAGGAAAAGTAAAAGAAATGAGGAAACAGGGCAAGAAACTCCCTGATGGTCTCAGTAGTTTCTCAGCATGTACTTGATAACTTCTCTGTCTCAGCAAGGATTTATAAGCCGCTGTCAGAGATGCAATGCAAAGTTTTGCAAGGACTCCCTCTACATTCAGTGATACATAATTTGATCCCCTCAAGGAGAGAATTTGTGATAGATCTTATTTAATTTCCCCTAATGTTTTCCTAAAATAGCAAGACCATAATACTGAGATGCATATGCATAAATTATTTTATGTTTATTACTTTCATGTTATCTAAAATCATTATATTGAATTAAAATTTTCATAGTGTACAAAGCAAAGATTACGATTGCACAATTTAATGAATTTTGCAAATGTATACACCACGTAACCAACACTCTATTCCAGATACTGATCATTTTCAAGCTTCTAAAAAGTTTCCTTGCTCCCCCTTCTAGTCATTCCAACATGCTGTAGGTAATGACTCTTATCTATATAAAAATAAAGTAGTTTTGCTTATCCTCACAATTCACATAAATGAATCATTCAGTGTGTCCTATTTATCATATTTATTCTCTGTCTTAGATGTAATATTTTGAAGATTCGTCCGTGCTATTGTATGCATCGGTAGTTTATTCCTTCTTATTACTGAGTAGTGTCCTCCTGTGTGGATGTACCAAAGTTCATTTATCCATTCGCTTCTTTATGGGTTGTTTCCAGTTTGGGGCTATTATTAAAGCACTTTTGTGGACATGTTTTCCTTTCTCTGGAGGGTAAAACTAGCAATGGAATCACTGAGAAACCTGCATATATTATTATTTTCAAAATTTTATTATGTATACATACAATGGAATATTTATTGTTACGGAGGGCTGGGAATGGGGAGTGATTTCTTAATGGATACAGAATTTTTGTTGGGAATGATGAAAAAGTTTTGTGTATAGAGATAGTGGTGATGGTTATACAGCATTCTGAATATATTTAATGCTGCTAAATTGTGCACTTATAAATAGTTAAAATGATAAATATTACGTTATGTATTTTTGCCACAATAAAGAAAAATAATATATGCAGGTTTACTCAGCAATTCCACTAACTATGTACTCAAGAAAAATGAAAACATATGTATTATTGTCCTGACCCAAGCATAGTTTCATTGCAAATGAATGTGTGAAATAAGTAGAAATGTTCAGAGTTGAAAAAATTGGATAAATTAATGAGTAACGTAGAAATAGAATAAGAAATAGGGAAATCTGTAGAATTAGGACTCAATTCCTGATATCATTCCTTCAAAAATCTCATCATAAAGTAGTAGCACACACAAACACTGCCCTTGTCCAATTTATTATATTCTCGATATTTTGTGTTGATATGAAGCAATGTTCAGAAATATCATGTGCTGAAATTACTGTAAACACATATCACTGTAAGAATCTATGTCCTTTAATCAGAACAGACCTCTGAAAGAACTACTCAAAGGTCTAACTATCCACTTGGCTGTATTACAAAATAAAAGGCTTTATCTTTCTTACTGACAGCAGAATATGTAATTAATATCAAATAATTTATGACTGGAAGTTAAACTGAAAACTAATAATGAGCAGCTGTTAATCCCTGTGAGGCTTGCTAGTCATAAATATTAACCTGTAGAATTAAAATGTATAATGCAATTAAGAAATAAACTAGCAAAGCTACGAAGGTTTCTCAACTTATCTAAAACCTCTTAAGCTATAACCTGACTAACCCCAATTTTCCAAGCTACAATGTCATTTATAATGATTTTTTAATCATAACACATCCAACATTTTTAAAAAGAAAACAAACTTGTTTCTAATGAACAGGATTTATATTGCAGAATTTTTTTCTCTATTTGACTTATGTTGCTACAAAAACACAGAGTTTCGTTCAGGAGAATGTTGGATGACAAATTCCAAAATGAACTGAATAAAGGTATGGATTTGAGATTATTGTATCATTCGTTAAAATCATGCTGACATCCTACTTCTGCAACATATGTGTGCAGATTCAATTTTTGTTTGATTTAAATAGGCACATCTCAATGAAATCTTAAAAAGACATTTTGCAATAATAGACATCAAGAATTTTACTAACTTCTGAAAAGCACAAAATCTTCTGAAATTAAAGAGGAACAATTATATTACCAGTCTATCCGTATTGTTTGTGGGAGGGAGCTTACACAGAACTATAAATATCATTTCACTTAAGTTGGGAAATTTCAATGAGTGTGTAGGGATGTGAGTGGGAGGAGTCATTTGTTACTTGTAAGGTTTAAATATATTAATTAAAGCTAACAAAGATATTGGCCTTAAAAATCTATTATTAACAAATAATTATCAATTATTGGACTTATAACAAAATGGATTATAAAGTTTGAGTGCATACATATGCACTAATAAGGTATTTATTTTTATGAAATACTTTAATAAATATACAATTAATATTTATTTTCTTAAATTATTCCTAAAATATTTTATTTGAAATAAAAGATGAGTAGACTGACTTATAATCTAATTCATACACTTCTTTCATCATTTGCTTATTTTTCTTCAAACAATTATTGTATTCTCAAATATTAAATATTTTCCTGCTTCCAAGTTTTGGACAGTACTGGATTTTTCAGAATAATGCCATATTACTTGGATGGGGTTTATATGTTTCCCAATGAGGTTCACATAATGATATTAAAGTCAAAATGACATGTTTTGCTTAGCATTCTTCTTGCTATAAGCAGCAGATATAGCGTTAAAGTGAATGGAAATTTGCAAATTGCATAGAACTATTTCCGTATTCCATTAGGAATACTATAATAAATAGGGAAGAAAGTAGTAACTAATTTTCTGTTTAAAGTTAGATAAAGTTTGACCAGTTCATTCGATTTTTTTGCCAGAACTCTACCTGGAAAGATTACAACTACCTAAAAATATGTATTCTTTCATTTTAGTAAAAATGTCTGATACAATTTTTTATGCTTTCAAAGGTGAGTTCCATTCTTGTTTTGTAAAAGTAGCTCTGTTAATATTATGCTCATTTATGTTTGTTCAAAAGACATTTATTGAACCAGACACTTTGCTAATCAATGGAGAATAAGTATGAATAAAGCATAACTTTTACCCTGGAGGAACATTCAGTCTGGAAGGGAGACAAAAGCAATAAAACATATCAATTAAATATAATGAGATCAGTAATACAGAAACCCTAGATTAATTAGGGAAAAGGAACTATGATTTGAGCACGGGATTGGTAGGGAGGACATCAATGTGATGTTTTTCTCTTTTATTTTTATTCCACCTTTATTGAGGTATAATTGACAAAATTGTACATAATTAAGGCATACAACATGATGTTTTGATATGCATATACATTGGGAAATAAGGAAATAATCCCCACTATCAAATAAATTAACATACTCATTACCTCACATAGCTAACATTTTCTTTCCTTTTTCTATGGTGAGAACTTTAGAGATCTACCCACTTAGCCATTTCAATTATACACTAGAGTATTGTTAACTACAGTTTCATTGCTGTACGTTACATCTCCAGAACTTACTCACCTTAGATAAATGAAATTTTGTACCCCTTGACCAACATCTCCCCATTTCCTCCTCTCCCCAGTATCTAGCAACCACCAGTCTACTCTGCACTTCTGTAAGTTTGACTATTTTGTATTCCACATATAAATGAGATCATACAGTATTTGACTTTCTGTGTCTGGCTTATTTCACTTAGCATAGTGTCCTTCGGGTTCATCCATGTTGTTGCAAATGGTGGGGTTTACTTCTTTTTTAAGACTGGATACTATTCCATTGTGTGTGTGTCTGTGTGTGTGTGTGTAGGTAGATAGCTAGATATAGATTGATAAATATCACTTTTTTATCCGTTCATTCATCAGTGGACATTTAGGTTGTTTCTGTATCTTGGGTATTGTGAATAAGGATGCAATGAACATGGGAGTGAAGATACTTGTTTGAGATACTGATTTTATTTCCATTAGATATAGATCCAGAAGTGGAATTGCTAGATCATAAGGTCCTTCTAGTTTTAACTTTTGAGGAAACTAATTACTGTTTTTCAGAATGACTGTATCAATTTACATTGCCACCAAAAGTGTGCAAGTCTTACTTTTCTCCACATCATATCTTTGCTGACACTTATCATCTTCTGTCTTTTTTATATCAGCCTTCCTAACAGGTGTGCGGTGATATATCATTGTGGTTTTAATTTGCATGTTCCTGATGCTTAGAGATGTTGAGCATCTTTTTATATACCTGTTGGTCATTTTTATATCTTCTTTGAAAAAATATCTATTCAGATGCTTTGCCCATTTTTAAAGTTGGTTTTTTACTATTGCATTATAAAATTCCTTATATATTCTTTTTATCAGTTATTTGGTTTGCAAGTATTTTCTCCCATTTGGTAGGTTGCCTTTTCACTCTGTTCTTTCCTTTGCTGTGCAGAAGCTTTTTGCTTTGATTTTGAGTGGACTTTTGTATACGATATGTTGTGAGTCCAATTTCATTCTTTTGTCTGTGGATATTTAGTTTTTCCAACACAATCTATTGAAGAGACTGTCCTTTTCCCATTGTGTGCTCTCGGCACTCTTGTCAAAGACCAGTTGACTGTAAACATGTGGATTTATTTCAGGGCTTTCTATTGTGTTCCATTGATTGATACGTCTGTTCTTATGCCAATACCTTACTGTTTTAATTACTATAGCTTTTTAACATATTTTGAAATTAGGGAGTGTGAGGCCTCAAACTTTGTTCTTCTTTCCCAAGATTGCTTTGGCCATTTGGAGTCTTACATGGTTCCATATAAATTTTAGGATTTTTCTTGTCTATTTGTGTAAAGAATGACATTGGGATTTTGATAGGGATTGAATTAAATCTGTGGGTCACTTTGGCTAGTATAGACATTTTAAATATACTAATTCTTCCAATCTATGAACACATACTGTCCTCCCCTTTCCTATGTCTTCTTTAATTTCCTTCATCAATGTTTTATAATTTTCAGAGTATAAGTCTTTCACCTCTTTTCTTCAGTTTATTCCTAACCATTTTATTATATTTGTTGCTATTGTCAATGGCATTGTTTTCTTAATTTATTTTTCAGAAAGTTTGTTTGTGTATAGATCCATGACCGAGTTGTGTATGTTGATGTTGCGTCCTGGAACGTCACTGAATTCATTTATTAGTTCTAACAGTTTTTGTTGTTTTTGTTGAGTCTTTAAGGTTTTCTACATATATAATTATATCATCTGCAAACAGAGATAATTTTACTTCTTTCTTTCCAATCTGGATGCATTTTATTTCTTATTTTTATCTGATTGCTGTGGCTAGGACTTCCAATACTATGTTGAATGTAAATGAAGAGAGTGTGCATCTTTACCTTGTATCAAATCTTGAAGAGAAAGGTTCAATTTTTTCCTGTTCATTATAATGTTGTCTGTGGGCTTTTCATGTATGGCCGTTATCGTGTTGATTTACATTCCCTCTATAACTATCTTGTTGAGAGTTTTCCCATGAATGAATGTTGAATTTTGTCAAATGCTTTTTCTGCATCTATTGAGAATAATATGGTCTTTTTCTTTTATTCTGTTGATGTGGTGTATCACATTTTTTGATTTTGTATGTTGGATGATCCTTACATCTTCAGGATAAATCGCACCTGATCATGGTGTATTGTCCTTTTAACGTGTTTTTGAATTCTGTTTGCTAGTATTTCATTGAAGATTTTTGCATCTACGTTCATCAGGAACATTGGCCTGTACTTTTCTTCTCATGTCTATATCTGGCGTTGGCATCAGGATGTTCTGGACTCATAAAATGAGTTTGAAAGTGTTCCCTCTTTTTCTATTTTCTGGAAGAGTTTAAGAAGGATTGATATTAATTCTTCTTTAAATGTTTGGTAGCATTCACTTGTTAAAATGTCTCTTCCTGGGCTTTTCTTTGTTGGGAGGTTTTTGGTTAGTGATTCAATCTCCTCATTTTTTTTTTTTTTAAAGATTTTTATTTTTTCCTTTTTCTCCCCAAAGCCCCCCGGTACATAGTTGTGTATTCTTCGTTGTGGGTTCTTCTAGTTGTGGCATGTGGGACGCTGCCTCAGCGTGGTCTGATGAGCAGTGCCATGTCTGCGCCCAGGATTCAAACTAACGAAACACTGGGCCGCCTGCAGCGGAGCGCGCGAACTTAACCACTCGGCCACGGGGCCAGCCCCTCAATCTCCTCATTTATATTTGACTGTTCAGGCTTACTATTTCTTCATAATTCAGTTTTGGTAGTTTGTATGATTCTAGGATTTTATCTATTTTTCTAGGTTATCCAATTTGTTGGCATATAGTTGATCGTAAGAGTCCTTTATGATGCTTTTTATTTCTGAGGCATCCATTGTAATGTCCCATCTTTCATTTCTGATTTTGTTTGAGGCTTCTCTCTGTTTTTCTTAGTCTAGCTAAGGGTTTGTGGATTTTATTCATCTTTTCAAAGAACCAACTTTTAGTTTTGTTGATTTTTTTCTGTTTTTTTTATTCTTTATTTGATTTGTCTCTGCTCTAATGTTTATTATTTCCTTCCTTCTGCTAACTTTGAGCTTAGCTTGTTCCCTTTATTCAGTTCCTTGACATTTAAATTTAGGTTGTTTCTTCTACTGTAATGTCGGGATTGACCACTATAAACTTCTCTCTTTAGTAGTGCTTTTGCTACATCCAATGATTTTTGATATGTTATATTTTTTATCTTAAGATACTTTTAAAATTTCCTTTCTATTTCCTTTAGGATGGTTGTTCAAGAATGTATTGCTTAGTTTCCATTTATTTGTGAATTTTCATATGCTCTTACTGTATTGATTTCCAGTTTCCACCGTGATTGGAAAAGCGACTTGGAATGATTTTGATCTTCCTCAATTTGCCAAGACTTGTTATGTTCCCTAACATGTGATCTAGTCTAGAGAATGTTCTATGCGCATTTAAGAAGAACCTGTATTCTTCTGCTCTTGAGTGAAAAGTTCTGAACATGTCTGTTAAGTCCATTTGGTCTGTAGTGTTGTATACTCAGCTCCTTCTTTATTGATTTTCTATCTGGATATTCTATTAATGATTGAAAGAGGCATATTGAAGTGTCCTACTATTAATGCATTGCTGTCAATTTCTCCCTGCAGATCTGTCAATATTTGCTTTTCGTATTTAGGTGCTCTGATATTGGCTGCACATATATTTATAATTATTATATCTTTCTATTGAATTGACCTTTTTATAATTATACAGTGACCTTCATTGTCTCTAGAGAAAGTTTTTAACTTAAAGTCTATTTTGCCTGATATATGTATAGTCACTCCTGCTTTCTTTTGGTTACCGTTTGCATGGAATATCGTTTTCCATCCTTTGACTTTCAGCCTATGTGTGACCTTAAATATAAGGTAAAGCTCTTGTACCAGCATATAGCTGGTTCTTGTTTTTTATTCCTTCAGCCACTCTGTTTCTCTTGATTGGAGAGTTTAATCCATTTATATTTAAAGTAATTGTTGGTAGGTGAGGACTTACTATTGTGATTTTATTGTTTTATATAGATTTTGCAGTTGTTTTGTTCTTCTCTTCCTCTCTTTATGTCTTCCTTTATTGTTGGATAATTTATTGTAGTGATTTGCTTTGAATCTTTTGTCTTTATCTTTTGTGTATCTATTATAGGTTTTTTTCTTTTTGGTTACCTTGAAGACTGCAGAAATATCTTGTAGTTATAACCACCTATTTTAAATTTATGACAACTTAACTTCAATCAGATACAAAAAGTTTATGCTTTTACTTCCTTCTGCCACATTTTGTGTTCTTTTAATCAAAGTTTGCTTCTTTTGATATTGTTATCCATTGACAATTTCTTTGTCTTTTCACTTTTATACTGTGGCTAAAAGCAATTAATGCATCATCATTATAGTGTTACATTATTCTGTATTTGTGTATATGTTTACCTTTACCAGTGAAATTTATGCTTTCATATGCTTTTCTGTTACTGCTCAGTGTGATTTTATTTTAATTTGAAAAACAGCTCTGATATTCTTGGGCTAGATGTGTGTGTGTGTGTGTGTGTGTGTGTGTGAAGTTATTTTGTTGGATTGTGGTGAATAAAACTTTGTGTATCATAATTGGTTATTCTGAATCAATAGTTACTTACTTTTATTTATTCTTATCATAAAGTGTAGTGGATTGAGTGCTCTTATCCTTGTAATGTTCATGAGCTTATATTATTTAATCTGGTCAAAAATAACGATTATAAACAATAGATGAAATAATAAATAAATTATTTTAAAGAACTGAATATTTACTAAAATCAGGCAGAAATTAAAGAAATTTTACCTTTTGAAAAAAAGAACTAAGAGATCAACTTTATATAGCTTTGCTCCCTCACCTATAGTTTGCAAGAGCATAAAATGTGTTGAACTAAAGAAGGAATCTTCAGTGTGATTTTTTTGTCAGGCAATGGAGTTTGGGATGACAGAGTGTCTGGAAATTGTGGTAAGGGATCATGAAAACAGTGGAGAAAAGTGTTACTCAAACTCTGTACATGAACTCTTAAGTAATTCTTGATGAGCTGCTGTTAAAGTGCAGAAGAGAACACAATTAGACACAAAGAGCACAAAAGAAAGTAATATCTAGAAGTTTTAAGAATATGGGGAAAGATTTCAACTGCTGATTACCACAAGCAACAAAGAGAGGGGAATTTGAATTTTATGAGTTAGAAAGACTTAGTAAAAATATCAAGATTTCCAATGAAAAACTAAAAGGATCTTAATTTGAGGGAAATACTACGTCCCAGGTTAAAGGAATTCTATTTAAGACTAAAGAGAAGGTGGAAATAGATTTTCCCTAATAAAGTCGTACTTTGCTTAATGACAGGGATAAGTTCTGACAAATGTGTTGTTAGGCAATTTTGTCATTGTGTGGACATCAAGGAGTGTGCCTACACTAACCTAGATGGTATAGCCTACTGCACACCTAGACTATACCGGATAGCCTATTGCTCCTAGGCTACAAACCTGTACAGTGTATTTCTGTCCTGAGTACTGTAGGCAGTTGTAACACAGTGGTAAGTATTTGTGTATCTAAACATAGAAAAGGTACAGTAAAAATACAATATAAAGGATAAAAATGGTACACTTGTATAGGGCACTTACCATAAATGGAGCTTGCAGGACTGAGTGGTGCTCTGAGTGAGCCAGTGAGTGAGTGGTAAGTGAATATGAAGGCCTAGGACATGACTGTACACTTCTGTAGACTTTACAAACAATTTACACTTAGGTCACACTACATTTATAAGAAATACTTTTCTTTCTTCAATAATAAATTAGCCTTAGCTTACTGTAACATTTTTACTTTATACACTTTTTAATTTTTTTAACTTTTTCACTCTTTTGTAATAACACTTAGCTTAAAATACAAACACACTGCAAAACTGTACAAAAATATTTTCCTTCTTTATATCCTTATTCTATAAGTTTTATATTTTATTGTAATTTTTTTACTTTTTAAATCATTTTGTTAAAAATTAAGACACAAACATATATTAGCCTAGGCCTACACAGGGTCAGGATCATCAATATTGCTGTC
Source organism: Equus asinus (assembly GCF_041296235.1). NCBI lineage: Eukaryota > Metazoa > Chordata > Mammalia > Perissodactyla > Equidae > Equus > Equus asinus. The sequence continues at coordinate 73,869,324 of NC_091820.1, forward strand.
TTCCACCTCCATATCTTACCCTACTGGAAGGTTTTCATAGGCAATAACACACATGGAGCTGTCATCTCCTCTGATAACAATGACTTTTCCTGAAATACTTCCTGAAAAGACCTGGCTGAGGTTCTTCTTAAGGAGGTGTCACTCTTTTCAAAAATATGTCCATGGTGGTTTGCTTCCTTTCTTTCTTGTTTATCATAGATTTTCTTGTAAGCAGGTAATGCAACACGTACATTCCTCTCTATTAATGAAAACTTATCGGTGTTTGGGTCCATATTTTCAGACTTTTTAAAGTACTTGTTGACATCTACAAAATCTTCTGCTAAACGCTGCACTGTGAATTTTCTTGGGGGTTCTTTTGCTTCCCCTGCAGTTTCCTTTTTTCTTGCTTCTTCTTCAGCTTTGTGTTCCTGTTCTAGTTCCAATAACTCCTCATTAGTCAATTCCTCAGGAACCACTTCTAGAAGGAACCACTTCCTCAATATCATCCTCATCCAAACCCAGGTTAAAGTCATTTTCCATCTCAACCACAGCCTTGTTTATTTTTGGCACATCCTTTGAAGTCCTGGGCAAGTCTCTTGAGTGTCTTCTTTTAGATGCCATTTATACACTTCTTGATGTCATCACCCCAAGCCAAAGTGAGGTTCTTGATGCAGTCATAAATGTTGTAATCCTTCCAGAACTGCATCAATGTCTTCCTCAGTTGCAGCAATATCCCGTGCAAAGGTCTTCTTCAGGTAGTAGCCCATAAAAACTGCTACAACTTGTTGATCCATTGGATGGATCTCAGAAATAGAGTTTGGAGGGAGCAACACCACTTTGATATCAAGATGAACATCAACAATAAAAGGAGGATGTGCAGGAACATTATCAACAATAAGTAGAATCTTGAAAGATATGTTATTCTCCAATCAGTACTTCTCCATTTTGCTGGGATAGAAATTCAGGAGTGCTTTCTGGAAGAAGATCTGAGTCATCAATGACTTCTTATTGCTTCTTTAGTACACTGGCAGTATGTGCTTATTGATATGATGGAAGACCTGGGGGTTCTCATTGTGCATGATCACAAAGGGTTTCAATTGTGGCTTGCAACATTGCCCAAAAGCAAGACTGTTATTTCATCCTTAAAAGCCTTGAACCTTGGCATTGACTTAGCCTACTTATGGATGAAAGTACTTTCAGGCATCCATTTCCAGAATAATGAAGTTTCATCCATGTTGAATATTTGCTCTGGCAGGTAATTTTCCTCCATAACAAGCTTATCTAGAGTTTTCAAAAATTCTTCAGCTACCTTTATATCAATACCCGTAGACCCACCACTAACTTTCACAATATATCATGATTAATGATTCTTAAATCATTTAAACCACCCAGAACTTCTGGTGAATTCAGCATTGTAGTCAGTTCTAGCGTTTCCCTAGAGCAATCAGGCAAGAAAAAGAAATAAAAGGGATGCAAATTGGAAAGGAAGAAGTGAAACTGTCACCATTTACAGATGACATGATTTTACATATAGAAAACCCTAAAGAATGCACCAAAGACTTTTAGTATTACAGTAAAGTTGCAGGATACAAAATCAACATACAAAAATCAGTTCTGTTTCTATACATTAGCATCAAAGTAGCAGAAAGAGAAATTAAGAATACAATCCCATTTACAACTGTAACCAAAACATTAAAATGCCTCGGAATAAACTTAACCAAAGAGGTGAAAGACTTGTACACTGAAAACTGTAAAACATTGTTGAAAGAAATTGAAGAAGACACAAAGAAATAGAATGATATTCTGTGCTCTTTGATTGGAAGAATTAGCAGTTAAAATGTCCATACTTCCTAAAGCAATCTACAGATTCAACGCAATCCCTATCAAATTTCCAATGACATTTTTCACAGAAGTAGAACAAAGAATCCTAAAATTTATATGGAACAAAAGAAGACTCCAAATAGCCAAAGGAATCCTGAGAAAAAAGGAGAAAGCTGGAGGTATCATACTCCTTGATTTCAAAATATACTACAAAGATATAGTAATGAAAACGGCATGGTACTGGCACAAAAACAGATGTACAGATCAATGGAACAGAATTGAGAGCCCAAAAGTAAACCCACAAATCTATGGGCAGTTAATTTTCGACAATAAATCCAAGAACAATACACTTTGGTAAAACCATTAAGTAAAAGAAGCACCCACAAGGGAAAATAGAAAATATCTCGAGACAAATGAACTGAGCTCTAGCAGTGCCTGGGCCACAGGGCCAGGTTGTACTCTGCTTTCCATGCAACCAGTTCAGGCATCAGGAGAATGCCAAGAACTAAGAAATCCTGAATTCTCTCAAGTACATCCAACCTGGCAGAGGATTTGAGCCCAACTTCACTCTCTTCTGAGCAGTGTGAGGTGAATGACACCCAAGCATACCTGCTTTTTGTCTCCCTGTGGGAGGCTCTACCTATGCCCACGGAGAATGCCACTGAGCTCTTGATTGACCCCAAGCTCATCACCTGGCCTCTAGTGTGCTGCAATGGCTTTGCCTGGAACTTTGAGAACTTCCTGGTGGCCCTGATGGTGTGCCAACCATTGACATGAGAGCTCAACATCGAAGCCCTGCTGTTTCAGGGGCCCGGCTGTGCCTAGAGTACCCCTCCTACCCCTACTGCTGGGCAGGCATAGAGCTGCCCTCTGGGGATTTCATCCATTGAAGATGTTCCCTCAAAACCTGAGTGCAGGAAAGCCTTATGTCCAGGAAAATGCCCTGAGTTGAGTGCAGGTCCTGTCCATCCCAGCCTCCTGTCTCCCAGATCGTGACTCCTCACTAATAAAGTGCCAGGTGTCAGCAGAAAAGAAACAACAACAACAAAACATAGTGAGATGCCAATTTGTGCTCATTAGGGTGGCTATTATCAAAAGCACAGAAAATAACAAGTATTGGTGAGGAAGTAGATAAATTGCATTCCTTGTGCACTTTTGGTGGGAGTGTAAAATGGTGCAATCACTGTGGAAAACAGTATGGAGGTTCCTCAAAAAGTTAAAAATAGAACTACCATATGAGCCCCACAATCCCATAGTTTCTGAATATTTATGCAAGGGATTTAAATTAGGATCTTAAAGAGATTTTTGCAAGCTCATGTTCACTGCAGCATTATTCATGAAAGCCAAGAGGTGGAAGGAACCTGAGTGTCCATCAATGATTAAGTAGATAAAGAAAATGTGGTATATACATACAGTGGAATATTATGCAACTTTACAAAAGAAGGAAATTCTGTCATATGCTACAATATGGATGAACCTTGAGGATGCTACGCTAAGTGAAGTAAATCACTCACAAAAAGACAAATCCTGCATGATTCTACTTCTATGAAGTATCTGATGTTGGTTATTTCTTAGAAACAGAAAGTGGAATGGTAGTTGCCAGAGGCTGGCAGCACAAGCAAAGGGTCATTTGCTGTTCAATGGGTGTAAAGTTATAGTTTTGCAAGATGAAAGATTTCTAGGTAACTTTTGCACAGCAAGATGCATGTAGTTAACACAACTGTATTGTACACTTAAAAGTGGTTAAGATGCTAAATGCTATGTTGTTTTTTTTCCCGCAATAAAAATATAGAAACAGAATTATCAAGGTTTAGGGAACATACATTATACAAAACTATAAATTTTTCCTTATATACATTCCACTTTCCAGGGCTAACATATTCTTAATAAATCTGATCTTATCAAGTACTGGAAATAAAGAGCTTTTCTAGAGCATCCGTGTATTAGTAAGTTAATATTTATTATGTGCCAGAGACTGAGCTAAACCTTGTATATAGTTAATTTTATTTAATATTCATTACAACTTTGTGAAGTAAGCATTATTATCTCCGCTTTATCTGTGGAAAATGAAGCTCAGTAAAATCAGGTGACTTTCCCAAGGTCACACAGTTTGTAATTGATTGAAGAACCATAGGATAGTGAGAGAGGGTACAAATCCTAGAAACTGAAAGTCTAAGATAATGGTCCCACTCATTACCAGCTGTAGGTCCCTGGACAATTTTCTTAATTCTTGAGTGAGTCTTGGCTTCTTCATATAAACTTTACAGGTAACATAGCTTAATGGTTAGAGCATAAACTCTGGAGTCAGCTTGCTTGAGTGTGACTCTTAGCGCCACTACTTGCTGCGTGACTTTAGACAAGCTGCTTAACTTCACACTTGAATTTCCTCACTTGTAAAATGAAGATGATGATGATGATGATGATGATGATGATGATACTAATAAGAGCTAGCTCATAAAAGTGTCTATGGAGTAAATGAGTTAACAAAATGCTTGGAACTGTGCCTGGCACATAGTAAGTGCTATATATTTGTTAGCTATTAAACTAATCATTATATATATTTCGCATGATTGTTATAAAAACATAAAAGATGCATGTGGAAACACCAAAAAATATGATGGGTATGAATTCTGGAAAGGAAATTGAAGACATTGAAGTCTCATCATTCCACTGAGGCTTTCTTTAAAGAAATTGTATCTAAATGGAATTGTGATCCTTTCTTTACATAGATTGGGGGATAAAACAATGATATAAAATTCATTAAGAAAGTGATAATAGAGGGGCTGGCCCCGTGGCCAAGTGGTTAAGTTCGCGCGCTCCGCTGCAGGCAGCCCAGTGTTTCGTTGGTTCGAATCCTGGGCGCGGATATGGCACTGCTCATCAAGCCACGCTGGGGTGGCGTCCCACATGCCACAACTAGAAGGACCCACAGCGAAGAATATACGACTATGTACCGGGGGGCTTTGGGGAGAAGAAGGAAAAAATAAAATCTTTAAAAAAAAAAAAAAAAGAAAGTGATAATAGAAAAGAGGATTAATTTATTAAAAATTTGTATGATGCTGTTCAATAAATATATACTGATCATCAACTATATGCCAGGCACATTGTAGGTTTGGTGGTTTAAAAAGTAGACAAAAGTTGTTTGGACTCATGGAGCTTACATTCTTGTGAGGGAAGACAGACAGTAAACCATTTAAATAAGTAACATATATGCTGTAGTTGATAATGATAAGTGTTAAGGAAAGGAAAAAAAGCAAGGGAGAGAGATAACAATGTCACAGATCCTAGGAGAGTTATAATTTTATGTGGCAATATGGAGCATCCCGGAAAGAACTCACTGAAGAGGTGACCTCAAGGAAGTGAAGAGGTTAGCTATAGGTTATCTGGGACATAGTTATTCCAGGAGTTAGAACCACGAGTGTGGATGCCCTGAGACAGGACAGTTCTTGAAATCAGATGATAACAGATAATAAAATTTTAGTGATATATTTAACTTAATGTTTGCGAAATAATGAAGTTTTTTGACTTTGTCTTCCCTCGAAGTCTTTTTGCTGCCTATGTCCTATGTTCCTACAGATAGTTCAGACAGAATCTTTTACTTTGGATCTATCTGATCTAACCACTTCTCATTCTTTTCCTCACATATCTTTTTCAGAACACTAACTTCTGAGAGTAACATTAGGAATTCTGATAAAAGCATGCAGGTTAATGAAACAATTGGTGGAAATATATGAAAGCATTCAGATTTCACTGCTTTTATTCATTTAAACTTATAAAGTGGCCTCCTGGAGATAAATTTCCTTAAAGCAAAGAAACAAATGCCATGGTCTGAATTTCATAGAAAATGATTCAAAAACATATTTTGGAGAAAGGCTTCCTTTAATTATATTTCAAATGATATCAGCCAGATGTCTTCCTTCATTTAGCTTATGCTCTGCTATGTGCATCCGGGCAGTTATAGGAAAACTATTTCCCATATGAGTTTTTTCTTGAGTGAAATTTTGGTCCTTTTGAGGAAATAATCATCTTTCCAGCAACAGACAAACTTTTTATATTGCTACATGGGACAGGAAAGAAGAGGCAATGAGCCTCTTGGAAGAGCAATGTGAGGACCAGCAAAATGATGCTGGATCATGGTTTCACTTCCTGTAAATCATCTTATTTCAATACCTTCCAATCATGCATTAGAAATATCCATTACATTAGAAAATAACCACTCTTCCTGGCCACATTGATCGAATCAGTATATTTCTGAATGTTTCCCAAACTATAAAATAAGGGTCATATATTTGGCAAATTGAGACCCAAACATGCTTTTTTGTTCAGGTATTTATAGAACACTTTTAATGAAATAAAATATCATCAATTACATATTAATTATTTTAATCAAAATTTATTGTGCCTCCAGTGTTGCATCCAATATTATACTAGTGACTCTAGTGTATAGAAAGACAGAATGTACCCATACTCTGTCTGAAACAATCAAGTTTAGAGAAGAAACAAACCCATATAGAATTTGGAGCACTATATAAGCAACTACAGTTAATATAAGCACATACCTTCCTAGCTTTTTCCTACTAATGTTTCCTACACCTAGAAATCCATCCTCACTCTAAATTTCTCTTATCAGTATCTTGCCCAGCCATTAAGACTTTGTCCAAATGTTACGAGCAAGACTTTGTCTGTATTTCTTAAGAATGTTCCTTTTCTTTTATATGCTGGTGATTCCTCTATCCTCAATGTATAGTAAGCCTTGAGGGAAAAATGATAGATGTTCCATAAACAAACGAGCAAGGAATCAATGAATAGATTAGTTATGTGAAATGGATGAGTGAACACAATATCGACGTATAACAGTGTACAGTCAGATGTGGTCAAATGATTCAGATATTGTAACTCGAGTTTCAATAACAGCTCCATGACTGCAGGCACTTAGATTTCTGGGTTTCTATTCTTATTGTGGCCATAGAAAATTATATGAACCCTATATTTTGGTGATATCCAATCCACAGATGATATCAATTCTACAAACATTGTTAAGTCTGAGAGTCTGGGCATCTAGTGATATAACCAACTGTAAAGGGCCAAACTCTCCTTCCGGGATTTTGCTGGCCGCCAAATATTTCCATTTTTCCCTTTTCAGTAACATGAGACTATTACAAATTATTTTGCAACTGCAGTTGTCCCTCGTGACAGGGTGAGACCACGTCAATAGTTGTGAGCAGAATTTATATTTATTATTTACTGGCCAAAATATATAATTGTCAGTTCAAGATCCTACAAAGCTCTGTTTTCCTTCATATAGAAACTTTAGAGATGGTAACTGACCTGTCAGCTTGTGTACCTGAGTGATTACCATGAGCAGAGACTCCTTGATGACCCATGTTAGACGAGTAGCAGAGGAAAGAAATAAACATTATTGTTATAAGCCCTTGAGATTTTTTTGCAACCACAATATAACCTAGTCTGTACTGTCTGTCTGTTATAACTAATAACATGTCCTCAAAGTCACCAAAACCTCTATCACAAGCATCATCAATTACCAACAATGGGAATAATGCTAATATGTGCCAGAACTGTGTGACCTTGGGAAATGTACTTAATCTCCAAAAACCTGCTTTCAGTCTCTGTAAAATCTTAGCACTGCCTACCTCAGAGAGCAATGATAACAAAGGAGAAGCAATTTGAGTGTGATCATACTAAGATCTTAACATCAGATAAGAGAGGAAACCACCCTGCAGCGTTTCTAGCATGGCCCTTAGTATTGGCATGGACTAAGCATGACATCGGCTCCTCATAGTAGGAATGAAACATAGGAAGCCGTTTCTACTATGACTAAGGATCGCACCCCACTGGCTAGAAAAGTGGAGAGTAAATACTAACAAAAACCACATGAGGGGCCAGCCCGGTGGTGTAGTGGTTAAAGTTAGCCCACTCTGCTTCAGTGGTCCAGGGCTCACAGGTTTTCTCCCAGGCATGGGCCTACACACTGCTCATCAAGTCATGCTGTGGTGGCACCCCACATATAGAATAGAGGAAGATTGGCACAGATGTTAGCTCAGCGACAATCTTCCTTATGCAAAAAGAGGAATATTGGCAACAGAAGTTAGCTCAGGGCCAGTCTTCCTCACCAAAAAAAAAAAAAACCAATCATATGAAAGTTTCATATCAAGTATAAAACATACTTATTCCAAGTCACATCCATTTATTTTCCTTGATGAAGGTAGAAGCAGTCTTCAGAATGATAATCTGACAAACGCTTACATGTCAGAAACAGACTATTATACAGTTGATGAAACATGGTAAAAAAAATAATAGTAGTGATAATGATCATTCATCAGTAAATTTCTTGTATTTGCACCATGGGAAGTGATTGAGATATCATATTATTTAACCCTTCCCACAATCTTACATTTTCTGATGTAGAACTTGCAAAACAGAGGGTAAATATTTAATTCAGTTTTACACATCCGTTAATGTAAAAACAGGACTCAAATCCAGACAGTCTTATTTCAAAGTTCTAGAGCTGAATGGATATAACTTATTTGCCAGTGAAATCGTACAGAGGAACTTACAAGATGCAGCAAAAGCAGTGCTCAAAGTGAAATTTATAGCTGTAAACACATACACTATAAGAGATAAAAGATATCAAATAACCTCAACTTGTACCTTACAAAACTAGAAAAGAAAGAGCCCACTAAATCAAAAGTGATGGCACATTATTACTACCCTTGAAACATTCTAGTTCTGAAATTTTTCAAGATTAAAACTGAGTGGAAATTTTGAAATTAGAAACTAAAATTTAATTTGTGCAGAGGCTGTACTTATTTTGAAGTGGTTTGAAATATATATTTCAGAAAACAGGAAAAAATTGATCTGGTATTACAAGAGAACTATTAGAAATAGACTGTTACTTAGACAGTAAAACCAGAGAACTCTAGTAATTAGAAAGAGACAAGATTTATTGAGGACCTACTTCATGTCAATTATTGTTCTTTGCACTGAAGTTCATCCAGTGAACAAGAGACAGGAATACTTACCTTCGTGGACTCTCCATTCTAATGAGTACTGTAAAATAAAAAATAAGGTCAGTAGGTAAAATATGTAGTATATTCAACATTGTTAAGTACTAAACAGAAGAAAATAAAGCATGGGAGGATGATATGAAATGACTGTGTAAAGACAATCTATGGAAAGAACCATTTAGACAGAGGGAACAGTAATTTTAAAGACCCTAAATAGCAGCATCAGTGACACATTTGAGAAAGGTTGGAGTGGATATAGAAGAGTACAGTAAGAAGAAATGAGGTTATGCGGTTACAGTGTCACAGAGCAAAGCACTGGTCAGATTTGCAAGTTATTATAAGTCATTGTCGTGACTCTGGATTTTACTCTATGTATGATGAAAAGCCATTGGACGTTTCATGAGAAATGATATCATATGATTTATGTATTAAACGATTGCTTTAACTTACGTTTTAAGAATAGAGCAAAAAGAAGCAAGGACAAATGCAGAGAGACCAGTTAGGAGCCTACTGCAGTAATTCAAGAAATAGACGATGGTTCTTGGTCTAGGGAAGTGGTAATGGGGATGGCGAGAGGTAGTCAGATGCTCAAAAATATTTGAGCCTAAAATGGGTTTTGCTGCATGTCTAGGTGTGGGAGGTAAGAAAAAGAGAAGAGCCAAGAATTCTGGGCTGACCAACTGGAAGAATGAGGTTTGCATTTATTGATACTAGAAAGACTGTAAAAGAAGATATTTATGAAGGGATATCATGAGCTAAATTTTGGACACATTAGCTTTAAATATCTCTTTGATATCCAAGTGGAGATACGAAGTTACCTATAAGGTTCTGGAGTTCCCTGGAAATGTTGTGGCTGGAGAAATAAATTTAAGAATCATCAAGATCTTTGTGCAGCTGCTCTGAAGTCTTTGTTGGCCACTGATCTTGAAGTAACGTGAAGTTGTTGGAGAAATCTGGTAATCCTATAAGTTATTACTGACATCGAAGTCATTTGGACACCTATAATTCTTCGCATCTGATAATGCTTAATAAACACCAGAAATGAATAGAGGAAAATAGAAAATCTATTCACAAGGCCAGATTCTGGCATTCAAGATTCTATTCATCTGCCAGTTGGAGAACAAAACATTCAGCCAATGAGTTTGGAACTACCAGGAATAGTTCCAGATCCAGAGGGAAGAGACAATCTTATATTCACATTAAAAAGGCCACATCCATTGATGGCATGGCACTCGTAAAATTATACCTTGATTTTATAATCTGAGATGCTTCTCTTTCCATTGGCACCTGGCTCCACACCCTGGGGAGTATTTTGTTTCCCATTATCCCCATTCTTCATTTTTTGAGATGTGGGAGGAAGTATTTCCCCTGGGCTGTGCAGAGAGATTTGTGCATTTTGCTGTTAGAGTCATGTCTTGGGAATAACTTTCCCTCAAAACCTTAGTAGCTTTCTCATCTATTTTATTCTAATCAGTTCCAAATGTCAATAACTGTATTAGAAAGTTTTCCCTGAATATAAATCCCAAGCTTGGCTTATTTTGTGGTTTTCTTGCTTCCTTACAACTCTCTCCACTTGGTGACTTGTACTTTAATGTCATCCGAAACAATAGACCGGAATAGAAAGGAAATATCTTAATATGATCTTTACCAAGAAGACTGAGTTCCTTTGTTTAATTAAAAATTCTTAATGGATATTTGTTGCTCAAAGCCTTTGTAAATTAATTGCCTACTCTTTGGGATACAGAAGTACTCAGGTTTTCTGATCCAATGAGGCCCCAAATTTATGCAGTGTTTTCTCTTACCTTTGCTATCTCCACAAGCCAACTAAGACTAATATTTCAGGGTGATAGCTAAATAGGATTTTGTTTATTTTTATGTATAAAGTCCAATGTCTTTGTTCATAATAGAATACATTATTTTTAGGGATCTAGTCCTCTTCCATCTTGCGTCTTCAGCATCCCTTAGGGCTTGGTAGTACTCTTTAGCTGCCTTGCTTGGAAAGAGGGATAAGGTGGAGTCACATTGGCCTCTTAAGTACCTTTGCCCTGAAGTGATACACATCACTTCTGTTCATATTCTATCTACGAGAACTAATTATACTGTCCTCGGTAGATCCACAAACATCTGAGAAGCATATGGGCACTTCTTGACTGGGCAGCCACTTCACAATAACGATTCTATTGTGTGAAAGAAAGGCTATGAGTTTTCGTAGAAAGATAGCTGTCTCTGCAACAATGTATATCAGGGATATGCATTCTTTTCTTCTCTAGGTCACGGTGTATTGATGATTTCAGTCAATGAACAGAACATGACTCTGGGACTCCAGACTATAGGTCACAGGAGTTAGTGAGAAGAGTTTTACCTACGACCATAGAGTGGATACCTGATATTCAAGTAGCAGCTGGCCTGATCAGGACAAGCCTTGAATGACAGAATAGGGTCTCTATAAGGGCTTCTATCTAAGCACAGGGGCGAAGTGTGCTAGCGGCAATGCTTAGAGCAGGTCACATGTGTAGTCACCATTTGTGCTGCAAAACTATCCCCCAGTTCAGGGTCAGAATTGATTGAGACATTAAGGAAATTATGGCACTAAATGTCTTATCTTCCTGTCTCTGTCCCCCTGATCATTGGACTATGGTCAGTACTTTTATCCCTCCAATTCAAAAATACTGGTTATCTTCTCTTCCTAGAAAGTCAGGCTAATACCCATTCTCCTTGGAGAAGTTTCTCTGATTGGTTTTGAGCTCTTTCCGGAGAAAAATTGTGGATGTCTATTTCAAAGATCTTTAGAATCTAGAACAAAAGTACACCACATGAGAGACTGTCCCTCATTCAAATCTCTTTATATCAGAAGTCTATGCTTGGGACTTTTATGAAAATTGAGAGATTCTATGATGATTTTACTGTAGGTGAACATGAAATGAAAGCTTTCATATCTTTTAATTAAGGAAACCATAATAAAAGTTGCTATTTTAGGTAATATCAGTGTGTTGTAAAATAATTGCCCACTGATCTTGTTTCCAATTATCACTGATAGATGTGTGAAATGAGTTGACCCTCTCCCTTGAGAATCTATTTTATAATGCAAATGTTATTGAGAATGCTAACGTTTTGAATGATAACAGTTTAGTGCACTTATATTCTGAATTGCTTATTGTTGGGGTAAAGGAGGAGTGAACAAGAACAGCAAATGATAAATGGTTATAGACTTGAGTAAAAGAGAAAATAGAATCACTAAAAAAGTCACTTCTAAATGTTGAACAATATATGAAAATATGGATTAAACCAAAAGAGAAAGGAGATGTGAGATATGTACCTCAGAATACTCTTTTACAGTTATATGAGAAATCAAGCCTATGAAATAATGTAAATATATATTTGCCCACATATGTCAACATTAATTGTCATATTAGATCTTGTTCATCCAAAGTGAAAACATTTCTTTGAAAATAGAGATTGTATCATCAATTGAATTCAAGGAGCACATGTAAATTAATTGCTAAAGAACTGTAATCCTAAAAAAGACCTATCTACCAACTTATTTCTGCACATTTTCTTCCTGGAGAAACAAAAAAAATATTGCTCACGCTTTTTTAGGTCTACTCCTAGGATATGCATTGACAAAATCTTTTTTTATTTTTAAGCTTTATTTAACAATAAAACTGCTTTAGCATTTATTTTGATATTAGGTTTAAGTGCTATGACAGTAAACAATAAACCCCATACACACACACAAATGAAGCCCTCCACTGAAATCAAAACGTCTTTCTGAGAGCAAATAATGTCTACAAGGGGAAGTTTCTCTCAGTAGAAATGGATGCAGTGATTTGGATGGTTTTTCTCTCACTTTATGCCACATCTATGTGGCCAGAAAATAAGAACTTCATTCTGGTTGGAAAAAATATGAGTGGTGGAACATTGCAGTGGTGGAGGTGATTTCTGTCAAGAACAAAGGATTTTCAAGTGAAGCATACAAGGAAACATACTTAAGGAAGCGAGCAAGGCAAAGATTGGGGTAATATATGGGAACATGGTTTTCAGAGCTATACTATTATGTAAACAATCCTGCTAAAAATTGTCCAAGCAGGGGCCAGCCTGGTGGTGTAATGGTTAAGTTTGGCATGCTCTGCTTCAGTGGCCCGGAATTCATGGGTTCAGATCCTGGGAATGGGCCTACATGACACTCATCAAGCCATGCTGTGGTGGCATCCCACATGCAAAATAGAGGAAGATTGGCACAGATGTAGCTCAGAGACCAACTTCCTCAAGCAAAAAGAGGAAGATTGGCAACTGATGTTAGCTCAGGGCCAATCTTCCTCACCAAAAAAAAAAAAAAAAAAAAAGTCCAAGCAGCAAATCTTGATATATGATGAGCATAGATTCTGTGGCAGAGGGGGGACACTTGAATGCTAATGAACCCATCTCACAGACAACACCAAAGTGGGTATACTACACTATCTACATAGGATAGTGGAAATTACCCCATCCAACAAACTCCTCTTTGAGCAAGAATTCGTGAGGAGAAAAAGCAGACATATTTCACATATTAAGGTACCAAACTTTCTTTGTTGACTTCTTATAAAATAAATGCATTATTCTGAATGGTAGCAGCAAATTAAATTCCTCTCCAAAAGCATAACTCTCAATTCAGTGGATAACCTCTATAAGCCAGCAAACTATGGATGATTGGATAGATTTCTAGTGGATTCAGTAATGGAGGCTCATGAATTTGGAATATACCGTTTCTCTGTGAAGTGCCACCAAAGTTAACGTCTCAGGCAAAACATAGAAAAATGATAATTCAGAAAGAAAGAGATAAAAATATCATTAACTTTAAAAATATAATGTACTAACATCAAAATCATAGAACAGTGTGTCTCATTTTCTAATTTAAGTTTCAGTACATACTGTGGCTTACAAGAACTCTTTCACCTTGTGACTATAATATTTTAAAAATATTTTTGTTCTTATAATATTTGGGGAAGCAGTTTCTTATGTATACCGAGCATTAAATGTTTTTATAAAAAGGTTGGCCTTAGTGTTAAATATAAATCAACACTTTAAATTAAATTTGAATAATCTGAAAACCTTGATGCAGGCAATTGTTTTGTTCAGAAAGCATCTTGATATAAACAATATCACATAATATTGTTTACTGACATTTGTATTTCTTCTTTTAATTCATCTTTTTAAACTAAATATTTTCTTCTTAACTGTCCCATACCAATTTACCTTTTTGATGGACATTTTCTTTCCTGAAAATAGAGTGGATATTTAAAATTTATGAAGAAGTGCCCTACCTGATAATCAACAAAATATACTGATCATTAATCTTGTGTCAAATAGAGTATATGGTATTAATATTGTATTTTAAAAGCCACTGTGGAAAGTAGTTACTCGTGTGTTATATGCCAGGGTTAATGGAGAAAATTTTAGAAATTTGGCCAACTAATCATTCTGTTGAGAACACGTGAATAGATGGGGTAAAAAAAAAAGTCTTTTGAACCAGATAGATGAATATTTAAATGTTGCCTCCAACATGCTCCACATGGACAATTCCGGGCAAGTTTATTAAGCTTTTTGTGGGCCCAATTCCACATTTGTAAATCATTGTAAATTATTACCCATTTTCCATAATACTTGGCACAGAATAGAATCTTAATAAACAATATTTGTTTTTGCCATGTTGTTTTACCATGGTTGTTGTTATGATTATAACTTAAGTTGTCTGACATATTTAGGCCTCAGTTTTATTGCTTAGAAATAAGTTGGGTGAACCAGGTGATTCCTCTGGTTCGTACAAGTCCAACATTCTCATTCTAGACAAGAGGGCAGCAAACTTGTTCTCTAAATACCGAGAGAGTAAATAATTTTGGCTTTGTGGGCAGATGGTCTTTGTCTTAACTGCTTGAGTCTCCTCAGGTAGTATGAAAGCAGCCATAGGTAACTCACGATCTAACGGAGCTGGCTGTGTTCCAATGAAACTATATTTACAAAAACAGACAGTGGGCCAAAGTTGGCCTGTTCGTCAATGCTTGCCTAACACGACTCTAGGTATTTAGTAAGTCAGTAAATTCAAATGCCTTCATTTGAAAAATAATTTTGTGCCACAATATACAAGACTAGCCACTAATGCTGTTGGAGCAATGAAACTGAAAGTGAGATCACATAAACAATGGAGAAGGCACTTATTGTCTATTTTGCCACTGGATTGTCTTGATTTTCTGATGGAATAGCAAGGAGAGATTATTATTATATTATGTAACTCTGAAAACAGCACTGATACTCTAGGACCGTCATTGCTGATGCTCTTATAATTAGAATTTGCAGTGATAAATTTGTTGCTCCTACACTACTGAAAACACACTTAACAGATAGTTTTACAAAAACACATCATTCAAAATTAGATATGCTAAAATAAAGGGCATTTGGAATAATTACTGAGTTTTAATAACTTTAGGTCCCATCAAACTACACTTCTCTTTCCAATACTGCACTTTTGGAATTTGGAACAAAAATACTAAGAAGATATATTCCCATTTGTTGTAAAATATATTCACAGATGTTTCAAAGTGTATACCAATGCCTGCCCCTCCTAACATCCAAAACATAATTAGTGTGGTCAATGAAGAGGTATTTAATACAAAAGAAATACGAGGAGGAAATGTCACACTGTGATACTTTTTAAAATTTATTAACTTCATATTATTAATAGCCATTTCATCACTTAAATGAAGCTTAATCTCAATATTAAGACTGAGTCTAGGTATGTCAACTAGAGACTGGAAGTAATTATTTAGATAACACTAGCATATTTGACGAAATCGGCAAGAAGTACAAATTCATTTTTGCTGCTTGAAAATAAAGTTCACTTCCATGCTTTAATTGTGAATCATGGATAAGTCCATATGTAAATGATCACCAAATTATGAAAGTTGTTGACATTGTCACTTTCATTTTATTAGGCCAAATACATTTCTTGATTTCCTAGTAAGTTTTTCCCTTTGTTTTACATTTAGGAAGTGATAAAATAATGGGAATAGAGTCTTGCAATGAATATGCATACACATAATGGCATTGGTGGTAATATCTTGAAAGTATAACTAAATTTTTTAGGTGAAAAAGTTTTCAAAATATTTTTGTAAGATGTAATTTGCATACTGTAAAATGTACCTTTTAAAAGTGTACAATTCAGTAAATTTTAAGGTATTTACAAGAATGTATAGCCATTAATTCTATCTCATTCCAGAACAGTTCAACACCCAAAACGGAAAGCTCTATACCCATCAGGAGTTATTTCCCGCTTCTCCTTCCTCCAAACCCCAAGGAACTGTCAATGTACTTTCTAGATTTGCCTATTCTGGACATTTAGCAGGAATGGGATTAGACAATACGTGGCCTTTTCTGTCTAGCTTCTTTCCCTTAGTATAATGTTTTCAAAGTTCATCCATGTGATAGCATGTATCAGTACTTCACTCCTTGCTATTGCAAATATTAGTCCATTGTATAAATATACGACATTTTGTTTACCCATTCATCCATTCATTTTGGATATTTAGGTTGTATCTATTTTTTTATTATTATGAATAATGCTTCTATGAACAATCATATCAAGTTTTTCCATGAACATGCATTTTCAGTTCTCTGGGATATATACCTAGGAGTAGAATTGCTATATCATAAGATAATTATATGTTTAACCTTTAGAGGAACTAACAACAGGTTTCCAAAGTGACTGCACCATTTTACTATTCCGTCAGAAATGTCTGAGAACTCCAATTTATGTGCATCCCCACTAAAACATTATTGTCCACTTGGTTGATTATAGGCATCCTAGTGCATGTGAAGTAGTATCTTATTGTAGTTTAATCTGAATTTTCCTAATGCCTGATGATTCTGAGCACCTTTTCATGTGTTTCTTGGCCATTTGTATCTTTGAAAAATGTGTATTCATATCCTTTACCCATTTTAAATGTATCATTTCTCTTTTTATTATTGAGTTGTAAGTGTCCTTTATATATGCTAGATACCAGTCCCTTATAAGATATATGGTTTACAAATAACTTCTCCCATTTTGTAGGTTGTCTTTTGTTATAATCATCTCTTGTTAACTGCTGAAAGGAGCATTCTCTAGAATTATCAGGATGGACAAACGCATAACTGACTCTGGAAAGATGAGATTGAGGACAGTTTGTCACATACACTCACAGTCCTGGAGAGGAGAAAACTGCACCCACTCAGGCCACACAAGATTACATGCAGGAACAGAGTGAAAGACCGGGGATGGTGGGAGACAGACCTTGCACTATGAAGAGGGTGAGATGTCCCCTGTTTCCTGCAGGAGGATGTGACTGGCTTCTTTAAGTAATTCTGCAGGGTGATAGGGAAATGAATTCTGCTACTTAAGGACAAGCAGGAACTGTACCTGGTACATTTCATAAAGAGAGTTGTTTCTCTATTGTGCCTCACGTGCAGGAGCGGAGAGGGAGGTGAACTTGTGCTTAGGCCTTTTGAGACACTCATGATTTCACCAAATGCCAAGGCAGCACATAATATTGAACCTTAATTTTAAGCCTTATACCACAATTGACCCCTTGATACCTTGATATCAATTTAAACTTTGGTAATGGCTGAAACTTTTAGGGAGTAGGAGAAGTACCTTCCTGAGAAATGAAGTAAGCACTTGAACAGGAGGAAGAGGGCCATACAGTAAGTTGGTCATCAAAAACATGAGTTTTAGAGTTATCTCCTTTTATGTCAAATAAAGGCAATTGAGGAACTTGTGTGGCATTGGTGTTGGGAATGCATGTCCCCAAGGTGTGTGAATTTAGCTTAATATCTCTGGCAATAGTGATACCCAGTGGGAAGTCCATTTTGATATTTTGTAAATTAAATAATCCTTTAAAGATTCCATTATACCTCTCAATTAAACTGGATTTCTGGTGCCCATAGGGAGTTGGAAAGTCCATTGAAGGCCTTTTTCAAAAGCTCAGCATTGTGTATTCTAAGAAATAATAAAAGTGCATTGGACACTATCAGCAATATCTAGAACTACAAAAAGTATAAGGAGTGAGGCCTTGTATTGTAGCCTTAGTATATGTGGTGACATCAGTTACCTTGATTAATATTTGGGTATCTGTGAGCCATGAGATTCCCAGAGCTCTTTACTCCAAACGGGGAAACTCTTAGGCAGTGAACTAAGAGTTTAAAAATGGGGCCATTTGTGTGCCAGGGCATTCAGTGTAAAGATAACTCTCTGATGTTTGGCCAATTTTAATGACAGTTTGGCCCTGTCCTTTACCTGGGACATCCTGGTTAAGGAATGGAAAGAAGTGATATTCCACTCTAATTTGAGCCTCACTGTTGACTGAATCCACAAAGGTTTGCCCGTTGGTATATTTCAGCAGATGTTAAAGTTAATTCAAAATCTACGTGGTAGACCTGCAAAGTCAATCAGTCTTTTCAGCAAATGGTGTTGGGAAAACAGGACGCAAAAGAATGAAGGGGGAACCTTACTTTACACCATAAAAAAATTGATGCAAAAGGTATCAAAGAGCTAAATGGAAGTTAAAACTATAAAACTCAAAGGAAAACATAGGGGAAATTTCATGACATCGCATTTGGCAATGATTTCTTAGATATGACATCAAAAGCACAGGCAACAAAAGAAAAAAATAGATAAATTACACTACATCAAAATTTAAAAACCTTTGTGCATCAAAGGACCCTATCAACAGAGTGAAAAGAGAACCCACATAAAGAGAAAAAATATTTGCAAATTATATATCCGACAATGGGTTAACGTCCAGAATAAATACAGAACTCTTACAACTCAATAACAAAAAACAAACCACCAAATTAAAAATGGGCAAAGGGGGGCCGGCTCCGTGGCCGAGTGGTTTGGCAACAGTTGTTAGCCCAGGTGCCAATCTTTAACAAATAAAAAAAATTAAAAAAATGGGCAAAGGTCTGGAATAGAAATTTATTTAAAATAGATATACAAATGGCCAAAAATACATGAAAACATACTCAACATCCTTTACTATCAGGGAAAGGCAAATCAAAATTACAATGAGATATCAATTTATACTCATTAGGATGGCTATTATCAAAAATACAAAAAAATAACAAGTGTTGGTGAGGATGTGGAAAAACTGGAATCCTTGTGTGCACCGCTGGTAGAAATGTAAATGGTACAACTGCTGTGGAAAGGAGTATAGTGGTTCCCCAAAAAATTGCAAATAAAATTATCATATGGTTATTCCATTTCTCGGTGTATGCCAAAAAGAATTAAAAGCAGGGATTTGAACAGATATTTGTAACACTCATGTTCTCGGCATCATTATTCACAATAGTCAAAAGGTGGAAGTAATCCAAGCGTCTATTAACAGTCGAATGGATAAACAAAATGTAGTATATATGTACAATGGATATTATTCAGCCTTAAAGAGGAAGGAAATTCTGACGCATGCCACAATGTGGATGAAATTTGAAGACATGATGCTGAGTGAAATAAGACAGTTACAAAAAGACAAATACTGTATGACTCCACTTATGTGAGGTAACTAGAGTAACCAAATTTATTGACAGAAAGTGGAATGATGGTTGCCAGGAGATGGATTGAGGAGGGAATGGTGAGTAATTGTTCAATGGGTACAGAGTTTCAATCTTTCAAGATAAAAAATGCTCTGGAGATGGATGGTGGTGATGGTTGAACAAACCATGTGAATGTACTTAATGCCACTGAATTGTATACTTAAAAATGGCAACTTTTATGCTATGTATATTTTACCACAATTTTTTAAAAAAACAATCAGCACTCCCTTATCTTTTTTGATATATCAATTATTTTAGTCTGGGGCCGGCTCCGCGGCCTAGTGGTTAAGTTCATGCGCTCCGCTGCGGCGGCCCAGGGTTCGGATCCTGGGTGCAGATATGGCACCGCTCGTCAGGTCACGTTGAGGCGGCGTCCCACATCCCACAACTAGAAGGACATGCAACTAAGATACACAACTGTGTACAGGGGGGGTGTGGGGAGACAACGCAGGAAAAAAAAAAAAAAGGAAGATTGGCAACAGTTGTTAGCCCAGGTGCCAATCTTTAAAAAAGAAAAATTATTTGAGTCCATTTTGAATTTCCAATTGTGTTAAATTATTGACTTTTGTTTCAATTTAAGGTTTGTTTCCACCCCTGTATCCAAGATTCCTTTTTCTTTGTTTCAATCCTTTTATTGTTTTGTTTTCTTTTGATTTGTCACTAGATATACTTCAGAGGGGTTCTCTTTACCCTTAAAATATTGTAAATTTCTTTCTCCAGAGAGCCTCAAATCAGTAGCTTCAGGATTAAGGGCCTTCCCCATGGCAATGGATGTTTTATAAGGATTAAGGACCCCAGGTTTAAGTTGAGATCATATCAGTCCCTTTGTTGTGCCACAGGGGTGCCATGGTTATTTTCCCTATAACCTTGAGGCCGGGACTTTGTTGTAACAGTGGCATAAGCAGAAGAGTGGCACACTGGAAAAATATTGTGATCTCCAGAACTCAAAGGCCAACAGATTGAAAACATTCTTTGCTATGTCTCTTCTAGTTCCTACCACATTTCCTTTTTTTGTTTCCTTTTTCTTCTTCTACAAATTTCTTTAGAATGTGTTGGATTTCTAGTCATGTAATATCATGGCTATGCATCTTCAACTAATCACACATGGTAGGGATAACTGAGTGGTTACAGAGAGTTTCAGAAGCACGAGCATCTCCTGACCTCATAGAAGTCCATCTTTTTCCTCCAGGGACTTTAGTCAATGACCCTGGGTTTGGGGTCCAAATCCAGTAAGGTAATTTTGTCTATGTCCCTGGTGGGGGCCATCAAGCCCCTCGTTTGCAAAATTAGCCCTTTGATGTGCTGATAAGCAGCAGCACTGAGCCAAGCCCAGGTACCCGGACTAGGAGTTATGCATTGGGAGAGCAGTTGAGTAAGATGCTTGTTCTCCTTTCCTTTCTACCATGGGTGTGTACATCAGTACCCTTGGGTGTCAGGAGAATGTGTGCAAAAAGAGCAAGGGAAGCATCAGCACAGATTTGAGCAAGGTTGTTACACTGGCCTGAATAGCATCACTCTTGTTAGGCAACCAGGTGCCATACTTAATCCTCCCCGGAGGGATGGTCTCTTTCCTTTCCATAAAGCTCACAAAGAGTTGTCTTCAGATTTATCCCAGGGGTACACAATTACAAAAATGTCTGTTTGGCTACCCCAAACAGCCAATGACAGTCAGCAGGCTAGACACATTTGAAGAGAGAACTCTAGCCTGACCATTGGTAAGCAGGACTCAAGTGACAACTAGTTAAGGCGATGCATTATTGCCACTTTTATAGTTGGGAGCCCCAGATATAATCTTGCAAATATAGGCCAAAATCAATAGCACATCACACTGGGTTATAGTCAATTATCAATAATTTTTTTCTTGAGGATGAAAGAATTCTAGAATAAGAAGAGGTGGCAACATCAAACAGAGACAACAAAGCACCTTACAAGCCGAAGTGCAAGGCCACCAATAATTGGCAGTTCCATCCAAGGCAGTCTTTTCTTACCATGAACCCAGTGAGCAAAGAGTAGTTAATTAAAACTGACCAAGGAGCTTCAATAATGGTGGGACCATCCTGTTCATAATGACAATTGTTATAATCACCTCCTATTCACACTGTTAGTGAGAAAAGGATTCCTCATTCTTGAGTTATAGGGATGGCTGAACACACAACACCTGTCACTGAATAGATGAGTTTATTAGTCACATAGACTGACAGCCCAGAGGAAGAGGACACCATCTATCATACATAGCTACACAGAGGTTGCACTTTGGAATAGAGTGAACAAGCAATGGTGATAGGAGGTGGGAATTTTTAGTAACAGTACGTTAAGATGCCCTCTGACTCCCATATAAGGATGTGATTAACCAGTTGGAATAATTCTATGGGCTGGCAGTGAACCGAAACTCCCTACTCAGGGATAAGCAAAAATTGCACCTGGTCCTCTTGATAAAGAGAGTTCACTGTCTGGAATATCTTATCCTCATGAATCAAGTGGAGAGAGGATCTTGCAGTTAGGTCACTAGGGGCCTTCCTATTTCACCAGATGTAAAGACGGCACATAATATTGGATCTGAATTTTAGGCCTTATCTGTTGTGTTTTCATTTTCTTTTTTAAAAATGTTTTACCGAGGTAACATTATTTTAGAACATTGTATAAATTTCAGGTGTACATCATTATATTTCACCTTGTGCATAGACAACGTCATGTTCACCACCACATATGTAGTTTCCATCCATCACCATACACATGTGCCCATTTGCCTCTTTCAACTTCCCTCCAAACCCTCTTCCCCTCTGGTAACTGCCAATCTATTCTCTATATCTACATGTTTGTTTGTTGTTTTTATTCTTGTTTTCTCTTCCACATATGAGTGAAATCATATGTTATTTAACTTTCTCTGTCTGACTTATTTAACTTAAAATAATCCCACAATTCATCTATGTTGTTGCAAATGGCAAGATTTCATCTTTTTTATGGCTGAATAGTCTTCCATTGTATATGTATACCACATCTCCTTTATCCATTCATCCATTGATGGGCACTTAGGTTGTTTCCAAGTCTTGGCTATTGTGAATATTGCTGAAATGAACAGAAGGGTGCATATATCTTTCCAAATTAGCATTTTCATGTTCTTTGGAAAAAACCTAGAAGTGCTATAGCTGGATTGTATGGTAGTTCTTAATTTTTAGAGGAATCTCCAGAATGTTTTTCATAACGGCTGCAACAGTTTATATTCCCACCAACGGTGTATGCGGGTTCCTGTTTCTCCACATCTTCTCCAACGCTTGTTATTCTTTGTTTTGTGAATTATAGACATTCTGATGGGTGTGAGGTGATAGCACATTGTAGTTTTGATTTGCATTTCCCTAATAATTAGTGATATTGAACATTATTTCATGTGCCTGTTGGCCATCTGTAGATCTTCTATGAAAAAGTGTCTCTTTAGATCCTCTGTTCATTTTAAAATTGAGTTGTTATTTCTCTTGTTGAGCTGTATGAGTTCTTTATATATTTTGGATATTAGCCCCTTATCAGACACATGATTTACAAATATCTCCTCCCAACTGGTAGATTGTCTTTTTGTTTTGTTGACAGTTTCCTTTGATGAGCATAAGCGTTTTTAATTTGATGTAGTCCCATTTGTTTAGCGTTTCTTTTGTTTCTCTTGCCTGAGGAGACGTATTCAAAAGGATACCACAAAGACTGATGTTGAAGAGCATACTATTTTTACCTTTAGCAGTTTTATGGTTTCGTTTCTCACATTTAAGTCTTTAATCCATTTTGAGTTAATTTTTGTGTGTGGTGTAAGATAATGGTTCTGCTTTCATTCTTTTGCACGTGGCTGTCCAGTTTTCCCAAAACCATTTATTAAAGAGACTTTCCTTTCTCCATTGTAGGTTCTTGGCTCCTTTGTTGAAAATTAGCTGTCGATAGATGTGTGGGTTTATTTCTGGACTCTCAGTTCTGCTCCATTGATCCATATGTCTGTTTTTCTGCAAGTACTATGCTATTTTGATTACTATAGCTTTGTAGTATATTTTGAAATCAAAGGAGTGTGATACTTTCATGTTTGTTCTTTTTTCTCACAATTGCTTTGGCTATTTAGGGTTTTTTGTTGTTCCATATATGTTTTAGGATTCTTTGATCTATTTCCATGAAAATTGCTGTTGGGACTTTGATAGGGATTGTGTTGAATCTTTAGACTGCTTTAAGTAATATGAAAATTTTAACTACAGTAATTCTTTCAATCCATGAGTATGGAATATCTTTCCATTTCTTTTTGTCTTCTTTGATTTCTTTCAACAATGCCTTATACTATTCAGTGTACAGTTCTTTCATCTCTTGGATTAAATTTATTCCTAGGTATTTGATTATTTTTGTGATTGTAAATGGGATTGTATTCTTGATTTCTCTTTTTTCTAGTTTATTATTAGTGTATACAAATGCAAGTAATATTTGTATAATGATTTTGTACCCTAAAACTTTACTGTACTCATTTATTATTTCTAGTAGTTTTTTGTTAGATTTTTTAGAGTTTTCTATATATAAAATCATGTCCTCTGCAAATAATGACAGTTTTACTTCTTCCTTTCCAATTTGGATAGCATTTATTTCTTTTTCTTGCCTAATTGCTCTGGTTAGGACTTCAAATACTATGTTGAATGGGTGGTGAGAGTGGACATCCTTGTCTTGTTCCTCTTCTTAGGGGGATAGCTTTCAGTTTTTCAGAATTGAGTATGACATTAGCTGAGGGTGTGTCATATATGGCCTTATTGAGATATTGTCCTTCTATCCTCATTTTATTGAGAATTTTTATCATAAAAGGATGCTAAATATTGTCAAATGCTTTCCTGCACCTATTAAGATGATCAATGTCATTTTTATTCTTCATTTGGTTAATGTGGTATATCACCTTGATTGAATTGCAGATGTTGAACTATCCATACATCCCTGGAATAAATCGCCCTTGATTGTGGGGTATGATCCTTTTAATGTACTGTTGTGTTCGATTTGCTAATATTTTCTTGAAGATTTTGCAGCAATGTTCATGGGAAATATTGGCCTGTAATTTTCCTTTATTACATTTTCCTCGTCTGGTTTTGTTATCAAGGTAATGTTGCCTTCATAAAATGTGTTAGGAAGAATCTCCTTTGCCTCAACATTTTTAGAAGAGTTTGAGAAGGATAGATTTTAAATCTTCTTTGAATGTTTGGTAGAATTCACCAGAGAAGCCATCTGATCCTGCGCTTTTGTTTTTTGGGAGGTTTTTGATGACTGTTTCAATCTCATTATTATTGATCAATCTATTCAAATTCTCTATTTCTTCTTGATTCAGTTTTTGAAAGCTGTATGATTCTAGGAATTTATCCATTTCTTCTAGGTTATCCAATGTTTTGGCATATAGATTTTCATAGTATTCTTTTATAATCCTTTTTATTTCTGTGGTATCTGTTGTATTTTCTCCTCTTTCATTTCTGATTTTATTTATTTTAGCCTTCTATTTTTTCCTGAGTGAATCTGGCTAGGGGTTTGTCCATTTTGTTTATCTTTTCAGAGAACCAGCTATTAGTTTCATTTATCTTTTCTTTGTCTTTTTAATCTCTCTTTCACTTATTTCCACTCTGATATTTATTAATTCTTTCATCCTCCTGATTTTGGCTTTGTTTGCTCTTTTCTTTCTAATTCCTTTAGGTGTAATGTTAGGTTGTTTGTTTGAGATTTTTCTTGTGTTTTGAGGTAGGCCTGTATTGCTATAAATTTCCCTCTTAATATTGCTTTTTCTGCATCCCATAGATTCTGGTATGCTGTCTTCTTATTTTCATTTGTCTCCAGGTATTTTTGGATTTCTGTTTGACTTTTTCATTGATCCAATAGTTATTCAGTAGCATGTTTCTTAGTCTTTACATATTTGTGACTTTCCCAGCTTTCTTCTTGTGGCTGATTTCTACTTTCTTACCATTGTAGTCAGAAAAGATGCTTGATATGATTTCAACCTTCTATACTTTATTGAGATTTGTTTTGTTTCCCAACATATGGTCTATCTTTGAGAATATTCTGTGTGCACTTTAGAAGAATGCGTATTCTGCTGTTTTTAGATGGAATGTTTTATCTGTATCTATTAAGTTCATCTGGTCTAAAGCTTCATTTAAGGTCAATCTTTCCTTGTTGACTTTCTGTCTGGATGACCTATCCATTGATATAAGTGGGATGTTAAAATCCCCTACTGTTATTCTATTACTGTCAATTTCTTCCTTTAGGTCTGATAATAATTTGATATACTTTGGTGCTCGTATGTTATAGTCATATATATTAATAAATGTTATGTCTTCTTGATGGATTCACCCATTTATCATTATATAATGTCCATCTTTGTCTCTTGTTATCTTTGTTAGCTTGAAGTCTGTTTTTTTCTGATATGACTATGGCTACACCTGCTTTCCTTTGATTTCTATTTGCTTGGAGGGTCATCTTCTATCCCTTCACTTTGAGCCTATGTTTGTCTTTAGAGTTGCAATGGGTCTCCTGGAGATAGCATAGTGTGGAATCTTATTTTTTAATCCATCTCATCATTCTGTTTCTTTTGATTAGTAAATTCAATTCATTTACCTTTAGAGTGAATATTGATATATAAGGCCTTAATACTGCCATTTCGTCTTGTTTTCTGGTTGATATATATTTTCATTATTTCTTTTTCCTAATAATTTTGTTTGCCATTTTAGTTTGGTGGTTTTCTGTGATGTGTTTCTTAGTTTCTCGTTTTTTTATGATTTCTGACTTTACTCTGAATTTTTGTTTTATGGTTACCATGTGGTTTGTATAAATGGTCTCATAGATAAAATAGTCCTTTTTCTGCTCATAGCATCTTATCTTTATTTGCCTATTCAGGTTCTGGCCCTTTCTTCTTTGCCTTCTATGTTTTTGATGTCACAAATTATCTCTTTTTATATTGTGAGTTTGTTAGGAAATCAAAGTGGTTATAGTTATTTTAATGCTTTCTTTCTCTTTAACCTTTCTGCTATAATTAAATGTATACTATCCTATTCTGATACAGAGTTACAACTTTCCAATTCTGTTTATCTCTTTATCACCTTACTCAAAGTTTTGTATACTTTTCCCTTTTCATTTCAGGTAAAAGAGCTCCTTTCTTGTAAGGTAGGTCTAGTAGTGATAAACTCCCTCAGCTTTTCTTTTTCTGGGAAAGGCTTTATTTCTCCTTTATGTCAGAAATATAACTTTGCTGGATAGAGTATTATTGACTGATAGTTTTTATCCTTCAATATTTTAAATATATATTTTCACTTTCTCCTAACCTGTAGGGTTTCTCCTGAGAAATCTGCTGATAGCCTAGTGGGGATTCTCTTGTAGCTTATTTTTTTCTCCCTGGAAGCTTTTAATATTCTTTCTTTGTCATTGACTTTTGACAGCTTTATCATCATGTGTCTTGGAGAAGATCTTTTTGCAGTGAGATAACTGAGTGTTCTATTAGTTTCATGGATTTGTATGTTCAGTTCCTTCCCCAGGTTTGGAAGTTCTCAGCTATCATTTTCATTAAATAAACTCTCTGCTCTCTTCTCTCTCTCTTCCCCTTCTAGGATACCCATTTCTCTTATGTTGTCATAATGGAGTCAGATAATTATTGTAGAATTTCTATATTTTTTTGTCTTAGTTCTCTCTCCTCTTCTACCTGTATTGTTTCTAGGTTTCTAGCTTTGAGCTTGCTAACTCTCTCTTTGATGTTATCAGCTCTATTTCCAATGCTTTCTAATGCATTCTTCATCTCATTTATTGAATTCTTCAGCTCCATAATTTCTGTTTGGTCCTTCGTAAAGTTTCATTCTCCTTTGTAAAGTATTACTTTTTTTCATTGATTTTATTCCTGAGCTTATTGAACTACCTTTCTGAGGTTTTCTGTAGCTTGTTGAGTTTCTTCATGACAATTATTTTGAATTTCTTGTTAGTTAGATCACAATGATTCATGACTTTATGTTTGGTTTCTCAAGACTTGTTTTCTTTATGTGATGTCATGGTACCATGGCTTTTTGTGGTGCTTACTGATATTCCTCTGCTGGTGCATTTGTTGTAGCAAAATCCTTTTTTAATTTAAGATCAGCTTGTCAATGTCTGCCAAAAGAGAAGACAGCTGGAATTTTTATTGTGATGATGTTGAATCTGTAGATCAATATGGATATATTGTCATCTTAAAAAAAATAACTCTTTCAATTTATGAATTTTAGATGTCTTTTCATTTCTTAAGTCTTCTTTAATTCTTTCATTAATAATTTGTATTATTCTGTGTACAAGACTTGGACCACTTTCATTAAATTCATTCTTAAACATTCTATTCTATTCTATTCTATTCTATTCTATTCTATTCTATTCTATTCTATTGTTCATTGCTTGTACATAGTCATGCAATTGATTTTTGTATATTGACCTTGTATCCTTTAAACTCGTTGACCTCATTTACTAGCTCTAATAAGATTTAGTGAATACATGAGGATTTTCTTAGGCACGCATGCCTTAGGATGTCATGTCCAAATGCTAGTCTTTCTTTCCCAACCTGACTTTTTTTGTATTTATTTTTCTTACCTAATTTCCCTGGCAAAAACCTCCAGTACAAAGTTGAATAGGAGTAGTGACAGCAGACATCATTTTCTTGTGACTGATTTAGGGGGAAAACTTTCAGTCTTCTACCATTTAGTATGATGTTAGTGTGAGTTTTTAATAGATGTCTATTATCAAGTTGAAGAAGTTCCCTTCTATTCCTAATTTTTCTAGTGTTTTTCTCATGAATGTGTGTTGGATTTTGTTGAATACTTTTTCTGCTTTATTGAGATGATGAAGTGTTTTTTGTTTTTTATTGTATTAATATGGCATATTGTATTGATTGATTTGGGGATGCTAAATCAACCTTCCATTTCTCAGATAAATTTTTCTTAGTCATTGTATAGAATCTTTTTTTTAATATGTTATTGGATCTGGTTGTGTATATGTTGAGGATTTTTGTGTATATATTTATAAGACAAATTTGCAGTTTTCTTACAATATCTTTGTCTGATTGTGATATCAAGTTACTATCAGCCTTATAAAGTGAGTTAAACATTTCCCTCTGCTTCTATTTTTTGGAAGGGTTTGTGAAGAATTGGTGGAAATTCTTCTTTATGTGTTTGATAGATTTCACCAGAGGGACCAGGTGGGGCTGTGCTTTTTTTGTGGGATTTTTTTTTATTATTATTACTTCAATCATTTTAATTTTAATAGGTATATTCCTATTTACTATTCCTTTTTGAGTCTATTACATAGATGTTTCTTCTTGAAAGTTGTCTATTTTGTCTAGATAATCTAATTTTTCTGATGAATTTGTTCATATTCTTCCTTTATAATCCTTTTTTATTTCTGTAAGGTCATTGATGATATTTTCTCTTTCATTCCTGATTTTAGTAATTTGAACCTTCTGTTGTTTTTATTCTCTCTTTGTCATTCAAAGTAAAAGTTGGTCAAATCTGTTGATCTTTCAAAGCATCAACTTTGGTTTATTTGATTTTCTCTATTGCTTTTCTATTCTCTATTTCATTTATTCCACTCTAGTCTTTATCGTTTTTTCTTCTGTTTGCTTTGGGCTCAGATTATTCCTATATTTATTTAGTTAGTTTTTAGCTTCTTAAGTTGGAAAAGATAAGTTTATGATTTCAGATCTATTTTTGTTTTTAGTATAGGCATTTATAACTATAAATTTTCCTTTAAGAATGGTATTCACTGTAATCTATAAGTTTTGATGCTTTTGTTTCATTCATCTCAAAGTATTTTCTGATTTTTCTTGTATATCTTCTTTCACTCTTATTTTTTAAAATTAGGACTATCTTGTTTAATTTCCCCCTTTCCACATTGTCTTCTTTAGAATGAAGTCACTATTCACAACCTATACTTAAGGAGTATAAAAATATGACTCATTTCCTTAAGTGTGGAGTATTTACATAAATTATTTGAAATTCTTCTGCTCAGAAGATTCATCTCTTCATACTTTCTTATTGTCGAGTTTTCAGATTTCTTTGTATATCTTGGATCCAAGTCCTTATCAGATACATGATTTGAAAACATTTTCCCCCAATCTTTGACTTCTCTCTTCATTCTTATAGCAATGCTTTTCACAGAGCCTAAGTTCTAATTAAGACTAAGTTATCAAATTCTTTCTGTCATGGATTGCACATTTTATGTTGTACCTAAAAACCCAAGGTCATCTACATTTTCTCTTATATTATCTTTTAGAAATTCTATAGTTTTGTGTTTTACATTTAGGCCTAAATCTCATTTCATGTTAATTTTTGTGAAAATTGGAGGACTATGGCTATATTCATTTTTTCGTTTTTTTGCAAATGGATGTTGAATTGTTCTAGCACCATTTGTTGAAAAGACTGTCTTTCATACATAGTATTGCCTTTGCACTTTTGTCAAATATCATTGATTATTTTTGTGTGGGTTTCTTTCTGAGCTCTCTATTCTGTTCCAATGATTAATTTATCTATTTTTTTGCTTGCCAATATCACACTGTCTTGTAGTTTTATTGTAAGTAATAAAGTCAGGCAATATCAGTCCTCCTACACCATTCTTCATCAATATTGTGTTGCCTATTCTGGACTTTTTGCCTTTCCACATAAACTTTAGAATCAATTTGTGGATATCTATAGAATAACTTTCTGAACTTTTGATTTGGATCTTGATGGTTACTTTTATGTGTCAACTTGACTGGGCTAAGAAATTCCCAGATAGCTGGTAAAACATTTTTTTCTGAGTATGTGAAGATGTCCCCAGAAAAAATTAACATTTGAATTAGTAGACTGAGTAAAGATGATTACCTTCATCAATACAAGTAGGAATCATCCAATCTGCTGAGGGCATGAATACAACAAAAAGGGAGAGGAAAGGCAAATTCACTCTTTTTTTTCTTGAACTAGGACATCCATCATCTCCTGCCATCAGACATCAGGTTCCTTGTTCTGAAGGCTTTGGACTTGGACCAGAAGTTATACCATCAGAACTTACAGTTTGATTCTTGGGTCTTTGGACTCAGATTTACACCATTGGTTCCCTGGTTTTCAGCTTCTAACTCAGATGGAATTATACCACCAGCTTTCCTGGATCTCTAGCTTGCAGATGGCAGATTGTGAGAATTCTCAGCCTCCACAATCAGATGAGCCAATCTTTATAATAAATCTCCTCATATATCTCTCTCTATATAGCCTAAATTTTCGATTTTTCTGAAGAACACTGAGTAATATAAAAAATAGTACAAAGAAGTGGGAATGTTGCTGTGACAAATACCTAAAAATGTGGAAGTGGCTTTGGAACTGGTAATGTATAGAGGCTGGAAGAGTTTTGAGGTTGTTGATGCAAAATACCAATAACCATTGTATAGATAAGAGAGATAAGGTGAGTTTTACTTGAGCCAGGGTGAGGATTATAACCCAGGAAGGCCTTTTCCAAAAAGGAAGTGTTCCAAAGAAGCATGGTTTTCAGTACAATCAGCACCTTGTTAGAACAAAGAATACACGTTAAACCTGCCCAGGATACATCTTGATCAAAGTTTCAAAGAGGTAGTTGCAAATTAGGAGGTCTACAAGACCCTGATGCCTGGGAAAGGGACTAATATGGACGTTACTAATAAGGCATTAGCAATAGGGCTTAAGAGAGGAAGTATGCATCCTTATCTTAAGAGAGTGCATTCTTGGGGCTGGCCCCATGGCCGAGTGGTTAAGTTCACACACTCCACTGCAGGCGGCCCAGTGTTTCGTTGGTTCGAATCCTGGGCACGGACATGGCACTGCTCATCAAACCACACTGAGGCAGCGTCCCACATGCCACAACTAGAAGGACCCACAACAAAGAATATACAACTATGTACCGGGGGGCTTTGGGGAGAAAAAGCAAAAAAATAAAATCCTTAAAAAGAAATTTAAAAAAAGAAGAGAGTGCATTCTTTACTTTAATGGTTAAAGCCAATGAACAATGTACGTTTGATAGGCTATGAGTCAGGCTTCTTCAGCTCAAGCTGAATCAGTTTTTGAACCTAATTACCTCATATACCTCACTATATGACTATCTCTTGTCAAGGTCTATTTTATAAAAATTCTACATTGTTGTGAAAGGCCAGTTATGGATGATTCTGGTGAGGACTCAGGAAAAAAAAGAAGCTATAAAGAAAGCTTCAATCTTCTTAGGAGATACCTAAGAAAACCCTGAACTGAATGTTGGTAAGAATAAAGATATTGCAGGCCGTTCTAATGAGGTCTCAGATGGAAATGAAGAACATATTATTGGAAACTGGAGGAAAGGTGACTCTTGTTATAAAGTGACAAGGAACGTTGCTGAACTGTGTTCAGATTTTAATGTTTCATGGAAGGTAGAACTTGTGACTGATGAAAGTAAATATTTGAGGAAATTTCTAAGTAAAGGGTTGAAAGTGTAGTGTGGCTTCTCCTGACTGCTTCTAGTAAAACGTAAGAAAAGTAAAATGATTTAAAGATGGAATTACTAACCAAAAAGGAAGCAGAACTTAAAGATTTGGAAAATTCTCAGCCTATCTGTATTGAAAGGAGTAAAAAGGCCTGTTTGGGAGTGAACACAAAGGATATGGCCAAAGGACTATTTGGTAAAAATAGTCAGCCATCTCAAAAAAACCAGGAGCTATTTTCCAGGAGAATGGAAGAAAGACTCCCCTCCCCACCCAAGGCCATTCAGAGATTATTAAGGCTGCCATACCCATTACAGGCCTAGAAGACAAGGGCATGAGGTAGAGCAAAGAGATCCGTGGGACCTTGAACACACTGCTGGTGCTGCCTCATATCAAGGACTCTGCTCCCCACATTCCTGTGCCATATTCCTTGGCCAGTCCAGATGTGGCTCCAGTGGACCCCAAGAAGATGTGGTATTCACACAGCGCCATCTTCACCAGCGTACAGAGTGCATGAGTTCAGGAACCCAGGGGCCATGGGTATTTCCACTAGATTTAAAGTGATGGAACTGACCAGAGCCTCAGGCAAAGGAGCCAGGCAGAAAACCACTGTAGAGGTGGAACCACCACATGGAACATCCACTAGGGCAATGACCAACAGAGTCATGGGAACAGGCCTGCCTCCCTGACCCCAGACCACTAGAGCCATGACATGCATTTCCAGCCTGGAAGGGCCACAGGCACTCCACTCCAATCTGTGAGATCTTTGGCACAGGCTGCACCCAGCAAAGCCATGAAGGCAGGGCCACCAAGAGCCTTGGGGATTCAACTTCTGCCTGGCAAAGCTATGGAGGCAGGACCACCATCCAGTGGATCCAGAAGGTGGGACATCCCCTGCAGTGTGCATGGAGGCCAGAGAAGTTTATTTTTTGAATGTTAAAGTTTTGAACTTGTTCAGGACCTGTCGCTCCTTTCTTCTTTCCTATTTGTCCCTTTTAGAATGGGAAAGTCTATCTTATGCCTGTCCCACTGTTGTATTTTGGAAGCATGCAACATGTTTGATTTCATAAGTTCACAGCTGGAGAACAATTTACTTCAGACTGAATCATATCTTGAGTATTACCTATATCTGATTTAGTTGATACTTAGATGAGACATTGGACTTTAGACTTTTGAGTTGATGCTTGAATGAATTAAGACTTTTGTGGCTAATGGGATGGAATGAATGTATTTTGCATGTGAGAAGGACATAAATTTTGAAGATCCAGGGGTGAAATGCTATGATCTGAATGTTTGTGTTCCCCCAAAATTCCTATGCTGAAATAACAACCCCAAGGCGATATTAGGTGGTAGGCCATTTGGAGGTAATTAAGTCAGGAGGGCAAAGTCAACACGAATGGGCAAGTACTCTTATAGAATAGGCCTCAGAGAGATCCCTTGCCCCTTACACCATGAAAAGACACAGTGAGAAGGCACCATCTATGAACTAGAAAGTGGGTTCTCACCAGACATCGAATGTTCTGGCACCTTGATCTTGGACTTCCCAGACTCCAGAACTGTAAGAAATAAATTTCTGTTTGTATAAGCTACCCAGTCCAAGATATTTCTGTTAGAACAGCCTGAATGGACTAAGATATGGATTGTGTTAAATCTACACATTGAGTTACATAGAATTGACATCTCAACAATATTCAGTATTCATATCCATGTATGTAGAATATCTATTCATTTGTTTAGCTCTTTTATAATTTCTGTCATGGAGATTTTAGTTTTATCATATAGATCTTGTACATATTTCATAAGCTTTATGCCCAAGTATTTAATTTTCATTGCTTTTAATGTGTTGAAATAACTTTCTAGGCCCAAAATGAAACACCTCCTGCCCGGCATGCTAAATCAGTAAACCAAAACTTAGATAACTTTTGTGCCCCTATAAATGTTCTGCTTGACCAGAAACACATTATGTCCAGTCAGCCAACCCCTGAATGCCAGTCTACCCCTGGGCTCTGTATTTATTTCCCTGTTTCTTCTCAACCCAGACAAAGTTGATTATGTGGCCCCAGCCAATCAGATATTTTCTATTTTTCTTTTTCTTGCTCTTTATTCTTTATCCTACAAAAGCTTCCTGCTTTCTGCCCCATTTTTCAGTTCTATGAATAGAGACTGTAACTTCACGAAATGTTAAATAAAGTTTGTTTGTATCACCTAAATTGTCTTTTTTAAACAGCTTTTGGCAATGAGGATGGGATACAAAACAGATTGCTAACAACCTACAGGACAAGACACATAGGCAAGGTGCCTGCTGAACCCTTTGAGTTTGCTATTCCTCATCATTATGGAGGGTTGCAGGTAAGTCACTCTTGGATTTGAGCTCCACTCCCTTGCATGTAGCTCTCCAATCCAAATTAACTTTATTTTTTAAAATATATATATTGTTCCCAGAAAGGTTCTTAGGCCCCAGAATTGTTCTTATGGGGCTTCTTGGGCTTCTAATGGGGCTTATTAAAGTTCCCAGAAAGGTACTGGGATGCTGGAAAGTTTCCAGGGTGGTTATGTTGGGAGTCCACAATAAGTGGCAATCATTAGGGGACTCACAAAGCCTCAAGGTAAGTCCACAGCATAAACTGCTGGAAAACTTGGGAAAATAAATTAAGACAAGAAATTCAGACTGTTTTGAGCAACAACACATCAAAATCTAAATCAGCACAAGGTGGACTATTGAGAGCTATTAGGGCCTCTTCCACTATAATGAAATCTTCTTGTGAAAGAAATAGTAGATCTATTGCTAATGGGAATCTTGGAAACCAAAGATGCAAAATTTGTGGGCATGAGATGAGCACTTAAAAGTTGTTAGAGTGCTCAGCACCTACCTGTAAGACTCCTGTGCTAGAATAAGTTCTCACAGAATGGATTAGATTGACACTAGGTCACCTGCCAACCTCAAGAAAATTTCCATGCAATGAGGTACACTGTAAAACACCAAAAAATCCCCAACCCAGTGGCACATCCCTCTTAGGTATTAATTTGACTCCAAGAGACTCAAGTCTTCGCTAACAAAAATAGGATCTTCAGGTTACAGAGAATTAAGTGTGCCACTTGCAGGCACATTTCCTTATTGTATGTCTAAGAACTGTGATACTGGAAACTGTAGATATCTACACAAATGTCAAAATCTTACTAGACAACCTAGAATTGCAATGGGAAATATGGGAAACATTCCAATCAGACAAGACCATTTATCTAAGAAGTGCACTTGAAAGCACGGGCTCCCAAATCAACAAACAGACTGGGATACTTACTTTACTTGGCATCCAGAAGCTTCCAAAAGGCTTCAACATTCCAAAATAGATTAATTGAAAAACTAATTGCAGAAGGCTAATGAAAAATTAAAGACAGAAGAGGTACCTAAAACGAAAGACTACAGGCTGACATGACTCCTACCATTCCCCTCTATCCTCCTTTATCTGAGTACTCAGTCTTTCACTCCTCTATCTAAATTGCCTTTCCACTCTGAAGAGGCCACAGGATCGTAAACAAAAGTCTGCCAAGTTAATGGCCTCACAACTGTATCAGTTCTTAGGCCATAAACCTAAAACACTTGGGCCTCTGTTGCACCTTCCTGAGGGTCCATCGCCAAAACACGGCTCAGAAATTGGTGTCTCACTTGCAATCAGCTGGTACACTGGAACAAAGATTGTCCTCAAAGGTTTTGTGAAATTCTTCAACACCAAGTTGGATCCCCCCATACCTACCTGCAAAGGAGGGCCCCCATACGGGCCCCTCCCACGGTTGACAGGACTCCAAGTGATTCTGTGATAAACTGGTACCTGTTATTCCCTTAATCAGTTGAGGAGAAACTGAAATGAAAATTAATGGAAAATCTTACCAAATTCTGGTAGATACCAGGGCTACATGCTCTACTTTAAACTCTACTCACTCCAGAGCCTGCAGGTGAAATCCTGAGAAAACTGGCAGAAGCTGAAAAAGACAGAATTGTTACCAGAGTTAGCTCTCTGAGATCTCTGTAGTGCTTGATCAGGAGAGGAAGGTAGAATTTCACTTTGTCTATTCCTTTCCAAATTCAGACTTTGTGAGTTTGGTTTTGGGGTGTCCTTTGGGTTATCAGTCCTTTCTCTTCCAGGGACAGCTATTACCTTTTTATTGATCTCATTTTGTGTCCTGAGAACTTGGCTTGACTTTCTTCCTGCCTGGGACATGCAGGTTGTTGGTTCTTGCATGTGCAAGCAGCTCAATCATCAGGTTGGGGGCCCCAAAATATAGCTAGACAGAAATTGATGTTGCACTCTATTTGTACCTAGATATGGCTGGATGCAAATATGGGTCACGCTCCATTTGCAGCTAGGGTCCTAGTGATTGTTGCCACTCTCAGGGGAATTGTCTAAGTCTTTCTTTGAGCTAACTTTGGGAGTGGCTCTGGAACTTGGGAAGGTAGTATGTTTTGAACCCTCTTTGGATATCCTTCCTGTGTCCAATGGGTCATTCAATACTCTCAGGGATATTTACTGTTTGTCCAGGCTGAAACTTGACCAGATATTTGAAAGGAATTTTTTTTAAGTAGCTGTATGGTCAAAAGTTAGCCAAATTAGAAGCTGATGTTCAATGCCTGATAGGAACTATTCTCTAAGCCTTCTCTCCTAAGCTAAATGAAATTATATACCCAGAGAGAAAGAAAAACATTCCAATGACAAACAACTCAAAATATAGAACATATAAATATTTTGTTTTCGTATTTGAATGTTTCCCTGATATAAAAAAGCAAATTGAAGATAACGTAGTTGGATGAGTGGGTCAGCCC
Source organism: Equus asinus (assembly GCF_041296235.1). NCBI lineage: Eukaryota > Metazoa > Chordata > Mammalia > Perissodactyla > Equidae > Equus > Equus asinus. Next base: position 73,905,997 of record NC_091820.1, read on the forward strand.
CTTGATGTCATTTAGGTTGCAACCCAATTCTTTGAGGAATTGAAAAAAAAAAACTGTCCTAAAATTGAGAGCAACTTTTACAACTTGTCTTATAAGTTGGGTTTTTACAAGAATAGAAAAAGCCCACCTATCCTTTTTACCAATCTCAAAACCTCCCCTAGTCACCTCAAAAGGCTTGTAGATATTGTAAAAGATCTGGGCTTAGGAAACAGAAGTCCTTCTTGGAGAAACTTGCATTCTTTCTCTGTGCCATTGAGATATAAATATTCTACCTGGTCTTTTCTAGGATCTGAAGGTCATCTCTTCGAAACAAAAACTTTAGGGAGATAATTCTTATCAGAAGGAAAAAAGGAAAAGCTATTTGGAAACTAGAGGAATAAAAAATCTTAAAAGTCTTTTCCACAAATATTAGTAAAAAGTTTAAGCCATCTGATTTGATAACCTTAACTTATTCCATCTACCAGAAACACAATTTGGATCTAACTGTTCTTTATAAACTAGTGAGTTTTGTATTCTTATACTTGATTCATGGTTAAAATTTTAAAACAAAAGCTATAGGATCTCTGTTTGTATCTTATGTTTATGTATGTTTATATATATGTGTTTTAGATGTGTCTTCTTTCTACCTGCAGATGGTATTGCCAAAATTAACTTGTAAAAAGCTTTATTTAATGGGCTTGAAAAATTAAACATTTATATAAATCAAGTATACTATCAGAAATACAGAAATTAACCTGAATGTTTGCAAGTACACATGCTCTAGGATAACCTTTGATAAATAATATCTATTTTAGATTTGTTGATTTGATTAAAACAGGCATGTATTTAGAACTATCAATATCATATATAATTTAGGAACAGAATTTTTACTCTACCTGCGTTTACTAAAAGTCAAATAAGCTAATGTTACCCCTTTTACAAAATTTGTCAGCAAGAAAGATAACTTAGAATGATTAGCTGTTTAACATCTAATGAAATTTTCATGAGTAACCTAAACATAATTGTTAAGAACAGTAAATTAAATTTGTGTAATTAAGGTACGAGTTTATAAACTTTTCAATAATAATTATGCTTTATGGTATATGTACTTAAAAATGGTTCCTAAAATATTTTTGGTAACTTGAAATCTTAAAGTTACACTAAGATAAGTTAAATGATGGACAATCATTGAATATCTAGATTATTTTCAAATAAGATCCAATACTGAAACATTACTGATCATAGGTTTATTCACTTTTGGCTTCCTTTTTCAGAAAGATTAAAGATATTTGGGTCTATTAGTAAACATGTTCTTTCCTGCTGACAAGAATTTACTGTGCTTCACATTGTCTTTATCAGGTCTTTGATTATTTAAGAAAACCCAGTGTTCTCAATATTAAAAGAGCTAAGGTTTTTACAACTATGTAACTTTCTGTAATTTCCTTTGAAGTCTTTAATTGTCTCTTTGGTTAAATGGATATTTTTGACAAACTTCCCCCAAATCTAATTCTAAGTGATGTATTTTTGACCTTAAACAAACTTGGAGATTTCCCAGAGGGCCCCTGGAACATCTCAAAGATTTGCTCTCTCTTCTTACAAAAAGAGAAACATTAAACTAATTAGATTTATTTGATACTTTAAATTACTTTGGAAGCATTGTCAAATAAGATATTTGTATGGGTATGTGGTTAAGATTCAACAATCTCATGGCTGCAGCCTAGGCTCATTTCCTGGTCAGGGAACCACACCACCTATATGTTGGTTGTTATGCTATGGTGGCTGCATGTTTCCGTGATGCTGAAAACTATGCAACTGATATTTACAATACCAGCAGGGTCATCCATAATGGTCAGGTTTCAGCAAACCTTCCAGACTAAGACAGATGAGGAAGAAGGACCTGACCACTCACTTCTGAAAACATTGGCCAAGAAAACCCTATGAATTGTCTGATATAGCACCAGAAGATGTGAGGATGGTGCAAAAAGGACTAGGCAGGGCTCTACTCTGCTGTACACACAGTTGTTAGGAGTCAGAATTGACTCAATGGCACTAACAGAAATTTTATTAACCTGTCTTCCAGAAATTGAATAAAATTCCTAAAAAATATGATAAATCCTGTATAACACTATCAGTCATATTTCTAGTTGTCATCTTAAAATGCTGTCTGTAACAGAAATAACCAAATTTCCTTGTCAATTGCATTGTAATAAACTCTCATTAGATCTTTAACAATAGGCATTTTTAAGTCTTTTGTCACTTACAGACAGTTATTGTTTTACTCTGATGCTTTTGCGAAAGTGAGATTCATGGAGAGGACTGTATCAAGTACTCTTGACCACTGACACTGCTGCCAAATTACAAGGTGTTGAATATTGAGTACATATTTCAAAACTGACACAGTGTCCACCTGAAATCTGGTCCTGTGTAAACAGAGGAGCCCTCAAAATTGAATTGATTAGGAAAAGAAGCCAACATCAAGGTAGACTAGGTTGTCAGGATGTCAGGTTAAGAAGATTTTTTGCTCCTCCTTCACTCTATGACCATCCTTTTCCTCATTCTTACACCATAGATGTCTTTATGATTCTTTTGTCCACCATGTTCCTTGCCCTAACCTGAAAAGATAATGTCATTGTTCACACATCTCAAGCCACTGCAAAGGAGGGTAATCCGACCTCCAACTGGCTATTAGATTTGCTAAGAGGCTGGTGAACCTGTAGTTCTTTCTGCTTATAACAAACTTCTCCCTGATTTCCAATGGGAAACAAGCTTGATGGATAAACCCGTCTGGGGAAATGGAGACAGAGTTGCATGAAATACATAAACAGGCCAACTGGCTTAAAGAAGTATCTTCCTCTTCAAGATCATTTCTTGATTTATTTGATTCTAGCTGGTTTGAATCATGGGAACCATGGCTGAGGAGCATTCTCCAACCCATGGGCATTGTTTTGTTGCAATAATTATTATTATTGTCTCCCTGATATATTGCATTCTCTCAAAAGTTTTAAATGCGTATAGGCAGCAATTGACCAGCCAACAGATGGTCCCTCTCAAACTGGAATGACAAAAAGAAAACAAAGAAACAGAAGAACTTAACCAGCTACAAGAATACTGTGCTAGCCTGACATTGTCTCTTGAGAATATTACACTGAGATCCGAAGAGGCGATGGTAACTGAAAGGCATGCTAAGACGCATATTTTGTATCAACCCTCTTGAAAGATCAAGAGGATGATCAAAATGGGGGACTGTTGAAATAGCTTTCTAGTCCCAAGATGGAACCACTCCTGCCTGGGGGACCATGTCAACAAACCAAAACTTAGAAAACTTTTACATTCCTGTAAATGCTCCACTTGACCAGAAGCACAGTACATCAAGTCAGCCAATCCCCGAACAGCAGGCCAACTCTGGGCTCTATACTTACTTCCTTGTCTCTTCTCATCCCAAACAAGGTTGACTGTGTGGCCTCAGTCAATCGGATATTTTCTGTTTTTTTCTTTCTTGTTTTTTATCCTTTATACTATAAAAGCTTCTTGCCTTCCGCCTCATTTTGCCATTCTCCTAATGGAGACTGTCCACTTCATGGAGTGTGTGTTTGTTTTATCACCTAAATTTCTTCTTTAATCATTTTTTAACAAATGTAAATGATATTGTACTTTCAATTTCCAATTTGAAATTTTCTTTCCTGGAATATATAAAAGAAATTAACTTTTGTATATTAACCGTATATTGTGTGATTTTGTTATAATAATGGCTTATCAGTTTCAGAATTTTTTTGTTGCTGTTTACAATTCTTGACCTAGATAATATGTGAACTGCAAAAAGAGTTTTATTTCCTCATCCTTATTCTGCACAACTTTTATTTCCTTTCTTTTCTTATTTCATTAGCTAGGATTTCCAGTACCATGTTGAAGAGTGATACGAAGGGAAATCCTTACCTTACTCCCAATCTTAGGGGGAGAACATCCCATTTCTTACATTATGCATGATGTTAGCTGTAGATATTTTACAGACAGTCTTTATAAAAAGGAGTGCTCATTTGTTCCTATTTTGCTGAGTTTTTTATTATGAATATACATCAGAATTTGTCAAATGTTTTTTCTGCATCTATTGACATGGTAATATGACTTTTCTTCTTTAGATTGTGGATGTGATGGATTATATTACTTGGCTTTCAAATATTGGACCAGTTTTGCATACCTGAAATGAACCCCACTTTGTTGAGGTTTATAACCCTTTTTATATATTGTCAGATTAAATTTGCTAATATTTTGTTTTGGATTTTTATATCTATGTTCATGAGAAATATTGGTCTGTAGTTTTCTTTTTGTAATGTCTTTGGTTTTAGTATTAGGGTAATTCTTGCTTCATAGAATGACATAGGAAGTTTTCCCTCTGCATCTGGTTGAGATTATTGAGAATTAGTATGATTTCTAGTTAAGATTGTAGATAATTAGTATAATTTCTTCCTTAAATGTTAGATAGAATTCACAGATGAAACTATCTGGGCATGGTGCTTTTTCTTTTGGAAGGTTATTAACTATTGATTAGATTTCTTTAATTGATTATTTCAGATTATCTACTTCTCCTTGAGTGAGTTTTGTCAGATTGAGTCCTTAAAGAATTGTTCTATTTTATCCAATTTATCATGTTTGTGGGTATAGTGTTGTTCACAATTTTTCTTTATTATCTCTTTGATGTCTATGTGATCCCTCTCTTATTTCTGAGTCTAATAATTTGTGCCTTCTCTCTATATAGCCTGAATAGAGACTTAACAATTATATTGACCTTTTCAAAGAACCAGTTTTTGGTATTGTTGGTTTTTATCTTTTGATTTCCTGTTTATAATTATATTGATTTCACCTCTAATTTAATAATTTATTTTCCTCTAATAGCTTTAGTCTTATATTGCTTCTTTCTCTAGTGTCCTAAGGTGGTATCTTAGATTGTTGTTATTAGATATTTTCCTTTTCTAATACATGCATTCAATGCTATAAATATACCTCTAAGCACTGCTTTCATTGCGCCACAAAATATGTGACAAGTTGTATTTAATTTTATTTGTCAAAATATTTTTTAAATTCACCTCAAGCCTTCTTATTTGACTCATATCATGTAGAAGTGTGTCATTTAATCTCCAAATATTTTGAAAAATTTCAACTATCTTTCTGTTAGTGATTTCTAGTTTAATTCCACTGAAGGCACAGAAAATAATTGTATGACTTCTATTCTTTTTAAATTTATTTAGCTGGGTTGATCAACTATGGTGCAGTGTGGTTTCTCTTGGTGAATATCTCCTGTAAGTTTGAGAAGAATATGCATTCTACTGTTGTTGGATGAAGTATTCTATCAATGTCAACTAGATCCAGTTGATTGATGGTGCTGTTATGTTCAACTATATCCTTACTGTTTTTCCACCTGCTACATCTATCAATTGCTGACTGAGTGGTGTTGAATCTCCAACTATAATGGTGGATTTGACTATTTCTTTTTGCAAGTCTATGAGTTTTTCCCAAATGTATTTTTTTACTTTATTTTTTTATTGATGTATAATTGACATACAACGTAATGATTCAATATTTGTATGTATTCCAAAATGATCATCACAATAAGTCTAGGTTAACATCTGCCACCATACATAGTTTTAAAATTATTTTTCTTGGAATGAGAAATTTTAAAATCTACTCTCCTAGTAACTTTCAAATATGCAATACAGTATTATTCACTATAGTCGCCGTGCTATACGCTACCTCCCCGTGACATTTATTTTATAACTTGAAGTTTGTACCTTTTGACTTCTTTCACCCATTTCACCCACTTCCTACCCTCCTGCCTCTGGCAACCACCAATCTTTTCTTTGTATCTATGAGCTTCATTTTCTTTTTTTAGATTAAATGTATAAGTGATAACACATAGTGTTTATCTTTCTCTGTTTGACTCATTTAACTTAGCATAATGCCCTCAAGGTTCATCCATGCTGTTGCAAATGGCAAGATTTCATTCTTTTTTATGGCTGAGTAATATTCCAGTGTGTGTGTGTGTGTGTGTGTGTGTGTGTGTGTGTGTACACACCACATTTTCTTTACCCTTTCATGTATTGATGGACACTTAGGTTGTTCCCATATCTTGCTTATTGTAAATAATGCAACAATGAATGTTGAGGTGCACATATCTTTTCAAGATAGTGTTTTTGTTTTCTTCATATAAATACCCAGGAGTGGAATTGCTGGATCATATAGTAGTTCTGTATCTAATTTTTTGAGGAACCTCCATACTGTTTTCCATAGTGGCTGCACCCATTTACATTCCCACCAACAGTGAACAGGGTTCCCTTTTCCCCTCATCCTCGACAATGCTTGTTAATTTTTTTTTTTTTGATAATAGCCATTCTAACAGATGTGAGGTGATATCTCATGTGGTTTTGAATTTCGTCTCCCTGATGGTTAGTGATGTTGAGCATCTTTTCATGTACCTGTTGGCTATCTATATGTCTCCTTTGGAAAAGTGTTTATTCAGCTCCTCTGTCCATTTTTTAATTGGCTTGTTTGTTTTTTGCTATTGACTTGTATGAGTTATTTATATATTTTGGATGTTAACCCCTTGTCAGATATATGATTTGCAAATATTTTCTCCCATTCAGTAGGTTGGCCTTTCATTTGTTCATGGCATCTTTTGCTGTGCAGAAGCTTTTTAGTTTGACATGGCCCCGCTTGTTGATTTTTGCTTTTGCTGCCTTTACTTTTTTTTTTTAAGATTTTATTTTTCCTTCTTTTTCCCCAAAGCCCCCAAGTACATAGCTGTATATTTTACTTGTGAGTCCTTCTAGTGGTGGCATGTCAGACACCGCCTCAGTGTGGCTTGATGAGCAGTACTATGTCCGCGCCCAGGATCCGAACCAGCGAAACGCAACCCTGGGCCGCCAAAGCAGAGTGTGTGAACTTAACCACTTGGCCACAGGGCCAGCCGCAGCCTTTGCTTTCGATGTCAAATTCAGAAAAGTCATCACCAAGACCAGTGTCAAGGAGCTTACTACTTATGTTTTCTTTTAGAATTTTTATGGTTTCAAGTCTCATATTCAAGTTGTTAATCCATTTTGAGTTAATTATTGAGTATGGTACGAGACAGTGGTCCAATTTCATTCTTTTGCATGTGGCTGTTCAGTTTTCCCAACACCATTTATTGAGGAGAATTTTTTTCCCTGATTGTATATTATTGGCTCCTTTTTCATAAATGAATTGACCATATATACATTGGTTTATTTCTGGATTCTATTCTGTTCCATTGATCTATGTGTGTCTTTTTATGTCAGCACCATACTGGTTTGATTACTATAGATTTGTAATATAGTTTGTAATCAGGGAATGTAATGCCTCCAGCTTTGTTCTTCTTTCTCAAGAATGCTTTGGCTATTTGAGGTCTTTTGTGGTTTGGTATAAATTTTAGGATTGTATTTCTATTTCTGTGAAAAAATGCCATTGACATTTTTATAGAGATTGCATTGAATCTGTAGATTGCCTTGGGTAGTATGGACATTTTAACAGTATTAATTCTGACAATCTATGAGAACAGAATATCTTTCCATTTATTTATGTCTTTTTCAATTTATTTCATCAATATCTTATAGTTTTCATTGTATGGGTCTTTCACCTCATTGGTTAAATTAAATCCTAGGAATTTTATTCTTTTAGATGCAATTGTAAACGAGATTGTTTTCTTAATTACTCTTTCTGATAGTTCATTATTAGTGTATAAAAATGCAATAGATTTTTGTATATTGATTTTGTATCCTGAAACTTTGATGAATTCATTGATTAGTTCTAACAGTCTTTTGGTGGACTCTTTAGGATTTTCTGTATATGATATTATGTCATCTGTGAATAGTGACAGTTTTACTTCTTCCTTTCTACTTTTGATGGCTTTTATTTCCTTTTTTTTTTTTTTTTGCTTAATTGCTCTGGCTAGTACTTCCAATTCTATGTTGAACAAAAGTGGCGAGAGTGGGCATTCTTGTCTTCTTGACCTTAGAGGAAAAGCTTTCACTGTTGATTATGATGTTAGCTGTGGCAATGTCATATATGGCCTTTATTATGTTGAGGCATGTTCACTCTATACCCACTTTGTTGAGAGTTATCATAAATGAAGGTTGAATTCCGTCAGATGTTTTTTCTCCATCTATTGAGATAATCATATGATTTTTGTCCTTCATTTTGTTAATGTGGTGTATCACATTGGTTGATTTTCAGATGTTGAACCATCCTTGCATCCCTGAAACAAATCCCATTTGATTGCAATATATCATCCTTTTAATGTATTGTTGAATTCAGTTTATGTTTACTAAGATTTTCTCGAAAAATTTTGCACAGTATTCTACACATTCAGAGAAACTTCTCTAGCAATGAACTATAGAAATGATCCCTGAAAGTATAGTCTTTGCCCAAAATATTTGACTCTCCATCATTAGGTGTATGCCCATTAATAATTGTTGTGTCTTCTTGAATAATTGACCTATCATTATGTAATGACCCTTTTCATCCCTGATAAATCTCCTTAGTCTGAACTCTGCTTTGTTTGAAATTAATATAGCCACTCCAACTTTCTTTTGGATTACGTTAGCATGCTTTATTATCTATGTCTTGATATTTCTATTGTGTTTATTGTAGATAACATACAGTTGATTCTTGTTTGACTTCTTAAAACAATCTAACTATCAATGTCTCGTTTGATGTACTTTATTCACATTTAAAGTAATTGTTAATACGTTGTATTACTATCTGCCAGGTTTCGTATCTTTTTTGTCTTCTTATTTGTTTTATTTTTCTCTCTTTTCTGCTTTCTCTGGTTTTAATTCTGCATTTTATATGGTTCCATTGTCTCTCCTCTCTTTATATATAAATTACACTTCTTTTCTAAAAAATATTTTTTGGTTACCTGAGAGTTTGCGATATACACTTGAAATAATATAAGTCCACTTTCAAATAACACTATACCACTTCATGGAAGTCTCATAATATAAATATGTCATAAATATTCATAAATATTCATAATAGTATTCTCAGTTCTTCTTCCAACCCTTATAAACTTTCTACAACCTTGTTGCTTTTGTTTGAAAAACAGTTGCCTATTAAATTAGATAAAAAGAAGAAAAAAGGATTTCTTTTTATTTTCATTTATTCCTTAGCTGACACTTCTCTTTTCTTTATGTAGATTCCAATTTCTGACCTATATGATTTTCCTTCTCTCTGGAGAACTTCTTTTAACATTTCTAGCAAGCAGGTCTGCAGGACATGAACTCTGAAAGGTTTTGTTTTCCTAGAAACTCTTTATTTCTTTTTCACTTTGGAAGTAAAATTTCTCTACATGAAAAATTCTGGGTTTTTTTTCTTTCAGTCATTTCGGTATTTGACACCACTCCCTTCTTTCTTGCGTGGTTTCTCATAAGAAGTTGGATATGATTGCTCTCCTTCTCCCTCCACAGGTGAGGAGTTCCCCTCTCCCCAGCTTGTCTCAAGATTCTTAATTTGTCTTTGGTTTTCTGCAGGTTGCATATAACACGCTTACATATAATTTTTTGTTTGTTTTTAGCCTCCTCGTTGTTTTTTGAGCTTCCTGGGCTTGTGGTTTTGTTTGTCATTAATGTTGAAAAATTCTCAGTGATTATTTCTTCAAATATTTATTATTTTCCTATCTCTCATTCTTCTTCTGATATTCTAATTATGGGTATGTTACTCTTTTCATAATTCTCCCACAATTATTAGATATTCTGTTTCATTTTTTCAATTATTATTTATCTTTGCGTTTCAGTGTGTGAGGTTTCTATTTATCTATTTTCAAGCTAACTGTTGCTTTCCTTGGCTCTGTCCAGTCTACTGATAAGCCCATCAAAGGCATTCTGCATTTATATTACACTGCTTTTGATTTCTAACATTTCATTTTGATTATTTCTTAGAGTCTCCTTCTTTCTGCTTACATTAACCATCTGTTTTCATATGGTGTCCATTTATTCCATTGGAACCCTTAGCTTTTGAATCATAGTTGTCTTAAATTCCCAGTCTGATGGTTCCAAAATCTCTGTTGGAGTCTGGTTCTGATTCTTGCCTGTCTCCTCAGTTTGTATTTATTACTTACCTTTTACTATACCTTATAACTATTTGTTTAAAGTAGGACATGATGTGTTGCATAATAGGAAATGAGGGAGAGGTCATTTGTGTGAGGTTTTATGTATATCTGCCTGGTAATTAGGCTGTGTTTCTTGTTCACTGAAGAAGTAGATGTCAGAGGCTTTAATTTCTTCAATTGTCTCCCCTGTTGTCATTGGGTTCCCTAGAATCTCTTAAAATAGAATCTGAGTCTTTTAGTTCTTTCAGCTATAATCCACTGTTATATAGAAGTCCTGTTGGTTTGGTAGTAAGGTGTGGGTTGAGAGTAAGCATTCTATAATTCTGTTTTTAGGTCTCAGTCATTTTGTGGAGCTGGGCCCCTGAGCTGTGACCGTCACAAGTGCTTCCCAGCTTTATTCCTCTCAGGTGAGCCAGGGAGACTAGAAGGAACAGGAGTCGGCTTACTTCCTTTCCTCCAAGTTGTATAAGGTTCTGGTGAAGTCTTTCCACTTACTGGGCAATGCAGGACAGTCTAGGTATATTTCCAAATGGTTACTTTTCCCCCTGGGTGTAGTTTAAAATGGTTACTTTACCACTCTGCCTCGCCAAACATGAGGGGATTTTTCTTTTCTGTCAACACAAGAACCTAGTGGAGCTCTTGGAGGTAAAATCCACAAAAGTCCAGGGGATATCCTTAAACTCAGCCACCAGGAGTTCTTAACTTTCAAGCCAGTCCACACTCAGCCTCCAGAAATTCATTCAAGTACCATGTAAGTGTTCTTACTATTTGTTTACTGGTACCAGTTGCTTCTGCTTCGGGTAAGTTGATATACATTCTCAGTATTCAGCTGTTTCTCCAGTTTTTAAGCTGGCAGTTTGCTCTCTGACTTCAATTCACTGATGTAAATAACAAAATTTGTTGATTTTCAGTTGCTTTTTTTGTTCTTGTTTTAAGAGTGGAAGTGATGACTTGCAAGCTCTTTACATGTTGGAGCAGGAACTAGAATTCTTTCTTCATTTTTTTATTGTGGTAAGAAAACATATAACATGAAATCTACTCGCTTAACAAAATTTAAGTGTACAGAACAATATTGTTATGTATGTGTACATTGTTGTTCAGCATATCTCTAGAAGTTTTTCATCTTATATGACTGGAACACTATACCTTTTCAATAGCAACTCTCCATTTTCCCCTTTCTCTAACACTTGGCAGCCACCATTCTATATTCTGCTTCCATGAGTTTGACTACATTAGATACGGCATATAAATGGAATGATGCAGGATTTATCCTTCTGCAAATGGCTTATTTCACTTAGCATAATGTCCTCAAGGTGTATACATGTTGTGGCATGGGACAGTATTTCTTTCTTTTTAAACGCTGAATAATATTCTATTGTATGTATATACCACATTTTGTTTACTCACACATCTGATGATGGACATTTGTTTCCACTCTTGTCTATTGTAAATAATGCTGCAATGAACACGGGAATAGAAATATCACTTAAAGATCCTATTTTCAATCCTTCTGGATAAATACTCAGAAATGGGATTGCTGGATTATATGGGAGTTCTATTTTTAAGTTTTTGGGGACCCTCCATACTGTTCTCTACAGTAGCTGCCCCATTTTACGTTTTCACCAATAGTGTGCAAGGAATTCAATTTTCCATATCCTCATCAATACTTATTTTCTGCTTTATTTTGAATTTTGTTGTTGTTTTTTGTTTCTTTTTATAATGGCTATGCTAACCAATGTGAGTGGATATCTCATTGTGGTTTTGATTTACATTTCCTTGATAATTAGTAGTATTGAGCATCTTTTCATATACCTGTTTGCCATTTGTAGCTCCTCTCTGGAGAAATGTCTATTTAAATTCTTTGCTGATTTTTTAATCTTTTCGTTTGTTTGTTTTATTGCTCCTTAGTTGTAGGAATGCCCTATATATTTTGGATATTAACCCCTTATCTGATGTATGATGTGCAAATATTCTTTCCTATTCCATATTTTTCCTTTGCACTCTGTTGATTGTTATCTTTGCTGTGCAGAAGGTTTTAGTTTGATGTAGCACTACTTATTTATTTTTGCTTTTGTTGCCTGTGGTTTTGGTGTCACATCCACGAAATCATTGCCAATATCAATGTTATAAAGATTTTCCCCTACTGTTTTTTTCTATGAGTTTATACTTTCAGGTCTTATTGTCTTCTTTAATTCATTTTGAGTTCATGCTTGTTTATGGTGTAAGATAAGGATCCAATTTAATTATTTTACATGTGGGTAATCCAGTTTTCCCAACTCCATTTGTTGAAAAGATTATCTTTTCATTGTTCTGCAGTCTTGACACCATTGCTGAAGACTATATGTTTGCATATATTTCTGGATTCTCAATTTTGTTCCATTGATCTGTATATCTGTCATTATGCCAGTACACTTATTTGCAGCCAGTGCATTATGCAGTATGTTTTGATTTCTGTAACTTTGTCATGTGTTTTATGTCAGCCAGTATGATGTCTCAAGTTTGTTCTTTCTGAAGAATTTTTTTGTGGCTATTTGGGGTCTTTTGTGCTTACATATGAATTTTAGGATTTTTTTATTTCTGCAAAATCATACTATTGGAATTTTGATAGGGATTTCATTGAAGCTGCAGATTGCTTTATGTAGTATAGATATTTTAATAATATTGAGTCTTCCAATATCTCAGTATGGGATGTCCTTCCATTTATTTTCATCTTCTTTAATTTATTCCAGAAAGATTTAATAGTTTACATTATGCAAGTCTTTCACTTTGATGGTTGCTTAATCCTAGATACATTATTATTTTTTGTGCTATTGTAAGTGGGATTGTTTTTCTTAATTTTCTTTGTTGACCATTCATTGTTAATGTACAGAAATGCAACTGATAATTATGTTGATTTTGTATCTCAAAACTTTGGTGCATTTGTTTATTAGTTCTATAAATTTCTTTATTTTTGTCTTCCTTCTCCTAACTTTGGGCTTAATTTGTTCTTCTATTTTCAGTTCCTTGAGGGGTAAAAGTTTGTTTATTTGAACTCTTTCTTCTTTTTTTTAAAGTAGGCTTTTACTACTATAAATTTCCCTCCTTGTACTGCTTTTTGCTGCATCACATAAGCTTTTGTATATGGTGTTTCAGTTCTCATTTGTCTCAAGATATTTTCTGATTTCTCTTTTCATTTCTTTTTTGACTCATTGGTTGTTCAAGGTTGTGTTGTTTATTTTCCATCTATCTGTTAATTTTCCAGTTTTCCTTCTACTATTGATGTATAGTTTTATGTGAATATATGCTTATGTTACTTTAAAGACAAGATCTCTATGAGAACCATACATACATGGATCCACTAGCACAAACATATATACACATAAGAACTTACATCTAATCATGGAAGATATACAGATGATAAAAACATATCAAAAGATGCTGCACACAATTTGTCATTAGGGAATTGCAAGTTAAAATAATGCGATACGACTACATACTCATTAGAATGGCTAAATAAAAAAAATTCTTACATTAAACAGTTGGTGAGGATGTGGAGCAACAAGAACTCTCATTCATTGCTGGAGGAAATACACAATGCTGCAGCCATTTGGGAATACAGTTTGTCAGCTTCTAAAAAAGAGAAACATGTTTCTTCCATACAATCCAGCAACTGCAGCTGATTTGCAAACTTGCATCCACACAAAAACCTGCATGCAAATTTTTATAAGTAGCTTTATTCATAGTATACAAAAACTGGAAGTAACTTTGACGTCCTTCAATAGGTCACTCTGGAAAGGCAAAGCTAAGAGACAATTAACAGATCTGTGGTTGACAGGGGTTCAAAGGGCTGAGGAGAGGTTCAAAGTAGAGGAGATATTTTTAGGGTGGTAAAACTATTATGTATGTTATTGTGAAGGTGCATTTAAACATTAAGCATTTGTCAAAACCCATAGAATTTTAAAGCACAAAGACTAAACCTGAATTACACAAATAAAAAAAAATTATTTAGGAAGTTGAGGTTCCAGGGATGGAAGGAAGAATCTGACAAAATAATATAAATGTATTACAAATATATGAAGTGACCTCAGGGAAGGAGGTAAGGAGAAATAGATGCTGACATAAGTAACATTGGAAATGAGGGGAGTTGGTAAGACCAAAGGCAGAAGGAGCTGTGCATAAGCACTGTATAAGCTGAAAAAAAATCATTTTCCCTAGAGATTATGGGTTGACAATTCTAAAACCACTATATGTGAATACTGGAATTAAGCAATTAAGTAAGTAGTGGAATGTGGGAGCCAGATTTTTGATTGTTGGAGTAGAGGTTACATATAATAAGGAGAGGCAGCTAGAATTATTCATGTGGTAATGGATTAAAGTTGGAGACATCAGCTTGAACTCATATTTATTTTAATATAGATATAGATGAATACATATAGAAATATTTCTAGATATGTGTAAATACATAGGTTAGTATTAACAACTATATCTCCTTGCTCTGTCAGATGAGAGAGCCTAGAAGCAATGAAACTTGCTTCATTGAGTAGCACGGAACACACCCTGTATTCACATTTTGGTTTCTAATATGATTTTCCAATGAAATGCATGATGGATCCTTAAGGAAATGGCTCATTCTAGGGGTGGGGCAGGAAACACTCAAGATAAGCCTGTGCATCTTGTAGCACCAGAAAGAAAGAAAGTGTTTTTAAAGAACTGACAAAGTTTGAAGTACATTAAAGTGATTTAGGAACTAATGAAATAAGGCCCCAATGGCTAAAGCTGAAAAAATGTGAGTAACAAAATAAGTGAACTAGATTGAATTATAATCCAAAGCATAAAATAAATATTTATGAGTTCATACTGATTGAATAAACAAACGAATAAATAAATGAATGGGAATGAATACACAAACCTTCAATGCAAAAGAATTCTAAATAATTTATATAGATAATCATTCCTTGAGGGGGTCGTGCATACCTCAGGGACTTTCTACAAAATACCTCACCAGTTCTTGTCAAAAGTGAAGGCCATTGAAAACAAAGCCTGAGAAATCATCACAGCTCAGAGGATCCTACGAAGACATTGATGAGGATTATTTTAGGCTGGTTACTGTTAAAAACTGCAGATGAGAAGGAGGCTCTGAGGAGTGGAATTTGCTTGCCCTTTGATGAGAGACATTTGCATTTGTGAAAGAAGTCTCCGGAAGTCTCCATCTGTCGGGGTGTCTCCCTCTCTGCACCAGGAGGAAGTGGGGATGACCTTATCTCTAGAAACTCTTAATGGGGACAGCAAGGACTTAAGTCTTGTTTATTGTGCTTGTCTGGTAACCTCATGTAGCTGACTCTCCCCCCCCACCAACATCCTCCTTTGTCTTTAGCTGAAGATAATATTTAAGGTGGTTTCTTCTGCCATTTACTTAATCCAGTTTAATTCTTATCTAAAAGTTATAAGACCACCCAATAACAAGACCCCACCTGCCCTGATACCATTTTAACAACTCTTTTTACATATCCTTTCCTTTGTCTTGTAAAGAGATAACTCACATACCTCTGCCTTAAATTTAGCCCTACTCTTAACCCATATTGGCAGCAGCAGCTCCTCCTGCTGTGGGTCCTGTCCCCATGCAGCAGCTCTGACTGCCCATGGGTCCTGTCCCCATGCCGGCAGCAGCAGCAGCTCTGACTGCCCATGGTCCTGTCCCCATGCAGCAGCAGCAGCAGCAGCATGCAGCAGCAGCATGCAGCAGCAGCAGTTCTGACTGCCCATGGGTCCTGTCCCCATGCTATTCTCTAAATAAAAGAGCACTACTGCCAGACCTTGAGAGTCCAAGAAATCTTTCTTTTGGCTCCTTGGCTCACCGACCCCACATCAGACATTATGACTAAATGTAATGCAGTATCTTGAATGGGATCCTGGAGCAAAAAGAGATATTAGAAAAAACATAAAATTTGAATAAACTATGGGCTTCAGTTAATAATAATATATGAATATTGGCTTATTAATTTTGACAAATGTGCCATACTAATATAAGATACTAAGAATATGGCAAACTGGATGTGGGATATACAGGCACTCTGTACTACCTTCATGATAATTTTGTAAATCTAAAAGTTACAAATCTTTACATTTTAAATGTCATTAAGTAAAAAGAAATAGAAACATTCTTTTACTTCTCTAAAGCATAAAATAAAGTGAACTTACCTTCTTCTCTTGTGTGTGACAAGATCTTTCCTTCTTCACATATTCTTATTTCTATGAATCAATGATGGCTTGAGCTTCAATCCAAGAAGAGGGGATTTTAGTTTAAAGATAAAGATATTTGGTTGTTAAATTGAGTCTCCCACAGTGCATTATCCTAACTCTGGAATTTTATATATATATATACACTAGATTAAATATATGTCTACACACACACACTCACACATATATGACAAAGTTTGGGGTTAATTAAAGGGATTTAGGAGCCAATGGGAAAGGTCCCAATGGCTGACTGGAAAAATTTCAGTAACAAATTAAGTGAAGTAGGAATTATATTCAAAAGCACAAAATAATATTTATGAGTTTATACTGACTAAATAAATAATTGAATAAATAAATGAATGGGAATGAATAGAATGAATACATATGTGTGTGTGTGTGTGTTTGTGTTTGTATGTAAATGTGTATGTGTGTATATCTCAGAATAGATTTATCCTTTACCCCAGGGGTAACATTGTTACAGATAAATGGCACTGTCAACATTTTAGAATATTAGTATATTGATTGACATTGGTATATTCCTTTTAAAGAGATAATAAATATGTGTGGCTTTCCCTCAGTACATTTTCCACCATAGAAGTTATTTCCTTTTTCATTCTCAATATGTGTTGTCTTTTCCAAAGCACTATTTTAATTCTTATTTTTTACTTTATCTCCTTAATTTTTTCTTCATCTTTATATTTTCCACTGGTAAAAGTTAATGGATTCTTCCACATATTTTACTAAGATTTTATTTATAAGAATTATTTCTGTTACACCCAGCTTTTTTCTACTCTATTAAAACAGACTGGATTTTACTCTCCAATAATCACAAGGCTCTGAAGAACCTTAGCTCATGCAGACTAATTTCTAGCCCTGTAATACAGGCTTAATCTTTTACCCTGTTCTACCACTCTCAGATTACTGTTGACAATGAAGAGTGAATGGTTCCACATTATGCGTAGATGTAAATCTAGATGTTCTTTGTGAAGAGAGATGGCATACAAATAAAATCATACTAATCGATTAAGATTTCTCATGGTGGCTTTCCAATCACAGTGATATAAACATTCCAAAAAAGTACTCAGTTGTTTTAAACAAATGCGGGGGGCGGGGGGGGGGGGTGGGAATTGGCCATCCCAAGATATGTCTCTTTGGCATGAGGATTATTTGGGGCTGGTTACTTTTAATAAACTGCAGACAGGAAAGCAACTGAAAAGTAGAATTTACTTACCCTTTGTTAAGAGAGATTTACATTGTAAAGGAAATCTCCTTCTGTAAAGGTGTCTCCCACTCTGTACCAGGAAGAAGGGCAGATGACCTTATCTCTAGAAATTCTTAATCAATGCCAAATGCAAGGGCTTAAATCTGCATTTGTTTACTGTACTTGTGTGGTAATCTCCCATGATCAACTCCCCCTCCACCCCAACATACTCCTTTGTCGTTAGCTGAAGATGATATTTAAAGTGGGGGCTTCAGCCATGTATACATGTTATAAGGCTTTGTTTAATTTTCTCCTGTTATTCTGACTCATGTGAATTTAATTTGTTCTCCAGCCAGAAGAACCCACAGTGGGTAGAGGAAATGTCTTCCTCCCCTACATGCAGCTTATCTACATTTAAAAAATATATTTTATCAAAACATATTAAGTTGATGACAAATTTCATTCACGAATGTATGGATGTCTTGTGGCAAAGAGAACAATTTCATACATTTTCTTTTAAACTGATTGTTCTGGCATTGTGTAAATAGATGTGTTTCTGTTTTACTTTGCATCTAAAAACATTTAATGGCAAAACAGGTCAGCAGAAAAGAAATTGAATAAGTTTCCAAGAGTTAGTGTAGGGAGAGAGGGAAATGTGGTGAGCAGAGATAATTTATCAAGAGGTAGCATGTGTTTAAAACCAAACAAAAAGATATGTCAAGTATAATTTTTAAATATTAGTCCTGGAAACATCTCTTCAATTGAAAATAAAATTCAGAATGATGATTATACCACAAGAGATTTAACAAAAAAGAGAGCTAAAACCCCTCATCTATTTGATTTCACATTGTAAGACTCATTTTCCAAATCAGTTAATCAGGGTTTCCATAGTTTCAAACAGAATATAGATTTAAAACATGCTATATTGGCCTCCTTAATAATGATTCTTTTTCTGGAAAGTATAAATAAGTAGAGTCAATAAAGTGAGTTTCCACTTGCATTGAATCATTGAAGTTTCAATTGAATGCACTTTTAAAATGGAACTTTTTCTGTCTCTCTTCTCTCCCTGTTAAAAGAGCTAAGAATCAATACTTCCTTCTTTGTCCACAGAGTTTTTTGATTGTACCAGCAGAGACTTTTAACATGTGGAATGGAAACGAAAATAACCAGCACGTAACTCTTTTTATACACAAAAATGTATGCAGATATTTTAACCCATGGAATAAATTTCAGTTTTTGTAATATCATTAACAATGCAAAGCAATATGTTTTTATACTCTTGTATGAATGAACAGAGATTTTCACCTAAACTAACTTAATAACAGATCACTATGTCGAACAGGTAGCTTTCTTGATCATATTGGATGTAAAATAGTAAGGAAAATGCAAAATGCACTTCATGGTAAGCAAAGCCTAAAAACGGACAGTCTGTATGACCACATCATGCTTAATAAACTTGTCAGATGCTTAATTCTTGGCGACTAAAATGCTTATTTACTACAGTCACTTCCTTCCAGTAAGAAAACCAGTAACTGAATACTATCCAGATAATCATTTTAAAGGCATTCCTCAGCAATATGATTATTCTAGCTCCAAAACAGATGAAGTAAATAAATGAATAGAACCAAACCACATACTTGATATTTTGGCAAATTTAAG
This sequence comes from Equus asinus, assembly GCF_041296235.1. NCBI lineage: Eukaryota > Metazoa > Chordata > Mammalia > Perissodactyla > Equidae > Equus > Equus asinus. Next base: position 73,925,163 of record NC_091820.1, read on the forward strand.
CAGTATCTCTTTTTTGTATTATTCTATATAAATATACCTCTCCTTATATAGTTAACATTTTATACTCCTGTCCCCTTTATATTGTGACATTATGTCACTAGAATGTAACTCTTGGAAGATAACTGTATTCTTCAAAATACAAATCCATTAAGCCATTATTGCATGATATTCAGTTAGTTTATCAGTGTATTTCAGAATTCAGAAGAACAATCACAAAATGTTAATTAAAATTTATATGAGGATATTAGAGAAATGATTAGAAAGTTTTAAGTTATGGACTAAAACACAGAACTTTGATGATTCAGGGCAACAGTGGAGAATTAAAAAGAATGGAGTAGAGAGTAAAGTTAAGTCATGGAGCAGTAGATATAAATTTCATTGTCATTAAATTTGTTCAAGAAATGATCTGTGCATGTGCCACAAAATTTTGATTTAGAAGCACTGTATGTGTACACGGGTGTATGCATGTTTCTGTTAATGAGTGCATTAAAGTAATATAAACATGTACTCACATTGTAAGTGTATTATAATCTTGATCTCTGTGAGCCACATTTTTTTTTACCTGTTGGTAACTTGATATAACACAAAAAATAAATGTGAGTTCATTTTGTTGCTTACAATTAATAAGGTTAATGAAGCTGCATATCCTATGGGCCAAAAAATAAATACTTCATGAAAAAAAATCAGTTCCCCGATAGACAAAACTGCATATCAAGTATATCACCAGTTAGTTTCATGAAATCATAATCCACATATTTTATTCTGCCTCTGAACAAATGTGTAATCACTTTCAAATATATGTTTTATAGAGAACATTTTTAATAGTTTTGTGACAATGTTTGTTTCATGCAATTTCGCATCCAGTGCTGACTTTTGGTCTTTGATGATATGAATCAATCTCCCCTCCTCCCCACAGAATATGAGAAACCTCCCCCAAAGGGAGGTAGATTTATGATACCTGAATTCTTTTGGAAAATTCTGCTTTTAGGAAAATAAGGGAAGTTCAAAAACAGAATCTTCCTACATCTGTTGATTATCAAATGTCTTCAACTCAAAATGATCCCTATGCCACTGGAGCACATTCCAGACTCCTTAAAGTTATAGCAGTAAGTACCTGTGTTTCTCTTGCCCCAACATATCCTTTTTTGGAGGCAATGCATTGAGACAGATGTCATCCTGCATGCACCAAGGTTTGTACTGTAAGGGTAAAATCTGAAAATGTGAATTTGTGAGCTTATAAACGAGCTGCCCCCTCCCTTCCTCAGAAAGGAAGAGAAACTTACTTTTCCCAATGTGAACAAATTTTCCTTGAGAGGAAGCCACCTTTTTATCATTTGGAATGTAAATAAATAAGAAGAATGTCTGCGGGTTTACAAGCCATGGAATGGCTCTTTGACTCCTGCTTCAATCCTCTTTTGAAATGTAAATGCATTCTTTTGAAAAGGTGAATCTCTGCATTGATCCTGACTGTCTAATCATGCTGCAATTTCCACAGCTTGATCCTTGACCCAAGACCATAAAAAATAAATGTTTAAGGGGTTATTTACTGTGGCATTGTTTTGAATAGCAAAGTATTGAAAACAACTTAAATGCTCCTCCATAGCAGAATGGCTGAATAAACAATGGTTCAACTACACAAAGCAGTAATCAGGAGTTCTAATAAAAGAAGAGAAAGATCTCTATAAATGGATATAGAGACATTTTCAGGATATATTATTAAGTAAAAACAAGTACAAAAGAGTATATATAGCATGCTACCTTTTGTGTGGGAAAAATAGAGAAATAAATATGAAAATATATATAGAGTTAGATAGATACATACACATGTGCCTCTGTGTGTGTGTGTGTGTGTGTGTGGGAAAGATTAGTTGTTTTTGCAAATGGAGGTAGCAAAGATAAATCAGAAACTAATATCAGTTACTTACAGTGCGTGAGAGGCAAGAGGATGGAAAAGATAGAGATGGAAGTGAGATGTCAGAGTTTACACTTTGCATAGTTTCATTTTTCATCATATGAATATTTTGGATATTCAAAAAAGTCAACATGATGAGAAAAAAATTAAAATTAAATATACACAGAAACAAATGCACAAATTGACAGCATAATAACATAGAAAAAGAATTTATTTCAAGTAAATATTGAGCAAAGCACCTGATAATGTGCTCTCAGTGTGACTAATTTCAAAGAGAAAAAGAACTACAAAGAAAGCTTCAATTTTATTTAGATTTTTCCCCTGTAGATTTTTGTCGGCACAGTAATTCAGAAATTAGTTGGCATGCATTATAGGCTAGAACAAGTGAGTAAACATGTTGGTATTTTGGGGAACTTGTGTTCACTATATGGCAGAAAAGAGATACAATTATGGAATGGAGGAACAGCAAGGCCAAAAGGTTTGACATTGGTTAGACTAAAATTGAAGTTATTTGTATAACTTATTATTTCTGTCTACTGATACCATGGTCTAAATGTTTGTGTTCCCCCCCAAATTTGTATTTTGAAATATGTTGATGCAAATAATTCATAACCAACCTATAAATCAAAATTGGAGTGAGTTTATTATGAGCCAGAGTGAGGATTATAACCTAGTATGACCTTAGAAGGTGTTCTGGAGAAGCATAGGTTTCAGTCCAATCTTATATCATTTTAGAACAAAGAACATACATTAAGCACACCCAGGATACATTTCCATCAAAATTTCAAAGAGGTATTCAGTTGCAAATTAGCAGGTCAACATGATCCTGATGTCAGGAAAGGGAGTAATCAGGGCATTACCAATAGGGCGTTACTGATAGGGTGTAGGAGGGGAAGTGTGCATTCTTATCTTAAGAGAGTACAGTCTTTAATTGTTAAGCAGATGTATAATGTATGTTTGATAGGCCATAAGTCAGGCTTGTTAGTTCATGCCGAATCAGTTTTGAACTTGAAAAGGTATCCCATATACTTCAATATGTGACAATCTGTTGTCAAATATTAAACCCCAAAGATGATAGTATTGGGAGGTGGGACCTTTGAGAGGTGCTTAAGTCATGAGAGAGTAACCTTAGCCTCTTCCATCACGTGAGGACACAGCAAGGAGGTGCCAGCTAAACCAGGAAGAAGGTGCTCACCAAAATGTACCTGTGCTGGCACCTTGTTCTGGTCTTCCCAGCCTCCAGAAGTGTGAGCAATAAATTTTGTTTATAATGTAAGGGAGGAAGACATTTCCTCTACCCAAAGTGCATTCGTCTGGCCGGAGAACGAATTAAATTCACATGAGACAGAATAGCAGGAGAAAATTAAACAAAGCTTTATAACATGTATACATGGGAGAGGTCAGACAAGCTGAGCAACTCACCAAAATGGCTGAAGCCCTCACCTTAAATCATATCCAGCTAAAGACAAAGGAGGATGTTGGGGGTGGGGGAGTCAGTTAAAGGAGGTTACCAGAGACAGGAATAAGATTCTTATGCATATTTAAGTCCTTGCCTTTGGTATTGATTAAGAGTTTCTAGAGAGAAGGTCATCCCCTTTCTTCTTCCTAGTAGAGAGGGAGGTACCTTTACAGGTAGAGATTTCCTTTACAATGTAAATGTCTCCTAACAAGGGCAAGCAAGTTCCACCCCTCAGAGCCTCCTTCCCTGTCCCAGTTCATCAAAAGCAATCAGCCCAATAATCCTCATGCCAAAGAGACATATCTTGGTGTGGCCAAGACCAGTTCCCCACAATAAGCTACTCAGTCTGTGGTATTTTGTTATTGCAGTCCAAACAGGCTAAGACAATGAGAAAAGCCAAGAAGCTATGACTTCTCAGTAGAAATAGGGACATCTAATGTCAGATATTGGTCCTAAATACTGATTTTCACTAAAAGAAATCAGGGCCTGTTCATTAACTAGCTGCCTTTAGGTGTGAGGTAGGAAAAGTTCAATGTGAGCTTGGAATATCAATGTGAAGAAAAAATCAAGTAAGTTTTCAAAAATTGATGAGTCATAACAAAAGGACATAGGAGTCAACTTGAAGGCACTCCCACCTGCTAAAATTGTACAATTTCTTCATCCCCAAACGGTTAGTACTATACTATAATAAGTTAAAAATAAGCCCATAAGTCCATAGAGATATCCAAAAAATTTGGGGGGGAGAAAGGAAAACTCTTCTTTAAAGAAAAATGCCAGTTCACACATAAAGAATAATAAAGTTATAAAATGAGCAATTTTCGATCATCATTATAATAATTGATTCAGCCAAGACTCATCAATTGATGCTAAAATGATTGGGTGGAAGTTTGGTTAAGTATTCATACTGCCTCAAATTTTTCATGTTATTTCAAAGTAATACCTTACAGATTACTTTAGTTGGAAAGTATATATTTACACTGGGGAAATTTGTCAGAAACCATCTTACACAATAATCATACTTATCGTCATGCTTAATGCAAGAAAATGGCATGTTTTTCAAGAATTCATTCACTGGAAAAGCCAAAACTCACATTTGAGGAATTAGTGGCACATATGTTAAACAAAATATAATCATAAGAAAACATCTGGACAAATCCAGATTGTAGGACATTCTATAAACAGCTAGCTTGGAGTCTTAAAAATATCATGACTATATGGAAGACCATCCCAAAGCAAAAGAAAGAAAAAAGAAAGATGTTACTGATCTAGATTAAACAAAAAATTAAAACATGAAAACTCCATGAAATATATGCATGATCAGTGGCTTAAGCAAAGCAGCTCTCCAAATAAGTTAGAAAGACAAGTTGAGAGATTTGAATATCAATACAATTCAGTTATATTATTGTGTCTATATTAAACTTTTCGAGAGTGATATTGATGTTGTCATTTTGTTGAAGAATAATCTAGTTCTTTGTAGATATTTGCAAAATGTTTAGTGACAAAATGTCATTATGTAAGCAATTTGCAAAAACTATGCACACACAGCTTCCACAAATAGAAAGAAAACAAGGCCAAATATTAACAATTGGTGAATTTAGATGAAACTTCCATGGATGTACACTTTTTCAAATTCTCTGTAATTGGAAGTTCATCATACTGGAAAGTAAGGGTAATAATAATAATAAAAAAAATTATAAAGGATTGACCCAAATTCAAATAACTTTTAAAACTTCTTTGGAATTTTAAGTTCACTATTCCAGTTAACTGGAAATTTACTCTCCATTTTCTCTCCAGAAAAGATACCCAGAATGCTGGAAAACAATACTTCGAGGAGGGCAAAAGGTGAAAATAATGTTCTTTAAATTCCAATCTTTTTATTCAGTCCATCAATAATATAATATCAATAATAATAACACTAATTATTATTGCTTATTATATGTAGGATTGCCTAAATTCTGGTTAGTGCCAGTTATAATTGTTAATAGAGCTCCCTTACACTATTAAAGGAGAGCAGTTTTATGAAAAATTGTATGATCATTCTGACTATATTCCAAGTACTGCCCTATTCCATTTACGGCTTGTGACTTGTGATAACCTTGTGATCTTTTAGCATGATCCTACATGGAGAAGTAAGAATATGTTATTTTTGCCTAGTATGGATATATCCTTTTTCCAGTAACAGGATATTGATTTTCCTTAGGTTGTAATTACCAGGACCTGGACAATCAGAGCATTGTATCTCCCTGCCCACAGTGATCGGTTTAAGGATGCCATGTGACACAAGTTGATCCAATATTCTTAAAATAGTTACAAAATGTGCTCCACATCATATGTCATAAGGGAAATGCAAATTAAAACAACTGGATACCACTACACACCTGTTAAAATGGGCAAAATCTGGAACACTGACACCAACACCAAATACTAGTGACAATATGGAGTGATAGAAACTCTCATTCATTGTTGGTGGGAATGCAAGATGGTACAGACACCATGGAAGAAAGTTTGGTGGTTTCTTACAAACCTAAACATACTCTCACCATACAATCCAGCAATTACGCTCCTTAGTATTTACACAAAGAGGTTGAAAACTTATGTCCACACAAAAACTTGCACAGGGATGTTTATAGGAGCTTTATTTCTAACTGCCAAAACTTGGAAGGAACCGATATGTCATACAGTAGGTGAAGGGATAAATATACTTTGATACATCCAGATAATAGAAAATTATTTAGCACCAAAAAGAAATGAGCTATCAGGCCATGGAAATACATGGAGGAAACTTAAATGTACATTACTAAGTGAAAGAAGCCAATCTGTAAAGGCTACACACTGTCTGATTCCAACTACATGATATTCTGGAAAAGGCATAATTTTGGAGACAGTAAAAAGATCAGTGGTTACCAGGGGTTGAGATGTGGGAAGGGATGAAGAGCACAAAGGATTTTGAGGAAAGTGAAATAACTCTGTATGATATTATTATGATCGTTAAATGTGATTACACATTTGCCCAAAACCATAGAACATAAGACACCAAGAGTGAACTCTAATATAAACCTCGAAAAAGAAAATCAAGAAAGGGGCTATCCCTTTCTTGCTATCCCAGATTAGTAAAAAAACAGAAAAAATGCTGGAACCTGAGAATGCAGCTAATTTTAAGGCAAATTGAGCTAGGAAGTGAAGAAAGCAAGGCTGAATATTGGCATTTTATTTATATATGGTATCAACAGTTAAAACGTCTGAAATTTAGACTTTTACAACTTTTACAAAAGAAATCCCTTTTTGTTAACATCTCTTGAATTGAGAATTTCCTATTTCTCAGAGTCTCGACTGACATTAGAAGGAAATAACATTATTCCCTTTGCAGAATCAAATCTTCTGAGATTTTAAGTATCTTGCCAAAATCTAATGATTTGGATCCCAGAGGCAGAGCTGGGATCCAAAATCAGATCTTAATACCTCCAAATACTATATTTAGTTCATTATGTTTTACCACCCAATTAAATGAAAAAAAAAATCTTTCTGGACAACTAAAATGCCTATATCACACTCATATTGAAAAAGAAAGATCCATAAGGTAAATTTAGATATTTTAATATTTTTCTACTTGAAATGTAATTTATGAGTCAATCTTTGCTTAAAAATTTCTCCAATAAATGTTTTTGGGAAAAAGGGACAGCCATATGCAAAAGAAAGTAGACCATTGTCTTTCACCATACACAAAAATTAACTCAAAATAGATTAAAGACTTGAATGTAAGACCTGAAAACATGAAAATTCTCGAAGAAAATGTAGGCAGTATGCTCTTCAACATCGATCTTAGCAGCATATTTTCAAGTAGCATATCTGAGTCTGGGCAAGGTAAACAATAGAAAAAACGAACAAATGGGACTACATCAAACTAAAAGCCTTCTACAAAGCAAAGGAATCCATCAACAAAACGAAAAGACAACCTAACAACTGGGAGAAGATATTTGCAAACCATATATCAGATAAGGGGTTAATATCCAAAATATAGAAAGAACTCATACAGCTCAACAACAACAAAACCAACAACCCAATTAAAATATGGGCAAAAGATCTGAACAAAGATTTCTCCAAAGAAGATATACGGATAGCCAACAGGCATATGAACAGATGCTCAACATCATTAGCTATCAGGGAAATGCAAATCAAAACTACAATGAGGTATCACCTCACTCCGGTCAGAATGGCTATAATTAACAAGACAGGAAACAACAAGTGTTGGAGAGGATGTGGAGAGAAGGGAACCCTTGTACACTGCTGGTGGGAGTGCAAACTGGTGCAGCCACTATGGAAAGTAATATGGAGTATCCTCAGAAAATTAGGAATAGATCTACCATATGATCCAGCTATCCCACTGCTGGGTATATATCCAAAGACCTTGAAAATGCAAAGGCATAAAGACATGTGCACCCCTATGTTCATTGCAGCATTATACACAACAGCCAAGACTTGGAAGCAACCTAGGTGCCCATCAAGGGACGAATGGATAAAGAAGATGTGGTATTTATACACAATGGAATACTACTGAGACATAAGAAATGATGAAATCTGGCTATTTGTGAAAACATGGATGGTCCTTGAGGGTATTATGCTGAATGAAATTAGTCAGAGGAAGAAAGTCAAATACCATATGACCTCACTCATAAGTAGAAGATAAAAACAATGACAAACAAACACATAGCAATGGAGATTGGATTGGTGGTTACCATAGGGGAAGGGGGGGAGGGCAAAATGGGTGATTAGGCTCACATGTGTGGTGATGGACTATAATTAGTTTTTGGGTGATGAACATGATGCAATCTACACAGAATTCAAAATATATTATGATGTACATCTGAAACCTATATAATATTATAACCCAATGTTATTACAATTAAAAAAATAAAAAAATTTTTTAAAAAAAGAATTCATACATCTTAATAACAAGAAAACTAACAACTCAATTAAAACATGGGCAAAAAATCTGAACCAACATTTCTCCAAAGAAGATATACGGATGGCCAACAGGCACATGAAAAGATACTCAGCATCACTAATTATCAGGGAAATGCAAATCAAAACTACAATGAGATATCACCTCCTACCCATCAGAATGGCTGTAATTAACAAGCTAGGAAATAAGTGTTGGAGAGGATGTGGACAAAAGGGAGCTCTCATAAACTGCTGGTGGGAGTGCAAACTAGTGTAGCCACTATGAAAAACGGAATGGAGATTCCTCAAAAAATTAAGAATAGAACTACCATGTGATTCAGCTATTCCACTGCTGGTTATCCAAAGAAAATGAAAACAAAAATGTGTAAAGATACATGCACCCCTATGTTCATTGCAGCATTATTCACAATCGCCAAGACTTGGAAGAAACCTAGGTGCCCATCAAAGGACAAATGGACAAGGAAGATGTGGTATTTACACAATGGAATACTACTCAGCCATAATAAAGGGTGAAATCTGGCCATTTGTGACAACATAGATGGACCTTGAGGGTATTGTGCTAAGTGAAATAAGTCAGAGGGAGAAGGTCAAATACTTTACCATCTCATTCACAAATAGAAGATAACAACAGCAACAGACAAACACACAGAGACAGAGATTGGATTGGGGGTTATCAGAGGGCAGTGGGGAAGGGAGGAGGGCAAAAGGGGTGATTAGGCACGTGTGTATGGTGATGGAATGCAATTAGTCTTTGGGTGGTGAGCACGATGTAATCTACATAGAAAGTGAAATATAATGATATACACTCAAAATTTATATAATGTTATAAACCAATGTTACCACAATAAAAAAAAAGAATGTCTCAAGGAATAGTGGAATTCAGGAAAAAATCCAAATCATTAATGTTAAATGTATTTATAGATTGTATCAGTTTTGTTTCACATGACTCAGGTGTGAAAAATAACATACTTTAAAAACTTCTCTAAATCGCATAATCTGATTATCCACATAGCTTCCTAGTAGAAAGTTCAGCAATAATCATGCTTTGGAAATTCTCTTCTCTTCCATAGGGCCAAACAGTTGTCCAAGCTGCCTTTTAAAATCTGAAACAGATGATGTCAGTGCAAAAGGCCAAGAAGGCAGCTCCAAGGCCTTCTTTCTCCAGAAAACATTTAAAAATTAAGCAGAAACTTTCAGTACCAACTTTGTTAGAAGACTGGAAAACATTCAAAGGTTTACAGCAACCAAGTAAATGTTGAATCAAGAAAAGTCAGCTAAAATGGTAGAAAATCTTTGTGGCATTTTTACTTGCTTTTTATTACCCTGCCCCAGTGGCAGTGGTCTTGAAGACCTGTCTTCCCAAGATGGGACCCTGGTTCCTCTGGTCTCTACAGAGGGATCAAAACATACTTTGTTCACAAAGAATTGTGTTTGTTTGTTCTAACCTCTCTAGGGTCTACCTGACAAAAAGATGCTAGGTGCTTATCTTTGTTTAGCCCATTTCAGAGCTCACTCACAGTGAAACAAGTGCCAAGCATTTCTTTAAATCGTTGGAAGATGAACAAAAACCACACAACCACCTAGTGTAGGATATTATGGCCCAGTCATAAAATAGAGTGCCAAATGCCTGAGAATAAATCCTGATGAGAAAGTTTCCTTGGAAAATTAAGACATTTAAAAACGTTCATGTAGTACCACAGATTTAGAAAGCCACATGCATGTTTAGAGCAGGATGCGTGCTCAGAAAAGAATTGTAAGGACACTAGGCTTTTACCTCAGGCAAATCTCTAGGATCAGTGCAAGACGGAGGTGAAGGTTAAGTCAGAGTTGTAAATGACTTGTCTACATGTTGAAGGGGTACCTTAGCAAAGACTAGGAAAAGTATTTTTCCTTCCTCTTTTCTTTCTTTCTTTCTATCTTTTTTTCTTATCTGTCTGTCTCTGTCTCTCTCTTTCTCTTTCTTCCTCTCCCTAATATTTTAGACCCTTGCATTCAAACGAATAGAAGACTAGAGACCATACATGGCAAAAAATATAGACTTTATAAAAAAAAAAATTCAGAAAAGTAACTGAACAAATACTAAAGCATACAGAAAGCAACACAAACAACCCCTAAAGAGGGGGAAATATTGATTTCCATAGTTAACTCATTATAATATTCAAAATGTACAGATAAACAATGAAGCATGCAAAAAAAAAAAAAAAAGACCTAGGAAAGTATGCCCAATTAAATAACAAAAGAAATTACAGAAACTGTTCATGAGAAAGAAGCAACATTGGACTTACTAGATAAAGACCGTAAATCAATTGTCTTAAATCAGTTCAAATAGCTAAAGGAAATGAGATAAATGTATGAGCAAATAGTATTAATAAAGAGATAGAAATTATAAAAAGGAACAAAACAGATACTCTGGACCAGAAAAAAGAAATGAAAAACTCACTAGAGGATTTCAAAATTAGATTAGTTCACAATCAGTGAACCTGAAGATAAGTTGAGCAAAATTTTCTAGTCTAAGAAGAATAAAACAGAATAAAGAAGAATCATTTTTTTAAAGATTGGCACCTGAGCTAACATTTGTTGCCAGTCTTCTTTCTTTTTTCCTTCTTCTTCTCCCCAAAGCCCCCCAATAAATAGTTGTATATTCTAGTTGTAGGTCCTTCTGGTTGTGCTATGTGGGATGCCACCTCAGCATGGCTTGATGAGCAGTGCCATGTCCGTGTCCAGGATCTGAACCAGCAAAACCCTGGGCCGCTGAAGTGGAGTGCAAGAACTTAACCACTCAGCCATGAGGATGGCCTCTAAAGAAGAATTTTAAAAGCCCAAGAAACTTGTGAGACACTACCAAGTGTACCAACACACACCTTATGGGAGTTGCAGAAGGAAAAGAAAATGATAAGAAAGCAGAGAGAATATTTGAAGACATAGTGGAAAAAATCTTCTCACATTTGATAAAATGTATGAATCTACACATTCAAGAAGATGAGCAAACCCTGAGAAGGATAAATCCAAAGGAACCACACCAAGACACCTTCTAAACAAATTGTTGAACACAAGGACAAAGAGAGAATCTTAAAAGCAGTACGAGAGAAGTGAATCAGCACATACAAAGAATCCTCAAGTAGGTTAACAGCACATTTTTCATCAGAAACTGTGGGGACTATCCTATTATCTTAATAGGATGACATTTTTAAGGCACTGAAAGAAAAATCTGTCAAGTAATAATTCTTTACTTTGCAAAATTATTCTTTAAATATGAAGAAGAAATCAAGACATTTCCAGATAAACTAAAGCTGAGAGAGCTTTTTGCTAGTAGAGCTGTCCTACAATAAAGGTTAAAAGAAGTGCTCAGGCTTAAATGAAAGGACACTAGACAGTAGCTCAAAGTAATATGAAGACATAAAGAACATTCATAAACGTAATTGCATAGGTAAATGTAAAGCCAGTATTATTGATTTTGGTTTGTGATTCTTCTCTTTATTTCCTAAATTATTTAAAAAACAAATGCAAAAAAAATAAAAATATGTAAATAGGCACACAATGTATAAAGATGTAATTTTTGACAGCATAAAGGGGGAAATGGAGCTCTATAAGAACAGAGTGTTGTATGCTGTTTAAGTTAAGTTGTATCATTTCAAACTAGGTGGTTACAAATTTAGAATATTAAATGCAATCACCAAGATAATCACCAAGAAAATATTTAAAAGGTATACCAAAGTAAAATGAGGGATTCAAAACAATACACTACAAAAAATCAGTTGAACACAAAACAAGGTTATAATGGAGGAAAAGAGGAACAAAAAAGATTTAAGTCTTACAGAAAAGAAAGAGTAAAATGGCAGAAATAAATTCTTCCTTTCCAGTAATTTCACTGAAATCATATGGAATAAACTCTCCAATCAAAAGGTAGAGATTGACAGAACGGATTAAAAAAATGATCCAACTATATGCTGTTGACAAGACACTCACTTTAGATACAAAAACACAAATAATTTGGAAGTGAAAAGATGGAAAAAGATATTCCATGCAAATAGTAATCAAGAAAAATCTTGGATGGCTATACTTTATATGGCAAGAGAGACTTTAAGTCAAAAACTTTTACAGGAGATAAAGAAGCACATTATATATTGATAAATGTGGCAATTCATCAAGAAGATATAACAACTATAAAAACATATGCACCAAAAAACAGAGCCTCCAAAATATGGAAATAAAACCACATTGGCAGAATTGAAGGAATAGACAGTTCTATAGCAATAACTGGTGACTTCAATATGTCACTCAATAATGGAGAACATCCAATCAGATAATCAATAAAGAAATAGAGGAATTGAACAACACTATAAATCAACTAGAACTCTACCCCCAAACAGCAAGATACAGCAAATAGTCTACTTAAATGTACATGGGACATATTCCTAGATAAACCATCAGTTAGTTGACAAAACAAGTATCCATAAATCTAAAAAGCTGGAAATTATTTAAAGTATCATCTCTGACCACAGTGGAATGAAGCCAGAAATTCAATAACAGAGAGAAAACTGGAAAACTCACAAATATGCAAAAACACTCTTAAATAACCAATGAGTCAAAAGAAATCACAAGGGAAATTAAAAATACTTTTTTGTGAATGAAAATGATGAATAAGAACAAAAATACAACATATCAAAACTCATGAGATGTAGCAAAATTGATGATTAGAGGAAAATTTATATCTGTAAATACCTACATTAAAAAAGAAGAAAGGGGGCTGGCCTGGTGGTGTAGTAGGTAAGTTCACACGCTATGCTTTGGCGGCTCAGGGTTCACTGGTTTGGATCCCAGGTGCAGACTTAGCACTGCTTATCAAGCAATGTTGTGGCAGACATACTACATAGAAAATAGAGGAAGATGGGCACAGATGTTGGTTAGCTCAGGGCCAGTCTTCCTTAGCAAAAAGAGGAGGACTGGCAGCAGATGTTAGCTCAGGGCCAATCTTCCTCAAAAAAAAAGAGGAAAAAAGAATTCCAATAATGTAACTTAACACCTAAAATAAGTACAGAAAAAGAGCATAATAAACCCAAAGCAAGTAGAATGAAGAAAATAATAAAGATTAAATTGAAATAAATTAGAAAACAGGAAAACAATAGAATCAACCAAACCATAAGTTAGTTATTTGAAAAGATCAACAAAATCAACAAACCTTCAATTAGACTGACAAAGAGAAAGAAAGAAGACACAAATAACTAAAATAAGAAACAAAAGTAGGGCTATTGCTCCAGACATTATAGAAATAAAAAGGATTATAAAAGAACACTATGAATGATTGTATGCCAACAAGTTAGCTAGTCTAGAAGAAATGGCAAATTCTTAGAATGACACAAATTATCAAAACTGGTTCAAGAAGAAATATAAAATCTGAGTAGACCTATAATAAGAAAAGGGATTGAATCAGTAATAAAAAAATCCTCCAAAATAAGTCTTGGACAAGATGACTTCACTACTGAATTCTACTAATGATTAAAGAACAATTAAAATCAATCCTAAAATTCTTCCAAAAAGTAGAAGAGAACACTAGATAACTCATTCTATGAATCTGGTATTACCCTGATACCAAAGATACCATAAGAAAAGAAAACTACAGACCAATATCTATTATGAATATAGATGCAAAAATATTCAATAATATACCAGCCACAAATCCACTAGCACATTTAAAAATTATAAACCATGATTAAGTAGGATTTATCCCACTTAAACGGAAGGGTGCTTCACCGTAAGAATATCAGTCAACTTTGTACATGACATTAATACAACAAATTTTAAAAACCCCACATGATCATCTTAATTGATACAGAACAGTACTTGAAAAAATCCTACAACGTTTCATGACAAAAGAACTTGGAAAAATTTGAATAGAGGAGAGCTTCCTCAATATGATTGTTTTGTGCTGGTTTCAGCCTGTGGATAGTGATGCTATTAGCTAGGAATGTCTGGGGGCTCTCACCTGGAACCACAGGTAGCTCGCCACAGACATCTCCTCATTTGGAACCAATGTTGTGACTGGACCAGCTCTCGTGGTTCTTATTATGATTGCAAGACACCCTCAACAATAACCATCGTGAAACTTTGAAAGATGAGGTTTATTACTTACAGGTCCTGGAGGGTACATGGCACACCTGGGGACACACAGTGAGGTTGTGGGTAGAGAGAGAGTGCAGTCCTGGGGTTCTGCTTTTATTGGGGTTGAGAGTGGGGACCTAGGGTTTCACAGGTTCACTCTTTATTGGTGAATTTAAAACATAACTAGAACATAATTAAAGCATGAGAAAGGAAAAACAAGTCATCAAATTATCGAAGTCAACCAGAGATCTCTAAAACAAAGGAAACTTGAATAGGGGTGAGTGAGGACAGCCTGGCTCTTTATCTAGTAGTATGGCTGGCAATATGTTTATTCAAGATAGCTGTTTTTGAAGTGGATGCCTTGGCAATCAAAAGCTTAAGTCAGGCACTTGAATTACAACAATAAAAACAAGCTATCAGGGGCCTCTATTTCAATGACAAAGAGCACTTACAAAAAAACCTACATCTGGAGGCACACCTGGTGGAATAGTGGTTAAGTTCCTGTGCTCTGCTTTGGCAACCCGGGGTTCACAGTTTCGTATCCCAGGTGTGGACCTAGCTCCTCTTGTCAAACCACACTGTAGCAGCATCCCACATAAAATAGTGGAAGATTGGCACAGATATTAGCTCAGCAATAATCTCCATCAAGCAAAAAGAGGAAGGCTGGCAAAGAAAAAAAGGAAATTATGAAAATAATTGCATTTACAATAGCACCCAAAGAATAAAATAACCTACAAATAAATTTATCCAAAGAGATAAAGGGCATGTACACAGAAAACTACAAAATTTTGCTGAAAGAAATTAAAAACCCAAATTAAAGGAAAGATGACATCTGATGCTTATGGATTGGAAGAATTAATATTGTTAAGATGACAATTCAACACAAAATGATCAACAAATTTGATACAATCTCTATCAAAATTCTAATGGCCTTTTTTTCATGCAGTAATGAGAAAGCTGATTAGCAAATTCATATGGAATTACAAGAAGCCTACAATCACCAAAATTATCTTGAAAATGAAGAACAAATTTGGAGGACCATACTTCCCAGTTTCATAACTTGCTACAAAGCTACATTAGTCAAATGGTGTTGTACCATCATAAGGGTAGATATATAGACCAACAGAATAGAATTGAGAATCCAGAAACACAACCAGACACCTACGGCCAATTAATTTTTCACTAGGGTGCCTAGACAGTTCAATGGAGAAAGAATAGTCTCTTCAACAAATGATTCTAGAATAACTCGATAGCCACATGGGAAAGCACAATGTTGGACCTTAAATCACATATTAAAACTAACTCATAATGGATCAAAGATCTAAATATAAGGTGTGAACCAAAAAAATCTTAGAACAAAACATGAGTAAATCTTCATTTCTTTGTGATGGTGATGGATTCTTAGATATGAACCCAAAAGCATAAGTACAAAAGGAAAAATAGGAGAAGTTACATTCATCAAAATTAAAAACTTCGATGTTTCAATGGACATTATTAAGAAAGTGAAATGTAAGCTGTAGAATGGGGGAAAATCAACTGCTTAATGGGTACAAGATTTCCTTTTGGGGTGATAAAGAATTTTGGAACTAGATAGAGGTGGTAGTTGCACAAAATTGTGAATGTACAAACATAAATCATGTATTGACAATGGTTAATAGCCAGAACACATAAAGAGCTCCTAAAACCCAATGACAAAAAGATAACTCAGGTAAGAAATGGGCAAAGGTCTTGAACAGACATTTCTACAAAGAGGAAATACAAATGGCCAATAAGCATATGAAAAGATGCTCAACGTTACTGGTCATAACAGAAATTCAAATCAAAACAACATATACCCACTAGTCTGGCTATAACTTTTAAAAAAAGGAAAATATTAAGTGTTGGTGAAGATGTGGAGAAACTGGAACTTTTATACATTGCTAGTAGGAATGTAAAATCGTTCAGTTGCTATAGAAAGCAGTTTAGCAGTTTCTTAAAAAGTTAGACATAGGGTTACCATACGACACAGCAATTCCACTCCTAAGTATATATCCAAGATTATTGAAATATATGTCCACATAAAAACTTGTGCACATATGATCATAGATGCACTATTTATAGTAGCCAAAAGATGAGAACAGCCCAAACATTCATCAACAGGTGAATGGATAAAAAGGTTTGGTATATACATACAATGAAATATTCTTCACCCATTGAAGGGAATGAAATACTTATACATGCTACAGTGTGGATTAACCTCAAAAACATTAGGCTAAGTGAGAGAAGCCAGACACTAAAGGCCACATGTAGATTTCATTTATATGAAATATCCAGAATAGGTAAATCCAAGAGAGGAAAATGTAAACTGATTATTGCCAGGGGCTGGGAGAAGAGGGGAATCATGAGTAACTGCTTACTGGGTACAGAGTTTCCTTTTGAGATGATCAAAATTTTGGAGCTAGATAGAAGTGGGTACTGCACAAATTGTAAATGTACTAAATGCCACCTAATTATTCACTTTAAAACAGCTATTTTTATATTATGTGCATTTCACTTTAATAAAAAATAAACTTAATAGCCCAAATATTCAGGGGCTGGCCCCATGGGCCAGTTGGTCAAGTTCAAGCGCTCCCTTCAGTGGCGCGAAGCTTCATCAGTTCAGATCCCGGGCACGGACATGGCAGTGCTCATCAAGCCATACTGTGATGGTGTCCCACATAGCACAACCAGGAGGACCTACAACTAGAGTATATGACTATATGTTGGGGGGCTTTGGGGAGAAGAAGGAAAAAAAAGATTGGCAACAGATGTTAGTTCAGGTGCCAATCTTTAAAAGAAATCCAAAACATTCAGAAAAGGCCTTCTTGTCTTTTGTTGTCATTGATATATTCATTGTTTAAATTCACTACTGTGACAAACTTGTGCACGGGAATCTTTGTCATGGCAAGTAGCCTTGGATCCTACTATCAAGACTCCTTAGTAAACTATGCCATCAATCTCATGTAAGGACTTCTACAAGACCTTAAGTTCTAAGGACCTCACCAGGTTCCTGGTTGAGAGTGAGGCACCAAATCCTGCTACGTGTAGAACCTATAAAACTTTAGCTTCTTGTTCTGCCTCCCTTCACCTTAGTCTCTTCAATCGATAGTACAAAATTCTTAATTTCCTGAGGCAAAGAATAGCTAATATGTTCCTTATTGAGGAGAGCAAAACACAAATTACTGCAATAGATTTTTCCAATTGATTTTCATTGATTTTATAAAAATATTGTTCAGATGACTCGAAAACTACTCCTCAGGCTTCATGAGTTTTTTCTTATAACAACATTCATAGGGTATCAGTTAGTCAGAGACCTGAAGAAGTTTGAAAGTCAAATATTCTAAAGTATGAAATGGTAGAACTTCTCAGATTTTGCAACACTCTTCTAACCCAGGGGACAGCAAAGAAGACTTGTTTGTTTTCCTTTTGATTTATTCTTTTTGGTTTTTTATTGGTGGATGAGTCAATGATATATATATATATATATATATATATAATGTTAAATATTACCATTGATATTCAAAGTATGTACCATGTAAAATATATGCCGTTGGAGATAAGGATCCAAAGAATGCAAGAATATCCTGACATATACATGGAATAATGTGTAAATTAAAGTTTTTATTAAGATTGTGTTCTTTAAGTTTGTATTGTGTTAGTAAATGTTAATTTTTCATTTGTTTAAATAAGCAAAATATGTTAACTTACATTTATCCATCATTACCAAAAAGTGACTTTTTTTCATATAACAGATAACTTAAAGATAGTCAAAGCTTATTTATTCAATCTGAAAACCTTTATTATTGTCAAACATTGTACCAGAAACTGACCAACCATTAACCCAATCCATTTTCTCTTCTTGGGTGTACAGCTAGACCACGTTTTCCAGTTTCTCTTACAGTGAGTATGGCAACGTCACTAAGACCTAGGCAACAGCATTTGAACAGAAGTGCCATATATTACTTTTATGCCTTGCCCTAAAATCTCCCCAAAGTTTGATCATCTGTGCTTTTTCCTTTTCTGCCTCAAGAATGTAGAAGATTCTGTGAATCCATAGAAAGTCAAGGCCACAGGAGGGAAGGGGACTGAGTGCTAGAATGTCCACGTGGAAGAGTTCCTATTCAATTGAAACAAACTGATACATATACTAACATAGGCAAGAATGTTTTTGTTTTGTTTCAGCACCTAGTAGCATTATAACTAATACAACCATCATCATTGATTGTAGTTCCGTTTTTTTCTACCATGAGTTGCATATTTCCCTAACACTTCTAAACAAACGTATTCAAATTTTGTTTTTGGCCACTTATAAAAACTATTTATGAACATGTGTTGTATACCAGGTCCTGTTCTAAGCACGAGGGATAAAGTTTTACAAATTAACAAGGTTACTTTAGATTATAATAATCATAATGAAGAAAGTAAATCATGGTCTAGAGACTTATGGAAGATGCTTAATGAAGTTGGATGGTCAGGAAAGCTATAACTCAGTAGGTGTCATTTCAACTTGAAATCTGAATGACAAGAATAAGTATGCCTTCCAAAGTTCAAGGACAAAACAATATAAGCAAAAAATACAACAAATACAAGGACTCCATAGTAGAGATGACTTTGTGTTCAAGGAAAAGAAAGAAGAAAACTTCAGCTAAAACATGAAGAAATAGGAAGGGAGTGGTACAAGATGTGATTTTAGAGTTAGAGAAGGGCCAAATCCTATAAGGGGCCATGATACAAATTTATATTCTATTTTAAATGAAATGAGCAGCCATTGGGAGGTTTTAAGGAGGAGAGGGAAAGAAATCTTTTTAACTGCTCTCAAGAGAATCAGTTCTACTGGAGCATGAAGGGCAAGAGGGCAACCAGTTAGGAGGTCAATATAAGGGCCTCACATAGATTAGAATTTAGAAGAAGTTGCTGGAGTGAAGATATAAAGAACTGGACTAATTCATGGCATATCTTTAACAAAATCCACAAAGCTTATAGATATATTAGATAAAGTATATGAAAAAGGTAAAAACTAAAGAATGACTCTAAGATTTTTGACCTAAGTAACTTAATAACAGTGCCATTTTCAAAGTTGTGAAAAGTTTTGAAGGATAGATTTGCTTTTATTTATTTATATTTCTTGGCGTTGTGGAGTACTGTTCATCAAGAATTCTCTTATGACCCTATTACCTTAAAACATCCATAAAAACCAAATGCATATCTAGATATCATTCCTAGACAGAGCCAGCTTCCTGGGCACGTGACCTGTGTGGTCACAGAAGAGCTCAACACTCAGTTTAATGCTATGCCCTTTCTATCTTGAAATTCTTATGGATTTTTTAGTAAGAGGACTGTGATAGTTAATTTTGCGTGTCAACTTAACAGGGCCAGATATTTGGGTGCCTAGATATTTGGTTAAACATTATTCTGGGTGTTTCTGTGTGGATATTTTTGGATGTGGTTAACATTTAAATCCCTAGACTGAGCAAAGCAGATTGCCCTCTCTAATGTGGGTGGGCCTCATCCATTCAGTTGACGGCCTGAATAGAACAAAAACATTGACACTCCTGTGAAAAAGAGAATTCTTCCCACTTGACTTTGAATTGGGACATGAGTTTTTTCCTGCCTTGGGACTCTAACTGCAATATCAGCTCTTTCTGGGTACTGAGCCTGTTGGCCTTTGAGCTAGAACTATACCATTGGTCTTCCTGGTTCTCAGGCCTTTGGATTCAGACTGGAACTAAACTGTTGGCTTTCTTGAGTCTCCAGCTTGCTGACACACTCTGTAGATCTTGGGACATGCCAAACTCCATAATTCCATTAGCCAATTCTTTATAATAAATCTTTCTTTCATATCTATATTTATATATATGCACACATATATATATATATGCAATATGTATGCACTGTTATGAGTGTTTCCCTGGAGAACCCTGAGTAGTACAAGGTTCCATAACTTTATTTCGCACTGAGCTCCAAAAATTATGTAGCTGCTCCTGTTTCCAGCTCTAATAGTTTGTATTTTGTTTGTAATTTCTCTAAAAGAAGACTGCACTGAATTATTTGAAGGTGCTTATATTCAAACATTAAGTATACTTTAATTTTAACAACAAAAAAGGGAGAAAAATGTGTCATTTCAAACTCACATCCAAATCCCAACATAGCCATTCCAGACCAATGTCTCACACAAAAACAGCAAAGGATAGAAAAACCTCAAAACTGAGACAAGGCTTGATACTTTAAGCATTCTGTCCTCCTTTATTAGCCATAGCCTCTTTCTTACGTAGTTTCCTTGTATTTAATGCTGAGAAACTGGTCTATCTATTCAGCTCTTCATACTTCCACAGTACAGCATCTGCTTCAGATTTGTAAATTGATTTTAAAATTGTGAAATGGTTTTTTTTGCTTGAAATACATATTTTGGATAGCTACAATTGAGTCTCTCAGAAGACATAACATATTAACAATGATACTGTCTGTTATAGACTGAATGCTGTCCTCCCAAAATGCATATGATGAAGCTATACCCCTCACTGTAACTGTATTTGGAGATAGGGCCTTTAAGGAGGCAATTAAGGTTAAATGAGGTCATAAGTGTGAGGCCTTCATCCGATAGGACTGATGCCCTTATAAGAGGAGGAAGAAAACCAGAGAATGTTCCCTTCCGCACGTGCACAGAGAAAAGTCTATGTGTGGACATAGTGAGAAAGTGGCTGTCTGCAAGCCAGGAAGAGAGACCTCACCAGGCAGCAACCCTACTGGAACCTTGATCTTGGACTTCCGCTTTCTAGAACTGTGAGAAAAACAATTTCTGTTTAATCCATCCAACCTGTGGTATTTTGTTATGGCGCTGACTGATATACTGCTCTGATGATATTTAAACAACTCAGTTTTTGTTTTTGTTTTTCATATGGAAAATTTAGACATCATAATACAAATATGGACCAATGATCTAAGTTGAAAAACGCCTATTCCTACCTATGACTATCTTCTGTCTGTTACAAGGAATTTACTCCCTCTAAACTCCCAAAACTTGAACTTATATGCTTCTCAAAACAGAAAAAGTACAATGAATTTTAATAGTAATTAAGACATGAAATTGTCAAGTTTTAAGTTTGGTATACAAGATGGAAATATCTACCAGAACACCAAAAATGATGAAAATTATAAAATTCCCTTCTGTGTGCATAGCACATTAGGAGGTGAAATAAGAGAGTCATTCCTATCATCATGAAGAGGCAATGAAAATTAAGATGATTGCTCTTGTTGCACATTTATCATAGATCTGTCACATCCTCATCACTGCATATTTCTATTACATGCTTAAGTATGTGTGTTTTTCCATATAAAATTAGCAATATTTGTACTGCTATATTCTATGTCTTGTCTGATTGCATTGTCATTGAACAGTAAAATACGGTTCTGTTTGGAAAGGAAATGCATTAATGTGTTTTTTACAGAGGAATATGTAAATGATATTGGGAACAGTTGTTTTTCTTTGTGGCTTTTGATGTCCACGTTTGGGTTAATTGGATGCATGCCATTCAAAAATGAATCTAAGACAATTTACGAGAAAGTTTCTTTCTGAAAGAAGTAAAAAGTTTATCAGTGCTTAAATAAATATGAGCAATTGAGGGATTCTTATAAAAATATTTTATGTTCATATTTCTGGATTTAATTACCTTTCTATTGAATCAGCATGCATTATTATAGAAAGTTATGTGTCCACTGCTCTTGTTTTTTTCCACTGTTCTTATTAAAAGCTTGACCAATCAAACAAACTGACTTGCTTTTTTGGTCACATCTAATTCTTTCACAATTGAATAGAC
Organism: Equus asinus; assembly: GCF_041296235.1. Lineage (NCBI taxonomy): Eukaryota > Metazoa > Chordata > Mammalia > Perissodactyla > Equidae > Equus > Equus asinus. Next base: position 73,947,424 of record NC_091820.1, read on the forward strand.
ACAGCAATACAAACAGCTCTTTGCAATTCCTGCAGTCAATTATTCCTTACTAAGTATCCAAAAAGTACATAGCAGAATTGTAGTTATATATTAAAGAATAAAGCCTGCACCTGCAACTTAAACAGTTTAAGTATAAACTTGTATGTTCACTGGTAAGTTAATTATTATAGAGTACTATGTAAAATTATACCAGAACTATAAATGTAAATGTGTGTGACTACTGATCTGATTTACAATATGTGAAATTTTCAGAATAGGCAGAACAAATGCTAGTCTGAAATTAAATTATTTAAAAAGCCAAATAAATGTTCCTGGAAAAAGTAAAAAAAACCCTTTTAATATACTTCGCCTATTATATGCCTGATATGTGGATAAATGTACATGCTAGTATGTTCCACAATTTGTCTAGTGTGATGATGAATGGATGGTGGCTGACAACTGATTACCACAAGTTTTTTCAAGGAAGACCCTTAGCAAAACTGAAGCATCTTCAAAGAATACTTGTATAGTTCAGCACACTTTAAATTAAAAGAGATTTTATGAATAAATATTCCATTGTGTTATACCTTTCTGAGCTTATTTTAAAAAATATGATGCTAGTTATATGCAGCAAGGCACGTTTTACCAAAATCGGATTTGTATTAAAATTTTATATTTATATTAGTATGCTCACTGAATGCCACTATCATGATATCATGTGAATCACTTCTGCACAAGCTCATCACATCTAACAATTAAAACTTAGCCAACCTGCAGTGTCAGCATACTGTCAATTTAGCATTTTTCAGTGGTTTGGAATTTTTAAGCCTATTCAGCACACTTGTCTAATTAAGTGCCTTCGGACTTCTACAGGAATGATATTTTCCTTTAAGCATAAAATAAGCATTATAGCCAAAATAAAACATTGCAGAATATTACTTCTACTACTAATATGCACTTTCTTTCACACTATTTAGAGAGGAAAAATATTTAATATCAAGCAAATTATAAAGAGCACGTATCCACCACAGTTCAAATAAATTGCAAAACATAGAAAGTAGTCAATCAGAAATGTAAAACGTTTAAGCTGTAATTAACATTTGGAATATCTACCACACTAGGCACAAAAGAAAATGGATAACTAGTCACTCCTTTTGGGAGAAAAATATCTCCTTCTTGTTTATACAGTGATTAATTACTTTAACCCACCACATGGAGCAAAAACGGGCTTCACTCATCCCATTCCTAATTTTGGACACAAATGAAGCAAAAGAGAAATTACTTCTTCCCTGGGTCACAAAAGCCTCTGGGTGCCATGATATCCTGTGTTGATATCAATGTGATGATTTTGTACTAACTCTTCATTGCCAAAGTCAGGAGGAAGAGTTTGTCTTTATGATCTGTCTTATGAGCAGTTTTATATTAGCAAAGCTTTTTCTCATTGTTTATTACATGACAGGGAACATTTATAATGTTGCTAGACATTTTCAACATCTAATAACATTTGTTATTAGAAAGATAAAGTGTACAAAATGTGTTTTTTCTTAAGACCACAATTTCAAACTTGCTGATGCAAAACCTGAAGAAGGACATTAGTCTAGAAAGGTCCTGAATTTGAGTTTCACGTGGATCATTACTATCAAATGATTACTACATTTTCAAATTGAACTTGTTTTTATAAGCATTAGACATTTAGGAATAACACATTTTTGAATATACTTTCTAGGGTCTACTAAAGAATTTCTCAATCAACTTTAGAAAATTGTTGTTCAAAAAAGATCAGAAGGAATTCTCACAATGTTGTGTCTAATTTTTCAAACCTCACATAATCAGTGTCTGTCGTGAAAGTGTATCTGCTGAAAAGAAGGAGTGCAAATGGGGAATTTTATGAGAAATTAAGAATTATCTTTATAATAACAGATACATATATTTGGGCTAATAACTCCAACACAATTTTGTGATTCTTGTTGATGTTGTTTCTTACCTCTCAGAGAAGAACAGTGAAGCTTATATATAACAGATGCATTGTCCCTTATACCTTGTTTATGCTGAATTAAGTGCTGTGCTGGGGATAGCTCTTACTGGTTAGCAAGAACAGAAGGTTAGAATTTCGGAAATTTTTCAAGCTGGTTGTTAAATATAGACATTATTATAAATTAAATTATATAAAATTATAATTAAATGAATTCCCATACTACAGTATCTTCCTGGGAGAGTCCAACTGCCCAAATTTTCATTCCCCTCCAGTTCTGTGGCAGAAGCTCCATTACACTATTCCAGGCAAGAATGTTTAAGTCTGAGATTTCCTTTATCTATCTAGCCCCGACTCATGTGGCAGAAGATTTACCCCTGGTTCGACAGGCTGAGCTTCCTCCGAGGGCATAAGTTCCATGCTAAGACAGATAAACTGAGAAGACCAAAGGCTACCACGACTACCCATTGCGCTGCTTATATAGCAAGAGCACTGCTCTGAGAGGGTGATGTCACTCTCCCCTGCCTCAACTCTGGAGGAGAGACACAGAGATTTTGCCCAGGGAACAGACAGTCCATAAGAACACAGTGCTTAAGAGCATTGACTTTATCTGGAACAGGGTTGGGAAGTTTAAACCTAAAGGAATTGTAGAAAACAATGGTGATTTGGATAGTGATCAATTAAAAGGAGGCTGGTAGCTCCATGAGAACAACAAGCTAAATTGTACACCCACTAGAAGTTTAACAGAAAAAGAGAAAGAGAGAGCTAAGAAGAGCTCTCCTGGGGTCAGAATAAGTCTCAAAGTTTGGCCTCAAAGCCTATCCCTGTGAAGGGGCTAAAATCTTATTGGATGAGACTGAATCTGTTTATGCCCCAGGGCATTGTTGAAAACAATAGTGCAATTAGCTATTACATAGTAAAGGCTAACAGCTGGGAATGATATCAACAGAAGCAGCTAACAGAGCAATCAGGAAGGAGATAGGCACAAAGAGCCCTGAAAAAAATCTACTATCTCCCAGGTTGAATGTGCACACATATAAGGCTGTGCCCTCTGTGGAACAACAGTAAAGGCTTCAGAAAGTGGGGAAATAAACTTCAGTAAACAAGTTTAGTCAAATTACTAAACAAATGAACAAGCACACAAAAATAAGAACAAGCCTCCAGGAACCGGTAGATGAATCAGTATCCAGAATTTCTACAATATATTGCTCAAAATGTAGAATTTTAATAAAGAAATCATAAGGTATGCGAAGAAACAAAGAAGTATTACCCAAACAGAGGAGAAAAAGCAGGCAACAGAAATTGCCTTTGAGATAGTTCAGATGTCAAACTAAGAAGAGTGAGAATTCAAGGCAGCTATTATAAATATATTCTAAAAAGGAAAGGAAAATATGCTTAAAGATGTAAAGGAAAGTGTATAGACAATGTCTCATCAAAGAGAGAGAATACAAATGAAGACATTTCTTTTAAAAAAAGAAACAAATAGAAATTCTGGAATTGAAAAATACAATAAACAAAATGAAAAATTCACTAGAGAGGCAACAGTACATTTGATGTGATGAAAGAATCATCAGCAAATCTTGGTGAAGGGGGAAGATATTATTTCTATCACTACTCCTTCATAATATTCAAAATTTCCACCTTTCAATAAAAAGACATGTAAAGCAGACAAAGAAACAAGAAGATATGGATTAATCACAAGAATAAAAAGAGAAAATAACAGAAACTGTACCTGAGGATGCACAGATATTGGACTTACTAGCAAACATTTTAAATCAGCTATCTTAAACATGCTCAAAGATTTAAAGGAAACCTTGGACAAAGAACCAAAGCAAGTCAGGAGATTAATGTCTCACCAAGTAAAGAACGTCAGTAAAGAGAGAGAAATTATGAAAGGACTCAAATAGAAATTCTGGGGATGAAAACTAAAGTAACAAAAATGAAAAGAACTCACGAGACATGGTCAACAGCAGATATGAATAGGCAAAAGAAAGAATCAGTGAACTTGAAGATAATTTAATTGAGCTCATCTGATTTGGGAGCAGAAAGATAGCAACAAAAAAAAAAATAAACAGAGTGTTTATGAGCTGAATGGTGTGCCTCCCTGCAATTCACATGTTGAGACCCTGAACTCTAGTAACTCATGATGTGACTGTATTTGGAGATAGAATCTTTAAAGAGATATTTAAGTTAGAATCATGCAATTACAGTGGGCCCTAATCCCATCTGACTGGTATCCCTAGAAGCAGAGGAAATTTGGACACAGAAATACTAGGGGTGAGAACACAGAAAGGAAAGACCACAAGAGGACAAAAAGACAGCTGCCTACGAGGCAAGGAGAGAGGCCTCAGAAAAAAAACGAAGTTGCCAACACCTTGATCTTTGGATACTAGACTCCACAGCTGTGAAAAAATAAACTTCTGTTGTTTAAGTCACCTGATCTGTGGTATTTCTTTATGGTAGCCAAGCAAATTAATACATACTTTGGTACTGAGAAGTGAAGTGCTGACATAACATATCTAAAAACGCAGAAGTGGTTTTGGAATTGGGTCATGGATAGAGGCTGGAAGAGTTTTGAGGTGTGTGTTAGAAAAAGCCTAGATTGCCATGAAGAGATTGTTGATAGAAATAAGGACGTTAAAGGTGTTTCTGGTGAAACTTCAGATAGAAATTAGAATCGTTTTATTGAGCACTGGAGGAATGGTGACCCTTGTTATAAAGTGGCAAAAACTTGGCTGAATTGTGTTCTAGTGTTTTGCAGAAGGTAGAACTTATGAGTGAGGAACTTGGATATTTAGCTGAGGAGAATTCTAAGAAAAGTGTTAATGGTATGTCATGATTTCTCCTTACTGCTTATAGTAAAATGAGAGAGGAGATAGATAAATTGAATAACAAATTGTTAAGCAACAAAGAACCAGAACTTGAAGATTTGGAAAATTTTCAGCCTATCCATATTGCAAAAAATTAGAAAATATGTTCTGAAGAGAACACCAAAGGTGTGGCTGGGCAATCATTTGATAAAGAGATTACAGGTGTGACTCATGGATCCGATCAACCATCTCAGCTGAAAGGCCACTAGTGTTGGCTGAAGGGATAGATATGGGGAAAATTAAAAGAAGGCTTTCAGACTTCTGAGATTCTACAGGGGAGGACAATAGAGCTAACTGGCTGCAAACATGAGTTATCCTTCAAGAAAAGGAAAAAATGACCCTAAAGGTAATTCAGAGATAATAAAAACTCTTTAAAAATTAGGTATAGAAGGAAAAGGTAATATATGAGGAGCCCACAGCTAACATCATACTCAATGGTGAAAAGCTGAAAACTTTTCCTCTAAGATCAGGGACAAGTCAAGGGTGCCCACTTCCATCACTTCTATTCAACACAGATACCAGAAGGCCTAGCCAGAGAAATTACAAAAGAAAAGAATAAAAGACTTCCTAATTGGAAAGGAGGAAGTAAAATTAGCTATGTTTTGCAGATGACATAATCTTATACTGAGAAAACACTAAAGATTCCACCAAAAAGCTGTTAGAACTAATTGATGAATTCAGCAAAGTTGCAGGATAAAAAATCAACATAAAAAAATCAATTGCATTTCTATATATTACCAACAAAGCATCAAAAAAAGAAATTAAGAAACTATCGCATGAGCATCAAAAAGAATAAATTACTTAGGAAGAAATTTAACCCAGGAAGTGGAAGATCTGTATACTGAAATCTATAAAACATTGATGAAAGAAATTGAAGAGGATAAAAATAAATGTAAAGATATTCAGTGTTCATAGATTGGAAGAATTAGTATTGTTAATATGTCCATACAACCCAAAGCGATCTAAAGATTCAATGCAATTCCTATCAAAATTCCAATGACAATTCTCACAGAAATAGAATGTCAATACTAAAATTCATATGGAATCACAGAAGACCCTAAATAACCAAAGCAATCTTGAGAAAGAAGAACAAAGTTACAGGCATCATACTTCCTGATTTCAAGCTATGCTACAAAGCTATACAATCAAAACAGTATGGTACTGGTATAAAAATATACACATGGACTAATGGAGCAGAATTGAAATAAACCCACACGTGTATGATAAAATAATCTTTGATGAGGGAAATAAGAATACACAATGGGAAAAAGCCTCTTGAATAAATGATACTGGGAAAACTGCATATCCACATGCAAAAGATTGAAATTGGACTCGTATCTTATACACAAATATTACCTCAATATAGATTAAGGACTTAAATGTAAGACCCAAAACCGTAGAACTCCTAGGAAAAATATATAGGCAAAAATCTCCTTAATATTGGTCTTGGCAATATTTTTGGATATGACACCAAAAGCACAGACAACAAAAGCAAAAATAAACAAGTGAGACTACATCAAACTAAAAAGCTTCTGCATAGAAAGGGAAACAACAAAATGCAAAAGCAGCCTATGGAATGGAGAAATTATTTTCAAATCGCATATCTAATAAGGGGTTAATATCCAAAATATATAAGGAACACCTATTACTCAGTAGCAAAAAACCAAATAACCCAGTTAAAAATTGGGCAAAAGAGCTGGATAGACATTCCCCGAAGAATATATATATATGACCAACAGGTGTATGAAAAGGTGCTCAACATCACTAATCATCAGGGAAATGCAAATCAAAACCACGATGCAATAGCACCTCCCACCCGTTAGGATGCATATTATCAAAAAGACAAGAAGTAACAAATATTGGCAGAAGTATGGACAAAAAGGAACTCTTGTACACTCTTGGTGGGAATGCAAATTGATACAGCCATTACAGAAAATAGCATGGAGGGTCCTCAAAAAACTGAAGGTAGGAGTACCACATCATCCATTAATCCCAATTCTAGATATACATCCAAAGGAAATAAAGTCAGCATGTTGAAGAGATATCTGTGCACCTGTGTTCACTGAAGCATTATTCATAATAGTGAGGATATGGAAACAACCTAAATATCCACTGATGGATGAACTGGATAAAGAAGATGTGATGTAGATAGATAGATACGTTGTTATATAGATAGATAGATGATAGATAGATAGCCAGACAGATAGATAGATGATACATAGAGAGATATAGATGTAACAAAATATATATATACATATATACATATAATGGAATATTATTCAGACATAAAAAAGAAATAAATCCTATCATTTGTGGCAATGTAAATGAACTTGGAAGACATTAAGTCAAATAATCTAGACAGAGAAAGACAAATACTGCGTGATCTCACTTACATCTTGAAACTAAAAATCTTAAACTTATAGAACCAGAGAGTTGAATTCATAGAATGATGGCTGCCAAGGGCTGGGGATGGGGGAATGAGGAGATGATGAAATTGTACAAACTTTCAGTTATAAGATGAAAAAACTCTGAGGATTTAATGTACAGCAGGTTGACTATAGCTAATAATACTGTATTGTCTACTTGAAATTTGATAAAAGAGTAGATATTAAGTGTTCTCACCATAAAAAGGTAACTATGTGAGTTGATGGATGTGTTGATTAACTGGATAGTGGTAATCATTTCACAACGTATGCATATACTAAAATATCACATCGTACACTTTCAAAAATCACATTGTACAGCCTAAATATAAATATTTTTTTATTTCTCAATAATATTTCAATTATTATGAAAAACAAAGAAAGTGGCAGTACGAACACAGAGACTTGCATGGAGGCAAGAGACAGAGTGAGAAGACAGCCATCTGTGAACCGAAGAAAGATGCCTGGATCAGATCCTTCCCTCACAGCCCTCAAAGGAATTCAACCTTACCAACATCTTGATTTTAGGCATCTAGCCTCCAGAATTGTAAGGCAATACATTTTCTACTTTCTTATTAACTGTAAACCACGTAGTCTATGGTACTTTATTAGGGCAGCCCTAGCAAACTAATAGAGTAATAAATTATGTAAATAAATTAAAAATTAAAAATCACATTGTCATCTCAACAGAGACAGACAAAATCTAACCCCTTTCATCATAGCAACACCAAAGAAACTACTCATACAAGAGAACTTTCTCAACCAAATAAAGAATATCCATAAAACCTCAAAGCTAACATGCTTAATGTGAAAGACTGGATGCCTTATGTCTAAGATCAGGAAGAAGACAAAGGGGTCCACTTTGTCTATGTTATATTTAACATTGTACTGAAATTCCTATCCAGAGAAATGAGACAAGAAAAAGAAATAATAAGCATCCATGTTGGAAAGATGAATATAAAGCTATCTCTATTCACAGAAAACATCTTGTATATAGAAAATCTTATGGAATTCAATAAAAAACCATTAGAACTAATAAATGAATTCAGCTAGGTTTCAGGATGCAAGATCAATACACACAAGTTAGTTGTATTTCTATACACCAGCAATGAACAACCCAAAAATGAACTTAAGAAAACAATTTATTTAACAATAGTATCAAATCGAATAAAATACTTCTGAATAAATTTAACAAAAGAAGTATAAAACCTATACTTCAAAAACTAAAAAAAATTAAATAAATTAAATAAATCTAAATAATTGGGAAAATATTCCATATTCATGATCAGATTAGTTAACTTTGTTAAGATAGCAATACTCCCCAAAGTGATGTCAGGTTCAACACAATCTTTAACAGAATCCCAGCTGAATTATTTATAGAACTATACAGGCTGATTCTGAAATTCACATGGAATTGCAAGGAGCACAGAGTAGCTAAAATAAACTTGGAAAATAAAAACAAAGTAGGAGGACTAATATTTTCTGATTTCAAAACATACTACAAAACAACAATAACCAAGACTACCTGGTGCCGGCACAAGGACTGACACGTAGATCAATAGAATAAAATTTAGAGTCCACAAATAAACTCACGCATCTATAGTCAATTGTTTTTAATAAAGGTGCCAGTACTATTCAATGGGCAAACGGCAGTCTTTTCAAAAGATGATGCTGGAACAACTGGACAGCCACATGGAAAAGAATAAAGTTGCACCCTTCCCTCAGACCATGTACAAAAATTAACCAAAATGGATTAAAACCTAAATACAAATGCCAAAACTATAAAACTTCTTGAAAAAACAAAGGGGTAAATCTGCATAACCTTGGATTCGACAAAGGATTCTTAGATGGCACTAAAAACATGAGAAACAAAGGAAAAAAATAAATAAATTGAATTTCATCTAAATTAAAAATGTTTCTTTTTGGTCAAAGGACACCATTCAAAATGTTAGAGTACAACCCATAGAATTGGAGAAAGTATTTGTAAATCATATATCTGATAATGGACTTGTACGCAGAATACATAAAAACTCTTACAAATCAATATCAAAAAGACAAATAACTCAATTAAAATAGGCAAATTATCTGAATAGACGTTTCTCCAAGAAAAATATACAAATGACCAATAAGCACTTGAAAACGTGTGACACTATTTATTCATCAGGGAAATGCAAAGCAACAGCGCATGAGCTATCACTTCACATCCACCAAGATGGTCGGAATCAAAGAGTCAGATAAGAAGTGTTGACAAAGATGAAGATAAATCAGGACCCTTATATACTGCAGTGGGAATGTTAAATGGTGTAGCTACTTTGGAAAACAGTCTGACAGTACCTCAAATTGTTAAATATAGATACTATATAAGTCTGCAATTCCACTTCTGGGTATATACCAAAGAGATATCAAAGCATATGTCCACACAAAAACGTGCGCATGAGTGCTTCTAACAGAATTATTCATATTAGCCAAACACTAGAGAAAAACACAAATGTCCACAAACTGAGGAATGAATAAACAAAATATATCGATACAATGGATTATTTTTCAACTGTAAAAGGGAATTAAGTCCTGATACATGCTACAACATAGTTGAATCTTGGAAAACATAACACTACTTAAAAGAACTCCGTCACAAAAGACCGTATATTACGTGTTTCCACTCATATGAAATGTTCAAAATAGGGAAATCTAGTGAGACAAAACATAGTGGTTGCTTAGGGCTGATAGGGTGGGAGTTCAGTGGGGTGATAGTTAAAGGGCACAGGGTTACTTTTTGAAATGATGAAATGTTCTAAAATTGACTGTGGTTATTGTTGCACACACCTGTAAATATACTAAACATCATTAAACCGTACACTTTAAATAAGTGAACTGTATGGTGTATGAATTATCTCTCAATAAAATTTTTTTAAAAAGGCAATGATTTATTCTAAACTCATCTCTTCACATTATTTTTCTACATTTACTTATTATCAGTGCTATGATATCATTTGCATCTATTGTATCTGCATTGAAAGTATACTACATATTGCTGTACTACTGCATATCTCTTCCTAATTCCATGTCCAGTATGTCATATGGCAACTTTCTCGTCATTCATAGTGGTAATATGGAAAGAAACTGACAAACATGAAAATTGGAAACACTGTAAATTAGGCCTAGTGAATTTTTGGTGATTTTCTAGACTTAAGTGATAAAGAAATGCACATTAAATTCAAAATTCTGTTGTGTCTATAGCTATTGCATTGAGAATAAAAATCAGGAAATATTTGCAAGTATTTGAAAACTATTATTCACTGCAGAAACAAATTCATTCAATGACATACATGAATGAGTGAATATTCAACATATATTTTTCTTGTTTAACTCTCATCTTAACCACTAATGTTAGTAAAACTATCAACCAACATTCATATCAGAACTACACCCTTTTGTTATATAAAACCATAGTTAGGTTATGAATACAAGAGGTTAGCAACAACACAACAAAGGATTCTGTGAGAATCATTTGGCTATATGGATTATAATACAGAGTATTATATATTTTACTATTGTTTGTAAATTGGGGTCTACATACACTTTAATAAGTAAAATTTATAACATGCATCAATATATTTGTGTATATATGCAATTTCTTTACACATAGTGTTATTAAACATTTACCAGAACACCACTGGCTGAATTCCACTTGTGGAATCAACAACATTTATAATAAGAGCTGGAAGATAATTAAAAACGAGAGGTGAGTGTATAGGTGTCTTGGAAAAAATCAGAGATACAGTTAAATATAATCTGTGGCTCAGCAACAAAAGACTTTAAAATGCTTGAAACAACGCGGAGATAAATGAATATTTAGGCATCTGTTTTATTTATTTAAGAGGAAAACGTGCTAGCTTTCAAGTAGGCCATTCTAATTGGTATTCATTTTATATATTTATTTTTTATTTTGGAGAGCTTTCGAAATGAAAGTAGTGGAATAGGCAAAGAGTACCGGATGGATGGCATACTTATGGCTTGTTAAAATGTGAATTAAGAGGGAAACGGAAGTATGAGACAAGCTTCCAAATGTTATTCTGTCTCTTGAAATCAATATTGTCATTCAAAACCTAAAACAAGAGGTATGTGGAAGATATATATGATCAGATTATTTTAAAGATTCCAAAATATTTAAAGTGGACACTGCAATGGAGTTGTCATTATTCATTTAAAAATTATTTCTATGTAAGTCCCTAGATAATTGAATGTGTTTACTTTTTTTTCATGTACAAAGTAACACATAACATGAGCTACGTATACTAGGCAGAGTTCAGGGCATCAAATCTAACTGTATAGAAAATGCAAAGGAAAAGACCTGCCAGGTTTTAAACTCCACTTCTGAGTTTCTTCTCACTTTTATTTGCAATGAACATTTAAACTGTTAAATAAGTATATTATAATAAGATGCTTACCTTAGAAATTGTTTGTCACTCAAATCTGTGAGAATCATTTGTCTGGATGGAATTTAAAATATAGAGTATTCTATATGTTATTATTAGTATTTGTAAATTTATAAATTTATATTTATAATTTTGTTAAGCTGGCTAGTGACCACCTGTGACCTTACTTTGGGCCACAGACTACTTTGAGATTCTTATGCAAACTACACATATTTGACTGAGGGGAAAAAAACCAGGTTATATAGTCATTTAAATGCACACTTTTCTCGTATAAACTCATATTCTAAATTAAGCAAACACCCTTTGTCTATGCCATATGTATATTTCTTCCATCTGCAATCCTCCATACTACCTCTGTTAAAGTGGTGACCTGTAGATGAAGCCCAAGTTATCGGTCTACTAGTTCCTTGTGAATTTCCGAAGAGAACTATAAACTCAGATGACAAAACAAGGCAAATGCACTTGATTTATTACTGTAAGATTTTGGTGCATTCCTTGGTGATCCACACTGGATCATATGAAAGATTACTTCTATCCAGAGTAGAAACAAGGCAAAGGGAGCCCAGAGCACTTGAGGTAGTCTAAACGGTCTCCTTGGCCCTTTGTTCTTTAGACACAACTGAATATTTACAGCTTCATTAGCAGCACTAGGAGGAAAATGTTAGCATGAGTAAATAAACGAATGAACAACTGGCAGAGCGTTTTCTGGTTTTGTTTTTGTGGTCATAGTGTCTACAACCTTCCACTTTTCCCTCCCTCCCCAAAAAAAATCACAAAAAGGTTACTCCTAGTCAGGCTACACAAGGGCTTTGTAGGAGGAGATGGGGAGATGGGAGTTGCCCGAAAACAATTAACTAACCTTAGGCAAGAGAGCGGAGAGAGGGAGAGGGAGGGAGAGAGGGAGAAGAATGAGGAAATGAGGAAGGGTGCCTATCTCCTGTTATTTCTCCTGACTCTTGGCAGGGATGGGATGGGTGGCTGAAAAATGTATCATCTTTGAGTGAAGGCTTTACGAGAGAGGCAGGTTGTATTTTCAGCTCTATGGGCAAAGGAAATCCTTGTTCTTGATCCTGATCTAAACCAGGGACAAAAGAGAATAGGAAAACTGAGTTGCAAGATGATTCTTGCTAACCACAATACAAAATGAGGTAGAGTAATAAAAAATAGGCAGAGAAGGGCATCCATCTGATAGTGTTTTGAAAATGTGGGGGCGTGCTCTGAGAGGGCCGAAATACTTAGATGCATACATAAATATAAACCTAGACATTCAACCTAGGAGATATATATTATGGTTATAAAATAGACCCTTTATTTTATCATTTGTCTTAGAAATTGCTTAAATCTGAATCATTCACTACATCCTCTTCTTCAAGTTCAAGTTGTTCCTGGAATATTTTAAGAAATGCTCCCTGAAGCAGTCTTTCTCAGAGCAATCTCATGACACTAGCACCACCTCTATTCTTCTTCCAAAACTTCCAATGATCCACTAATCACTCCGAGTCGTTGGTTCACATAATACTCTGATAATCTAGACATTTTCTTTTCACATCATAGGTGAATATAAATAAAGTTGAGAGAATTAATGTGGCAAATGCTATTACGAGGATACAAATGAAATATACAGGCATTTTCCTCCCTTTAGACTTATTCTCTGATACTATGAGCGTGCTCTTTGACTTTCCAAAATTCTTTGGCATAGGTTCCTTCGTGCTTGGATGAAACCCAGTCCACACGCCACCACACACTCCTTTCTCATATTTATATTCATCCCTCTCATTTCGCCTTTAGACCTGACTCATTGAGATTCTTAGTTCAGGGGTACAAACATCACTTTTAAATCATCCTGTTACTGTTCTTTCTTTGAGTCTCCTCTGAACCACATGCAAATAAATCGTAATTGATCCACCATGACGGAGAGTCGTGCATGACTGATTAACGTTTGTCCTTTCTCTGGGATCTTCCTTATACAGATCTTTTAGGTGACTTTCCATGTTTATCTGCCCTACTACTCTCTCAACCTCTGGAAAACTATCCACAATTAACGGGGATCAAACATCTCACCTACATATGGTCATATTAAATTATACGCCAATTTATCTTTGATTCTCAAGTGACTCACCGTTTGCCCACTAGTTGTTTTATCATCCACTTGTGTCAAATTTTGGAGGTGGAGCTTGACCCTGCATTGCAAAATTACCAGTCTCACCGAAAAAATTACTGCTGAAAAGAAAATGTGTAACAAGTGAATCAATTATAGCTCGGTTACATGAGTATATGTTGAAAATCTACATTGTTCCTACCAATGACAAGCACTTTAGGTAAGACAGGAATATAATGAAATAATTGCTTTGTGGAACTTACTGTCTATATATGTTGGTTAGCCCAATAAAACCAGCAAGTAGACCATCGCCTTTCTCAATAACCTGTGCTTTGCAAAGGAGACATTAGTACCGTTATTCAAATTTCAAATATTTGTTTTATATAAATGCTAATTTTTGAGATTTCTAGACTTTCAAAAAGTCTACCTTTGCTTTTGCCAGTCAATTTTTTCTACCTTTTTTCTACCTTTGCTTTTATCAGTCAATTTTTTTACAACTATATTTTTTATATTTAATAGACTTTGTTTTTTACAGCAGTTTTAAGTTTATAGAAAAATTCTGCAGAGAGTACAGAGTGCAAATTCCTTAAACCTTCCTCCCCTCCCACTAGTTTCCTCTATTATTGACATCTGACATTAGTGTGGTACATTTGTTTCAATTGATGAACCAATATTTATTTATATATTATTATTAACTAGAGTCTATATATTAGGATTCACTCTTTGTGTGGTACAGTTCTATCGATTTTGACAAATGCATAATGACATGTATCCACCATTACGGTATCATCCAGGATAGCTTCACTGGCCTTAATATCCCCTATGCTTTACCTATTCATCCCCTCTTTCTTACCCACCTCTGAATCCCTGGCAACTACTGATCTTTTTAGTATCTCTATCATCTCTCCCTTTCCAGAAAGTCATATCGTGTAAATCATACTGTATGTAGGCTTTTTAGACTGTTTTCTTTCACTTAGGAGTATGCATTTAGGGTTCCTCCATGTCTTGTCATGACTTGATAGCTCATTTCTTTTTATCACCGAGCAGTATATCCCATTGTATGGATGCACCACGGTAGTTTGTTGATTGGTTTTTGTTTGTTTTTTTATCCATTCACCTATTAAACAATATCTTGGCTGCTTCCGATTTTTGGCAATTATGAAAAAAGTTGCTCTAAAGATGTGTGTGTGAGTTTTTGTGTAGATATAGTTTCAATTCATTTGGGTAAGTATCTTAAGAGTGTGATTGCTGGATCATATTGTGCACTTATATTCAGCTTTGTAAGAAATTACCAAAATATATTCCAAAGAGGCTGTACCATTTTGCACTCCCACCAGCAATGAATGGGAGTTCCTGTTGGTGTCCATCTTCATCAGCATTTGGTGGTATCGTTGTCAGCGTTTTGGATTTTAGCTATTCTAACAGATGTATAGTGGTATTGATGTTTTCATTTGCAAGTCGCTAATGACATATGATGTTGATTATCTTTTCATATGCTTACTTTAAAGCCATTTATTTTCATTGGTGAGGTATTGTTCAAATCTTTTGCCCGTTTTTTAAATTATGTTTCTTTTCCTATTACTGAATTTTAAGAGTTCTTTGTACATTTTGGATACAAGTCCCTAATTGGATATGTGTTTTGCAAGTATTTTTTCCCAGTCTATGGCTTGTCTTTTCAGTCTCTTAACAATTTATTTCACACAGTAGAAGATTTTGTTTTAACAAAGTCCAAGTTATTTCTTTCTTTCATGTATTGTCTTTTTGGTGTTGTATTTAAAACATTTTCACCAAAACCAAGGTCATTTATGTTTTCTCCTATGTTATATTTTAGAAGTTTTATAGTTTTCTATTTACATGTAGGTTTATGATCCGTTTTGAGTTAATTTTTTTGAAAAGTGTCACATCTGTTTCTAGATTCTTTTCTTTCTTTTTTACATGTTGAGATCCCATTGTTCCAGCACCATTTGCTGGCAACATTTGTGTGCATCTGTTTCTGGGCTGTTTTATTCCATTGTATTTTGTTCCATTGATCTATTTATCTATCCTTTCTCCAACATCTACTGTCTTGATCACTGTAGTTTTATAGTAAGTCTTGAAGAGTGGGTAATGTCACTCCTCCAATTTTATTCTTCCTTTCAGTATTATGTTAGTTATTCTGGGTCTTTTACATTTCCGTATAAGGTTTAGAATCTGTTTATAATTATCCACAAAATAACTTGCTAGAATTTTGATTGGGATTGCATTGAACCTATAGACTGAGTTAGGAAGAACTAAAATCTTAACTATATTAAGTCTCTCTATCCATAAACATGGAATATTTCTCCATTATTCTCCATTTATTTAGTTCTTTGATTTCTTTCATTGTAGTTTTGTACTTTTCCTCATATAGGTTTGTATATATATTGTTAGATTTATACGTAAGTATTTCATTTTAATTTAATGCTCAGGCATATGATGTTTTCTTTTCAAATTTAAATTCCAAGTGTTCACTGCTAGTATATAGGAAAGCAATTGACTTTTGTGCATTGACCTGCAACCTTGCTATAATCACATGACTTCCAGGGTTATTTTTATTGCCCTTTTGTTGGAGTTTTTACATAATCGTGTCATTTTTAAACAAGCACGGTTTTATTTTGTCCTTCTCCATATTTATTTTTTGATTTATTTTCTTGTTTTGTTGCATTAATGGGGATTTCTGTTATGACATTCAATAAGATTGGTGTGAGGGAACGTATTTGCCTTGTTCCTGGCTTTAGGAAGAGAGCATCTAATTTTCCATTATGAATTATAATGTTTGCTGTATGCCTTTTGTAGATGTTCTTAATCAAATTGAAGACATTCCCCACTATTCCTAGTTTGCTAAACATTTTTATCATGAATAGATTTTGGATTTTTAAAAATGATTTTTGCATATATTTGTAATATCATATTTTTTTCTTCTTTAGCCTGTTGAAGTAATGAATTACAGTGATTTTCAAATATTCAACCAGCATTTCATACCTGTAATAAATCCCACTTGATCATAGTATGTAATTGATTTTATGTATCGTTGGATTTACTCTTTTGTTGAGGATTTTTGCATCTAGGTTCATGAGAGATGTTGGTCAGTAAATTTTCTTTCTTGTAATGTCTTTACCTGGTTTTAATATTGGAGAAATGGTAGTTTCACAGAATGAATTAGGGAATGTGCCTGCTGCTTCTATTTTGTGGAAGAGAATCTAAAGAATTAGTATCATTTCTTCCTTCAATGTTAGGCTAAATTCACAAGTGAAACCATCTGGACCCGGTACATTCTCTTTTGGAAAGTTATTAATTACTGATTCAATTGTTTATGCCATATAGGTCAGTTCAGATTAGCTAGTCCTCCTTATGTGAGTTTCATTTGAAAGTATATTTTAAAGAATTGGTGTTTATTTCATCCAAGTCATCACATTTGTGAATTTGTGATCATAGACTCTTGTTCTTTCTCTCTGTCTCTTTCTGTCTCTTTCTGTTTTGGTTAGCCTGCCTAGAGTTTTATCAATTGTATTGATCTTTTCAAAGAACTAGCTTGTGGTTTGGTTTACTTTCTCTATTCATTTACTGTTTTCAATTTTTTTCTTGATATCTGCTCTGATTTTAATTATTTCTTTTCTTATACTTACTTTGGATTTAATATTGTCTTTTCTACTTCCTACAGGGAAAGGTTAAATTGTTGATTTTAGTTTTTCTTTTTAGTATATTCATTAAATACTATAAATTTCTCTTTATGCACTGCTTTTACTGCATCCCACTGCTAAATCTGTCAATTACTGATAGAGGGATGTTGAAGTTTCCAACTCTCATAGTGAATTTGTTTATGTCTCCTTGCAATTCTATCCATTTTTGCCTCATGTATTTTGACGTTCTCTTATTATGTACATTCTCATTAAAGACTATTATGGCTTCATGGAAGATTGAGCCTTTTCTTGTTATCAAATGACTTTTTTTATCCCTGAGAATTTTCTTTGTTTGGAAAGCTGACTTTTCTGAAATTAATGTAATTACTTCATGTTTGTTTTGATTAGCATTATCACGTAATATCTTTCTCCATGCCATTACTTTTAATCTATCTGTGTCTTTGTACTTGAAGTGGGTTCCTTGCAGACAACATTTCATTGGGTCTTGCTTTTTTTTATCCACTCTCTCAGTCTTTTTCAGTTGGTGCACTTGGACTATTCACAAAGTTAATATTAATGTAGTTGGATTAATATCTAACATATTTGTAACTGCTTTCTGTTAGTTGCTTTGTTCTTTGTTTATTTTCTGTCCTCCACCGTTTTTCTGCCTTCTCTGGTTTCAGTTTAACATTTTACATGATTTTCTTTATTTCTTCTCTCTTAGCATATCAATTATATCTTTTTTTATTTTTTAGTGATTGTCTTAGAGTTTGCAATATACACTGACAATTAGTCTAAGTTCACTTTCAAATAACACTATATCACTTCATAAGAAATGAAAGAATCTTACGATTGAGTATTTTCAATTCTTTCTCCATTTGCTAATAATATTGCTGCTATCATTTCACTAATAAACAAGCTATAATCATCCAATACATTGTTGCTATTATTATTTTAAACAAATTTTTCTTACTTAGGTCAATAAAGAATTGGACAAATATAATATTTTATATTATCTTCATTTATTCCTTCTCTAAAGTTCTTCCTTTCTTTATGTAGCTCGGATTTTCTGTCCTATATAACTTTTCTTCTCACTGAAGAACTTTATAATGGTAAAATATACATAACATAAAATGTACCATTTTAACCTTTTATATATACAAACCAGTGGTATTATGTATGAAGTACATATACAATGTTGTGTAACCATCACCACTATTTCCAGAACCATTTTGCACCCCAAACAGAATTTCTGTACCCATTAAAAAATATTCTTCTGTATTCTATATAAAAATTCTGTATTCCATTAAGAAATAACTCCCCATTCCCCCTTACTCTTAACCCCTGGTAACCTCTCTTCTACTTTGTCTCTATGAATTTGCCTATTCTACTATTTGCCTATTCTAATCCACTTCTTCATATAAGTGGATTCTTGGAATATTTGTCTTTTGTGGCTGGTTTATTTCACTAAACATGATGTTTTCAAGATTCATGGATTTTGTAGCACGTATCAGAATCTTATTCCTTTTCAAGGCTGAATAATATTTCATTGTATATATATACCACATTTGTTCATCCATTCATCTATTGATTGACACTTGTTTTCCATCTTTTGGCTATTGTGGATGATGCTGCTATAAACATTAGTGTACAAGCATCTATTTCAATCCTTGCTTTTACTTTTGGGGGATATATACCTAGAAGTGGGATTGCTGACTTATATGTTAATTCTCTGTTTAACTTTTTGAGGAACAACCTGTCTCTTACTTTTTTTTTGAGGAAGATTAGCCCTGAGCTAACATCTGCCACCAATACTCCTCTTTTTGCTGAGGAAGACTGGCCCTGAGCTAACATCCATGCCCATCTACCTCTACTTTATACATGGGAAGCCTGACACAGCGTGGCTTGACAAGTGGTGCATAGGTCTATACCTGGGATCCGAACCTGTGAACCCCAGGCTGCCGAAGCAGAACGTGGGAACTTAACTGTTGTGCTACCAGGCCACCCCTGTCTCTTACTTTTTCAGGATAAATTTTCTGTCTGATTCTAAGTTGTTTTTTTTTTTTTTTAATTTTAGAGTCTTAAATATTTCACTCCACTCTCTTCTTACATGGTTCCCAAAGATAAGTCTGATGTAATTCTTATTTTTGTTCCTCCATAGGTAAAGTGGGCTTTTCCTCCCTCTGAATTTTTCAAGTTTTTATCTTTGTGTTTGATTTTCTGTAGTTTGAATATGATATGCCTAGGTATAGATTTTTTGGTCTTTATCTTGCTTGGTGTTTTCTGAGCTTCCTGGATCTGGGGTTTTATGTTAATTACTGATTTTGGAAGCCCTGAAACAAGCATGAGGGGAATTTTCTTAGCTCTTCACCCTGAGAACCTGGTGGAACTCTTGGAGGCAAAATTCATCAAAGTGTGGAGCTCTTTCTAAGGCTGGCCTCCAGTAATTTTCATCTCTTAAGCCACTCCCTGATCAATCTCCAGCGATTAGTTAATTACGTTTAAAATGCTCCTACCAGTTGCTGGCTCCAGTAATACCTTCTGCTACCACTCCAGTTACCCAGATTCACTTAACTCTCCAGTTTCCCAGAAAACTGTTTGACCTGTGATGTCATTTATCTGATGAATCTAAGAAGAGTTGCTAATTTTCACTTCAGCTTTCTTTTTCTTGTGAGAATGAGAATGACAATTTCTAAGTTCTTTACTTATCAGATTAGAAACTAGAAGTACGTTTATTATTTATTCATATTTTA
Organism: Equus asinus; assembly: GCF_041296235.1. Taxonomy (NCBI): domain Eukaryota; kingdom Metazoa; phylum Chordata; class Mammalia; order Perissodactyla; family Equidae; genus Equus; species Equus asinus. The sequence continues at coordinate 73,967,593 of NC_091820.1, forward strand.
ATCTAGTACCCGGTAGAAAACTTTATGTGTGGCTCAGGTTAAGGGTAAGGGGTTTATTTTTCATATTTGCAATTACTATAATCAAATCTCAATCTACTTTCATTGGCAACTTTCTGAAAATAGTTCTTCATATGACTTTTAATATTTAGTCTCCTTCATTTTAACTGTGAAGATGCAAAACTATTCATCTGTTTAATTGTATACATTTAACATCTATCCAGAAAATTATTTCTAATTCTACTTTTTATCATAACTTGGTTTTTTTCAGTCACTTCTCTTCAATTGTCTTATAGTGAAGACAAGCTCTGAGCACAAGCTCTATTGGATTTTCAATACTTTCTCTGTTTCATTTCTCTTCATAAATGTTTTCACTTATTTATAAAGTCTACTTAATACACATAATAGACTTCTAATAGACAAAATATTTATACTTAGCTAATTTTATTTATAATAATATAATCCTTATAAGGTAGAAATGTATTAGTCAAAATCATAATCAAAACACTTATAAAAATAAGCATATTAAAAGAATGCAACTACATAATATGTATGCAATTAGTTATATTATAATATTGCTCAATGATAATTATAATGAATTTATTTCTAATGTACATAAGTTATCTTCAAAAGAATAATGAATTCTGTCTATAAAAATGAATTAAATCTGGAACATTGGCCAGCTTAAATCTCTACTGGCAGAGGACAAAAAATATCATAACAAAGCAATGTAAGAAAGAAACAAAATAAAACAAAAACAGTAATAGATGGATATTTAAGCATGCATAAAGGGTGAACAAGTTATTTAAGTTTTTCATTAGCACATTTGGAGGATTAGTGACTTCAGAAAATTATTTATTGTTTTATTTTTTTATTGTGGTAAAATCTGAGAAACATAAAATTTAACATTTTATCCATTTTATATGTGCAATTCAGTGATCCCAGGTTCATTCACACTGTTGTGCAGCCATCACCACTATTGATCTCCAGAATTTTCTCATCATCCCAAACAGAAACTCTGTACCCATTAAATACTAACTCTACATTTTTCCCTCCCCTTTGTCCCTAGTAATCTTTATTCTACTTCGTGTTTCTATGAATGTGTCTATTCAAATATCTCACATAAGTGGAATCATACAATATTTTTTGTTCTGTACCTGACATTTCACTCAGCATGTTTTCAAAGTCCATTCATATGGCAGCATGTATCAGAATTCATTCTTTTTAAGGCTGAGTAATATTCCATTACATGCATATACCACATTTTCTTTTATCCATTCATCTGTTAATGTCACTTTGTCTTTTTTCCTCCTGTTCTTTTGGCTATTCTGAAAAATACTACTATGAACATTGGTGTACAAATATCTGTTTGAGTCCATGTTTTTTAATTCTTTTGGGTACATACCTAGATGCAGAATTGCAGGGTAATATGGTAATTCTATATTTACCTTTTTAAGAAACATCCAAAATGTTTTCCACAGTGGCCGTACCATTGTACATTCTCACCAACAATCTTCAGTGTTCCAATTTCTCCACAACCTTACCATCTCCCACTTTGTTTCTTTTCTTTGATAATTTTCATCTCAAAAGGTGTGAATTGGTCTCATGGTGGTTTTCATTTGCATTTCCTAACAGATAGTGAAATTGAGCATCTTTTTATACACTTAATTGGCAATTTATATACATTTTTGAAGAAAAGTCTATTCAAGTCCTTTGCCCATTTTGGAATTGAGTTGTTTGATTTTTGTTGTTGAATTGTAGAAGTTCTTTATATATTCTGAATATTCATCCTTTATCAGATAAATTATTTTTAAAATATTTTCTCCCTTCTATGGATTTTCTATTCATTTTCTTGATAGTATCCTTTGATCTACAGTTTTTAATTTCAAAAAAGTCTATTTGTTTCTTTTGCTACATGTGTTTTTAGCATCATATCCAAAAAAATTTGTTGCCAAATCCAATGTAATGAAGATTTCACTTATGTTTTCTTCTAAAAGTTTTATAGTTCAATGTTTTGCATTTAAGTGAATGATCTATTTTGAGATAGTTTTGTATATGGATTGGTGTTAATTCCTTAAATATTTTTTAGAATTGATCAGCAATGCTCTCTCATCCAGGTTTTTTCTTTGTTGAAATATTTTTGATACTGATTCAATCTTGTTCTTAGTTATACGTCTATTCATATTTTCTATTTTTTTCATGATTCACTTCTGGTAGATTGCATGGAGAAAAGTATATTTTTCAAATTTCACTTGAATACATCTTGGGTAAATAGTTGATCTACTAAAGAAGGCCTGAGGTGATACACAGATTGGCTAATTAGCAATAAGTTAAATAGAATCAGTAATGATAGTTAAGATAGAATTAACTATGAATCCATATCATGGAATGACATGTACACATTATATTAGTTAAAATTATGTAAATCTGTTGTCTAACACAGAATATAGGGCTTCTTGTGTATAACAGTCATCTATATAGCACTAAATTACTGCAAATCATCAGGAAATGGGAATTATATTCTTAATATTTTATTCTACTGCCTGATGATTACACAAACAGTAATCCAGTCTATGGCTTAGAAAGCTGAACTCCTCATTGTTCATAAAAGTGCTTAAAACTTCAAATATAATTATATTTGATTAAAACAAGAAAAATCACAATACAATCCAGAAGTTAAGCTTCCAGTTATTCTTTCTGCTAACAGCTATTCTCCTGAAGGCAATTTGAAATAGTGGTTCAGGTCGAAGAAGCCAAATAGTGCAAAGTGCTCTTGCTGAGTTAAATAAGCAGAGATTCAGAGGAAGATAAGTTGCCGTTTTCAGCGATGATGGGAATTACGAAGAGAAATAATTGCCCAAATTTTTACAGGTATACTTGAGTTTTGGCTGAATACTAGCTTGCACATGAAGTGGGTGAAATTCCACTTGGATGAGCAAAACAAGTATGAGGAAAAGAAAATTTACTGGGGAACTGTAAGTTGAGCTTTTCCCACAGCAAACAGAGGGAGAGGAAACAGTCATTTTCCAAACAGCTAATGTGAAGAAACTTCACTAAAGACTTTGGGAAATTCCATAGAAACCGAAGAAGTGTCATACCTTAGTTGTAGAGCTAAAATAACCTTTGATTAAAGGCTATTGTAAACATGCTCTAGCAAAGCCTAAAAGTAATTCTTAAAAGAATGTATATATATACCAAACTAGACAGTAGAATACTATGAAGAAAAAATGATAACATGAGCTTAAACAAATGTTTAGACTTTAAGTGAAAAAAAGGCACTAAAGGCAAAAAATAGCAATAAAAATATCCAAACAGAAGCACAGGTAAATGGTAGAAAAAAATTAACAAATTTTCAACAGATGTGAGATAAAAAGATTGATAGAACATACATTCAGTTGAATCACAGGAGGTGGGCCAGAGAGAAAAAAATATTTGAAGAAAAAATAGCTGTCTTATAGCTATTTTGAAAGCTATAAATGCTCAAACCCAAAATGGTCAACAAACGACAAATTATTAAACACAAAGAAATCAACCATGTGGAACATCATAATCAAATAGCTGCAATATTTAGAGCATTCAGAGAAAAATTGCGTATTACAATCCTGAGGACAAAAGAAAATTTGCAGACTTTTCATTACTAACAATGAATGCAAACAAAAATAGAATGATAGAAGAAAGAAAGAAAAAATGATATATATGTATATATAATTTTAAAGAATGTATATTTAAAATTTCTAAAACAAATAAAATCTAATTCAGGGATAGAGGTTGGGTCGGTAGATTAGTACTATTACAAATGTGAATTTTATTGCATCAATATTTATCAGGGTTATTGGTCTGTAGTGTAATTTTATTGGAGTGTCTTTATTTGGCTTTGGTTACAGAGTAATGCTGGCCTTATAAAATAAATTTGAAAGTGTTCTCTCCTCTTCAAGTTTTTGGAAGACTTTAAGAGGGTTGGAATGAATTTTTCTTTAAATGTTTGGTATAATTCACCATTTCTACTATCTGGTACTGGGCTTTACTTTGTTGGGAGGTTTTGGATTACTGATTCAATTTCCTTACTGATTATAGGTTTGCTCATATTTTCTATTTTGTCATTATTCGGTTTGGTAAGTTGTGTGTTTCTAAGATTTGTCCATTTCATCTAAGCTATCTAATTTGTTGGGGGACAATTGTTCATAGAATTCTCTTATAATCTTTCTTATTTTGCTAAAATTGGTTTTAATGTCTCCTCTTTAATTTCTGATTTTAGTTATTTGAATATTTTCTCTTTTTTGTAGTAGAATTAGCTAAAGGTTTGCCAATTTTGCTAACATTTTTAAAGAACTAACATTTGGTTTTGTTGATTTTCCCTATTCTTTTCTCTATCTCATATATCCCTACTCTAATCTTTATGTTTTTTTCTCTTTCTAGCTTTGGGTATAGTTTGTTCTATTTCTAGTTCATTAAGGTGTAAAATTAGAGTATTTATTTGAGGGTTTTATTCCCTTTGTAATGTGTTTACAGGTATAAATTTCCCTCTTAGCACTGCTTCCACTGAGTCCCATAATTTTGGATTTGTTGTGTGCTTTGTCTTTTGGTTCAAGATATTTTCTAATTTCCCTCGTGATTTCCTCTTTGACCCTTTTTAATTTCCGCATACCTGTGAGTTCCCAGTTTTTCTTTTGCTTTTAATATCTAGTTTCATTCAATCATGGTGAGAAAAGATACTTCATGTAATTTTAAACTATTAAAATTTATGAAGACTTGTTTTGTAGCCTAACTAATGGTCTGTCCAGACAATGCTCCATGTGTACTTGAGGAAAATGAGAATGCTGTTTTTTTGGGTGGAGTGTTCTATATATCTCTATTGGGTCCAATTGGTCTGTAGAGCTGTTCACATCCTCTATTTCCTTATTGATTTTCTGCCTAGTTTTTATATTCATTATTGAAAGTGAAGTACTTAAGTCTTCTATTGTTGTAGATCTGTCTATTTTTTTCCTTCAGTCCTGTGAACGTTTTCTTCACATATTTAGGTGCTCTGATTTTGGGTGCATATATATTTACAATAGTTATATCTTCTTGGTGAATTGACCTTTTTATTATTTTATAATATCCTGTTTTTCTTATAACAGTTTTTTACTTAAAGTCTATGTTGTCTGATATTAGTATAACCACCCTATTCTGGTTATTGCTTGCATAGAATATCTTTTCTTATCCTTTCACTTTCAACTTATATGTGTCCTTAGTCCTAAACTGAGCTCCCTGGAGACACAATATTGTTGGATCTTGTTTTTTAATCCATTCAGACAATCTATGCCATTTAATTGAGGAGGTTAATCCATTTATATTTAAATAATTACTGATAGGAAATGACTTACTATTGCCATTTTGTTAATTGTTTTCTACAGATCTTATAGCTTTTTTTGCACCTCATTTCATCGTTTACTGCCTTTCTTTGTTTACTTAATATTTTGCAGTGCTATGCTTTGATTCCCTTCTCATTTCCTTTTGTATATATTCTATAGATATTGTCTTTGTGGTCACCATAGGAATTACATAAAATATCGGAAAGTTCCAACAAGGTGTTTTCAACTGATAATTTTGATCACATACAAAAACTCTTCTCTTTTACTCTTTTATTCTCCCCACTTTATGTTGTTGATGTTACAAATTAAACTTTATATACTATATACACATTAATATAGACTTACAGTTATGTTTTGTGCTTTTATCTTTGACTTTTAACAGTTTTTTCATAATGTATCTCACTGTGGCTCTCTTTAGAGTTATCCTAGTTGGAGTCATTAAGCATCTTGTATTTGTGTATTCGTTTCCTCCTCCAAATTAGGGAAGTTTTCAAACATTATTTCTTTGAACAATTGTTTTGCCACTTTCTGTCAGTTTTCTCCTTCTGAGACTCCCACAATGCATATATTGGTCTTTTGAAGATGTCCCATAAGTCCCTTAGACTGTGTTCACTCTTTTTCATTCTTTTTTCTTTTTGTTCCTCAGACTCTATCATTCCAGAGACTTGTCTTCAAGTTCACTGATTCTTTCTCCTGCCTAATAAAGTCTGCTATTGAACCTCTCTCATGACTTTCTCATTTCAATACTTTTACCTGTAGCTACAGATTTTGTTTGGTTCTTTTTTTTTTTAATAATTTCTAGCCCTTTGTGGATATGCTCATTTTGTTCACAGTTTTCCTGATTTGTTTAGTTGTCTTTTCATCTTCTCTTTTAGCTCATTGAGTGTATTTAAAACAACTGTTTTAAATTCTTTGTCTAGTAAGTCAAAGGCCTGTGTTTCTTTAGGGTAAGTTTCTGGAGATTTATTTTGTTTCTTCAATGGGCAATGTTTTCATATTTCTTGTAATGTCTTGTGATCTTTTGTTGAAATTAGAGTATTTGAAAAAACAACCACCTCTCATAGTCTTTGCAGACTGACTTTTTGCAGGAGAAGATCTTAGTTTATCAGCTCAGCATAAAGGTTCTGCATCCTCTAAACCCTTTTCTTCCCTGGACCGGCTCATGTGTTATTATTCCAGATCATGGTATATATGGTTACTTTCAAATGGCTTACTTCCCTAAGAGTCTTACTCTGTTTTTTCTCAGGGCCTTAGATTTCTGTTGTATTTCTCCACCCAAAATATCTTGCCCCCATGCACCCATAAGACTGCAGACTCCCTCCAGCTCTAACGCATGGCATCTGCCACTGTTTTCAGCAGCCTTCAACCTGATATCCAAACCATGCCACTATTCCCATCAGTGATCCAGGTCAAGACAGAGGCAAGTTCTTAGGACAGCCCCTAGATAAGTCAGAACTTGGCAAGCGAGTTCTACTCTCTTCATTTGGTCCCAAGGGAGGAACTGGGAAGTGAGAGGTTCCCTCCTGACTGTACTGCACAGTATCAGGGAGTGGGTGGGACAAGGGTGAGCAGAATGCCATGAATTTTTTTACCATTTTAAATGAAGCTTTTTCTTGGCTAAGTGTTTGCTTGGTTATTACAGCCAGAACTTCCTAGTCTCTATCTTTATGACCTCACTTAGCTGGTAAATTCCTTTTAAAAATGATCATATGTTCAATATACCATAGAAAACCAGAGCTACAAGACATTTATTCTGAATTAGTTTCTTCATTTTATTGTCATAATATGTCAGTATGTCATTTAACCATTGAAGATGTTTATTTTTGAGAAATCACATTAAATTTAAGAAAATAATCTTTCAAGGATTGGAGCAAAATATATTATACAATAAGGACTTAAAATTATTTTGATGGAGAATTGGTAGTCCTTATCAAGTTGAAACTTCCTTCATACAGAAGAACGTAGATATTTAAAAATGTGGTAAAATGAGTCAACTCAGGATTAATCAGGAAGAAATAGACATCTTAATAACATGTCATTTATTTAAAACTAAGAAGTCAGGAAATTCAAGCATTGAAATCAAGGTGTCTTTCTTGAAATCAAATTTGCTATGTTATATTTTTATCGTTAATTGTTGGTATATTTAAACATAGTTTCTTTTAAAAAACTTAGGTTATGGCTATATGATACCAATATGACTAGATGATTCGGTTATTTCAATTGACTCAATATTGTAAAACAGATTATACTACAATGTTTATTTACTTTGGAAAGACAATTCAGTTAAAATGTTCAATCCAAAGGAAATATTCCCAATCGTCTCAATGGTTCCTTGAGAAGATTGCTAATGTAAATAGTTTTTCTTTTTATTCAAGTAGGCAAAACTGTCATCTCTTCTTTAATGATATGTAACAATTAAAATATCTTAAGCTCCAAATTTAATTTCTTCAAATTACTAATCAGAAAATTCACAACTATCAACTCAACACAATTTAAATATTTTTGAGTTTTGTTTTGTTATTTTTCGTAATATCTCTGGGTTGGACAAAATTAATTACAGGGTTCTAAATAAGGTTTTACAACATATTTTTCAATTTTATATTGCAAATTATTTAGTCATGTTCTAAATTAGAACAGAGGAAATGGTTCACAACTACTCCCAAAGTGACACTGATTACCTTATCTTAGGACAGTTCTCTGTATCCTCCATGACATGTTAAAAATATCCTTTTCCTGTATTTATCTCAGTACCTGATGACTATAGCTTTGTATTTGAATGCACACACACACTTACACAAACATAAAAATTATAAATTTTACCTCTTTTAGGAAAATCAGTACTCCTTCCAGACTTTAGATATTCTAGTGTAAAAGGGAGTCTTGGAGGTGTTATGTAATATGTCATCTCATTTTCAACTTTGGCCTCATACTTTTTGCTCCAGAAATACCTTAATTCTTGTAATTGTCCCTCTCCTTACCCTGACCCATATTATCTTTGCTGACTGGATTTTCCTTGATTTTCATTAACTTTTAAGGCTCAATCCAGTGTTATATCCTCTAGGAAACCTTATCTAACTCCCTTAACCACTCTCCCCACACAGACCCACAGATGGGTTAACTTTTGTGCCTCTCTTACTTCTCCCAAAATACCTCATACATATTCTTCAACATTGAATAAACCAAGCTCTATTGTAAATATTCATTTATGCACAGTCCCGTTTTTAAAGGGTTATATTTTGTGTTTAGAAATTATCTTTGTGAACTCGGTGCTTAGCACAATGCCTTGCATATAATAGAATAATAGACAATTAATATTTATTGAATTAATTCATCCATTTGTTCACTTTTCAGAGTCTATAATAACAATTCAGTGAAGCATTTCATTATTCCTAGATTCCATTTATTAAATGTTTTGAAATTATATATCATATAGTTATTTTTGACTAGCAATTTTCTTTCCCTGGGAATTGGAGATATTTTAAAAGCATGACAATTTAATCATTTTTTTTGTTTCTTGTTTAACCAAATTGTAGTCAGGTACACAACTGTGATTTGTGAAATTTAAAATAATGTGGCCACCTATATATATTTGAATACAAGCATCAGTGGTCTGACGTTAGATTTAGAGACAAATGTAAATTAGTAAGAGCCTCTCCTTGTTTTAATGTCTAATTTCAACATAGGTATGGCTTTGACTGCTTTGTTTAAATAAAAATAAAAATAATGTTTGTTAAAATTTTTTGAATACTACCTATAATTTACTTTCCTTGCTGTGTCAAGTCTCTCCAGAATCTTAAGTGGCTGTATTTGGAGAGAAGAAGGTTGACCATACTACATTTCCTAACACATCTGTAACACTTATCTTTTGTATTGTAAGGGAAATATCACCCTTTAACAGGAAAAAAGAACTGTTAGCACTATCTTAAACATTTCAAGATTTATATATATGTTTTACTAGTTTGAAAATATGGATGAAGCAAGATATGAACCCAAAAATCTAACTCCACAGTCATCAATCTATAATCACGATAAAAACCTGCCTTCATTCAGAACAAAATATGGAAAAATGCCTAGAAAGGATAATTTACACTGCTCTCCATTAATGAGGTAGATAGTACATACCCAAGGGGTTCAGTTTCCAAGAACTTGTCTTTTCTCCTCTTATGACTTCAAGTACAGCAATGTTATGTGTTTTGTCGTATGGTATGAATTTTCAAAGATGTTAAGTTACATAGTAGATATCTGAAATTAAAACTTTTTGAAGTACTGTTTTTTAGTACTTGACATATAGGAGAAATTAATTAAGCAAATACCTTAAGCAAACATTCAATTTTGGCTTGACTTGGAAATCATGCACAAATTATTCAGGAAGAAAAGAAACGTAAGAGGAAAAGAACCAGACACTTGTAAAATAATTTACATAGTGCTAATTCTCTATAAGAAAGTAATGACTTACTCTTCTGCAAGGATATTTAGTTGGGCTTTGTACAATAGAAGAAAATAATAACATAGCTAGGATCCTATAAGCTAATGGAGTCAACTTATTATTTAGCAACGTAAAAAGGAAGATCTGTTAACTTTTTGTCTTATGATGATTTGAAATCATGTGTTAGATACTTAATCTTTTTAAAAAATTTTTATATCCATGTCTTTTTTTTTTTTGCTTTTGTGGTGAAGAAGATTGGCCCTGAGCGAACACTTGTTGCCAATCTTCCTCCTTTTATTTTTTAGTCCCCAAAGTCCCAGTACATAGTTGTATACCCTAGTTATAGATCATTTTAGTTCTTCTATGTGGGATGCTGCCTCAACATGTCTTGATGAGCAGTGGGTAGGTCTGCGCCAAGGATCTGAATTGGCAAACACCGGGCCGCCAAAGTGGAGCAGGCAAACTTAACCACTCGGCCACGGGGCGGGCCCTAGATACTTAATCTTAACTAATAATTTTATTTCTCTCAGAATTAATTTGTTTGTTTCCTTATTTGGTAAAATTTTAGTTAGGTAGGCATTTGAGATTTGGTGCATTTTAAAATAATGCTACCATCTAAGGACAAATTCAAAACATCAATGTTTTCAAATTGTTAGGTGTTTTTTAAAAAAGTAAATTAGTGAGAACATCTTCCTATTTTAACATCTAATTTGCAGCACAGCCATTTCTCTGACTGCGTTTTTAAACTAAAATGTGTTCTATGAACCCTGACTTACTTTTACAGATATGAATAATAATCTTATAAGCATAGTCAACTTAATAGGAGCAAAAATAACTAACTTGAAGAATCATCACTTGCAGGATATAAGAACTGAGCCTTGAATTACTGAATCTCATGGTCTGTGCTCTATGTGAGAAAAATCCAATGCTCACACCTCAGAGGCAACTGCAGGTGTCACGCCAGCACATTGCCGTCAGCACATCAGCTGCTTGATGCCAATTCTTCTTGATGACGGTGCTCAAAAGACAGGGCTCTTCAAAGAGGAAAACTGCGTAGTGGCATGTCATGCACTGTTGGAGCTCATTTTTACTCTCAATGCCCAAATCCTACATTGTTAGAAAAACCTATGGATGCTGCACCTCAAGGGCAAATAGCCAATACTCCTAAAGAAAAAGAAGCTTCGGTATTTGTTTCTGTTGGAAGACACTTAATGCTTAGAGAGAAACAATTTTTCTCCAACTTTTTAAGATATTAGAATTACTTGGATTTATCAATTTATTTTGTTTGTAAGATCACTTCCTTCTCATTATGCCTTTGTCTATAAATCTTTTGCTCTACATTCTTGGACATGCTTCTTATCCTGCTGAGCTTTAAAAGAAATAGACTATTTAGGTTATTCTATTTGAGTAGTATCAAGCACAGTGCCATGTGTCATCAGTCATAATGAAAATTTTGGGAAAATAAATTTGAACTTCTTCTAATACTACTTTCAACTTATAGCATCACATATACTTAAGAAATGTGACTTGATAAATAGCAATGTTCTTTTTGCTACAAAATATAGGTTATTAATAAAAATCCAGGGGATGTTTTTACTATGTCTACTTAAAAACTATAACTCAGATGCAAGCTTCCTCTTTTCTCCCTCAAAACCTAATGTATACATTGGGTGGGAAATCATAAAATATTTGTGTGATACTTACTTTTCATGATCATCTGGATAAAATTATAGAAATATGCACATGTAGAGAAAAAGAATATAAGAATTTGATTTTTCTGCTTTAACTCAAAATTTAGCTGTTGGCCTCAAAATAGGTAGCTCATTTTTAAAATTATTCTACTCTAATTTCTAAGTGGAAAAGAAAAGAATATGAAAACATCAGAACTACTAACAGACATTCTACTGTAAAATATATTCCAATGAGATATTAAATTAAAAGTAAACAGGAATAGGAGTCCCACTTCTGCAATGACAGAATGAGAAGCTCCATGGGCCCATTCCACATTGAAACAACAATAACTGGTAGAAATTATATTTTAAAAATCACAAAAAATTAAAATTTCTGGAATCTGTCCTAAGGACATAGCATGTTCCATAGAGCAAATGAAAGATTTAGTCAAGAATATCTAAATTTTGGCAAGAACAGTAAGAATCTGAGGCATGTGAACCATATCTCATTCCCTTCTCTCCCTTAGCTCAGCATGAGAGAAGCTCCGCTCTGAGGAGACGTGGCTCAGAAGATGAAGCTCCCAATCCCCTCAGCTGCCAATCAAGGAATGTGGTATGACCAGGAGGAGCAGACCATGAGCACGTCTCATCTCCCTCAGCTCCAAGTTGCGAGGCTAAATTCATGGTGGTCCAGCCAAGAGCCAGGAGCTGTCTTACTCCATCCAAGTTCCAACTAATAGGGTGGAGGTTCTGCTGCAGGGGCAGCAGGCCAAAAAAGCAGAGACCTCCATCTCCTCTGCCCAAGCCAACTTATAGATCAAGGTTTCATCTTGGAAGAGGCAAGCAGGGAAGTCCAGAGGCTACTGCTCCCACCACATTCTCTGCCAGTTAAACGGGGTGTCACTCCAAGAGATGTGGGCCACCATCTCCATCCCTAGTCCTTGAGGTGTGGCTCAAGGAATTTGCCCGGGGGAAAAAGATTCTATAAGAAGACATTACTCCAAATTTCTCCCCAGAGAACTGACTTTATTTGAAACAGAGTGTGAGAAAGTTCAAGCCTGAAACTATCCTGGAAAACATGGAGATTTTTGAGGTAAGCAATGAAGTGGTGATTGGTAGTTCTACAAGAACAAAACAAACTACACTGTGGGCTAGCAGATCTCCCAGAGAGAACCAGGTCAGAATGGACATCAAAGGCTGTCCTCAAAAAAAAAAAAAAAAGCCCCTGCAAAGGAGAACAATTATAATAGGATCCATTTGTAAACTATTTATGAAGGGATTTATATCTCAGGTCAGTGTCAAAAATAATAAAGCAGTCAAGTGAAAATTAGTGGACACTAAAATCTGGACATCATAGCAACAGAGTCAAAAAGCTTATCAGAAAATCAGGAAAAGAAATAGCCAAAAAGAGCGCTACTAAAATCACCATCATCCAGGGTGACCATTGCACTTGTTGAAGGCGAACACCTTTTGAGGAGCAACATCATAAGCTTCATACTTCTGGGGAAAGAAACATCGCTAAAATAGTCTAGCCAAGTAACTAAACAAATGAACAGGCAATTATAAACAAAAACTGGCCAAGGAAAAGGATATCAATATTCCGAGTTGTAAAATTATTAGTTTTATATTTAGGTAGTAACCTAAAATTTCCAGTTTTGAACAATAACAAAAAATAAGATATATGCAGGGAAACAGCAAACTAAGACCTATAAATGGGAAGAAAAATAGACAGAAGAAATTTCTTGTGAGAGGATCCAGATATCTCATACAAACTACCAAGAAGCCGTTATCAATAAGTTCAATGAATTAAAGAAAACTATTCTTGTTTTTTTTTTTTTTTGAGCAAGATTAGCCGAGCTAACTACTGCCAGTCGTCCTCTTTTTGCCGAGGAAACCTGGCCTTGAGCTAACATCCATGCCCATCTTCCTCTACTTTATCTGTGGGATGCCTACCACAGCATGGTGTGCCAAGCCGTGCCATGTCCACACCTGGAATTGGAACTGATGAACCCCGGGCCAACGAGAAGCAGAACATGCGCACTTAACAGCTGCGCCACCTGGCCAGCCCCTGGAAACTATTCTTAAAGAAATAAAGGAAGACATGATGAAATGTGTCATAAACTGAGAATATCAATAAAGAGACAGAATGTATGAAATATAACTGAATGGAAATTCTGTAATTAGAAAGTAAAATAACTGAAATTAAAAATGCTCTAGAAGAGCTCAAGAAGAGTTTTGAAGTGGTATAAAAATAATCAGCACACTTGAAGAGAAATCGATTATGTAATCCAAAATATAGAGAGAAAAATAGTGAAGAAAAATGACCAGAGGCTCAGAAAAATGGAAACATTATTCATTACACCAATATACACAGAGTCCCAGAAAGAGAGAAAGAGAGAAAAGAGCAGAAAAAACATTCAAAGAAATAACGACTGAAAACTTGCTCAAAATAACAAAAAACATTACTATACCCATCAAGGAAGTCCAACAAACTTCAAACAAAATGAAGGCAGAGAAATCCACACCCTATCCATAACAACAAGAATTCTGAAGGCCAATGACAAAAAGAAAACTTTGGAAGCACAAAGAGAACAACCTACAATAACCCCACCCTCATAAAGCAACTCTTCATCAGAAACAATGGAGATCTGAAGGCATTAGGATCACATATTAAAATACTGAAAGCAAAAACCTGCTCCAGACCAAGATGGTGACACAGGGGATGCCTGAATTTCTCTCCAACCGTGGCACACTGAACATACAGTTACACATGGAGCAATTCACTGGGAAAGAAATCCAGAAACTAGTTCAGTGACTCTTATACATCAGGTGACTGAGAAAAACCCACATCAAAATGGGTAAGAAAGCCTGAGACACATTTCCGTCACAAACCGCACCTTTGGCACGGTGCCATACAATTGAGAAGGAATCCCCAACTCCCATTTTCGCTCTGAAGAGCAAAGAGTTTGGACTACACATTTAGCACCCTGACTTTTAAGGCTGCCACCCAAGAGATGAGCCCCCAAAACATCTAGCTCTGAAAGCCAATAGGACTTGAGTTCACAAGCCTCATGGGACTACAGTAAACAAAGAGGCAGTTTTTAACATGTATGCAATCATTTGCCATGGTGGCTGTTCCTTCAGGACTCTATGCAGAGGGAGCAGATAAAAATGCCCATCTCTCAGTCTTCCCGGGGAAGGGGATTGCCTAGTACTTTACAAACTGCTGCCTGAGGGTAGGGCCTCCAATTAGCATGCATCTAAGTGCTGACCGTGATCCTCCCTGGAGCCTGAAGGAGACAGTGAGGACTCCCCGCTCCCCCCATTCCCCTCTGGCTCACTCCAACAATAAAACAGTCATGAGCATCTCCCTGGAAGAACCTTGTCCAAATATTTAGCACCCCAACTTTTATGACCTCCATTCGGGGACTCCCAAGTCACCTAGCTATAATAGTTAACGAAATTCTCATTCACAAGTCCCACAGGACTATAACCAACAAAGGAGTTTTTAAAAGGTTGCAAGAGCAACCCTCACAACTATATACCCAGGCTAAATGAAAAGTGACCAGGCAAAATGTTCATCTCCCAGTTTCTCCCTGGAAGGGATGTGACTGCAAAATATCCCAACTGCTTTCTGAGGGGCCAGCCCCTAATCATTCTGCATCTAGGTGCTGAATGCAATCCTCCCCTTTGGGACACTGACTGGCCTTGCACACTCTCAACTACTGGGAGCCACTAAGAGCAAAGACAGCAGATGGGACAATCACAAAGATCTGAGAGGCAACCAGGAGCTCGGGTGGAGGTAATTGACTAGGTTCATCTCTTATCTTTAACAAGGTCTGACCTGAGAAGAAACTATTTGACTAAAGCCTAACCTGCTGGGGTTTTTATCACATCCTAAATGACCTTTGCAAAGGAAATACCCAGCTCCAGCTGGCTCTGTTCTTCCATGCGTAGAAATGGAAATACCAAATTCCATCTATTTCCCTGTAGCCTGCCATGTGAAAGAAGGAGAGTACCTAACTCCAGCCCACTCTAGCCACCATGTGCAACTACTTAAGGTGGGGGAGGTAGGAACAGAGAAGTATTTGTGAAATTGACAGTCCAAAGGCATAGGTTCACCAAAAGACTGAGATCTAATCATAGGACTATAGGATGCCCCCCTACCTCATCACCACATTGGTAAAGGCAGATTCACCGGAGTTCCTTTTACCCAGTACATCAAGCCCAGTTATAGAAAAAATATTACAAGGCATACTACGAGGTAAAAAACACAGTTTGAAGGGAAAGAACAAGCATGAGGACCAGAGTCACTATGGCAAGGATGTTGGAATTATCAGATCATTAATTTAAGACAACTATGATTAATTTGCTAAGGGCTGTAATAGTTAAAGTAGAGACCATGGAAGAACAGATGGGCAATGTAAGCAGAGAGATGATGGGGTTAAGATGATGCTATCCAACCACAGTATAACTCCATTGTAAGTCAGCATGTTAGTTTGCAGAATTGGATATGTCCATCCCCTAAACTATCGACTGCCAACCAAATTCTAAGATACACTAATTGGCATATAAAGCAGATGTTTTGATTGTGATGTTTTAATCCCTGGACATCTGAATAATTGTCATTTTATTCAGTGTTTCTATCCAAATAATATTCTATTGGTTTTATCTCTTACATTTCTCTTTTCCACGTAATTTTTTAATAGTAAATATGTGAAAACTTATAACAATACCTGTCATACAATTGTCATTAAATATTTATTGGTTTTATTGCTTTCTACTTATACGCACGACCTTAAAAATTCTATAAGTAGAAAATATATGGTACATAAATATTTCTAAAAGCAAGTGGCATCTAAGATATTAGTTCTCAGTAAAGTAATGAAAGAATCTACCTAGAATTATACAGCAAAATGCCAGTGCTGTGTGACTTCATTTTACATTTTTGCCTTTAATATAGTATGTATAATATGTATCTGCTTATTTTGAAGCTACTCTTCCCAAAATATATTTTTTTATATATTAGAATATCCTTTCCTATTTTTTTACAGATATTGTAAATGGTGATAAAATTATGTTTTGTTTTATAAAAAAATAATTCACATTTGATCCTGTGTCCAAAGTGGGAACAAACTCTTCAGTTATCTTTTAGATGAATCCAATTGTCTGTATTGCTTATGGCTCCTCATGAATACAGTCAAAGTAGGGGTTGGCCTGGTGGTGTAGCCGTTAAGTTTGCGTGCTCTGCTTCAGCAGCTCGGGATTCGCCAGTTTGGATCCTGGGTGTGAACCTAGCACCGCTTATCAAGCTGTGCTGTGGCAGGTGTCCCACCTATAAAAAAACAGAGGAAGATGGGCACGGATGTTAGCTCACTGCCAATCTTCCTCAAAAAAAAAGAAAAAGATTACAAAATTCTGCTTTATGAATGTACATGAAAGGTAACAATAATTTCAGCTATCAGACCACAGTCAGAATATCAAATACTGGGCTGCAATATAGGGAATCACTATTCTATGTGTGTCTCTGTTTCTACAAAGTTGTGTAGTTTTGAGCAAATCACCTAGTTTCCTTGTTGGTCCTTGATTTCCTTCTTTGCAAATTTTTGAAAGGTTTGTCATTTAAGATGCTTGTACTTATATTGTGACATAAATTTTCGCCTTTCAGCATTCTATGATGATTAAAGGAGGAGGAAATTGGGGGAGAGAAAATGTGAAATTTCATTTTTGATTCAATATAACAGTAAGATGAACAAAAGGAAAATGCAGTAATTCTAAATATTTTCAGTCATTTAAAATGTTAGCGATTCTTCAATATGATAGATTATCCATATTATTTCAAAATCCTTCCTTTTTATCCATTCAATTTGAAGAAGGGAAACATAAAATGCCTATGGAACTAGTGCTGTATTAAGATTATATTTCAAACCTACAATATCCAACATTATAAAAATATGATTTTTAGTTCTTTCACACAGGGGCTATGTATAGTTTATCTGTCTATTCATCACACTGCCTATACCAATATCTTGTAAATATCTTATTCATTCATTCAAAAAGTATTTAATGAGATCCTTTTATATGTCAAGACTATTTAATTAGATCAGAAATTAGTATGTTTGGTCTGGTTCACGACTTGATGTTGGAAATTTATAGGTTTAGAGTGACAACTCTGGGAAATAGGAATATAGGGTGGAATCATCTCCGCTGAGGATATTCAGACTAATATTCAGGAAGGGATGAGCTGTATGCAAAGTCACACATGTGGCAAGTTGGATAAATGAAAATTAAACCTATGTTCTGTGTCCAAAAGCTAGTCTGTCCATTAACCTTGTTGCCATTAAATGTTATTTCATATCCTGGAATGTTATTTAGAATATATTCCATCCAAAATAACTTGTGAATATAGTGATAATCAAAATTCTTTTTATCCGTGACAGAAAACCATTCAAAATGTCTGAAGAAAAGAAGTGAATTGACTGTCTCATGCAGATGAAGAACCCAACATCTGCAGCTGGAGGCACAGCTGTATCCAAGTTTCTAAAAAATATCATTCAAGGTGTCCCTTCCGCAGCATCTGTGAGCTCTCTCTTTTTTTCGTTGTGTTGGTATAATTTTCAAGCTGGGTCTTCCCACAGGTGGCAAAGACCACTCCAGCAAAATTCCGGGCAATGTCTGTGGCCTAATTTGGGTTCTGAGAACACTCCTGGTTACAGAGAATAGGATCATTCATATGTGAATTTTTTGTACTAGTAATTATGGAGCAGGGAAGCCCAAAAAGTGTGCTTGAAAAATCAAAGTTGTATGTCAGCTAAATATACAGACATAAACAAGAATGTAAAACATGAAGGCTGCCTATTGAGAGAAACCTTCCCAGGAAAATCTAGTCAAACCTTTCTCTAAGCTCTATTCATACTTTTACAGCACTTATATTGTATTACAATTTATTTTATGCCTGCTTCTCTTATAGCACCAGGAATTTTTTAAAATCATTGACCGTCTTTTATTGATGTTTGTGTGCCTATTTCAATGTTGCTTGGCATGATGTAAATTCTTCATTAAAGCTTCTGAAATAAATGAATAATTGATGTCATAGAATATTTTTGGATTGAAACATATCTTGAGATGAAGAAAATGTATAAAATATATAAAAATATAAATTTTTAAAAATCTTAGAAAGTGAATGTTAGATGTATTCTAGGCTTCTAAGATAACAGGAAAACATCCTGATAAATTATTTTATAATTAAAGTCTAATCACTCAGTTATTCAACAAACACTTCTTAAGTATCTATTGTGTTCCAAACACTGTGGAAGACACTGATTAAAAAAAACTATAGAGATAGACAAAATATTTATAATTTTAGTTGAGATTGATATTTAATATAATAGAAGTATTTGCCAAATAGTAATGGACTATATATACTATTGGACATATATTACAAGCAACTGGGCATGTAATCCAGCCTGGGGAGAAAGATAAGTTGTAATGTCAGGCATGCTTCATGGAGAAGGTCAGGAGAGGTTCAGAAAGGGCATTCCACACAAAAGGAATGACGTGTGAAGACTTATAATCATGAAGGAGCAAGACTTGTTTAGAGAGCAGCAGAAGGTGAATATTATTTGATTGTAAGGTATCATGAAGCTAGGGGGAAATATAAAGGATGGAGACATACGAAGTGGCTAAATTGTAAAAGGTTTTTCCAGCTTTATTAAGAACTTTGAATTTTATCTCGAAAATTTAAGAGAACCATAAAATGATTGTAAGCAGAGGAATAATGTAGCTGGGAATAACTGTCAGGAAAACTAATCTGGAGACAAGATGGAGAATAGAATGGAGATGTGAAAAATGGTGGGTAATTAAGTGAATTAAGTTAATTGCAATTCTGGTAAGAAATCGAAGGCCTTAAAAAAATAAGAATGGTGAGGCAGGGTTCAATTTAAAAGATTCTTAGGATACATAAGCAGTAGGATTTAGCGGAAACTTCAAGGAGAAGAAACAAAGGGTGAAAGATTGAGAAGAGTGTGGGATCAAAAAATGACTGCTTTTTATTTTGAAATAATTACAGGTTGAATATTACATCTTCTTGGTAGAGTGACTATTATATTATTATGGAATGGCCTTTTTTGGTCCTTGGTTATTTTATTTGCTTTGACTTTATATGATATTAATATATAGCCACTCCTGTTTTCTTTTAATTAATATTTGCATGGTATATTTTTTCCAATGCACTTATTTTCAAGTTAGTTCTATCATAGAATTTGAAGTGAGTTTCTTCCAGACATTCTCTACTTGGGTTATTTTTCTTTTTAATCTACTTTGCCAAACTCTGCCTTTTAATTGGTGTATAGACCATTTTCATTTCAGGTAATTATAGATATATTAGAGCTTGAGTCTTCCGTTCTTATTATTGATTTCTGTGTTTTTCCTCTGGTTCTCATTTCTTTGTTTTTCTTTCCTTAACTTTCTGTGGGTTATTCAATATTATTTAGAATTACATCTTGTTTTATTTATATCTTTATTAACTATATTGAGATGTAGTTAGCATTTCATGAAATTCAAGCATTCAAACAGTACAATAGAATGGTTTTAACATATTCATGGAGTTCTGTAATCATCACTACAGTAAATTTTTCAACATTTTCATCACCCCAAAAAGAAATCCTGCACATTTTAGCAGTTACTCCTGATTTTCCCCTCTAGCCCCAGGGATCCGCTAATCTATTTTCTGTTGTTATAAATTTACCTATATTTGATATGTCATGTGAATGGAATCATAGTATATGCAATCTTTTGTGACTGCCATTTTTTTAAGTGGCTTTCCACTTAGTACAATGTTTTCAAAGATCATCCATTTTGTAGCATTTATCAGACTTCATTCCTTTGTATTGCTGAATAATATTCCAATGTATGAATGTACCACATTTGTTTCTTCATCAGTTAAGGGACATTCACGTTTTTCATTATTCTTGACTGTTATGAATAATGCTGCTACAAACATTTGTGTAAAAGTTGATATATAAATTCGTATATTCATTTGTCTGGTAGATATACTTGGGAGTGGAGCTGCCAGGTTGCATGGTAACTCTGTTTCACATTTTGAAGAACTGCAAAACTCTTTCAAAATTAGCTGCACCATTTTACACCCCCCAGGAATGTATAAGTAATTTACTTTTTCCACAACCTCACTAGTGCTTGATATGGCCTGTTTTTTGAAAATATTGTCATCTTAGTATGTGCCAGATGGCATCGCATTGCACTTTTTAAACTATTTTTTGTACAACTTTCATTTGAAGCGTGCAGTTCAGAGGTGCTGGCCTGGACAAAGAGGCTTCTTGGGCTAGGCCGCTTATTGTGACAGAATCCCTCTTGCTTTTGCCCTAAGGACCACTTGGTTTTTTTGGGAAGAGAGGAGTCTCAGGCTCCTGGGGACAAAGAGGCTTCCTTGGCTGGGCCACTTATTGTGGTGGGGATCCCCTTTGCAGGTGTTGCCCAGGTTCATCTTCTAGTAGAGGAGGAGGATTTCAGACCAGTAGAGCCAAAAAGACTCCCCAGGCTGGACTGCTTGTTGTGGCAGGGCTCCCCTTCCTTCTTTTGCCAGTCCTTTCTGATGTCTCTGGGTAAGAGAGGGGGGTTTTCAGGCCCAAAATTAAAGACTTCCTAGAGCAGCCCCTGCCTACGGCAGTATTTCTCAGTGTATGGAGGGCGAGTCTTAGGCCTTGCTGGGAAGGAGAGCACTTCCTCTGGCCACTTATTGTTGGCCAATCTATCCCCCTTGCTTGTTATGCAGGGCTCACCTGGTGTTTCGGGCAGGGCTACCATTCCATCAGGGGGAAGAATGAGCCAGCTTGAGTTGTCTTCTGTCGCTAGGTTGAGGACAAGGAAATTCTGGGTTAGAGTCACTTTCTGCCATTGTGTGAGGGAGATACAACGTGCCCTGCCTCTGTGTTGTTTCTTCAGTCCTGGGGTCACAATCATTTTGCCTACTTTGTACCATCTCCCCCAATTCTACTTTGGTTGCCCTGTTATTTCTAGGGTTTATGTTTGTACTTGGCAGATGCAGGAACATGGAGAAATGAGGCTATATCATCAAACTAATATTTAAAGATTACATTTGTTTAATTCATTTAAAAATAACCATAATAAGACAGAAAGTAGAATGATGGTTGACAGGAGCTGCGAGGAGGGGGGAATGGTGAATTGTTATTTAGTGGATATGGAATTTCATTTTAGGAAGATAAAAAAGTTCTGGAGATGGATTGTAGTGATGGTTGCACAACAATATAATTGTATTAATGCCACTGAATTGTACACTTAAAAATGGTTAATATAGTAAGTTCCATGTTATGTATACTTCACCTCAGTAAAAATAACAGTAATAGACTATTTTGTATTAATATAAATAAATTACATTTACATAAATAATATATTTAATGAAATAGATTATCATTGCCAAGATAAAATAGTAGTAATAAAAGTGGCATTATTTTACACTTTTGCTAATTTTAGAAAACACAAGAATATAAAAGCACACATTCCACTAGCTGTCAAGGCAATGAAGTCATTATACATCATATAGTTACTAGAAAACTCCACCCTACATTTGTAAAAGAATGGCAATGAGGGGCTGGCCCCATGGCCCCGTGGTTAAGTTTGCGCGCTCCGCTGCAGGCGGCCCAGTGTTTCGTCGGTTGGAATCCTGGGCGCGGACATGGCACTGCTCATCAAACCACGCTGAGGCAGCGTCCCACATGCCACAACTAGAAGGACCCACAATGAAGAATATACAACTATGTACTGGGGGGCTTTGGGGAGAAAAGGAAAAAAATAAAATCTTAAAAAAAAAAAAGAATGGCAATGAAAAAGGAAAATAACATCTTAGTATTATTTGAATACAAGTTTGACCTCTAGGAGCTCCTAAAAGGGTCTCATGGACCCTCCAGGGGTCCCCAGATCACACATCAAGAACTTACACTTTAGTCTGATAGATTCTTGGACTGGTTGGATCCACAATTGAAAATTGTAGTGAAGGTTCTGGTGCCCAGAGTGGGTACATAGCATGAAGAAATGAAGAAACTTAAATGTGGGGCCTTAGTAAAGTTTTTATTTGTGTCTTATAACAATTGTTCAGAATACAAAAGAGACCAAATTAAAAAAAGTCAAAAAACAAATCCTGGTATATAGGTGGTAGAGGGTGTCAAACTGGATTGCTTATCTATTGGGGAACCCTCAGCCGCTAGATAGAGTTGTCAATACTTTCCAAACACTTTTACCCTGAAGGAAGCAGATGGACCCTTATCATCTCTAAGTCTTAAAGTATTTCCTATATTCAGGGAAGGAAGTAATTAACATATTATTCCTCAGTGAATTATAAGTGGCTGCATTAGCCAAGCAGATATCAGTCGGGGTGCTCCTTAACTGTTAATGAGAGAAGCCTTATGCAGCAAGGAATAATTACTCTTGGGTAGCATATAATTTTGTAATGAAGGTTATGTAAGTGAGAGAGCCTTATCCTGTCCTATGAGATATAAATGCTGAATATTAAATTAACCTAGGTCTAAGAGATATTGACACAAAGGCAATAGTACATGAATTATATAACAGATTGAAATATTTATCAGATTCTAATTTTCAAAGAAGATTTAGTGAATGTTTTCTCACTCAAAATAAAATCATTTCGTGTAGAATTTTGAAGGGACAACTAATTTATTTTACTTGCATATCTTTGGTGATCATTTGAGTAATACAGGTAACCTCTAGGAATATCATTTATCTCAAGAAAAGTACAGTGTTTCTCAGCAAAACTTTGGGCCAAAAAAAAAAGTAATTTTAAGTTAATACCATGGATAAGGAAGAAAATAAATGTATTAGTAAAGTGGTTGGACTGCTCTGCTAAAGCTGGTGTTTTGTTTTAATTAATTCTCATGAACAGCATAAGGTGAAAAGGAATTTTACAAATTATACTATTAGCCTTTACGAGGACATCTAATATTAAAGGGATTCTATTCATATGTGCAGAAAAAAGTGAAATCATTTGGATGTCACCTGGAGATTGGATAGTGTATAGATATCACCAAGAAAAAAAGGACAACTAATTTAACTATGTTCTTTCATTGTAAATGATCTGTTGTTATAGGGAAATTTGTAGCTATTACTAGTCTAGAAAATATTCATTTACCCCTCTCCCTGTGTGATCTATGACAACTAACTACAGAGAAGTACAGTTAATTCATGTTTCCATTGCAACAAGGAGACAAGTTTTGACATTGAGGAAATTGAGGAGTTGGCCATTTTTCCTAAGTCTAATGAATGGATTTATTCTTAATTTTGAAATTTCACCCTCACTGACTTTTTAGCAAAATCTTTTTGCTAAATTTTGTTTTCTTTAGGTTAAATATCCCCAGAGCCTTTGCCTATTCTTTCCTCATTCTTTGATGACTCTTCCCTGAAGACATTTTAACTTTTGATGTCTCACTTATCTGTTACCTTTCTGATTTGGAGCTAAATTTTTGCTAAAAGAGAAACTTATGTTTGTGGTTTTTTGTTTTTGTTTTTTTGTAATCTCCTCCCTACTTGATAATAATGAATTTACTGTCAACAACTGTTTGTAAGTCTTTTTCCTGTATTTCTAAGGCATGTTTCTTCCACTCAAAATTGGACACTTGTTGCCTTGTACTTCTTTGTTTCTGTATTTTTTAAACCCAAGTACATGTATCCACAATAAAGCTTGTCTCATTAGATTTGTCATAGAATTTTCTCTTCTACATAATATATTTCAGATGCTCCTAGCTTCCTCTTCTTTTTCATATTCTATAAATGTATTCATCCGCATTCTTGCTAAACTTGCTCTCCCGAACAAGGACAAAGGCAATGCTGTGTTACACACAGTGTGGATTCAACCTCTGGTTGAACATTAGTGAGTAACCACCACTAGAGTTGTAATCATAGATTAACCAGAGAGATATCTGTTTGTATGCAGTATGCAGTATGATTTATGATTATGTATGCAGTATGATTTAATCTAGCTTTTCTTAGTCTGGTAGGAGGCTGGAGAGGACTATAATTTCCCTTGTTTCTTTACCCAAAATACAATACTTTTCTCTACTTTCCTACAAGTTTGAAGATTTTTATTTGTGCTGGGATAAGAGAGTAGGGGGGTATCAGATGTTGGGATGAGCAGGTATCTTTTGTAAATGATCCATAGGTGATTCTGTCTGACAAGTACTGGTTTAGTCTACCTTTCTTCATATTCTTACATACATTTTATTATATATAGTTAGCTCTTTTATTGAGGTCTGCAATAATAAATGATACTAACTTCTTCCCATTGTATTTAACAGTTACCAAAAATTTTATTAGTGCACTCTATCTAATTTTTAGGCTTTCTTAATGTAAAATAAATTTTAAGAAGGATTTTAAGAAAAGTATGTAAATTATAATTAAAGGTTAAAATAGTTGATGAATAAATCACTTGAGAAATTAATTTGAAAATTAAAATAATTTGAAGAAGATACATTAAAAATTATTTATAAGAATATTCACCACTCTGGAAGATTATTTTCTTCATTGCCATTTGGGATAGCATAAGAGAAAATAAGAATTTCAGTAAAAGGTGAGAGAGAAAATAGCATAAAGCGTATTTGGAAAAAGAATACCCAAAAACTTCTCAAATTTGATGAAAAACATTCATTGATCTACACATCCAAGAAGCTCAAAGAATTTCAAGCAAGGTAAATTTAAAAAGATCCACTTAGACACATCATAGTCAATCTTCTAAAGCACAAAGGCAAAGCTAGAATCTTGAAAGCAGCGAGAAAGAAGCATCTCATCACACACACGGAGTCCTCAATAAAGGTAACAGCTAATTTCTCTTACTCAGAAGTCATGAGGGCCAGAAGGTAGTGGGATGATGTATTTAAAGAATTGAAAGGAAAAAGAAACTGTCAACCAAGTATTCTACACCCAGCAAAATCACCCTTCAAAAATGAAGGAGAAATTTAGAAATCCAAAGACAAACAAAAACTGAGAGAATTCATTGAAAGCAGGCCTGCATCAGAAGAAATACTAAAGAATGTACTTCAGGCTGAAATGAAAGGATAGTTGACAATTATTCAAATCCACATAAAGAAATAAAGGGCATTGATAAAAGTATCTGAATAGGTAAATATGAAAGACAGTACAAATGTATTTTTGTAACCCTTTTTTTCTTTTAATTTGAAAGACAATGGCATAAAGCAATGATTATAAATCTGTACTGAAGGTCATAAATATAAAAAGACAGAATTTTCATCACAATAATAAGAAAAAGGAGAGGGGAAGAAATGTAGCTTTATAGGAACAAATACATTTTTTTCTTTGGTAAGGAAGATTGGCCCTGAGCCAATAGCTATTGTCAATCTTCCTCTTTTTGCTTGAGGAAAATTGTCACTGAACTAAAATCTGTGCCAGTCTTCTTCTAATTTGTATGTGGGATGCTGCCACAGCATGGCTGGAGAAGCAGTGTGCAGGTCTGCGCCTGCGATCTGAACCTGTGAACCCTGGGCCACCAAAGCCAAGCAAGTTAACCACTATGCCACTGGCAAGTCCCAGGAACAAATATTTTTTGCATACTATTGCAGTTAAGTTGGTATTAATCAGAACTAGATTGGTATAAATTAAATTATTAATTATAATCCTCAGGGCAGCCATGAAAAACATAATTCAAAAATACAGCAAAAGAAACAAGGGAATTAAAATTTCACACTAGAAAAATATATTTAACATTTAAAAAGCAGCAATTGAGGAAGAGAAGAATAAAATGCATATAAGACAGAAAATAATGCAAAATTGCAGACGTAAATTCTAACTTTCCTATTATTACATTAAAGTTAAATAGATCACTCCCATCAAAAGACAGCAATTGATAGAACTGATAACAATAAAAACAACAAGAAAAAACATGATCCAACTATATGCTATGTAAAGAATACATATTAGATTCAAAGACACAAACGTTGAAGGATGGGAAAAGATGGAAAAAAGTATACCATGCAAACCATAAACAAAAGACAGTTAGAGTGGCTATAACCATAACAGACAAAATAAACTTTAAGACAAAAGTTGGCACTAGGGACAAAGGACATATAAAGATAATAAAAGATTCAATCCATCAAGAAGATGTAAACATATAGGCATGTCACAAAAGGGCCACAAAATACATGAAGCAAAAACTGATGAATCAAAATGAACGATACATAATCAGAAATACAGTTGCAAACTCCAACACTCCATTTTCAGTAATATTTAGAAGTATTAGGGAGAAAGTCAACAGGAAATAGAAGACTTGAAAAACACTATAAATCAACAACACCTGACATCTATAGTATACTCGCTTAAGAATGGCAGAATAAACACTCTTTTCAGGAGATCATGAAGTATTCTCCAGGACAGACCATATTCTAGGCCATAACATGCCTCAATACTTTTTAAATATTTGAAATCATAAAATCATACAAACTACGTTCTCCAATGACAATAAAATAAAATGTCAAAAAAACCAGAAGGAAATTTGAGAAATACACAAATAGGTGGAAATTGAAGTAGATATTCCTAGATAAAAATTTAATCAAAGAAGAAATTACAGGGAAAATTAGGAAATCCATTGACATGAATTAAAACAAAACACAACATACCAAAATTTGTAGGATGTAGTGAAAGCAGTGCTCAGAATAGTGTGTATCTGTAAATACCTCTATTAAAAAGGAAGAAAGAGGGCCGGCCTGGTGGTGCAGCAGTTACACGTGCACATTCCGCTTCAGCAGCCTGGGGTTCGCTAGTTGGGATCCCAGGTGTGTACATGGTGCCACTTGGCAAGCCATGCTGTGGCAGGCATCCCACATATAAAGTAGAGGAAGATGGGCATGGATGTTAGCTCAGAGCCAGTCTTCCTTAGAAAAAAAGAGGAGGATTGACAGAAGATGTTAGCTCAGGGCTAATCTTCCTCAAAAAAAAAAAAAAGAAGGAAGAAAGATCTTAAATAACATATGTATAGACAAGGATATGTAAACGCATGTATATGTATGTATATGTGTGTACACACACACACACATATATAGAAAGAGAGAGAGAGAGAGAATGGGAGAACAGGAATTGTTATCAGTGACTATACATAACAGTCCAGGAATTTTTTTTAAAACGTGCAATTATGGGGCAATAATAAGCAAGTGACTCAAGTGGAGGGAGAGTTCTTTTTTTTTTTTTTTTCAGATGGGAGATATTTCATCTTACCTTTTTATTGTGGCAAATAATACATAACATGAAATGTATTCCCAAGAAACTTTTAAGTTACAGCCCAATATTGTTAACTATATGAACATTGTTGTAAAGCAGATCTCTTGAAATTTTTTGTCTTGCATGATTGAAACTTTGTATCTGTTCAATAGAAACTCCTTACGGTCCCCTCTCCAAGTCCCTGAAAAGCACCATTCTACTTTCTGTTTTGATGAGTTTGACATTAAGATATCATGTAAGTAGAATAATACAGTTTGTGTTCATCTGTGCCTGGCTTATCTCACTTAGTGTCGTGTCTTTAAGATTCATCCACGTTGTTGCACATAACACAATCTCCTTTTTTACAACTGAAAAATATTCCCTTATATGTCTATTCCACATTTTCATTATCCATTCATCCATTGATAGACATTGAGGTTATTTTCACCTCTTGGTGGAACATTGCTACTGTGAACATTGCTACAATGCATATGAGAGTGAAAATATCTCTTGGAGCTTCTAATTTCAATTCCATTGCATGAATACTCAGAAGTGTGAATCTGGATCATATAGTAGTTCTGTGTTTAGTCTTTTGAGGAAGCTCCATAATGTTCTCCGTGGTAGCTGCACCAATTTACATTTCCACGAAAAGTGCACAAGGGTTCTATTTTCTCCATATCCTCACCAATACTTCTTTATTTATTTATTCATTTATTTATCTACTTTCCTGAGGAAGATTTGCCCTGAGCTAACATCTGTTCCAATCTCCCTCTATTTTGTATGTGGATTGCTGCCACAGAATGGCCGCCGACAAGTGATGTAGGTCCGCGTCTGGGAACCAAACCCTGGCCACCAACATGAAGCTTGCCAAACTTAACCATTAGGCCAAAGTTCTGGCCTCCTTATTTATTTTTTTGGATAATGGCCATCCTAACAGTCATGAGAAGATATCCCATTGTGGATTTGACTTGTATTTTCCTGATAATTAGTGATGTTGAGCATCATTTCATATACCTGTTGGCTATTTGAATGAATTCACTTGAGATATGTCTATTCATGTTCTTTGCCCCCCTTTTTTTTGAGGAAGATTAGCCCTGAACTAACCTCTGCTATCAATCCTCCTCTTTTTGCTGAGGAAGACTGGCCCTGAGCTAACATCTGTGCCCATCTTCCTTTACTTTGTATGTGGGATGCCTGTCACAGCATGGCTTGCCAAGTGGTGCTATGTCTGCACCAGGGATCCAAACAGGTGAACCCCGGGCCTCCGAAGTGGAGTGTGTGAACTTAACCACTGTTCCACCAGGCTGGCCCCTCTTTGCCCATTTGTAAATGAGTTATTTGGGGTTTTTTTGCTATTGAGTTGTAGGACTTCCTTGTATATATTGGATCTTAACCTTATCAGATATATTGTTTACAAATATTTTGTCCCATTCCATAGGTTGCCTTTTCACTGTGTTGATTGCTTCCTTTGCTGTGTGGAAGCTTTTTGGTTTGATGCAATCTCACCTTCTATTTTTGCTTTTGTTCCCTGTACTTCTGGCGTCATATCCAAAAAATCATTCCCATGACCAATGTCAGCAAGATTTGTTCCTGTGCTTCCTTCTAATAATTTTACAGTTTCAGGTCTTACGTTTAAGACTTTAATCCATTTTGAGTTGATTTTTGTATATCATGTAGGTGAGGGTCCAATTTCATTCTTCTGTATGTGGATATCCAGTTTTCCAAAAATCATTTGTTGAAGAGACTATCCCTTTCTCAATATTTATTCTTGGCACTCTTGTCAAAAATCAATTGACCATATATGTGTGGATATATTTCTGGTCTGTTGACTCTGTTCCATTGGTCTATATGTCTGTCTTTATGCCAATACCATAATACTTTTTTTTTTTAAGATTTTATTTTTTCCTTTTGCTCCCTAAAGCCCCCCAGTACATAGTTGTATATTCTTCGTTGTGGGTCCTTCTAGTTGTAGCATGTGGGACGCTGCCTCAGCATGGTTTGATGAGCAGTGCCATGTCCGCGCCCAGGATTCGAACCAACGAAACACTGGGCCGCCTGCAGTGGAGTGCACAGACTTAACCACTCAGCCACGGGGCCAGCCCCCCATAATACTTTTTTTTAAAAAATATTTTATTGAGGTGACATTGGTTTATAAGATTATATAAGTTTCAGGAGTACATCATTACATTTCAATTTCTGTGAAGATTACATTGTGTTCATCCCAACAAAGTCTAATTACCATCCATCACCATACACATGTACCCTCCTCCCTGCCCACTTCCCCTCTGATAACCACCAATCTATTGTCTATATCTATGCGTTTGTTGCTCTCATTTTATCTTCCACATATGAGTGAAATCATGTGCTATTTGGCTTTCTCTGTCTCACATTTCACCTAGCATAATGCCCTCAAGTCCATCCATGTTGCAGCAAATGGCGAGATTTCATCTTTCTTTATGGTTGAGTAGTACTCCATCGAATGCATACACCACATCTTCTTTATGCATTCATTTATTGATGTGCACTTAGGTTGTTTCCAAGCCTTGGCTATTGTGAATAATGCTATTGTGAACATAGGGGTGCATATATCTTTTTGAGCTAGTGTTTTCGTGTTCTTTGGATAAATACCCAGAAGAGGTATAACTGGATCATATGGTAGTTCTATTCTTAATTTTTTGAGGAACCTCCATATTGTTTTCCAAAGTATGTGTACCAGCTTTCCATTCCCACCAGCAGTGTATGAGAGTTCCCTTTCTCCATATCCTCTCCAGCACTTGTTATTTCCTATCTTTTTAATAACAGTCATTCTGATGCCCATGAGGTGATATCTCATTTTAGCTTTGATTTGCATTTCTCCAATAATAAGTGATGTTGAACATCTTTTCATGTACCTACTGGCCATCTGCATATATTCTTTTCCACTGGTCTATATGTCTTTAAGCCAGTACCATAATATGTTAATCACTGTAGCTTTTTAAATATGCTTTCAGATCAGGAAGTGTGAGGCCTCTGGTTTTGTTTTTCATTCTCAAGATAGCTTTGGCTATTTGGGGCCCTTTGTGGTTCCGTACAAATTTTAGGATTTTTTTTTCTCTATTTCTATAAAAAATGTCATTGGAATTTTGCTAAAGAATGCATTAAATCAATAATTACTTTGGATAGTATGAGTATTTTAACAATATTAGATCTTCCAATCCATGAACACGGGATGCCTTTCCATATACGTGTGTTCTCTTTAATTTCTTTCTTGAATGTTTTGTAGTGTTTAGTGTGATGATTCTTTCACATTCTTGGCTAAGGATTTCTAAGTATTTTATTCTATTTGGTGTTATTGTAAATGGGCCTGTTTTCTTAATTTTCTTTTTGGACTGTGCACTGTTAGTGAATAGAAATAGAACTGATTTTCATATGTTGATTTTGTATCCTACAACTTGATTGAATCCATTAATTAATTCTAACTCTTTTTTGTGCAATCTTTAAAATTTTCTCCATATGTGATCACGTCATCTGAGAGCAGAGATAATTTTACTTCTTCCTTTCCAATATGTATGGTTTTCTTTTTTTTTCTTCTCTAACCGTTCGTCTAGGATTTCCAGTACTATGTTGAATAGAAGTCTTGAGAGTGGGTATCCTTGCCTTGTTCCTAATCTTAGAGGAAAATCTTTCAGTTTTTCACCATTGAGCTTTTCATGTATGGTCTTTATTATGTTGCAGTAATTTCCTTCTATTA
Source organism: Equus asinus (assembly GCF_041296235.1). NCBI lineage: Eukaryota > Metazoa > Chordata > Mammalia > Perissodactyla > Equidae > Equus > Equus asinus. The sequence continues at coordinate 73,999,015 of NC_091820.1, forward strand.
GTTTGTTGAATGTTTGTATCATGAAAGGGTATTGGATTTTCTCAAGTGCTTTTTCTACATCTATTTTAATTCTTTGTTCTGTTAATTCTAATAAGAGGGTGCCAAAATTTATTATACTGGCTTTGATGTGGCTGGTTTCACACTTGCCTGGGGTACAGGAGCCTCTTAACTGGTTTCTGACTATCTCTCAGGTTCCAGGTATTGTTTTTGAATTGGTGTGTCCATGGGAGTAAAGAGGGTATGAGGCCAATTTGCTGATATCACTCTACTATTTCAGCTTATTTTTATGTTCTTTGGAATGTTTCACTAAAAGGGAAAGAAAATTATGTATGTCCAGGGGAAATTACAGGAGAGAAATCACTGAATAGGTAAGATATGGTGCAGACTCTTTGTGTGGTCTGTCTCAGTTTTGGCTGTTGTACCAGTGTGATTAATAATAGGGTCCTCTTACGCTCTTAAAGAGTTTATATTCTGATAGTAGATTACACAGCAAGCTATCAGGAGCAGATGGGATTTAGTCCACAAGTGGAGCACATGGCTGGAGAAAAATGCAGAGGCCATTTGTCTTTTTTTCTTTTTTGAGGAAGGTTAGCCCAGAGCTAATATCTACCACAAATCCTCCTCATTTTGCTGAATAAGACTGGCCCTGAGCTGAAATCTGTGCCCATCTTCCTCTATTTATATATGTGGGATGCTGGCACAGCATGGCTTGATAAGTGGTGTGGAGGTCTGCACCTGGGATCCGAACTGGGGAACCCTGGGCTGCTGAAGAGAAGCGTGTGAACTTAACGCGTACACCACCAGCTGGCCCCAACCATTTGTCTATTTTTAACAAAAGGATAATTGGAGTATATGGATAACAAATATTTAGGTTATTAGATTTCAGTGGTGGAATAATATGCACATGTTTTTCCATTGCTTCTATTTTCTTAGTGAATCAGGAAGAAAGATCAACAGCTGAAAGCACAGAAGAAGAGGAGCTCTTATGGGTTCTACTAGAATGCAGGTGCTATGAAATATTCACCTTAGAGAATGTGATGGTGGATCTTTCAGGGAAATACAATAGGTATGCTGTATAGTACTGAAGGCCTATTTGAAATTTGAGTATGACAGCAGAAACACAGGGAGAAACAGATTTTACAACAGATGGTTCAAATGAAGAGATTTAAATGAAGAAAAGCCTTGGGCAGTGTTAAAAAAAATTCCAAGGAATTGGAAAGGCACCGAGAGATAGTACCAAATGATGAGAAGAGGAAATAATGTTGATGGGGACTAGTCAAACATGGAGCCATGGAGAAGGAGTTGCCTGGCAGGAGTTTTAATAGTGAAGAGATACAACAACTGCCAAAGATGCTCCAGTAAAGCTGGGGATGATTTAAGACTAGATATCTCAACTATTTTTTCCATCTGCTACCTGATTTAATACCAATATTTCCCAATGGCAAAATCAAACAGCAGCCCTCTACCAAAAGATCTCCCATATGTCTGCCTTTCAGGGCACAAAGTCAACCCATGTTATGAAATGTAGATCTCGAAGAGGAGGCAAACAGAAAATCAGCATTAAGTTATTAATTTATTGTGAAATACTTCAGAATTGAAGTTTTCATTATTCTCCAGCTAATTTTAGCGTCTTGGGTACAGTCATGAAAATGCTGTAATTTAATCCAAAAATAAATTTGACTTTTCATTACTGACACCAAAGTGTAAGTCTAAATTGGCGTTTTTTCTCCAGGAGTCTTTGCAGCATTTGATTATTTTTGTTAGTAATATAATTTTAAAACTTTTGCGTGCCACATTGTCGTTTTCAAGGCCAAATCAAAATCAACAGAATAATCTGAGCCAGATCCAATTGTTTTGCTCTCTAAAACCTAAAACTCTAGGTTTATGTAGGCCTGCCGTGTAAGAGTATGGTGAATTTGCTCCAGAAAGCTGTGATCTCACCAGCATGAAGAGGAGAGGATTCAGCACCAATAGGAGCAGGGAAAAGGTGGAATTTGGAGCAAGAGCTAGGGGACTACACTGAGCTGATAGTTGTTGACATTAAGTGTGAATTTAAGGAGAAAAGGAATTGTATAGTAAATGATGGAGGCGTCTAGGACCCCTCCTCACTTTTGCTTACACTCACACGTGCTTCTATTTTTTCATTTGGTTTATCTGATTTCTTTAATGCCACCCCTGCTCTATTTTAAGTAAAAACTCTCTCAATCTATAAACGTGAAAGAAGATTAGAATAAAATTTGCTTTTCACATACTAAGAAAATTTGATTCTACTCTAAACTAACATACACAAGCAGATTTACTGTGAAATTAATAGTTTGGGTTTCATAGCCCCTCACTTGCAAGGGTCATTCAAAGACCGTGTACTCATTATTTTTATTTTTGTGATGCTGTACTCTTTTCTTAATCAAGGATCCCCAAATTATATAAATTTCAGACTACACAAAGGCTGGTAATGTGTTTCTGATAAAGTGTACAGAGTAGTGCTAGGGGATCTGATGCCAAATAAGGATATTTCCGGAAATATCTCTATTGTCTTTCAAAAAATTCATAGTAAAAGCAACTAAAATTTCTTTGGGAGGATAAGTACATTAGCCACATCCTTTTTTACACCCAAGAATACAGATGTAGCTGTGTCCTAATATTTCACTGGTATATTATAAAAATGAGCATAATGAAAGCTATATTTTTAAGTAATCATATCTATACCTTTTTAAATAAAAGAAAATAAGAATTGAAAGTGTACGACAACAGAAAATGTAAGCCAAACCCTCTGTCTATTCCATGCCAAAATAACTTTCAATATCACAGCACAACCATCACAATTGACTTATTTTAGGTAATTTAAAATAAATACAAATTTGCTTGGTTTGTACACAATTTCTCAGTTTTTTTCTTGTTAAAAACGAAGGGTGATAAACTTATATAAACAAATTTGTATGCCTACTGAGTCAAGAGGAAAGTAGTTCAGTTTGATATGACTTAATTATGCATCTGAGCTACTTCAATCTTATAATTAAAAGAAATGCTGAGATCACTTTGAATGACATACTGTCATATTCTTTTAAGACAGAAGACTTAGTTCATCAGCTATTATTTAGAAAAAGATGTAAGGAATACTTTCAGAAAGTTTAAAAACAATTGATTTTAAATGAAATAAACGCACCTGAGTGTCAATTCTGCATAGTTAAATGATTGTAAAATCCTAAAAATTCTCAAGTACACTGGGTTATTTGAAGCGCAATAACCTCATTTTAGTATTCTCCTTTTAATAAGAGTATCAGCTGAATTTGGTCATGACGGAATCACAGTTTCCTATTGGAAGAGCCATGCATACATGTACTATAATTTTTCTGACTTTTACCGCACTTTTATTCTCAAAAACAGTGGATATTCCAAATTACTTCTGCAATTGGCAAATCATTTTTTTTATTGAAGGCCACATTTTTATTCTCCAGTAAATATGTATAGGAAAATAATATAGAAAGGCGAAAGGACATATTAAAACCAAAATGAATTTTAACTTGTCCTAAAGCTACACAAATCAATGAATGCCAACATCAACACAAGGTAATGATAAAGACATAAGATCCAGATATAATGTGGACACTGCATTTGTAAATCCCTCTTTTAAAGTTTTATACTCTATGGCTTTTATAATCTGTCATACTCAGAACTTCGATTTAGGGACAACTAAGAAAAGTTTTTAAGTTCAAACAAATATATCCTCATTTGCTATGTTGCTTCAGTCTTATCTGAATTGCATAAATGTCTTGGGCTGTCTCAAAAGTGTTCCTAATCTGATCAGTATTGAAGGATGACTTCATTATATGTGATATCTATTAAAGTAGGTATGTAATATTTTATTTTCTTGACATAACTAAACCCCTAGATAATCCTTCCAAATCAAAGAAATTCTTGATATCTAGAACACCATTTGATATAATTTATTGGTATGGGTCTAGTATCTAAAATAATGTCATTATGTCAGTAAGAGGTTGTTTTAGATTTAAAGATTCTTTTGATGGCAGAATACAACATACTGATGCTCCTATAGATGAAAGAAAGAACTCTGAGTTATTTATGTTACTCCAAAGGAGAGGAGCCTCTCCTGCAGTGCCACACAGGCAGTTGTACCCAGGGACAAGGTAAGGGCAAGGTGGAGCTGTAGGGAGCAGCTTATGTATGGCAGGCAGGACGGGGTTTAGCTAAATTTCCCAGGTTCCTTGTGGATTAGTTAATTTGAATAATTTTGTGAGCTCTGGGGTACAGGAGCTGTCCCCACTTGTCTAATACCTGGCCCTGGAGTATGGGAGCAACATAAGGGGGGGCAGTTGAAGTATATGCTTGTAGCCTCCAGGAATGGGACCCCAAGAAGAGAGGGAGTTGGGGTGTGTGAATAATGGCCCCGGAGTTAGAACTTAACAAGGGGTGTGATTAGGGTGGGAGCTTAACAAACTGCCCACAAAAGGGAATTAAGAATTTTTTGCCATGACTTTTCAACTGAGTCAAAAAGCATGTGTGAAATGTTGTATTACAGAGCTAATACCTTTTTGAGGATTAGCTACGTGCTAGGCACTCATTTGAATCCACTCAGTAAATTTATGGAGCCAGTAAATTTTGAAATAGTGTTTTTATGTGGCATTATTAACCAGAAGAGCATGAATTTGTCTTTATTTATCCTGTTTGGGGTTCATTAGTCTTCTTAAATGAACATATTGCTGTGGTCTGAGAGTAGTTAACTTGCTCTCAAATTATTTTCTGTATTGCATTTTCTTCTACCAATCTCCTGACACTCCAATTAAACACAGAATAGATCTTCTCACTCTTTCCTCTATGGATATTGCTCTATTATCTGTATTTTCTACTTTTTCCTCTCTCAGTTCTACATTTGAATAATAATTCTGACCTGACTTCCAGTCAACAGTTCTCTCTGCAGCTTTATATAATCTTCTGTTAAACCTGATCATTAATTGTGGCCATTAAAGTATTCAATTATCAAATTCCTATGTGACTCTTTTTCAAATATTTTTATAACACCTTTTGTAGTTTCCAAGTTACTGCCACAATTTTAAATCTTGGCCTACATTTATTTAAACATGGTGAGTGGAATTGTTTTATAATCTGTATTTCATTGTTCTGGTTCTTCAAATTTTATGAGTCTCTATCAATGGTCTGTGGATAGGACCAGCTTCATGGCTGTATGGCCTGTGGAGTTGCACAAGGTTCCATGCTTAGAAGAGCCTCGTACTTGGTTTAATACTCTACTGCTGCCATTTTGAAATTGATATTTCTTGTACAAGAAGTGCCACACTTTCATTTTGCAGTAGCCCTCCCAAATTACATAACATTCCTGTCTATAGTTCTGTTTTTTCAAAGCATCTTGCTCGAGTGCCTGATTTTATTTGGTTTTATGCTGGAACTTCTATTTTTAAAAATATATTTATAAAAGTGATTTGCGTCTAGGATGATTGCGTTTTCCTCTAGAAATGATTATCACTTCCTTCTCCCACACTACTGGCAGCGCTACTGATCCAGATCATCCTGATGATGTAAAGATGGACGACAAGATTTTATGAGGGATTATTGACTTCCAGTTCTCCCTTATGGATTTATAGCCCTTTGGGTTTGCTGCTTGAAGTATAAGGTTGTTTTAGAGTCCAATACTTTGGTAAACCCTAGTCTTTGATTGATGTTCCTAGTCTTGTAAGGCCACCAAAAGCATAATTCACTTTAGCAGCTGTTTTTTCAAGATTATAAAATGTCCTCAGGGAAAAAGTGCCTTAGAGTACCAGATTTAACACCACAGTTCCTATCTCCTCCGGGATTTTGATCCCAAACTCTTCACTATTTGTAAGATCTATGTTACCTCTGAGTATATTTTATATTTCATTAAACACATTTAGTTAACCACAAAGGATGACTTTGGTCTGAATTAACAAATTACCAATTCCAAGAGCAGACTTTTTCCATTTTACTTTCAAATTCAATAATAATATTTTTCATTTGTTTTTCTTTCAAATTTGCTTAAATTTTTGCATTATTTATTTATTTTTCAACTTTTTGAGGAATAATTAACAGATATAATTGTATATATTTGAAGTGTACAATGTAATGATTTGATATACATATACTTTGCGCAGTGATTACCAAGATCAGGATAATTAACACATTCATCACCTCACAAAGCTAAGTCATTTTTTCCTGTAGTGAGAATGTTTAAGTTTACTCTCAGCAACTTTCAAGTATGCAATACATATTACTATCTACAGTCACCATGCTGTACCTTAGCTCCTCAGACCTTATTCTTCTCATAACTGACAATTGGCACCCTTTGACCTACATCACCCCATTTCCCCTTCCTCTCATCCCCGGAAACCACCATTCTAGTCTCTGTTTCCATAAAATTTGCTGGTTTTTATTCCACATATGTTATACCATAGAATATTTGTCATTCTCTATCTGGCTTATTTCACTGAGCATAATGCCTTCTAAGTTCATCCATGTTTTTGCACATGGCAGGATTTTCTTCTTTATTATGGCAGAATAATATTTCACTCTCTCTCTCTCTACACACACACACACACACACACATAGTGTGAAAGCTTTACTGAAACCTGTTTACCATGGGTGACCCTGCAGGCATGGCTTCTATCATAACAGCAACACGCCCCAGCCACAGTATGACAACCAGTAGATGAGTTGTGTGATTTCTTGACCAGGAAACAAACCCGGGTCATGGTGGAGAGAGCATCAAATCTTCACCACTAGACTACCAGGGCTGGTTGGGTTTCTTGTGTTTCATCATTAATTTTAAATTATGATCCTTTAGGTGTATAGTGGTATGGAGTTAGAGTCTGTAATCAGATTATCCTGTGAGTTGCCAGATCAGCAAATTAAATATTCTATGCAATATTTGAGATATGCTTTTAGTAAAAACTTTAAAAAAATGTTTACTTAAAATTCAAATTTAATTGGGCATTCTGTATTTTATCTGGCAACTGTAGACATGTTGAAATTTGTATTCTGATCTTTGTATTGTCTAAAGCCATTGAATGAGAAGCTCAAATCCTTTTGTAAGGCATTTAGTACACTGTACACATCTCTCTGGTTTCCTTCACAGGAATCCTGGCCTTAATGTCCCTTACTATCTAAGTATTCTTTGCATCTACTGAATATCTTAATTTTTACTAGCTCATCTGTGAACTTAAGAAGATTTAAAATTGTTTTTCGACATTGTTAGTTTATGGTTTGGAGATGTTTTAGTGATACAGTTGGTCCAGGATTCCAGCCCACTGTAGTAACAGAAATGAAACCAAATCCAATCAATTCTCCACATAGCAAGCAGATTGCTTTCTGTAAAATGGAAATCTGATCATACCAGTCTACTGATTAAAACGCATCAAAGACTCCTCAATAGCTTTAATACTCATGAGCATAGCTAATATTAGCGTGAGTATATGGACCCTGTCTCATATTTAGCCAATGCTCTCCTTGCAGTCTAACTCCCAGACATATAAAACTTATTTTGAATTCCCAAATATAAAAGTAGCCATGCTATCATAACTCTAAATATTGTTAACTTTAGCTGGAATAGCTTTTATTTTTCCACTCATTCACCCAGTTATTCTGTGCCTACTGTGTGCCAGGCACTTTTCTGGTGCTGAGGATACAGTAGTTAACAAAAAGAAATCTCTGTTCCTTTTTTTGTTTTTTTGAGGAAGATTAGCCCTGAGCTAACTGCTGCCAATCCTCCTCTTTTCTCTGAGGAAGACAGGCCCTGAGCTAACATCCGTGCCCATCTACTTTATATGTGGGACACCTACCACAGCATGGCATGCCAAGAGGTGCCATGTCCACACCTGGGATCCCAACCGACAAACCCCAGGCTGCTGAAGTGGAACGTGCACACTTAACCACTGAACCACCGGGCTGGCCCCGAAATCTCTGTTCGTTTAGAGTTTATAGTTGGGGCCAGTAATAAATAAATTCATTTATATTATCTATGCCAAAAAATTAGTAAACCTCTCAGCCACAGGACCGGCCCCTAAAGCACATCTTCTTTATCCGTTTATCCATTGATGGACGCTTAGGTTTTTTCCATGTCTTGGCTATTGTAAACAATACTGCAATGAACATAGGGATGCATATATCTTTTTGAGTTAGTGTTTTCATTTTCTTCAGATAAATACCCAGAAGCGGAATTGTTAGATCTATGGTAGTTCTATTTTTAATTTTTTGAGGAACCTCCATACTGTTTTCCATAGTGCCTGCACCAATTTCCATAGTTCCCACCAACCATGCAAAAAGCTTCTCTTTTCTCCACATCCTCACCAACGCTTGCTATCTCTTGTCTTTTTGATAATAAACATTCTATCAGGTGTGAAGTGATACCTCATTATTGTTCTTTCTCATTTTTACAGACATAATATTTACCCTTATCTCACACCATACACAAAGACCAATTCAAAATGGATTAAAGACTTAAACATAATATGTGAACCCATAAAACTCCTAGAAGAAAATATAGGAGGAAAGGCTCTGGGCGTTGGTTTTAGCAATGATTTCTTGGATGTGACACCGAAGCACAGGCAGAAAAAGCAAAAATAGACAAGTGAGATTACACAAAGGTAAAAAGCTCTGCACAGCAAAGGAAACAATTAACAAAATACAAAGGCAACTTACTGAATGGGAGAGACTTCCTTTTTGGAGCGTTTTAATTATGAGTTTAATTTTTTAATAGTTTGAGACTATGTATATTATCTATTTCCTATTGTTTGAGATTTGGTACTTCGTGGTTCCCAAGAAATTTGTGCATTTCTTATAATTATAATTTGGTTGTCTTTTCTCATTTAAGTTTTAATTATTTTGGCTCTTGGTGTAGCCAATAACTTTTGGTTGTATCCTGGATATTTTATCTACTTTGTTAGGAAACTCTGGGCTCTATTTAAATCTTTTATTTTAGGAGACCGTCACTCTGTTTGTGTTTAACGTGCAGCCTTGAATGACTTTTCTGGGCTGTGGTTCCAATGACAGTTTAATTTTCATAACCTTTGGGGTATTAATTTTTTCTGCTTACTTTATTCTGCTCAGTTTAACTGATGTCATTGTGGCTCCCACTTGTCCCTGCTGGTGCTTTGAGAAATGGCAGAAGGAGCTTCCCCAGGCTGGCCACTGGGCATGTTTCAGTGATAGAAGGGGTCCCAGTCCCAAGCCTGCTGGGGTGAGGAGGCTTGCCTGGCAACACTAAGTGTTATGAAGGCTTCTCCTAGTAGTGTCCTCTGCCCTGCTATCTCCAGGTGGAGGATGGTAGTATCAGGCCCACAGGACAAAGAGTCTTTCTGAGAATAGATGCCCACTGTGCCTGGGTCTCTTCCACTAGTTGCAGTGACCTGTGCTCTCATCTCCTGGGCAGCGGGAGAGAACATCAGGCCTTTTAGGGTTTTTCTGGCTAATTGCTTGTTTTATCATAATTCACCTTGCCTGAGGGGAATGAATATTATGTCTCAGGCTAGGCCACTTCTTAGTGTGTATTTACTTATAAAAAAAGTAAACACTCCAACTTCAGAATTTATGAAAGACCTTTGTGTATCCACAGTTTCAGAAAATACAGTATTTATTCATATTGTTTCATTAAAATTTATGTGCAGCTTCTGAAATATTTTGTGTTTTTAAGAAGTTGTCATCTTTATCAGCATTAGGTGCAATAATTAGACTGAAGACAATTTGGTACCCATTTTTTAATTAGGGGAAATGAACAAAGTTCACTATAAAGATATCAGGGAAATTAAAATTCCCACAATAAAATGAAAAAAATTCTACGCATGCTTTAAATGCTGACAAATTTTAGAGAATGTATTTCTACTTATTTATCCATTAATCATTTCACTCTTAGTAAATTTGTATTTTGATATTTTAGTGGCCAAAAACTTAACATTAATGGTTTTAATCTTATTGAATTTGTGGCCCTATTTAGATTAACTGCATTTAGAAGAACATATTTTCATTTTTCCTCTTTAATAATTTCAGTGCTGTGATTATAATATACAGTAATTATTGAAAAAATTATCTTGGCAAAAAATGTCTAATTTGACTATAAAATTCTTACTCTTTGTAGTCATTATGTTGTCAACTACTGTGCTATTGAAACTGAAACTTTAGGGGAATTTCTTAACGTACACTTTCTGTCATGATATAGTCAACTTTCGTATCAACTAGTGTGATTGCTTGCACTGCTAATACTTATTTATATTTCCTATGGTGTAGTTAGATGAGTGTTCTGTGTATTTTTTAAAAAGTTTAATTTTTTGTCCAGAAGATACAAGAAGCTGTTTTTGTTCTTTTGAACAAAATGCTCAATTATGTAACTACAGCACTTAGCTAGCTTCTTTTTTAAGCTAGTGCTTTATATACCTCTTTGGACTGAGAACATCTCTTTTCAGTTACTATAGGGTAAGGAGGAAAGGGGGGAGAGTAGATTGGTGGCAGATGCAGCTAAAGAACTTCCACTTCCCTCCAAACATTTCCGTTGCACAGTTTCACTATTTGACTTGAAATTCAGTATGTTTCTATACAATCTGATACACTTATATTCAAATAAATGTCTTAAATAATTCAATAGCAAGGTGATTATTTTGAATAATCTGTGCTATCTATGTTGCTGTTTTTCTTCTTTATCCTATCTTGGGTTTTCTGTGGTCTATAAAGAGTAAAGTACATTATTTGGCAAACCTCACAGACCAGTATGCAAAAAAAATTGTAAAACATTTTTAGCGCCTTAGATAATTTAGTATTCACACCCAATGTGCACATTTTGCCACCTTGGTTTGTGATAGATCTCTTAGGAGAATTTAATAATATTTAGGGTGAGATTTTAACAACAGGAATAAAATTTTCAAAAATAAAAAGGGGTAGAGATTAGGAGTTTTAACATGTTTTGTGATATAACCCTGTAAATTATAGAACTGAAATTTCTGCCTTCTGCCACTCACAGCTATTCCTTTGTACATTCAAATACTCTTAGATATTCATTATGAAAAATTTAGCAAGATCCATATATAGATATAGTTTTTATTCCAGATCACTTTTGAACAGGTAATCAACTCATAGCCAATGGGAAAAATCCCAGCCAGATATGTGTTTTCATTGACCACCACTATTGAAATTTTTTTAAACAATTGTAACATTTTAAAAATCAGGAGCTTTAATATTAAATCTGAATTTCTAAATTTTCTTTAAAAAAGCTTTTTAAAAAATTGCTAACAGTGGGCTTCTATTCCCCATATAGCAACAATCTACTCTGTTGAATAGTGACTACTCTTTCAACAATACATGAGTTTTCCAGGCTGTCACAATCCGTACTCAGCTTTCATTCATTCATAACTGATTTTTGCAGATATTTGAGTTTATGTTCCCTGGATTCAAATATATCATATCCTTAGCATTCATAGATATTAGCTGACTATGAGTGAGAGATCATAATATATAATCATTTGTAATTTTGCTGAGGTTTAAATTTCAATTCTTAGTATTATTAAAATTGAATGCAGAAATTAACCCTTAAGTAGGACTCGCTAACCTGTAGCATCCACATCTAGCACCCATATTTATTCCCTACCTGTTCTTAATACATGGAGGAGCAGACAGACTCTAGGATGACTCAAAATGATTCCTGCCTCCCGGTGTCCACATCTCTCATTAATCCCCTTACAGTATTTATGACTTGTTTCTACCCAAGAGATATGAAAAAGGTGATAACATGTAACTCCCCTAATTGAGTTACATTATATGGCAAAGGTAATGGAATTTCACCACCATAATTATGTCACCTTATAGAAAACTGTCTTAAGCTAACTGGAGCTGGACGTTCTCTTTCCTGGCTTGATGAATTGAGCAGCTATTTGGAGGAAGTCTACACGGCAAGGAACTGTGAGTGGTCTCTAGAAACTTTAGACAGCCTCTAGGGCCTGAGGCCAACCTTCCATATGACAACTAGAAAAAAATGTTGGGGCCCTCCATCATACAGCCAAAATGAATTAAATACTGCCAACAACTAAATAAACAAGGAAGAAAATTCTTCCAAGTCAAGTCTCCAGATGAGAATGCAGCCAAGCTAACACTTTGATTGAAGACCCACCTTGAAAGACCCTGAGCAGAAGACCCAGCTAAGCTGTGCTCAGGGCTGGCCCACAGATTCTGTAAGAGTATAAACGTGTGTTGTTTCAAACTGCTAAATTTGTTAAAATTTGCTACACAGCATAGAAAACTAATACACCTGGTAAATCCTCTGGAGAGATAAGACTGATGATTCAGTTAAGTTTATGATTAATGCTATAATAGGAATGAAGTAGTATGTAGGATAAATTTTATTGGAAAGACTTAATAGTTTTATAAATACATTTACTTATTTATGTATAGAGTCATTCAAAGTCTTATGGGCTCATGTACAATATTCAGTTATGCATATTTAATTATCGTGTGTAATGGTAAATTTTATGCCATCTTGGCTAGGCTATGGTACCCAGATTTCTCATCAAACGTTATTCTGGATATTTCTATGAAGGTACTTTTTAGATAATATTAACATTTAAATCAGTAGAATTTGAGTAAAGCAGATTACCTTCCATAATGTGGGTAGGCCTCATTTAATCAATTGAAGGGCTTAATAGAAAAATACTGATCTCTCCAGAGGAAGAAGGAATTCTACCAGCCAACGGCTTTCGGACTCCCATCGCAACACTTCCCCGTGTCTCCAGCCTGCTGGCCTAACATGCAGATTTTCGACATACCAGCCTCCACAAAACTGTGAACTAACTCCTTAAAACCTCTAATACCTGGGGGAAGTTAGGTACTATTGTGTTATTTACAAACTTAGAGATTCAGGAAAGCCTTGGGACATATTCCTATGATAGAAAGACATTAGTAACTTTTAGTAAAGTGAGAATAGTTTTTTAATTTTTAGCTTCAAACAGTTCTACTTGGTGTTAAGGGGATGAGAACGAACAAAATTCTTATATCTAGCTTTGCAGCCTTGGGGTAGATTGAAATTATAGATGGCTCAATGGTGGAATTTACAGCATTTTACTTATTGCTTAACTTTCTTCTCAGTTCTCAGCATTTGAGTGGGTAGAACACTATTATAAGGGAAAGCAAAATTGAAACTCAGAAAAGTTGTGGATATTTTCACTGGTTTTGCCACACCTCCACTCCACAAATCATCAATTTACTGATTTTTTAATATATACAATCTAAAATATTTCTGTGCCATAAACCTTCATTATTTTCCCTCTGGATATATAAATGTACTGATATATTTAAACGAAGCTTTTTAGAAAATATGTTAAATCCAGTCATGGATGTTTTGGATTATTGCCTCCTTCACTGTTTTTCCAAGCCTGCTTTGGTAAGTCCTTTCACTAAGAGCATCAATTCCTGCAGAGAAAAGGACTCGTTGATGTATAAAATAAAATATTTGTTGTCTGGATTCCTTATATTCCTTATATCATAAGGATTTAAAGAAGTATGTCATTTTGATAGTTTATCAGTTCAAGATATTCTCCCAGTTCAACACAGTCTTCCTCTCTACAATAATGTTTGGACATAAAGACATTCCAGTTAGTAATATTTCAGCCGATTTGATTAGCAATAGATTGATTTAATCTATTTATTGAGGAAAACTGACACCTTACCAAAAACCACATTATTTTCATCATCTAGATAACTCAATTACATTAGACCTTCAGAGATTGACACATTTTTAAAACCTATGTAATAGTGGCCAGAAATATCAGCTCAGCTGATAAAACTACCAAGTCTACATTTGAAACAGTGGTTGTAAGTGTTTCACAGACTCACCATAACTCAACAGATCTTATATCTACAATGGCTGATCAAACTATTTTAGTTATAAAAATGTTGAGTATGTTCAATATAAGCTCAATTTTTTCACATGTATAAAGTACCTGTTCAAAAACCCAAGCATATTTCATGGATTTAAAAATGTCTTTTCGTTTGAAGTAAGGAAGCTTTACAAAAACATTCAAAATCCCTAACAATTTAAAAAATTCTTAATTGATCTCACGTAGAAATTTGTAAAATTATGTCAAATGTATAGGAAAAACTTGAAGGCACATTTATTCTCAACAAAAAATTTTTAAAACCTCATATAGGAGGTAGCTAGCACATTAATTCTTCACTGAAAATATGTAAAGGGGAAAATTATTATCTTGCCTTTTCCTTGTAAAGTTTTTCAAAATAAGCAAATAGTTCTTATGGATAAGGACTTCTGTTTATAGTAGAATTCTAGATAATTTATGTAGAAGAATTAATAGAATAAGAAAATGTCAATTGTTCTCCCCATAATAAAATAATTAATTCATCCAAAGGTCATCAGTGAGTGCTAAAAGCAATAAATGAAATAATAATGGGGGCAGTATATGTGCAGGATGCTAAAATTTTTTTCCAAATTCTTGATCATAAGGGGGGAAATATATTTTTACAATGCAGGGACTAAATGACCTCCACCTGAATCAACTGTTCAAACTTAGCATCATCAAGAATGGAGTAATGAGACATCTCAGACATAATGTGCTTCCTGATAATGTGCATACTGTGAGGCAGTATGGGTGCAGAGTATTGCCTAGGGAGCATTTGGTCAACAATGTTGAACTTGAATCTAATCCACTTATTACATCTAATTTCTGATGTAAAGATGATACAATGATAGAAGAATATAACAACTCCTGCTACTAAACATTTATACATATACAAAGGACCTAAGCATCTTGTTAAAACGCAAATTCTGATTCAGTAAGTCTGTGGTGGGGCCCAATAATTCTGCATTTCTAACAAATTCCCAAGTCATGTTGATGGTCCTAGAGCACATTGAGTAACAGATATTAAAAGATAAGAGAAATCAAACAGATAAATCCAAAAGATGAGACATTCTACAACATGACTGATCTTGTCTCATCAGTTCCTCAATGGTGTGAAAACAAATGGGGCAAAATTGTTTAGAACCACACTATTTTAATTACTGTAGCTTTGTAATATGTTTTGAAATCAGGCAATGGGAGGCCTCCATTTGGGGTTCAGAGAACAGGTGTGTGCAGTGCAGTGCAGAGCTGGGATCTGAAGTGCAGATGCATGCCGAGCAGCTGGGGCTCTGGGGCCGGAAGCAGCTGGGGCTCTGGAGCCAGAAGCACGCACAGGGTTACAGGGGAGAGTGGAGGCTGACAGCTTTGGCCCTGGGGAGTTGCAATAGCAGCTCCTCCTGGGTGGAGGCAGAACATTATCTCCCTCTTGGGGGTCCACAGTGGCGATGGCTGTTGATTACCTCAGTGGCGAAAGCTACTGGTGTCATCTGCTGAGCAGGCTGCTGGCATACTCACCTAAAAACACTCTGGGGTCCTCTGTTTGAAAGCTGCAGGGACTCTACAGCTCTCCCAGGGGCTATTGAAATGGTCCTTATCAGTAAAAGCTGCCAGGGTCCTCTGCAGAGCAGGCCACTGGGGACCACAATGGCACCAGTCTGCGTGGCTGATATTGATGGCTGATATTGATAGCATCCAGCCCTCTTCTTTGTTCCTAGCCAGCTCCAGACATCTCAGCTCAGTTGATCTTCCTAGTGATCCTATGTGTGGGGTTACTCTCCTTGTTTTGTACCACTGTGCTGCCAGAGGTTCTTAACTGGACCCTTGAGCCCCCACAGGGCTATATTCATTTGTGGATAGCTGTCTAATTGTTTTTTTTGTGGAGGTATACTAAGGCTGGTCTCACCTACGCTGCCATCTTGCCGATGTCACTTGTCCTCTTGGCTCTAATTTTTATTACTTCTTTTCTTATTCTTAGATTAGGCTTAAATGGCTTTTCTTTCTCTAGTATATTGATATAGAATCTTAATTTAATGATTTTTGCCCTTTTTTTCTAGTATATGCATTTAAAACTATCAATTTAACTCTAATAATGAATTTCGCTGCATCATACAAATTTTGATATATTTATTGTAATTTTCAATTAGTTCAAAATATTTTTAAGAGACTTTTCTTGAGACTTCTTTTAGCCATGTCTTATTTAGTGCTAGACTCCTTAATCACCACATATTTTGCAATTTTCCAGCTATCTTTCTGTTATAATTTCTAGTTTAATTCCATTGTGGCCTGAGAACACAGTTTGTGTAATTTCTATTCTTCTAATTTGTTCAGGCATGTTTTATGGCCCAGAATATGGTCTATCTTCATGAATGTTCCATGAGAGCTTGAAAAGAAAGTGTGTTCTACTTTTGTTGGGTGGAGTATTCTATATATGTCAGTTAGATCACGCTGATTTATAGTTTTCTCATGTCAACTATGATTGATCATCTAATTATTGATAGAGAGATGTTGAATTCTCCAACTATAATGGTGTTTTTTCTTATTTCTTCTTGTAATTCTGTCAGTTTTTGCCTTACATGTTTTGATGATCTATTGTTAGGTACAGAGAAATTAAACACTATTATGAAAAACACTTTACCTATAGAAGAATAAAGATAAGAGTTACCTCCTCAGAAACCATTCAAAGAAGAAGAGTGGAGTGGAATATTTGAAGTGTTGGGAAAATACCCCCACCAATCTAGAGTTCTGTACCCTTATCCTTAAAAGTTGAAAGAGAAATAAAAGCTTTCTTAGACATACAAAAATTGATGGAATTTGTTGTCAGTAGACCTACCTTGCAAGAAATGTTAAAAGAAGTTCTTTAGAGAGAAGTGAAATAATATAGGTCAAAAACTTGGATCTACATAAAGAAAGTAAGAATATTGGAGAAAGAATAAGTGAAGGTAAAATAAAAACTTTTATTTTTCTATTTCTTAATTGAGGTTGGTGATGTGGGGGATTCTGCTGATGACTGAGTTGCAAGGGGTACAGTGGAAGAGTTTTAGAATTTGGTAGGGTTGCAAGAGAAGATTACAGAAGGAAGCTTAAGTATTCTAAATAGAATGGAGTCCAGATGTTGAGGGCGGTCCTGGAGACTTGTACATACTGTGGCGAGGTAGATGATGAGGTATTCTCTCTCTGTGTATTAGTTTATCTTGTACAAAAAGAAAACTTTCTGTTTTTTCAAAGATAACGTTAAGCTATTTCTTATATATTTCTTCATGTATATGCAATTAATATTTAAATTATATTTCATTATATATAGTTTTTTATTATAGTAAGAATACAGCATTCCATCTACTCTCTTAGCAAAATGCTAATACATATTGCTAACTAGAGGCACAATGCTGTACAGCGGATCTCTAGCATCTATTCATCTTGTATAACTGAAATTTCATGTCAATTAAACAGCAAGCCCCCATTACCCCCACCCTCGAGTCCCTGGCAGCTGCCATTCTACTCTCTGTTTCTATGAGTTTGACTATTTTAGACACCTCATATAAGTCGAATAGTGCAGCATTTGTCCTTCTGTGACTGGCTTATTTCATGTAGCATAATGTCCTCCATCATCCATGTTGTCACACATGGCAGGATTTCCTTCTTTGTTAAAGTTCAATAATATTCCATTGTGTGTGTGTGTATGTCTATATGTATCTATCTATCTACCTGTCACATTTTCTTAATCCATTCTTTTGTTGAGGGCATTTAGGTTGTTTCCAAGTCTTGGCTATTGTGAATAATGCTGCATTGATAATGGGAGCCAAAATATCTTTTTGAGATCCTGATTTCTAATCTTTTGGATATATACCCAGAAGTGGGATTTCTGGATAATACGGTAGTTCTTTTTTAAATCTTTTAAGGAACCTCCATATTGGTTGCACCTTTTACATTCCCACCAACAGTGGACAAAAGTTTCAGTTTCTCCACTTCTATACCAGCTTGTGTTACCTTTTTGCTTTTAGCCAGAGAAATTAGGCAAGAAAAATAAATAAGAGGCATCCATATTGGAACGGAAGAAGTAAAATTATCTGTTTGCAGATGACATGATCTCATATGTAGAAAAACCTAAAGACTCCACAAAAAGCTGTTAGAATAAGTAAATTCAGTAAAGTCGCAGGATACAAAATCAACATGCAAAATCATTCAATTTCTATACACTAATGACAAATTATGAAAACAATCCCATTTACAATAGCATCAAAAGGAATAAAATACTTAGGAATAAACTTACGGATGTGAAACACTTGTACACTGAAAACTACAAAACATTGATGAAAGAAATAAAAGAAGACACAGATAAATGGAAACAAATTCCATGTTCAAGAATTGGAAGACGAAATATTGTTAAAATATTCATACCACCCAAAGCAATCTACAGATTCAATGCAATCTCTATCACAATCCCAATGGCATATTTTTTTAAAGAAATAGAAAGAACAGTGCTAAAATTCATACAGAACCAAAAAAGATTCTGAATAGCCTAAGCAATCTTGAGAAAGTAGAACAAAACTAGAGGTATCACACTTCCTCATTTTAAGCTATATTACAAAGCTATAATATTCAAAACAATATCATACTGACATCCATCTATGGATAAGTGGATAAAGAAGATGCAATATATATAAATACACACAATGGAATATTTTTCAGCCATGAGAAGGAAGGAAATCCTGCCATTAGCAAGAACATGGATGGACTTTGAGGGCATTATGCTTAGTAAAATAAGCCAAAGAAGGACAAATACTGTATGGTGTCACTTATATGTGGAATCTAAAAAAAAAAATTGAGCTCATAGAAACAGTAAGTAGAATGGTGGTCCCTGGGGATGCAGAGTAGGTGGAAATGGGGAGATGTTCATCAGTTATAAGATGAATAAGTTCTGAGGATCTAGTGTACAACAGGGTGGCTGTAGTTAATGATAGGTATTGCGTATGTGAAAGCTTCCAACGAAATGGATAGTAAGCATTCTCAGCCAAAAAAAAAAAGGTAACTTTGTGAATGCGATGAATGTGTTAATTAACTTGATTTTGGTAATCATATCACAATGGATATATATATATCAAATTGTCACATCGTACACTTTAAATATGTATGATTTTATTTGTTGATTATACTTCAATAAAGGTGGGAATCAGTGCTGAAACCACTAAATTTGAAAATGAAAACAACATAGAAAATTAATGAACAAAAAGTCTATTTCTTGAAAACATCAATAAGATTGGTAAACTTCTAGACAGGCTAACTAAGAAAATAAGAGAGAAGACACAAAATAGCAATATCAGAAATAAAAGAGGGGTCATCACTACTAATTCCATGGATACAAAAAAAGATAATAAAGAATATTACAATCAGGGGCTGGCCCCGTGGCCGAGTGGTTAAGTTCGCGCGCTCCGCTGTAGGCGGCCCAGTGTTTCGTTAGTTCAAATCCTGGGCGCGGACATGGCACTGCTCATCAGACCACGCTGAGGCAGCGTCCCACATGCCACAACTAGAAGAACCCACAACGAAGAATACACAACTATGTACCGGGGGGCTTTGGGGAGAAAAAGGAAAAAATAAAATCTTTAAAAAAAAAAAAAAAAAAAAGAATATTACAATCAACTGTATTACCACAAGTGTGATAACTTTGATGGAATTGTCAAATGCCATGAAAGACACAAACTACCAAAATCACACAAGAAGATATAAATAATATGAATGGGCCAATATCTATTAATGTAATTCAATCAATAATTAATAACCTTCCAAAAAAGAAATCACTAGGCCCAGATAATTTCACTGGTGAATTCTACTGAATGGATAAGAAAGAAATGGTAGCAATTCTTACAATACCTCCTAGAAAGTAGAAGCAAAGGAAACACTTCTAACTCATTCTGTGAGGCCACCATTACCCTAATAGCAAAACCAGTCTACTTGAAGTTACCATTGTACAACTTCAAGTAAAACGAAGGTTTGTGAACTTCTGTCTCTTTCGCTAATCACTGACATCTGCAATATAGTTGTCGTATCTGTTATGTCTACACATATTGTAAACCCACCAGGAAGTTACTAATTTTGCTTTCGACACTCATACGTTAAAAAGAAAACTTAAGATGAAAAAAAATCTTTCATTTTGGCTCAGAGTATTTACCATTTCCAGTTATCTTTCTTTCAGTGTCCTTTGTGGTATCACTATCTTTCATCCTGAAGAATTTCCTTCAATGGGTCATGCCCAGCAGTTCTGCTGGAGACAGACTTCTTAGTTTCCCTCTTGTTGATAATGTCTTTTTTTTTTTTTTACTTTATTCCTGAATAATCTTTTCACTTGATATTTTATGTATGCATTTGAAAGGTACTGTTCTACTCTTTCTGGTTTCTATGGTTTTTGGTGAGAAATATACAAAAGTTTGAATCATTGTTCCCTTGTGTAGAATATACATTGTTTTTCTGTATCTGTTTTCAAAAGTTGTACAACTTTATCATTTCATTTTTAACAGTTTTGTTATGCATTTAAGCCTAGTTGTTTTTGAGTTTATTTGGGTGTTAGATTTTTGTCAAATTTCAGGAAGTTTTCTGTCATTATTTCTTCAATGTTTACTTTCTGTACCAATGTCTTTCTCCTCTCTTTCTATACAAAGCTTCAAATGTGTGGGTTGAACTGATGAACAGTTTGAGTTTATTTCTTCAGCTCTACACCATCATTAAGGATTTGTGTGTTGCTGGTTCTGTATTTTCTGAGGTTTATCTCAACTTTAAGATACAGAATCTGCACTCTATACATAATACCTTATAATAACAAAATACTCCTCATTCTTTCTTTCCATTGCTGTCATTCATTTCACTTATACATAAGCATACATATATATAATTTAAATATAAAATTACTGATATTTTAAATCTAATTTCCTGAACAGCATGAATATATATATATATATATATATATATATATATATATATATGTATATATGTATACACACACATATATACTTTATGCTGCTCAGGAAATTAGATTTAAAAATGTCAGTAGCTTTATTTGTAATGAAAATTGATAACTTATCAACAATTGTTTGATAGAACTATTTTCTTTCCTCACCAAGAAGCCACAAGAATTTTTAAGAATGTTTTAAGAAAGTTGAAGAAAATAAAAGGATGAAAATCTATGCTAAATTTGCAGACTGTATGCATTAATTAGGAGAATTTTCACACTTGTGTATCAGAGCACTTCAGCAATATGTATAAAATGGAAGCACTTGAAGAGTACATCTATTTCTGGTGGTCTCCTATAGTGCACAATCTGGCTCCTGGGACATTTAATTTCAACACCAAATCAGACTGTTGGTAAGATGATAGAAGCTAAGAGAAAAAATAAACATTCCAAATGAATCAATCACCTTATGTAAAAGTAGAATGACTGCTAAGCTCAGATAAAAATGTCATGCCCTTGGGCAAACACAGAATTTCTGGTGAGGCGAAGGAACCCAACCTTACCATTTCTAAGTGGGCAGAAAGAGATTCTTTAGAAAAGTTAGGATTTTAAGAAATTAAACACTTTTAGCAAGCTAGCACACTCTGGATTTGACAAGATTTAACAGTTACCAAATCCAACTTTGCGACTTCATTTAAGAAGGAAATTTAGAAGGATCATTCCTAATTAGAATAATTATATCAGAACATCTCCCTACCCTCCATCATGATGATTAACTCAAGCTCACAAGTCAAAGCAAACATTGCCAAGAAAAAGCTGGCTATGCATTAACAGCTCTCTGTTCAGGGTGGATAAAGGAATCTACGCAAAAGAAGCGTGCAAAGAATTACTCAGAAGCATGAAAAAAATCTTGAATCTCAAGGAAGAACATCCAGCTTAACAGGTTCTGTGTATATCTTAACTATATTCCTTAGAAAGTGGTATATTTATCATTAAAGGGCGTGAAACCTACCTGGATAAACTTCCAAAGCACATGAAGATTTTTTTTTCTGAAGCATTAGTACAATCCTTACACTATTCAGAAACTTCTCAAGTTACTTCCATCGTTCACACTATACAAAATGTCAGCATTAGAAGATATCTTAGAGACAACCTTATACAACTCCTTCCTTTCACAGGTGAAGAAGCAGAAACAATAGACGTTTTAGCAGTGTTTAAAAAAATTATATATAAAGGTAGATGCCATTTTGTCGCGAACATACATAAACTAACTTCAATGTAGGCTATGATATATTGTCTAAAAAGTGTGAGGTTTACTTTAATTTATCATACAATGAATATACATGATAAATGTTACTATTGTTTAAAACCAAAACAGGCTAATTATCAAAAACAAACAAAAAATAAGTGGCTTTGCATGAAACAGTAAGACAACTGCCATGGTCTCTGACAGAACATTATTGTGCCAGAACTGAAATAATATAGAGCTCTTAGGCACTTTTGTAAGTATTGTTTTGTTTATTCATAAGCAGCAACCATGTCCCTTCATTTTCTTCTGATCATTAACAAAGAATGTAAGGAGAAAATCTTTGTTGATGATGTTTTAGAAGCACATTGTTAACAAGAAGAGGTCCTTCATAGTTACTATGTTAGACAGAACAATTTAATGAGCAGCAAATACAAATGTCATCTACAATCCGAAGAACGAGTTCAGTAATACTCTGTGATAACAGCTCAGATGTGGGATATTAACTGTCAAGTTAACACTGATCACAGCTGCCTTTGCAGCTTCGAAAGAAACTGCCGATCTTTCAGTTGTTATCTTGAATTAATCTTTTAGTATTAAAGAAAACTGAATTTTTGTGAGAATATAATTCTCTCATTCTCTGGGAAATAATGCACAGCTTTTTTTTTCTTGTTCGATTAATATTTTATATTGTCTTCATTGCCTCTGGCTATATTATGCCCACCTTTAAAAACAAAAATAATGGGATTCTCCAGGAACTTTGACTTTAATGGCATGAAAAACAATTCTTTTGGCTGCTGGTTGGTAAGGAAAATAAATATTAAGGGTATTAAGGAGATATATGGCACCTTTCCAGTGAATTGGCACAGTCCTTTCCATAGGGCCTCATTACCAGGAGTGGTGGTATTTACCTGAATGGATAGCCACACAGATTATTTCCATGAAAATGACATGGCTACTATTTACATCCACATCATCAGCAACATAAATATATGCGTGGCACTGTGCTATGTAGGATACAAAAAGGAGGGCAAAAACATTGCTCTAGTATGGGAAACAGTAAATGCACATACAAAAATAACAATATAGATGTTGATAATTGAGCAAGCAGAACTTAATGAAAAATAGCAAAATAAGAATTATACCCTCTATGTATTTATTTTAAAAGCCTAGAGCAAGCCAAATTTTGAAAATATTTGCCAACTTTTCTTAAGCACTTTTAACCTGTGCATGTAAATCTTTTATGCCAATTATCTGATGTAAATGCCATGCAACCACATAAGGCAGATATTGTTTACTAATGTTATAAATTGACATTTTGGGAGATTAAGTCACTTAATCAAGATAAAATCACTAATACATGATATAGTCAGGATTTAAACCTAGGCTGATATGTGTACTAAGCTAGAATTCTTAATAAATTCACATGCTATATTTTCTAGATTTTCCTGTGTATTCCGTTAGGGATATATCAGTTATCTTCATTATTCTATTCTTAGAAAAGTACTTGATATATATATACACATATGTATACATTAAATATTCAACAAAAATCTTTGAATGAATGATCATTGAAAGTATGGAGTATGTAAGCCCTTAAAAAAAAAGACAGGGAATGGTAAACCTAAAAAGACCTCATATAGCATATGGTAAATTGAACACTATAGGCAAGATTTAAGTTTTAAAATGAAATAACGTATTTTCTCAAAAGATAGCAAAATATATTAAAAAAGGCAGAATTCTCCCATAAGGGCTGTGACATTAGGGGATTTAGCAAGGAACCATCAAATGGCTTGAGGGAAGCAGAAATTTAAAACAAAAAAAAGAGTCCAGAGAGAAGATAGCATTGGCAGTAACCTATTTTTTTAATAATCTTTTTTTAGAATAGCTTTAAATTTACAGAAAAGTTACAAAAACAATACAGTGTTTCCAAATAAACAAAACCTGATTTCTCCTTATATTAATATATTATGTTAGTATGGTACATTTGTCAAAACTAATGAACTAAAATTGGTACATTAATATTAACTAAAGCCCATACTATTTTCAGATAT
This sequence comes from Equus asinus, assembly GCF_041296235.1. Taxonomy (NCBI): domain Eukaryota; kingdom Metazoa; phylum Chordata; class Mammalia; order Perissodactyla; family Equidae; genus Equus; species Equus asinus. The sequence continues at coordinate 74,023,126 of NC_091820.1, forward strand.
CCTCAATTTTACTGACTGTCTTTTTTTCTGTTACAAAATTTCATCCAAGATACCATATTACATTTAATAATCATGTTTCCTTGGGCTAATCTTGCCTGTTGCAGATTCTCAGACTTTCCTTATTTTTGATGACCTTGACAGGTTTGTAGAGTACTAATTGGATATTTTGTAGAGGGCCCCTTCACTGGGATTTGTCTAATGTTTTTCTCATGATTAGACGGGTTATGAGTTTTTCAGAAGAACACTAGAGAGGTAAAGTGCCTCTCGTTACATCATATCAAAGGTACATGTTAGCAACACAACTTATCAGTGATGACGTTAATCACTTGGCAAAGTAAGTGTTTGTCAGGCTTCTCAACCATAAAAGTCATGTGTTCCTCCTTTACACGCTGTGGTCTTTGGACTGAAGTCACTATATGTAGCCCACATGTAAGGAATGAGGAGTTACAACTGGATATCTACATGCAAAAACATCATGTGGTAGTTCTATTTTTAATTTTTTGAGAAACCTCTGTACTGTTCCCCATAGTGGCTGAAACAGTTTATAATCCCACTAACAGTGCCTAAGGGTTCCCCAGTATAGTGATTATAGATAACAAAACTGCATTATAAACATTAAACATACTAAGAAACCAGATCTTAATTGTTCCCAACACTAGAAGAAGTTACAATTACGTGACATGATAAAGGTATTAGCTAACACTACAATGGCAATCATATCACAATATAAATGTATTAAATCAATACTATGTTGTACACCTTAAATGTGCACAATGTTGTACGTCAAATATCTCTCAATTAAAAAAAGTCTAGATGCAGACCTTATGCCTTTTACAAAAATTAACTCAAAATGGGTCATAGATCCAAATATAAAATAGAAAACTACAAAACTTCTAATAAAATCATGGAAGAAATTCTAAGTGATCTTGGGTTTGTTGATAAGCTTTTAGATACAACAGCAAAATCATCATGCATGAAAAAAATTGATAAGTTGTACTTCATTAAAATAAAAATGTTCTTCTTTGTGAAAGACACTGTTAAGATAATAAAGACAAGTCAGACTGGTAGAAAATATCTGAAAAACACTTCTCTTATTAAAAAAACACCTTTCTATTCAGTGTATACAAGGAACTCAAACTCAAAACTCAATAACAAGGAAACAAACAAACCAATTTAAAAATACACAAAATAACTGAACAGATTCCTCACCAAAGAAGAGAGACAAATGGCAAATAAGTATATGAAAGGATGCTCAGTGTCATCTGTCATTAAGGAATTATTAAGAAAATTAAGGGCCAGCCCAGTGGCATAGTGGTTAAGTTCATGCATTCCACTTTGGTGGCCCTGGGTTCACAGGTTTGAATCCTGGGCATCGGCCTACACACTGCTCATAAAGCCATGCTCTGGTGGCAATCTGCATACAAAATAGAGGAAGATTGGCACAGATGTTAGCTCAGGGACACTCTTTCTCAGGCAAAAGGAGGAAGACTGGCAATAGATTGCAGCTCAGGGACAATCTTCCTCACCAAAAAAAAAAAATAAAAAAGAGTACAATTTGCTAACATTCTGTTGAGAATTTTTGCATCTTGTGCTCATGAGAGATATTGGTCTGTAGCTTTTTTTTTATTGTAATATCTTTGCCTGGTTTTGATATTAGGGTAATGCTGGCCTCATAAAATGAGTTAGGCAATATTTCCCGTTTCTATCCTCTGAAAGAGATTGCAGAGACTTGGTATAATTTGTTCATTGCATGTTTGGCATATTTCACCAGTGAATCCATCTTGGCCTGGGCTTTCTGTTTTGGAAGGTTACTAATTATTTATTCAATTTCTTTAATAAATAAAAGTCCATTTAGATTGTCTATTTCTTCTTGTGAGAGTTTTAATAAATTGCGTCTTTCAAGGAATTGGTCCATTTCATCTTGGTTATCAACTTTGTGGGCATAGCGTTCCTCAGTGTTCCATCATCATCCTTTTAATGTCGATTTAATTTGGAGCGATGTCTCCTCTTTCATTTCTGATATTAGTAATTTGTATCCTCTCTCTTTTTTTCTCAGTTAGCCTGGCTAGGGGCTTATTGATATTATTGATCTTTTCAAAGAACCAGCTTTTGTTTTCATTGATTTTCTCTATTGGTTTCCTGTCCTCAATTTCATTGATTACTGTTGTAATTCTTATTACTTATTTTGTTTTGCTTACTTTGGATTTAACTTACCCTTCTTTTTCTAGTTTTCTAAGGTGGAAACTTAGGTTATCTATTGTAGACCCTTTTTATTTCATAATATATGTGTTCAGTGGTAAAATCTCCCTCTAAGAACTGCTTTTGCTGTTTCATATTCTTAATTAATCTAACAGGTAACATTTTGTTCAAAATAATAGCAACAATGTTTTGGATTATGTATGTCTACGTATGTATGTTTTTATGCTTAAGTATTCTTATATATAACTAGAATGAATGACAGCAATGATATAAGGGATTACAGGGACGAATTAGGATTATTTTGTTTTTATAGGTTACTGGACGTACCTGGAAAGCAATGTCGTGTTATTTGAAAGTGGACTCGGACTTGTTGTAAATGTATCTTCAAACTCTGGGACAACCAGTAGAAAAAAGTATAAAAAAGAAATATAACTGATATGTCAAGAAAGGAGAGAAAATGGAATCATGTAAAATGCTCAATTAAACCACAAAAGGCAAAAAAAGAGTTGAAGACAAAAGTAGAAATGAAGAACAAGGGCAACAGATAGAAAAACAAGTATGATAGATATTAATTCAAGTATATCAAGAATGACTTTGCATGGCAATGGTTTAAGTTACCAATTAAAAGACAGAAATTGCCAGAGTGGAACAAAAAACACAACTCAAATATAACAAACCCCTTTTAAATACATAGACACATATAGATTAAAGGTAAATGGGTGGAGAAAAATACACCATGCTAACACTCATCAAAATGAGAGTAGCTATGTTAATTTCAGCACAGCAGACCTCAAAGCAAGGAAAATTATCAGGGATAAAGAAGGGCATTACCCAATGATAAAGCCATCAATTCTGCAAGAAGACATAAAAATCCCTAATGAGTGTGCACCTAACAAAAGAATATCAAACTACATGGGGCAAAAACTGGTAGATCTGCAAGGAGAAATAGATGAATCCTCTATTACAAGTGGAGACTTCAACACCACTTTTCTAGGATTTTCATCTTTCTGAATACATTTCCCATCTGTTCTTGCATGTTGCCTACTTACTCATTAGGGCCCTTAGCATATTAATCATAGTTGTTTTAAATTCCCAGTCTGATAATTACACATCCCTGCCATATGTGAGTCTGATTTTGATGCTTGCTCTCTCTTTTCAAACTATGCTACTTGCTTTTTAGTATACATTGTAACTTTTTCTTGATTGCCGGGCAAGGATATACTGGATTACAGGAAATGCTGTAAATAAGCTTTTTGTAATTTGGTGGCAAGATGTAGGGGAGAGGAAGTATTCTCTATTTCTATAGTTAAGTCTCAGTCTTTTAGTAAGCCTGTGCCTCTAGCCTGTGAACTCCACAAGCGTGTCTCAGTTTGCCCTTGTTAGGTGGGACAGAATGGCTACAATGGGCTGCAGTTGGATATATCCCTTCCTCTGGGTCAGTTAAGCTCTGATAATAGCCCAACAGTTGAGGCTCTCCTTAACTTGTTTCTTATAAGGACAGGCCATATTAAGAAGAACAGAGTTGTCTTAATGGTTCTCAGGAAGGTTCCTTTCCCCCTCCCGCTGCTGGAAGCACAGGGGATTTTTCTCCAATATGTACTGTGAGAACTTATTCCTGCTCCTGAAGATAGAACTCACAAAAGTGCAGGAGTCCCTGTATGTCTAGATCCTCCTGGACTTTTTAATTCCTAGAGTTGTCCATGCTGAGTCTCCAGTAATTAGTCAATTACTGTTCAGGTTTTCCTACCTGGCACTAGTACCTGTGATGATTTCTGCTCCTGAGTCTTTGCTCCAGTGAGCCCTGTCCTGTGTACTCACCTGTCAGTCTATCCAGTCTTGAGGACAGCAGTTTGCCCTATGTCCTTATTTCTCTTACAGATCCAAGAAGAATTGCTGACTTTTCAGTCTGTTCAGCTTTTTACTTATTAGGCAACTGTGGCAACTTCCAGGCTTCTTACACGTAGAATTAGAAACTAGAAGTCCTATATACAATTTTCATGTTAGTAGCTTTTCAGGTTTTACTTCCAAGTAAAAGTATGTTAAAATAATTTTAAAAATGGCAACAGAATACTCATATTTGAAAACTTGTGGTGATTTCAACTTAGGAAATTCTTATGAGATTAGCCTTAAATTATCTCAAATTTTCAAATACATGGTAAAACAAAAAAATCCTCAAAGTCAACCGATTCCATGAGTTCCATAAAATGAAAATACTATAGCAAATTTTGTTTTAAAAGGAATTAGACTTTCTGGTAAGTTGGTATATTAAATTTTAAATAGAATCGCAACACCTCATACTTCTGTTACAACTTACTTTACAAGATATGATTACAATGACATAAGGGTGTTATCCTTGGCACTATTATATGGTCAGTAGTTTTAATGCCTGCCCAAAATAGCCATCTCAGGAAGATGGCATAGCAATATGTGTATGCCATGTATTCTGAAACGGAAACAGAAAATGCTTTTCAATTCCTCTGTACAACGGCAAACAAGAAGAGAATAATCAAGTATTTGATATAGTGAGTTACAAGGAACACCTATACAAAAATTAAGGATGTATAGCGTTTAGGGAGAGAGTTTTTTGCTGTTCCTCGGTAATACACCGAATTTGTAAATGATGATTATAGAATAATGCTTGATAAATACTCAGCCTCTGTCATGAATATCTATAAATATTTGGCCATATTTTCAACTTTTTATGATAACCTATGTAATAAGATTGTGATACTAGAAATTTAACGCTCATATATTATTAATTATGCTTTTATACGTTATTAACCTTTTTAATATTCTGTATTTTGGTCACTTATTCATCTTTAGATAATTGCTTCACCAGTAGACGAAAGTTGTTATTCACAGTCAGTAGCAAAATACTTTTAATTAAAAGTTCAACACTTTTGTCAGAGCATAATATTTATTATTAAATCATACATATTGATGCATGTATTTATGCATCAATAAATACATTCTTGCGCTACTACATTTCAGCTTGCTGTTTGTGTCCCATACTTTCTACATTTATCAAAAATCCTTGAAGGAAAGCTATGTATGGACTTTATTAACATATAAAAAATTTAAGCCTATCCTTAGATCAAAATTATGCTAATGTATAATTTTACACTGCTAATTCATCTAAAAATTGCAGACATTTTTCTCATCTAAAAATGTCCTAGCAGAGGTTGGTATAGTAGAAAAAAATTAAAAAGAATATTCCCTTAATCCCAACCCTTAGATCAGGTAACTACAGATTCAAAATGAAATGTGTTTGATGGTGATCAAGAGACCCGAGTTTTAGTCTAGGTTTTTCACTAACATGTTCTTAATAATGGTAGAAATCAGTTCTCACTTCAGAACCTTATTTTTGCTCCCCTTATACACAGATTATCTCTAAAGTCTCAACCAGAAAAGTCCTTATGATGACATAAAGATAAGCAATGGAAATGAAAGTGCTCTTTTGCTACAAAATTTTAATAAAATGATGACATATTATATTTCATAAAAATTATTCTCCAAAGTAGAATTATTCTACCTTGACAAAGGAATATTAAATATTAATCTACATAATTTTAAAATATATAGAATTTCCCCTTGGCAATGGCAGATACCTGGTGTCAGACCAATCAATGCTCCTGCAGGCAACTATAAACTGTGGAAAAATATTGAAAATATAAAGAATAATTATCTGAATATATTAGAGAGCAACCAAAACATGTTAAAACTGCAGAGGCATTCACAATTAGAAAAGGAGTAACACTAAGTTTTTGATTTTTCAAAGATTCTCTCCTGAGGATAGGTTCTGGTCAACTCCATACGGGGCAGCTTAAACTCATGTGCAATTCCACAGCCTTGCTGGCGTGAATGTCCAGAGAACAGATTTCAGTCTACCTTGGCAGCTGTAAAGTGAGGTGGTAATATTGGAAAGAGCAATTCCAGAGAAGGAGAGCCCCAAAATCTGTGTGTAAATTTTGCCCACATTTCTAGCTGATTAAAGAAATATAGCAAGAGCATGACAGATGCCACACATGCTAAAATAACTTAAAATACATTTTGGTTCCTGCCCTCTGCAGAAAAGTTAGTTTGGAATATATGTCCAGCCAAGTCAACTTCCTGCAAAACAGCAACAACAAACAAAAAACTCCACTGTTCAAAAGATTATAGGGGGTCAGCCCATGGCCGAGTGGTTAGGGTTGTGTGCTCCACTTTGGTGGCCCAGGGTCTGCTGGTTCAGATCCTGGGCATGGACCTATGCACCACTTGTCAAGCCATGCTGTGGCAGCATCCCACATAGAAGAACTATAATGGCCTATGACTAGGATATACAACTATGTACTGGGGCTTTAGGGAGAAAAAAAGGGAAAAACAGGAAGATTGGCAACAGATGTTAGCTCAGGGCCAATCTTCAAAAGAGAAAAAAGAGAATATAATAGAATCAAGGTTTTCTACATTTCATTTTTGGTGTCTAGAATAAAATACAAAATTATTAGGCATATGAAGACACAGGAAAAAGGTTCCACGCCCAGGTAAAAGAATCAATGAGTGGAGACTGACTCAGAGACAACACAGATCTTGAAATTAGTAGACAATTCTTTAAAATAGCTGTAATTACTACATCCACAGACTTAATAGAAAATGTACTTAGGGCGCCAGCCCTATGGCTGAGTGGTTAAGTTCACGTGCTCTGCTTCAGCAGCCCAGGGTTTGCTGGTTCAGATCCTGGGCATGGACCTATGCACCACTCATCAGGCCATGCTGTGGTGGCATCCCACATAGAACTAGAATAACCTGCAACAGGGATACACAACTATGTAGAGGGGCTTTGGGGAGAAAAAAAAAAGACAAAAATTGTTAATAGATGTTAGCTCAGGGTCAATCTTCCTCAAAAAAAAAAAAAAGAAAGTATGCTTAATGAATAAACTTACAGGCAATTTCAACACATAGAGACATTAGAAGTGGATTTTATAAAACTGAAAATTAAAATATCTAAACAAAAACTTAGGTGGAATAACAGCCAACTTTAGACAAAAGAAGAAATAGCCATTCACTTGAAGATAGATCAATAGAAATTATCCAATCAAAAAGGGAGAAAAAATTATTGAAAGAAAATGAACAGAGCTCCAATGATCTGTGGGACTGTATGAAAAAGTCTAAAATACATATAATGGGGGTACCAGAAAAAGAAGAGTGAGGGAATGGGACAGAACTAATATTCGAAGGAATAAAGACCAAAAGTACCTTAAATTCAGGAAAATGTATAAATATATAGAATCAAGAAGCTCAGAGAACCTGAAGAAAGATAAAAAGAAAATAACATCATGTTCAAAACGTTAAAAACAAAAGTGACAAGAAAACCTCCAAAGGAGATAGAAAAAAATAATATATTAGAAATGTGCAATGCAGCAACATAAATTGACACAGATCAGAAAAAATGGAGTAGAGGGAGATCTTTAATGAGCTTAAAGAAAAACAAAAACCTGTCAACCAGAATTTGATTCTATATCCAGAAAAATATTCTTCCATAAGACAGATGAAGTGAAGATATATTCTGAAAATGGAACTAAATACTAAGAAAATCTGTTACATACAGACCTGTACAACATGAACTGCTAAAGAAAATTCTTCCAGATGAAGAGCAGTGAGTCCAGATGGCAGACCTTCAGGTATAAACAGAGAACAGAGAAAATTGCAAATGAAATAACTATTTCCTCTTAATATCTTTCACAGAAATATAACTGATTACAGCAAAAAAAATATAACATTTTGTTACAGGATTTTGAACATATTTAGATATAATACCAATGAAAACTATAACATAGAGTATGGTGTGGAAAATAGACCTATCCAAGCACAATATCCTCATATTTTGTGTGAAGCAGTAGAATATTAACTCTAAAGAGATGGCAAAAACTTAAGGATATGTGTTGTAATCACTAGAGCAACCACTAAAATATTATTTTAAGAAGTATATCTAAAAGCTAATTGATATTAATATGTAATGTTAACATATACTGAATTAACTCAAAAGAATACAATAAAGAATGGAAGAACAAAAATATGTTGGGAAAAGAGAAGACAAATATTAAAATGGTTGTCAAAAATATCACTATTAATAATATTAAATATAAAAGGATCAATTATCCCAATTAAAAGTCAGTGATTTTCAGATTGTACAAAAAAATAAGGCCAATGTTATTAGTTTTACAAAAGATACATGTTATGAAGATACAGTTTGGTTGAAAATAATTGCTGGGGTAAGATGTGTCATGCAAACAGTAAGCATAAGTCCTGAGTGGCTGCATTAATTATGAATAAGGTAAAATTCAAGACAGAAAATATCAGCAGAAATAAAAAGGGATGTTTCATAATGATAATTATAAATGCGTTTCTTCCTGATGGCAGAGCTTCAAAACACATGAAGGAAAATACTGCAAGATTAAAGGGAGAAATAAATAAATATACAATAAAATTTAGCGATATCATAAAAAAAAACCTTTCTTCTTATGATTAAGAACAACTACAAAATGTCTATGGCTAACATCATTCTTAATTGTGAGAAACCAGAATATTTTATGACAAGATCAAGAACAAGGCAATGATATTCCTTCTCACCACTCCTTTTCGACATTGTACCGGAAGTTCTAGTTAATGCAATGACAAGAAAATGAAATAAAAGGTATAATGATTAGGAAGAAAGACATAAAACTGTCTTTGTTTACAGATAACACAATTGTCTATGTCAAAACTCTGAAAGAATTGACAAAAAACTACTGAAACTAAGTGATTATAGTGATTAAATGATTATAGCAATGTTGCCAGATGCATGTTTAATATACAAAAGTCAATTGCTTTCCTGTATACCCACAATGAGCAACTGAAAATTGAAATTCAAAAACAATGCCGTTTACATTAGCACCCCCAAAATGAAATATTTATGTATAAACCTAACAAAAATATGTACAAAATTTGTACAAGAAAAACTACAAAACTATGACGAAAAAAATCAGACTAAATAAATGGAGAGAGATTCCACTTTAATAGATAGACTCAATGTTTTGAATCTATCAGTTCTTCCCAACTTGGTCTATAGATTCAATGCAATTCCACTCAAAATCCCAGCAAGTCATTTTGTGGATATCAGCAAACTGATTCTAGCATTTATATGGAGAAGCAAAAGACCCAGAATAGCCAACACGATATTGAAGGAGAATAACAAAGTCAAAGGACTGTCACTAACCAACTTAAAGACTTACTATAGGGCTGTGGTAATTAATAGAGTGTGGCGTTGGTGAAAGAAAAGAGAAATAGATCAGCAAATTGAATAAAGATCCCAGAAATAGATCTATACAAATACAGTCACCTGCTCCTTGACAAAGAAGCGAAAGCTATTCAGTGGAGAAAGGATAAAATTTTCAACAGATGGTGCTGAAACAACTATACATCCATATGCAAAAAACATAATAATAATAACCTAGATACATTTCTTACACTTTTCACAAAAATTAAATCTAAATGGATTACAGACCTAAATGTAAAATGCAAACTACAAAACTCTTAGAAGTTAATATAGGAGATAACTTTAAGTACCTTAGGTTTGGCAATGACATTTTACATAACGCAAGATGAGCACAATCCATGAAACAAAGAATTGACAAATTGGACTTCATTCAAATTGAAAACTTCTGTTCTGTGAAAGACATTGTTAACAGAATGGGAAATGAGAAGACAAGGCATAGACTTAGAGAATATGTTTGCAACTACATACGTACGATAAAGGAATTGGTATTCAAAATATACAAATAACTCTTAAAAACTCAATAATAAGAAAATAAACAACTTGATCAAAAAATGGGCAAAAGATCTGAAAAGACACCTCATCAAAGAAAATAGACATATAGTAAATAAGCACAAAAAAAGGTTCAACACCATATGTCATTAGGAAATTACAGAATAAAACAACAGTGTGATACAACTACGCAGGTGTTAGAATGGCTAAAATCAAAAACATTCTGGTGAGGGGGTGGAGCAACAGGAATGCTCACTCATTACTCGAGGGAATGCAAAATGGTGCAGTCATTTCAGAAGACAATTCGGCAGTTTCCTTTAAAACTAAACATGCTGTTACCATATGATCTAGTCGTTGTGATTCTTTGTGTTTATCCAAATGAATTGAAAACAGCTTTATTCCAAATTGGCAAAACTTTAAAGCAACCGAAATGTCCTCCAGTAACTGAATGGTTAAATAAGTTGTTGTAGACCCACAGAATGGAATATTATTGAGTGCTAAAAAAAAAATGAGCTATAAAGCCATGAAAAGGTGTGGAGGAAACTTCAATGCATATGACTAAATGAAGAAAGACAATCTGGAAAGGCTACATACTTTATGATTACAACTATGGCATTCTGGAAAAGGTAAACCTATGGATATATTAAAAAGGTCAGTGGTTTCCAGGGGTTTTGGGAGCTAGAGTAAGGAATAGGTGAAGCACGGGGGAATTTTAAGACAGTGAAACTATTTTGAATGATACTATAATGTTTAATAGATGTAATTATTCATTTGTCAAAACTCATAGACTATATAACATCAAGAGTGAACTGGTTTATAGCAGCTTAAATATTCTGTATAGTACCATAATGATGAATACGTTATTATACATCTCCCAAACCAATAGAATGTATGACACCAAGAATGAACCATAATGCAAACTATGGACTCTTGGTAATTATGCTATGTCAATGTAGTTTGATCAGTTTTAAAAAATGTACCACTGTGATGGTGGAAGTTGATAATTTGGGGAGGCTATGATTGTGTGGGGGGGGCAGAGGAATATGAAAAATCTCTTTACCTTACCACCAATTTTACTGTGAACCTTAAACTGATCTAAAAAAATTATCTTTTCTTTTGGTGAGGAAGATTGTCTCTGAGCTAACATCTGTGCCAATCTTCCCCTATTTTTTTGCAGAAGAGATGCCACCACAGCATCCTTGATGAGTGGTGTGTTGGTCTGCACCAGGAATCCGAACCCACAAACCCTGGGCTGGTGAAATGGGCGTGCAAACTTAACTACTACACCACTGGTCCAACCCCCAAATTGTCTTAATTTTAAAAAGATGAGCAGTAGTCTAAACTATGGACCTTAGTTCATAATAATATATTAATATTGTCTAATAAATTTTAACAAATATACCACTGCACTAATGCAAGTTATCAATAATAAGATAAAGTGAGGGAAGGGATATATAGGTAATCTTTGTACATTCCACTCAATTTTTCTATAAACCCAAAACTGCTTTCAAAATGTCTACTAATAAAAAAAATTAATGAAGTATTGATTTATGCTACAGCATGAATGGAATTTGAAAGCATTTTACTAAGTGAATGAAGCCAGCAAAAAAAGACCATACTTTGTATGATTTAATTTATACAAAGCTTCTGGAATAGACAATTCTACACAGACAGAAAGTAAAATAGTGGCTGCCCAAGAACGTGTATAAGGGGGGTGAGAATGGAGATTGACAGCTAATAAGTATGAAGGTATTTTGAGAGGTGATAAAAGTCTTCTAAGTTTGATGGTGTATATGGTTGCACCACTCTGCAAATACTAAAAACCAAAGAATTTTGCACTTCATATCTCAATAAAGGTTTTGTATAAAAAAGTCAAAGGACCTGGAATAGCTAAAACCAGTTGAAAAATAACAAATTTGGATAACTTAAATTGCCAGAATTATAAATACAAAATAACTTTACAGTTATCAACACCGTGTGGAATTGGTGTAAGAAAACAAAACAGATCAATGAAATATGAGAGAGTCCAGAAGTGGACTCATACATATAATGCAAGAGATGGTCAACACAGTCACCAAGACAAATCAGTAAGAAAAGGATAAACTTTTTGACAAAACCTATTGCAAAAGTTGAATAGGTCCATGTCAAATTAAAAAAAAAAAAAAAACTTCAGCAATACTATGTACCAGGCACAAAAAAAATAACTCTAAATGGCAAATGGACCAAAATGCCATCCCCCAAATTTTAAACCTTTTAAGCAAAGATTTCTTAAGTGGCACATGTAAAGCGTGAACTACATAAAAGACAAAATCAACACAGTGGGTTTCAGAAAAATTGAACACTTTTGCTGTTCAAAAGACATTGTTATGCAAATACAAAGTAAAAAATGCATAAGTCAAATATTTTTAAAAAATACATCCACCAAATGAACTACAAATATCTGCTAAACCACTTGTATGCTGACTAAATGAAGAACACTTACATTAACAACTCAATAATAATAGAGGCAACATTTTTGTGTGTGTGTGTGGGGAAGACTGGCTCTGAGCTAACATCCATTGCTGATCTTCCTCCATTTTTATGTGGGATGCCGCCACAGCGTGGCTTGACGAGCAGTGCTAGGTCCATACCTGGGATCCGAACCAGTGAACCCTGGGCCACCGAAGCAGAGAATGCGAACTTAACCACTATGCCCACCAGGCTGATCTCAACATTTTAAAAAAATATATGAAAGATCTGAACAGAAACATTTCAAAAGATATGCAGATGGTAATGAAGCACAAGAAAGATACTCTACTTCTAGGGAGAGCAAACTATGGCTCTTGGGCCAAATACGGCCTATTTTTATAAAGTCGTATTGGTACACAGTAAACCTCATTTGTTTACTTATTGATGATGACTGTTTTTGTACTACAGTTGCAGAGTTGTGTATTTGCACAAGAGGCCTTGTGACTCCCAAGGCTAAAAATATTTACTATCTGGATGTTTACAGAAAATGTTTGCTGACTCGTGTTTACACCGCTGCTCAGAAGGAAAATACATATTAAAAAAATTAGACGCCACTTCACACCCCCTAAAATAATGAAAGCTAAAAACAACTGACCATACCATGTGGTGGCAAGGTTATAGAACAAATGGAACTATCAAAGACTGTTAACGGAAAGAAAAAGTTGCACAATTATTTTGGGAAACAGTTGGCCCACTTTTTATCTATTACGTTTATTTTGAAATAATTTAAGGCTTACAGAAAGTTGCAAAATTGTACAGAGTTCCTGCGTGCTCTTCATATAGCTTTCCCTAATAACATCTTAAAAATCATAGCATATTATTAAAACCAGGACATTGACATTTGTACAGTGCTAATAAATAAACTACAAAGCTTATTCAGATTTTACCACTTTGTTGTAGTTGCTGGCGTATACAGGGATAGACGGCATATGCAGGGATAGACGGCATAATAAAATTAATTCCAAATATTCAAAGCAGATAATAATGGCAAGATTGTGCTGAATTTTACAGAGGATTTTTAGGGTTTCCTCTCTACCGTGATGACTGGAGAAGAAGTCTAGGAAAGGAGAGGTATTTGCCCCCTCTCCCTGGCTAGCTCTTGAACAATGTTGATAAATAGGCAACTTTATTCCACATTTGCATGTCCTTGTTGATGCACTTGAGGATTATTGGGGCAGTCAAGAGTCGCAATAATTTCCCAAGCCCTTTTTCACCTGGCTAACAGGAGCAAAATCTTTCAAAGAGTTCTTCGTCCCACTGTGCTGACCACTTCCTGAGGCCAAGTAACGTGTTGAGAGACCAGGTCGTCTCATGGTCTTAGGTTGGGCTCTGTAATGCTTCACTCCTCATACCTATTGGGGAATATAACATTTAAATGTGTAAAGTCTTTCTAGGCCCTTGTTAGTATACTTGAGGATTTATTTAAAAAGTTGATGTTATATAAAGTATGTGGTCCTCTCGTCATGCAAGATAATAGGGATTTAAATTCTTGGTCTTTTTCTACACCCATGAGCTCACACACAGACGTAAGAACATTTCGTATTTATATGTACATACAGACTTTGTTTTCTTTCTCTTCTTTTTCTTAGTCCAAAAAATTGAATAATGATTTGCCTGCCATTTTTAATTCTTTTTTCACATTGTGAACTCATTCCATGTTAATGAATGTCTCTGCCACCAAACTTAATTGCTAGATTATTTTCAAGTGCAAGGAAGTATCTTTTTGTTTGACCAATCCCATAATATTGGCAATCTGTTTCTAATTTTTCACAATTATGATTAATTCTATGAAAACTATTTTGTATGTTTTTGGGTTTCTTTTTGTGCGTGTGTGTGAGGAAGATTGGCCCTGAGCTAACATCTGTGTCAATCTTCCTCTATTTTATGTGGGATGCCTCCACGGAGTGGCTTCATGAGTGGTGCTAGGTCCACACTGCAATCTGAACCCGTGAACCTCGGGCCACTGAAGAGGAGTGCATGCACTCAATCACTACGTCACCAGGCTGGCCCCCTATTTTGTATGTTTACTCTTTATAATCTTATCAAATAATTTTCTTATGATCAATTTCTTGAAGTGATATTCCTGGGTTAAACAGTATACTTTATTTTCTTTGCTTCATCCTGTAAGAACAGCTCTAAAAAGGCTCTACCATTTTAGATTGCCACCAAAGTATAGGACTATACTTAGTTCAACATATAGACTCTCACCAATACTGTTCTTTATAATCTATTCAGCCTTTGGTTTTTTGATGGTAGAAAATCATACTCAATGTTGTTTGATATGCATGCTGTTGATTACTATGAAAGAGAATCAAATTTTTATATGTTTATTGGTCATTTGTATTTCTTCTTTGTTAAATTGTCCATAGTATTTCCTTATTTTTCTATTAGGATGATCCAATCTTTATTGATTTGTAGGGAATATGGAAATGATTAATATATTAAAAAATTGGTTAAAATATATATTGCCAATAATTTTTTCTCATTTGTCTTTTAAAAAATATGTTTATGAAGGTTTCTTCAGGTTGGATTTTTTCATACAAAAGTTTTTTCACACACATCCAATCATCTTTACCTTTATGATGCCTTTTCTACAGTTTTCCATAAATATATATATGTATATATGTGAGTGCAATATACACACACACATACATACATGTAAATTAATGTGGAATTTAAAATAGTGTTGATTAGATAAAATCCCCAATATCCAACTTCACATTTAATGTTAAAAGAAAAATATTCATTTTCTCCTTTTGTTTTCTTGAGATAACACTGATTTATAACATTATTTCAGATGTATATCATTGTATTTCAACTTCTGTATAGATTACATCGTGTTCACCACCAAAAGTCTAGTTTCTGTCTGTCACTGTACAAATGTCCCCCTTTACTCCTTTCACCCTTCCCCCACCCCGCTTCCCCTCTGGTAACCACAATTCTGTTCTCTGTATCTATGTGTTTGTTTGTTTGCTATTGTTGTTGTTTTATCTTCTACATATTAGTGAAATCATATGCTATTTGTCTTTTCCCTTCTGATTTATTTTGCTTAGCCTAATACCATCCGGGACCATCCATGTTGTCACAAATAACAAGATTTTTTGTTTTTTTACTGCTGAGTAGTATTCCAATATACATATATATCATATCACATCTTTTTTTATCCATTCGTCTGTCAGTGGGGCTTAGTTTGTTTCCAAGTCTCAGCTATTGTAAATAATGCTGCAATGAACAGAGAAGTGCAAATACCTTTCCCAATTAGTGTTTTCATGGTCTTTGGATAAATACCCAGAAACGGCATAGCTGGATCATATGGTAGTTCTATTCTTAATTTTTTGAGGTATCCCCATAGTGTTTTCCATAGTGGCTGCAGCAATTTACATTCCCACCAGCAGTTTATGAGGGTTCCCTTTTCTCCACATCCTTTACAACACATTATTTCTTGTCTTTTTAATAATAGCCATTCTAACAGGCATGAGGTGATATCCCATTGTAGTTTTGATTTGCATTTTCCTAATAATTAGTGATGTTGAACATCTTTTCACGTGCCTATTGGCCATCTGTATATCTTCTTTAGAAAAACGTCTGTTCATATCCTCTATTTTTTTAATTGGGTTGCTTGTTTTGTTGAGTTACGTGAGTTCCTTATATAGTTTGGATAGCAACACCTTATTGGATATATGATTTGCAAATATCTTTTCCCAATTGTGAGGTTGTCTTTTCACTTTGTTGATGATTTCCTTTGCCATGCAGAAGCTTTTTAGTCTGACGGAGCCATATTTGTTTAGTTTTTCTTTTCTTTCTTTTACCTGGTATGATATATCCAAAAATAATATTGCTAAGACTGATGTCAAAGAGTGTGTTGCCTATTTTTCTTCTAGTTTTATGTTTTCAGGTCTAACATTCAAGTATTTAAACCATTTTAAGTTCATTTTTGTGTATGGTATAAGATAATGGTCTACTTTCAGTTTTTTGCATGTGGCTATCCAGTTTTCCCAACATTTGTTGAAGAGACTTTCCTGTCTTCATTGTATGTTCTTGGTTCCTTTGTCAAAAATTAGCTGTCCATAAATGTGTGGGTTTATTTCTGGGCTCTCAATTCTGTTCCATTGATCTGTGTGTCTGTTTTTGTGCCAGTACCATGCTGTTTTGGTTACTATAGCTTTGTAGTATATTTTGAAATCAGGGAGTGTGATGTCTCTAGCTTTGTTCTTTTTCTCAGGATTGCTTTGGCTATTTGGGGTCTTTTGTTGTTCCATGTAAATTTTAAGATTGCTTGTTTCATTTTTGTGAAAAATGTCATTGGGATTCTGATAGGGATTGCATTGAATCTGCAGAATATAACATGGATATTTCAACTATGTTAATTCTTTCAATCCAAGAGCATGGGATATCTTTCTATTTCTTTGTGTCTTCAATTTCTTGCAACGATGTTTTATAGTTTTCAGTGTACAGCTCTTTTACCTCCTTGTTTAAATTTATTCCTAAGTATTTTATTCTTTTTCTTAAAAATGTAAATGGAACTGTATTCTTGATTTCTCTTTCTGCCGGTTTGTTGTTAATATATAGAAACACAACTAATTTTTGTATATTGATTTTGTACCCTATAACTTTACTGTACTCATTTATTATTTCTAATGGTTTTTGGTGAATTTTTTAGAGTTTTTATTTATAAAATCATGTGCTCTGCAAATTATGATAGTTTTACTCCTTTCTTTCCAATTTGGATAACTTTTATTTCTTTTTCTGGCCTAATTGCTCTGGCTAGACTTCCAATACTATGCTGAATAACAGTGGTGAGAGTGGGAATCCTTGCTTTGTTCCTGTGCTTAGAGGAATAGCTTTCTGTTTTTCACCATTGGGTATGATTTTAGCTGTGGGTCTTTTGTACATGGCATTTTTTGTACCTTCATTATGTTGAGGTACTTTTCTTCTTCTATACCCATTTTATTCAGAGTTTTATTATAAATGGATGCTGAATCTTATCAAAATCTTTCTCTACATCTATTGAGATGATCATGTGATTTTTCTTCTTCATTTTGTAATATAGTGTATCCTGTTGATTGATTTCCAGATGTTGAACCATTCTTGCATCACCGGAATAAATCTCACTTAACTGTAGTTTATAATCCTTTTAACCTGTTGTTGTATTCAATTTTCTAATATTTTGTTGAAGATTTTTGCATCTATTTTTATTAGTGATATTGGCCTGTAATTTACTTTTTTTGTGTTGTCTTTGCCTGGTTTTGGTCTCAGGTGTCAGAGCAATGTTTGCCTAATAAAATAAACTAAAATTGTCCCCTCCTCTTCAATTCTTTGGAAGAGTTTAAGAAGAACAGACATTAAATCTTTGAATGTTTGGTAGAATTCACTGGAGAAGTCATCTCATCCTGGACTTTTGTTTTTTGGGAGGCTTTTGATTGCTATATCAATCTCCTTACTAGTCATCAGTCTATTCAGATTCTCTATTTTCTCTTGGTTAAATTTTGGAAAGTTGTCTAATTCTAATGATTTATCCATTTCTTCTGGGTTATCCAATTTGTTGAGATACAGCTTTTCATAGTATTCTCTCATAATTCTCTGTATTTCTGCGGTATCTGTTGTAATTTCTCCTCTTTTGTTTTTGATTTTATTTATTTGAGGCTTCTCTCTTCTTTTCTTAGTAAATTTAGCTAAAGTTTTGTCAATTTTTTAATCTTTTAAAAGAACCAGCTCTTAGTTTCATTGATCTTTTCTATTGTCTTTTTAGTCTCTATTTCATTTATTTCCACTCTGATTTTTATTATTTCCTTCCTTCTACTGACTTTGGGCTTTGTTTTGTCTGGGATCACCTAGGTCAGACGCTCCACCACTGTGGCAGGGGGAGGGGCAGCGTATGGAGGGAGGTGGGTTCACAGAGAACCACTTCTGCCGTTGCCGTTCACCTTGTGGTCAGAGGCACCTCTGTGATTAGGATTTTGGGGTTCTGTACATGCCTCCACTGCTGCTTCCAGGCTATGAGTTGCTGCCAGGGGTCTGGGATCATGGGGCTCCACCTCCATTGCTATTCTGTTCCCAGTGGCCACAGGTGCCACTGCGGCTGGTGGCCAGAGTTACACACATGCCTCCACTGCAGCCTACAGGGTTCTCTGGGGTTAGGGGCAGTTGGGCCAGCCACTTTGGCTGGGTATCCAGGATCTTGAGCATTGCTTCTGCTGTTCCCCGTTTAGCCTCCTCTATGTGCTCCAATCCACCCACCTTTGCATGTATTGATGCCTGAATCTTTTTGGCATCCTGGCATGTTGTGCAATATAGCTTTTGTTGTTTCATGAATGTTTTATTTGCTGTAGACTAAAGGGGAGAGACAAAGGGACCCTCATGCCACCATGATGATGATATTTCCAAAATATTCCTCTTTTCAAATGGCTAGTCACTTGTCCTAACTTGTCCTTTCTCTCATAGTCAGCCCACTCCCACGTTCATCCCTCCTAATTAAGTTATGTTACATGAATTTGCCAGGATTCTCCACACTTTCTATCCCTACCAGGCTTCAAGACAATGAGTTTAAGGATGGCTCCTTGAGTGTTTCTTCAATTTTTTTAAAATTGTAAAATATCTAACAAAAAGTATCCAAAGTTTGTGATACATTCTTAGCTACATTCATTATTTTTAAGGTGGAAAAGCATCCTTCATCAATGATATGGAAAGTCATACATTTCAAATACACAGTACCATTAAGTCCTTGAAGCTCTTGCCATATTGTGTTTCATTGCTCTGTTTGTGCCTACATGTTTGTCACAGTGTCTCAATTACTTGCTACTTTAAAATATATTATAATATCTAGTAGAACAAGTGTTTCTACATCAGTTTGCTTTTATAAAAAACACCATAGTATATCACACATTTATCCCTCCAGATACATTTTAGAAATATTTTTCAACATGTATTATAAAGTGAGAAGTTAAAGGAGGTTGAGAGCACCTGTGATTTTGATAGATAAAAGAAACAAAAATAAATTTAAAGAGAATTGACAATAAAATATTGAGATTTCCTACCCAAGAAACAAATGTATTTTGCCTTTTATTAACATTTCATTTTACGTCCTTCAATAGGATTTTATATTTGTTTTTGTATGGACCCTTGCTTAATACTTTATAATTTTATGCCTAGGTGTTTTTTATCTTTATTCTTGTTAGGATTAGGAACTAGATAATTTCTCCAATGTATTTTCTAAATGATGATTATTGGTTTATGATAAAAATATATCATTTATTCACTTGTAACTGGCCACCTCACCTAACTCTTATTATTTCTAATAGTTTCTCAATTGATTTTTAAATATTTCCTAAATGGCTAATCAAGTCATCAACAAATAATACTATTTTAACTTCTTTTCTTACATGCATTACATTTGCTTTTGTTTGATTAGTTCCATTGTCTCTAATTTCTAAGCCATGTTATAATAGTGAAAATAGACACATTTGCCTTGCTCATGAGATTGAAAGAATCATTTTTGTTTTACTATTAAGTATGAAGCTGGATATTGGTGATTTCATCTCCTTATGAATCTATGTTATGCTAAGGAAGGATCCTTCTGTTCTTATTTTTTTCACCACACATTGTTTATCAGAAATTGATTCTGAATTCAGTAAAATAGTTCTTAACTTTGATCAAGATAATATACTTTTTCTTTTATATATTACTATGAAAAATTATGTAAATATATATATTTTTTTAAAGATTGGAACCTAAGTTAACAACTGCTGCCAATATTTTTTTTTTTCTGCCGTTTCTGTCCAAATCCCCCCAATACATAGTTGTATATTTTAGTTGTGGGTCCTTTTAGTTGTGGCATATAGGATGCCACCTCACCGTGGCCTGAGGAGTGGTGCCATGTCTGCGCCCAGGATCCAAACCAGCGAAACCCCAGGCTGCCAAAGCGGAGCGCTCGAACTTAACCACTTGGCCTCGGGGCCCACCCTAAAATTATGTAAATATATATTCTAATGCAAAATAATGATTGAATTCCTGGGTTCAAGTCCATGTGTTTTATATTTTATATGAATCAAGATTCTATTTAGTAATGATTCATGATTTCATAGGTGAATCAGCTATTTTTTTTGTCATGCTTTGTGAGATTTTCACATCAAGATCATGCCAGATTAATACAGGAATTAGAAAGCATTTCCTTTACATTTATGCTATGGGAAATCTTAAATATTTAAGCTGTAAGATCCATAGGTCTTTTTGGGAGATACTTCTGTGGCATTATCTTTTATTTCTTCCTTGTTTGTCGATCCATTTAATTTTTCTAAGATATATATAACTTATTGTATATAAAATTCTATATAATATATACAACAGTATGTATGTATCCATAAATGTATATATTTATATTTATTTATGTATGTATTTATATTTATGTGTATATGTATTTACATTTATTTATGCATGTGAATATACATATAAATGCATATGGATAATAAATATAATATAGTGTATATTATATTTAATATAATATGTAAATATATAAATAATAAATATAAATATGTATATATCCATAAATATACATTTTTATATGTTATAATATATATTATATCATATACTATATATGAATAAAATATATGTATATCTTTTAAAAATTATGTGTGTATGCATATATAATATACATAAATTTCCAGCCCTTCAACTAAGGTTCTGAGATGCCACTGATCTCTTTCTCATATTATCATGCCATACCTCATCTTTATCACTCCAAATTAGAGTACCTTTGTTGAATTTGCCAGAACTTCTTAGACTTCCTACTCCTAACTTGCCACCACTCCTTCAAATAAGGGAGTTTAGTGCTGGTTTCCTGAATGTTCCTTCAATTCATTTCAAAGTGTAACATATCTGGCCAAAATCATTCAGATACTTTACAGTATGACAAACTCTATGCACTTAACATTCTTTTCGGAGTTGGCAAAGTCTCATTACCACGCCATGAATTTTTGCTTCTCTTAAGTCAATGTGCTTTGTTTGAGGAAGTGCTGCATGTTTTTTTTAATTTGCTTTGCATTACCCCATTTTTTTGGAAGTCAAAATATAAGCTTTTTTTGTCTTAACTCTGTAGATAAACTAACATAATTTGGAGTGTAGAATGCTCAAGCTTACATTCAAATTACAAGTGGACTACTGGAATCAGTAAGTGACAAGATATAAAAGACCTCATTCTTGTTATGGGTTTACATAGTTTGAGAGTGCGCAAGGTGCATATTATAGCATAATACCATGTTATACAATACTCATTACACAATCATCAGAAGACATTTTTGAGAGTCATATGTAAATAAATCAATGCTTATAAATATACACTAATTGTTTTCAGTAATATTGCATGGTGTTTTATGTGAAAAAAACAAGGAAGAAAGAGAAAATTTGATAGAAACCATTGAGATAATTTGAACTCCTCAGTAGTTCTAAAGAAGTGGGTGGAAGCAATTCATTTCTCTCTTGGAGACATTTTTAATTCGTATTTTGTGTCATCAAAACTTGAAGAAAGGTAATACAGGTTCTATTCAGTGTTACTATTATTACATCATTAAACAAAACCAACTTTTTTGGATCAAGACTGATGTTTTTCTTCCCAATTTTTCACCTACTTTCCAGATATCTCTATGCTTCTAGGGCTGTTATTAAAGGGAAAAAAGCAATCTACAAATTTCTTGCAGATAATTTTGAAGCACTATGATATTCTTTTTCAAGGGGATTAATAAAGGAGTCAATAAATATCAATGACCTAGATCATGTCACTGAAAATAAATTATAGAAATTTAAATATGTACAATTCTGTCAATCCTTCAGCAGAGGTCTGAATCCCAGAAATACAAAGAACATATAGAAGCAACAAGCTGAGAGAGGGTAAGTTACTGGAAACCATACTGACAAGAGTAGTTTCGTGAGCATGGGTCATGGATGTGTTGGTGGGAAATAATGGAAGTGAGTTTTCACTATGAATGGAAAATCTTATCTTCTGTGTTCTTTTACCCCAAAAGACCAATGGAAGTAACAGCACTCTCTTCTAGAACATTCCAAAAGAGATCTTCAATTATAGCCAACATATGCACTTAGTGTTTGTTGGGAGCTTTGCTGAGACGTCCATTAGATTTGATTGTGTACTTCAATACGTCTCCCTTACAGTAAATTTTAAGCTATGAAAGTCAGCACCAGTAAGGTTGCCAATAAGCCAAAGGATCAGCAGACAGTATTTTAATGTTCAACCCAGTGACACCAAATAATTATTAAGGGTAAAATGATATTGTCCTTGCCAAATAGAAACTGTGAGTAATATATGATGCTTAAGATGATGGCCAGGAGTTTCCTCTGAAAATTCTCTGAAATTAACCATAAGTAACATACAGTATCCTTGAG
Source organism: Equus asinus (assembly GCF_041296235.1). Taxonomy (NCBI): domain Eukaryota; kingdom Metazoa; phylum Chordata; class Mammalia; order Perissodactyla; family Equidae; genus Equus; species Equus asinus. Next base: position 74,046,005 of record NC_091820.1, read on the forward strand.
AAGTCAGAGTTCATGATTGTTTTTTAAGTGGAATATAGTGCTCCTGAAAGAGCCAACACTTGTTTTCAGCTATCTGCAATTAAAATGTATAATTTACAAACTATTTTGATCTGATTTAGGGGTAATTTCCATGTACTTAATCAAGAAAGATTTAAATAATCTAAGTCTGTGATCACCTTTATTTCCGAAATCTTATCCTGTTCCATGTTTCTAAAAGATCCCTGAATTTCTGACCGGAGGTTCAAAAAGAATTATCACAACTGGATATTAGAGCTCAGAGTAAACTTAAAGACCACAGTGACACAGTGGAGTCACGCCAAAACCAAACAGTTTAAGGCCATAGAGAAGAAAAATCAAAAAGGTAGGATGCCAAAAACAAATATCTAGTTAAAAATTATCCCTAAATCAGCTTCGAATATGGAAGGGAGGAGCCAGGGTACACCACTTATACTCCCCTTTTATTAAGGTTAATATCCTATACATAAGTTGTTTCTGATATAAGTGGATGAACCAACAATGCAATTATAAAGAATAAGAGGGAAGAACAATACCGCAGTAATGGCAAAAAGGAAGGAAGTGAAAAGCCTACGTGTAAGCCAGATTTAACCAATAGAAATAGAGTTCATTAATTGGGAGAAACTGATCACAGCAGCTGAGAAATTAAATTCTGGAAAGCTATAAACGGACAGAGTGAAAACAAATGCATTTGAAATAACGGAAAAAAATGGAAGAACTGTAGGGAAAGAGGGAACCAGGAAGGGGGCGGGGAGGCACGGGGGGGGGGGGGGCAGAAGGGATGTGACGTCAGAAAGTCCGTTGGCTCCCAGCTGTTAGTAACGCTGTTTACCTGCTTGGGAAGCAAAAGGTGAGACTTCTCCTTCGAAGAAGGTCTGCGCATGCCTTCTTCACTGGCTTCACAGATCTACGTTAGTGCTAACTCAACTGTCTCTAATTCCCTAGATACTGAAGACTGGCCTCGTGAACATGGAGGCTGGTGAAGAAAGCCCAGGGGAGACCGACAGCCCGGCTCAAGGCGCCTCACTCACGTCGAATGATAGCAGTGATACGGATGACGATCTTGCCTCACTAGCCGGCAAGAGGAAGCGGAAAGGGTACTTTCCGCCCGAGGCAGTGAAGATCCTCCGTGATTGGCTGTATGAGCACCGGTTTAAGGTATACCCTTCACAGACAGAGAAGCGAATGCTGTCGGAACACAGCGGTTTGTCTCTCCTGCAGATCTCTAATTGGTTTAGCAAAGATCCCAGACGTGTTCTTCCGGAAGTGCTTAAAGATGCTGGAAACGATCCCAACCAGATCACCATGTACCAGCAAAAAGACAAGACTGCTGATGTGACCGACCATCCAGACGTGGATCCATCTATGCAGGCCAAGTCAGGGCCCAAAGATCCAGACAAGATGCAATGCCAGCCCCTGAGGCCCCTGCCAGTGGACCAGGAGTCAGGGGAGAAGCTGCTGGATCCAGAGTTGGCCCCAGACCAAAAGCTTGCCCCAGAGGCCCAGCCAAATATGAAGGTCAAGTTTTCCGCCAGCGGGCCCTTGGTTGTGTCTTCTTGCCAACCTGTATCGGCAGAGGAGTGCAAGGATTTCAGCAACTTCCAACTGCTGGTGGAGGCAGCCTTACAAAAGGCTGCTGAACTGGAGCTTCAGAAGCAGCAAGAGCCCAATCCATAATTTCCCATGGCCCTAAAAAACCAAAGTAGGCAATCCCTTGTCTACTGTGGTAGATCCACTCATCCTCCCACAACTAATTTATAGTTTTACCTTCTATAGAGACGTTTTTTCTTCTAGGGGTTTTATGAGAACCTTTGGTACATATTGAGACACAATTCTGCCAGATATTTCAGTGTTTCTACATGGAAAGTCCTAACATCATGGTTAACAATACAGCAAAGATCTCTACTTCTTCTGCTTCCTCCTGAATTTAAAAGTTTCATGCAATCAGACCAATAGATCTGAGACTGGACACAGGGCTGAGACTGCTTCAGAGGATGTTTTGGCTTTCCTAACTAGACTTTGTGGTCCCAGGGCTGCTACAGATACCAAGTCACCCCTCTTTCTCCCTCTCTCTTTAACTTTCTTTCTTTATTACCATGGATGATGGAAAAGAAAGGCTCTATTAAAGATGGTTGTAACAGCACTGGCCTCATTTTTGCAGTTTCTGTGAAATGTTTAACTTTATGTTTTCCTTTGTACAATTTATTGGCAATCTTAAGGAGCAGCTAATTTCTGCAGGGGGATAAGCATGAGAGCCAAAATACAGTGAATTTATAAACGTATTGCAGATAAGTGTGAACTCTTATTTGGGGTAACAGTGAAAAGTATGTGGTAAAGATAAGGAAATTCCAAATGGTAATTTTCTGCTGTTGCTGTTGGATAGTTGGTTTTAGAGAATAGATTTTATTAGTTTTAATTCTCTGCATTGGAAGAAAAAGGTAATGACAACAAAAAATAAAAAGCAGAAAAACTGACCAAAAGTTCTCCAGAAGAAACAGAACCAGAGAAAGATAATTTTAAAATAAAGAAAAAAATGAATCCATCTTTAACATTTTGTGAGCAAAACAGAAAGTAGAATCAAGTTGTTTTTGTTTGATTTTGCCTTTTTACTACATTTTTTTTATTTTTTCCTTTTTAACATCTTTGGATTGGTAGGGGTGGAAGTGAGAATGACAAAAATTTCAGGCACCCTCCACTTGGAAACAATCTTGTTGTCCTGTAAAGGAGGCTCTTTCCACTGCCTCAAGTAAAGGCAGATTTTTCAGTAGGAACAGAGAGCTGTTCTTCCGGAAAGCTGTAGTTTAGCTTCTTTAATCTTAGCTAAAACTTGAGTAATCTGGGGTTAGAAATTGGCCTCTAACTTCGGCTCGGTTTCTACTCCTGCCCTGAAATGAAATAGACCATATTTTCTCTCTACTTTTAGGCCCTTTTGTCCTATTGCTCTCTAATTATGGGAGATTTCCAATACAGGACACCCTACCTTCTTTAAACATCTTAAGAAACAATAATCAGAAGTTATTACTCTGGACATTATAATCTTGCATTTCCCCAGGAAGGAAACAGGCCCGCACTCCCAAACTGCTGGTACTGAAACAGACTAAAGTGAGTTGAAGTTTCTAAAGTATACATGGATTCAGGGGGATTTAGGAGGAGGAAGAGGGCAAGAATATTTGTTGTGTCCTTATTGAGGAAGGCCCCTAAATGCTCAGTGAAGCTTCCATACCGTTTTTTCTTATAGTCCCTCGTGTGGGCCATTTTCTCCAGATGGAGGCATAAGAGACTCTTATTGGAGGAAAGGAAGCTTGTTATCTGGGTGGGAAGATTGCTAGGCTCAATCTATACGATCCTGGACCCTTCCTCCTCTGTATTCTCATTTTTATGTCTGAGAGGTATTGGGACCCCTTAGGCTTTTCACTGGCTCAGTGGAAAATGAACTGTTATTGCAACTTGACTGCTGGGGTCTGGAAAAGGAAGTTCTTCTTGTCTCTGAGCCTGAGTCCACCTGGATTGTGGTGGGATGATAGTTGTAGAATCTGTTCTAAGGGGAATATGTTGGGATGACAGTGGTATTCTCCCCTTTTCATCGTGCACTTTGTAATGGTGCACATTGTATGCAATAGAGGTGGTGTGGTTTTCATTGCATTATGTGGGAAGAAAGTAGGGGGAACTGTTCTTCGGTTTCTGCCTTAGTTTTTTTTGTGCTACAAACATGAGGAAGAAGCATACTTTTTCAGGTATATTAAGAAAAATATAGGAAAGAAATTTTATTGTTGAAGTTTTTGTCAAATAGATTTTTTTATTTGATTTTAATATGAAAGGATGGCTCAGTGTCATTCCTCCAGACTTTAACCGCTCTGCAGTTACAGGTTCCCTCTTGCTCCTATTTTCTGGGAGTGGAGCTTAGAAAGCTTTAATCTACCGCACTCTGTGGAGAGAAATGGAAACATTTTCTAAAGAAACTGCATTTTTTTAAACTTAACCACCAATTCTGTGTTACTTGAGTTTCAGAACTATGCAAAACCTGACAGAAAGAATCAGTTTCTAACACCATGGTCTCATAGAAACAAAAAGGTGAAGGTAGCATTGAGAAAATAGCTTTATTGAGCTATTTTCTTGGATTTCTATTTGACATCAGATTTCTATTGATATTAGTGCACTGAGAAAAGTATATCGTAGAAAGATTTAGGATGAATGGGAAGTCCCTAGGGGATGGTTCTAACAAGGACTAAGGTATAATTGGTTATGAATGAAGTTACTCTGTTCAGTGTTTTTTCTCTGTCTCTCTGTCTCAGATGGTGTTGAAGTGAGACTCACCAATGTATACTCCAAGAATCTCATATTAAAAGTATCCTTATAGGGGCCAGCCCCGTGGCCGAGTGGTTGAGTTTGCATGCTCCACTTCAGTGGCCCAGGGTTTCGCTGGTTCGGATCCTGGGCGCAAACATGGCACTGCTTGTCAGGCCACATTGACGTGGCGTACCGTATGCCACAGCTAGAAGGACCTGCAACTAAAATATACAACTGTGTGCTGGGGGTATTTGGGATGAAAAAGCAGGAAAAAAAGAGTGGCAACAGTTGTTAGCTCAGGTGCCAATCTTCAAGAAAAAATATTTTAAAAGTATCCTTATAAATTGATGTCACATCAATGTGTTTTAATCCTCTGGTATAGGAGCACATTTCTAAACACTTTTGTCATAAAGGATATCTTCACCTTTGTGTTCTTTCACATCTCTCAAGAGCACAGTTTGCAATATCATGGTTTTTCCTTTAGCTTGCTTACATATGAAGTCTAGAATGCCTTGCACATTTTTTTATAATGTGCTCTGATATATGCAATGCATCTCTTTGAAGAGAAAACATGGGGGTAAGATTCTCCTGGATATTTTATTCTGTGAAGACTAAGACAAAGAATATATTCAGTCTATCTGCTAATCTCTCCAGCCAGCAAGGGCACACTTTGGTACCATGGTTGGTCCATTTCAGTATGTTTCCTTTAAGTCACTTCCTTAAAACATCTGTTTTTGGTATTCAAATATTTCCCAACATTTATTTTGCTCAATTTTAGCTACTATGTGACTTTATCATGGTTCAAGGACCTAGACACTTGTATCATTCTTTCTGAAAAATGCTTCTATATTTGTGTGTTTGTTGTTAAAAATACACCTAGACTTTTTTTGCTTTTTAACTTCATCATGCTAAAATAAGGGCAATAAAAGCAAGGTAAGGTGCTGGCCTGGTGGCGTAGTGGTTAAGTTTGTGTGCTCTGCTTTAGTGGCCTGGGGTTTGTGGGTTCGGATTCTGGGCACGGACCTACACACGACTCATCAAGCCATACTGTGGCAGCATCCCACATACAAAATAGAGGAAGACTGGCACAGATGTTAGCTCAGCAACAATCTTCCTCAAGCAAAAAGAGAAAGATTGGCAACAGATGTTAGCTCAGGGCCAATCTTCCTCACTAAAAAAAGAGCATGGTGAGCGTGGATTTAACCACCAACTCTCAGAATGTTAGAAAGAAGTCACATCCTTTGGAGCAGATAAGAAGCAAACTGTTGGTAGATCCAGGAATGTGATCTTTTACATAAGAAGGCATATAATTATATTCAACTTTTTAAGTAGTTATGGATGATAGCTTTGTACTTTTAGAACTTCAGGAATTGGCACATGCTAAAACGTAATCAAAAAGGACTTTTAAAAAATCATAAATGACTAAGCCAAGATCAATTTTAAAGGAAAGCTTAAAATTCACTGGCAGAAACCATTAAAGATGAAATCCATGAGGTCAACTATAACCTTTCACAATATAGTTTTTGCTACTACTTGTACAGGTGGAATGCCAGGCTCCATCATCTGTAAACCTAACCAAGAATGGCTCTTAATGCTTTCTATAAAATGCACATTGGAAATGTGATAAACATATTTTAGCACATCTCTTGTATTTGGACTTTTTTGCTAATTTTCATTTTCAATGATGTTTTCATTTTGTTTTAACCATTCTTATTAGCTCAATGATACTGGTGCTATTTGGAGCTTTTAAGTTTGTATACTTTTATATGAAAAAGACAATAACAATGAGTAACCAATGTTTTTTTACTAGATATTCTAAATGTTGCAACCCGCAACTCCTTGTTATACTAATGTATAACAAATGATCTTTATGGGACACTTACTCATATATACATAACAGAGAGATTTCAGATATTAAAATCTTGACTAGACATTAGTAAGTACCTTGGCTCACTATATAATATGATGAAAATTTTTATTAGTTGTTATTATTAGTTATTATTATTACTATCATTTTGAAAGTGCTAAAGTTCTTTTCTTATTATCCCCAAAATAGCCTAAAGAATCCTAAAGTTCTCTCTTTAGCTTTTAAGGATATAATATAGAAAGAGTTGAACAAGGAAGTATTGAAATCAGTGATAATTTTTATAAAATATATCAAAGAATAAAAATGCCTTTCGTGCATGCTACTGTAAGTTTTTTTTGAGGAAGATTAGCCCTGAGCTAACATCTGCCACCAATATTCCTCTTTTTGCTGAGGAAGAGTGGCCCTGAGCTAACATCCATGCCCATCTTCCTCTGTTTTATATGTGAGATGCCTGCCACAGCATGGCTTGATAAGCAGTGTGTGGGTCTGCGCCCAGGATCTGAACCAGTGAACCCCGGGCCGCTGAAGCAGAGCACATGAACTTAACCACTATGCAACCAGGCCAGCCCCTGTAAATTTAATGTAAAGCACTTATATTAACATTAATTGTTAATTCCATGTCATTATATAAACTTTCACTGTTTTACCCTTAAAGAAAGATACTTGTGGTTATCTGAATTTTTACCGGTTTATCGAGTTCTGCACAATATGCTTATGAGAACTTTGAAGAATGTTAATAAGAGTCTAAAATAACACAAACAAAATGCTTTATTAAACGGAATGGCATGCAAAACTGTTAAGTAGTTTATTAATAGAAATATCTAAGTTCATGTTAGAAATGCGTCTACAAGTTCTTCTTTACCCACCACACATTAAGTAGAATTTACTAAAGAAAAAGACAGTAATGTTGTGTTTGAATGGTGTCAGGTGTGTGTGTGTTAGAGAAAGAGGGAATGAGAGTGAGAGAGAGAATGAGGGAGAGACTCTAAGAACCCAACAAGAGGACAAGCTTTACTTCCAAGTCACTGTAGTGTGTTAGTAGAATTTTCACAATGAAAGATGTTCAGTTAATAAGGTGCTTGTGAGATTTTTACACCCTTGGGGTATTTCATAAAAATCTTACAAAGGCCTTTGGCCTTCAATAAGTAAAATGATTACAAGCATTCAAGAAAAATATATCTATATTTTGAAGTACCAGGAGACTCTAGAGGCAGCTGTCATGAACATATATGGATCTCAGAAAATATTCTAAAAGTTACTTTTCCTCTATAAATATTATATGATTTTAAAAGAAAAAGGTCAGAATTTTGTTTGCTCAAGTGACAAATTGGATACAAGAAACTAGGAAATTAACTTAAAGTGTTAACTACAGCATAGGCAAAGTATAAACATATTAAGTCATTCGCTGTATAGAAAAATTTAGGGAAATTGTGTAGCTTTCCAGGAAAATTGCTATGAAATTTAATTACCTGTTCATAAATATGTGCCTCTGATGAGTCTTGTCTATACTTCAGACTTCACTATAATCATACTTAAAGTGAGACATAGCTCATTCTTCCCTGACATTCCAATATTCAAAGAATATAAGTGAAATTCATAATCATGCAGGTAATGAAATAGGTGGTCTATAAATCTCAGCCGCTTTCAGCTGACAAAGCTGAGCCTCTTCCCCTCTCCTGTCCATCACAGCAAATGCTATTCCAAACCTTTTTTAGTCATTGGGGATGGGAGTACATAATTATACTTTTGCCGTAAAACAAAAACCCCATGATTCGTCAGTTACTGTAACAACGACAGAGCTTCCATTATTTGAGTTGGTTCTTGTGAACATACAGCCTGTGTGTTTGAATGTGGAACACGTGCCACCCTGAATGTATTACCTGTCACAACAGCTCCTCAGACTGGATAAATTATATTCCTCAGTTGGGTAGTACAAAGGTAATACTGTTGCCATATGTGGTGCCAAAGAGCTACTGCTGTGACAGGGTACATTATCGATGAGGTGTGTCTATGTGATGCCACTTGTCTTCTTCCTCTACAGAAATTGCATCCCTGCAAAGTTTGTAGGGTTCCAGCATAAAGGCTTTGCCAGAGCTAGAAATTCTAATGTATATAAAAGCACCACGCCAAATTAGAGTAGGATTCCGTTGCAATCATCAGAAAGAGTCAGATTTTATAAAGGTACTCTAATCCTTATTACCAGCTCGTGAAGAGGTTTGTAGTGGAAGGATTAAAAAAAAACCTTCAAGTCTCAAGATGAAGAAAAGTTTTTGTTAAAGTACATTAGGCAACAAACATATTGAAAATTCACTCTTTTTGATTTACATTTCAAAATTATACTATTTAAAAATTACACTTGTTTTGCTGTGAACTGTTTTCTGGAGAAAGAAGAAAAAGCAATAACCAAATAACTCTTTATTGCTATCAGGTCATATATTAGGCCACACAAATATGGAGATATGATTATAAAAAACGAAGCCACTGAAGCATACCACGGAAGTCCTTCTCAAGTCTTATTGCCTCAGTAGTTTAAATAAAGAAATAAATAAGTAAATTTAATAATACGAGCTTCTATATGTTCTGGAGGAAGCCAACATAGTAAATATTTATCATAGGAAGGTGAGTACCAAGCAAGGACATCTCTAAATGCATTCAGATGAATAAAAAACATATTTTATTTTGTTTGATTTATTTATTTATTTTGAGGAAGATTAGCCCTGAGCTAACTGCTGTCAATCCTCCTCTTTTTGCTGAGGAAGACTGGCCCTCAGCTAACATCTGTGTCCATCTTCCTCTACTTTATACGTGGGATGCCCACCACAGCATGGCTTGCCAAGCAGTGCCATGTCCGCACCCAGGATCCGAACTGGCAAACCCCAAGCTGCCGAAGCAGAACGTGTGAACTTAACTGCTGCGCCACTGGGCTGGCCCCCCAAAAAACATATTTTAAAATAGCAATTTTAATTAAAAAAATCTAGCCTCTGAACCCTCTCAATGGACTAGATTCTAGACATAACTGCCCCCTTGCCAATTGCAGCAGCCCAATGTTTCACAAAGTTTCCAGAAAGAGGCTTGTCCTGAATTATGAAAAGTATAAGAAATGAATAAGATATTAATAACCTTTGAGGTATTTTAAAATTACCTTGCTTCGTCTCAATAATTAAACATAGACATATTAAATCAGCACCATAAGCCTGATGTACTTATGCTGGTGGTGGTTTTCTAACCTTGGTACTAGCTAAACTGACCAGTGTTCCTGCTCAATGTAACAAGTACTTCTAATTTTATGATAAAAAAACACATCGTGCATAAACCTTCTGCATTGTGTCATTGATCCAAAGATGGAAATAGAGAACGTAGGGGATCTAGTTATTTCTATTCTAACACTTAAATATATAGCTTCCTCTTTGTTACATATCCAAAATGAGATGTTACAATGCAACAATTTTCTGAAATTGGAGCTCATTATGGATCATTGAAAAATCTTTATATGCATGGGCTCCTCTAATCAAAAACAGCCTTTAATGTATATCCAGATGAATAACATAATTAACTCAATCGAAAACAGTTTTTATGTATTGATTGTCTACTTTATTCTTATGTCATATTCTAAATTATATCACCTCACAATGGTAAGTGCAGCATTATTAACACAAATACATAACCTGTTTAGTGCCTTCTCATAAGAAGGATGGAGTAGTAATAAAGTATTTATGCAAAGAACTACTACGTACCCTTAGAATGTGTTGTAAAATGTTCCTACCATTTCTGTCATATATGTCTGTTCAAAAGTTCAAAAGGAAATTTAAATCTTTTGAAATAAAAACCATTACTTTGGGCTTTAGTTCTGAATTATAGTATTTTTTTTTCTGATTTCTTCCACTTTTAGCCAGCACATGAGATAAATATTGAGTTACTCCCTATTATGGGCTTGTGTTCTTATAAGTATACAGATCATAATGGATTAAGGCCTCACTCTTTTGACTCGCTTAATCTTAATTACCTCTTTAAAGGCCCTGTCTCCATATACAATCACATTGGGAATTAGAGCTTCAACATACGAATTTTGGGGGAGACAAAATTCAATCCATAACACATGGTTATATATCACCAAGAACAGCTTGATCATAGTCATTAGAAAGAAATTCTATGTAGATAGATTAAGGGTGCAAGTAAGTAGAATGAAAGTATTGTCCAGAAAGGCTATTGTTTTATTCCTAGTTAGAATTGGGCCAGGGGAGAGTGGTACCAGCAAGATTATGGGGAAGAAGTTTTCAGTCCTCGCCTCCACACAAAAATACTGATTTTAACAATTACCCAAGGATGGGAATACATTTGTAGGAGCCTGGGAATCCAGCAGGGAGATCTCAACCCTCCATTGGAACAAAAAAAATCCAAGAATAGATACACTAGAGAAGTTAAGGACAGTTTCACTTTACCCATGTCACCTTTACCTGATGGTGGCACTGCTTAGTGCTAAGGGAGACCCCCTTGGCCCCTGATTTCTCTCATGGAGGAAAGTGAGAGTGTAGTAAGCACCCAGCTTCCCCAGCTGCTCAAGAGACCCACTTCTTTCATATCAAATTCAGAACACTAGAAACATTGTCATGGCTGAATAGTCTGGAGGAAACCAGGAGAAGAGGAAACTGGTAGGAACTCAAAGAACCAGGGCACAGAACTCAACAAAAGGCTATGGTTTACACAAAGCTCCCTGTGGACTCCACCAAGAGGCCTGACAACGAATTTTGTAGGACGTATCACCTTTTGACCATCCTAACTATCCCATGCAAGCCCCTAGCACTCTATGCACCACTCCTACCCATTGCCAGAGCCATGCACATGCCCCCATAGAAGGATGCACAAGTCTCTGTGGGTCATCCACAAGCATACACAGACAGCTGGTCCAACTCTGCTGAATCGGGAAAAGATGTATAACTTTGAATACATCAGGGTATTGCTTTAGGGAAAATAAACGGGAGGCTTTCAGCACTAGGCCTGGCTTTATGAGATCAAGAGAATGCATACAATACTAAAATTTTCCCCCAATAAGAAATGGAGGGAGGTGCTGTGGGTAACCATAGAAAAGGTCTGAGAGGTCCCCAGAATCCCAAGCTGGACTGACTGGTGAAGGCCTTTCTCTCCCAAAGCAAGTTAGCAACTACTAGAGGAGGTTATTGTTTCTTCAAATGCAAAGATAGCAACACAAGACTTCAAAAAACATGAAAAATCAAGGAAACGTGACATATTCATAATAAAATATGTTCTAGGTAGTGACAACAAAGAAATAGACATTTATGAATTGACTTACAAAGAGCTCAAAATAATTGTTTTATGGAAGCTCAGTGAGCTCCAAGAGACAAATCAAGAAAGTCAGGAAAATAATACATGGAAATTAGATGTCCAGCAAAGATATAGAAATCACAAAAAAAGGACCAAACAGAAATTGTGGAGCTGAATAATACAGTGAAGGAAATGAAAAATGAAATAGAGAATTTCAAGAGCAGACTCAATCAAGCAGAAGAAAGAATCTGTGAACATGAGGAGAGGTCATTAAAAATTATCCTGTCAGAGAAGAAAAAAGAATGAAAAAACGTGAAGAAATACTACAAGATTTATGGGACATCATCAAATGAATACATGTTATGGGAGTTCCAGAAAGAGAAGAGAGAGAGAAAGGGACAGAAAATTTGTTTAATGAAACAATGGCTGAAAACTTCCCAAATCTTGGGAGAGATATAGACATCCAGGTTCATGAAGCCTAAAAGTCCCCAAATAGGATTAAGCCAAAGAAAATTATAGTGAGACGCATTGTAATCAAATTACCAAAAGTCAAAGACAAAAGGGGAATTTTGAAATCAGCAAGAGAAAAGTGACTCCTCACATAAAAAGGGATATCCATAAGGCTATCAGCATATTTCTCAGCAGAAACTTTGCAATCCAGGAGAGAGTGAGATGATACATTCCATGAACTGAAAGAAAAAAATTCCAACCAAGCTTACTAGACCCAGTAAAGCTGTCCTTAAGAAATAAAGGAGAGAGATAGACTTTCCCAGAAAAGCAAAAGCTGAAGGAATTCATAACCATTAGATCTGCCTTACGAGAAATGGTAAAAGGAGTTCTTCAAGTTGAAATAAAAGGATGACAATTAATAACACGAAAACACATGAAAGTACATAATCAAATTTAGAATACTCTAAAACTAATGGTGTTGCATAAATCAATTTTAATTCAAGTATAAAAGTTAGAAGATCTGTATTCTATATAGAAGTATATAGAAATAACAATAGCTATGATAATTTGTTAATGGACACACAATATACAAAATGTAAATTGGGACATCAATAACATAAAATGTGACTAGTAGGGAGTAAAGGGGAAGAGTTTTTATATGTGATCAAAATTACATTGTTATTAGCTTAAAAGAGACTGTTATTACTATAAGACATTTTATGTAAGCCTTATGGTAAGAGAAAGGAAACAAAGCATTCAACTACAAAAAAATAATCAAATCCAAATGAAGAGAGTAAGAAAGGATGAAAGGTACTACAAAACAGTCAGAAAACAATTAACAAAATCACAACAGTAAATCCCTACCTATACATAATTCCTTTAATGTAAATGGACTAAATTCTCTAATCAAAAGGCATAGAGTGGCTAAATGGATTACAGAAAAACAAAGCAAAACTCTATGAGGCCTACAAGAGACTAACTTCAGCTTTAAGGACACACATAGGCTGAAAGTAAAGGAATACAAAAAATGTTCCATTCAACTAGTAACCAAAAGACAGCAAGGGTAGTTGTATTTATGTCAGACAAATAGATTTCAAGTCAAAATCTGTGATAAGAGATGAAGAAGATTACTATATAATGATAAGGGGGTCAATTCATCAAGAGGATATAAAAAAAGCAAGTATATATGAACCCAACATCAGAGCATCTAAATATATAAAGCAAGCATAAACAGAAATGAAGGGAGAAATAGACAGCAATATAATAATAGTAGGGGACTTCAGTACCTCAATTTCAACAACAGATAGACAATCCAGACAAAATCAATGAGGAACCAGTGAACTTGAACAACAATATAGACATAGAGGACCTAACAGACATGTATATAACATTTCATCCAACAGCACCAAACACGCATTCTTCTAAAGTGCACATGGGACATTCTCTAGGATAGATCATATGTTAGACCACAAGAAAAGTCTTAACAAATTTAAGAAGATTGAAATCACATGAAGCACCTTTTCCAAGCACAATGGTATGACTCTAGAAATCCATAACAGGAGGAAAAGTGGAAAATTCACAAATATATAAAATTTAAACAGCACAATCCTGAAAAATCAATGAGTCAAAGAAGAAAAAGGAAGGGAAATCAAAACATATTTTGAGACAAACAAAAATGGAAAAAGATATACCAAAACTCACGGGATGCAGTAGAGGCAGTTTTAAGAGGAAAGATTATAACAATAAAGGCCTAGTTAAGTAAAAAGAAAGATCTCAAATAAACAGCCTAACTTTACATCTGAAGGAACTAGAAAACGAAGAACAAACTAAGTACAAATTTAGCAGAATGACAGAAATAATAAAAATTAGAGCAGAAATAAATGAAATAGAGACTGGAAAACCAATAGAAAAGACCAACAAGAGTAGGTTGGTTTTTTGAAAAGATAACCAAGGTTGACACATCTTCAGATGGACTAACAAAGAAAAAAGAGAGAAGACTCAAATAAATAAGATTGCAAATGAAAGAGGAGACATTACAACTGATACCAAAGAAATACAAAGGATCATAAAACACTATTATGAACAATTGTATGTCATGAAATTGGATAATCTAAAAGAAATGGATAAATTTCTAAAAATATACAACCTAACAAAACCGAATAATGAAGGAATAGAAAATCTGAACAGACCAATAACAAGTAAGGAGGTTGAAGCATTAATCAAAAACCTCCCCACAAAGAAAAATCCAGGACCAGACGGCTTTATTGGTGAATTCTACCAAACATTTAAAGAAGAATAAATACCAGTTCTTCTCAAACTCTTCACCATTAGCAAGTCAATAAATATACTACACCACATTAACAGAATGAAGAATAATAATCTTATGAGCTTCTCACCAGATGCGGAAAAGGCATTGGACAAAATTCAACATCCTTTCATGATAAAAACTGTCAATAAATTAATTATAGAAGGAATATATGTCAACATAATAAAGGCCACCTGTGACAAACCCACTGCTAACTTCATACTCAACAATGAAAAGCTGAAATCATTTCCTTTAGGACCAAGAGCAAGACAAAGATGCCCACACTCGCCAGTTCTATTCAACATAATACTGGAAGTCATAGCCAGAACAACTAGGCAAGAAATCAACATAAAAGACATTCACATCAGAAAGGAAGAAATAAAATTTTCTCTGTTTGCAGGTGACATGATCTTACATAGAGAAAATGCTGAAGACACCACCAAAAAACTGTTAGAACTAATAAACAAATTAAGTTAAGTTGCAGGATACAAAATCAACATTCAAAAACAAGTTGCATTTCTGTACGCTAAGAACAAACTATCTGAAAATAAATAAATAAAACTCTTATTTACAATAGCATCAAAAGGAATAAAATACTTAGGAATGAATTTAACCAAGGAAGTGAAAGATCTGTACACTGAATACTATAAGACATTGATGAAAGAAATTGAAAACACAAATAAATGGTACTGTATTCTGTGTTCATGGATTGGAAGAATGAATGTTTCTAAACTATTAAATGCAATTCTACCCAAAGTGATCTACATATTCAGTACAATCTCTATCAATATTCCAATGCCATTTCTCACAAAAGCAGAATAACAACCCTAAAAATTCTATGGAACCACGGAAGACTCCAAATAGCCAAAACAATCTTGAGAAAGCTACAAAGCTGTAGGCATCACATTTTCTAATTTCAAACTATGCTACAAAGCTATATTAATCAAAACAATATGATACTTGCATAAAAATAGACACATAGACCAATGGAGCAAAATGGAGAGCTCAGAAGTAAACCCACACATGTACCATCAACTGATCTTTGACAAGGGTGCCAAGAAGATACAATGTGGAAAGGATAGTCTCTTCAGTAAATGCTGTTTGGATAACTAGATATTCACATGCAAAAGAGTAAATTGGAACCTTATTTTACACCATACACAAAAATTAACTTGAAATTAATTACAAATTCAAAGGTAAGACCTGAAATTGTAAAACTCTTAGAAGACAATATAAGGTAAAAACTTAACATTGATATTGGCAATGACTTTTTGGATATGACACCTAAAGCACGGGCAACAAAGGCAAAAATAAACAAGTGAGATTATATCAAACTAAAAAGCTTCTGCTGGGCAAGAAAAACCAATAAACAAAGTGAAAAGGCAACCTATGGAATGGGAGAAAATATTTGCAAACCGTATATCTGATAAGAGATTAATATCCACAATATATAAGGAACTCATAAAACTCAATATCAAAAAAACCCAAATAACTCTATCAAAAAACGGGCAAAAGATCTGAATAGACATCTTTCCGTAGAAGATATACAGATAGCCAACAAGTATTTGAAAAGGTGCTCAAGATCACTCATCATTAGGGAATTGCAAATCAAAACCACAATGAGATATAGCCTCACACATGTTAGAACGGCTCTCATCAAAAATACAAGAGATAACAAGTGTTGGCAAGGATGTGAAGAAAACAAAACTCTTGTACACTGTTGATGGGAATGTAAATTGGTTCAGCCATTGTGTAAAATGGTACAGAGCTTTCTCAAAAACTTAAAAATAGCACTGCTATACGATCCAGCAACCCCACATCTGGGAATATTTCCAAAGGAAATGAAACCGGATCTCAAGGAGATGACTGCACTACCATGTTTTTTGAAACGTTATCCACAATATACAGTGGAATGCCAGCCCTGGTGGTCTAGTGGTTAAGATGCGGTACTCTCACCGCTGCAGCGTGAGTTTGTTTCCTGGTTAGGAAACCACACTACTCGTCTGACGGTTGTTATACTGTGGCGGTTCTGTGTTGCTGTGATGCTGAGAGCTATGGCACTGGTATTTGAAATACCAGCAGGGTCACCCATGGTGGACAGGTTTCAGCATAGCTTCCAGACTAAGACAAATTAGGAAGAAGGACCTGGCCACTCACTTCCAAAAAAATTGGTCATGAAAACCCTGTGAATAGCAGTGGAGCACTGAAAAAAGACCAGGCAGTCTTCCACTCTGCTGTACTCAGTGTCAGTAGGAGTTGGAATCAACTCTGACACTAAGAACACCATAAAATATTATTCAGTCATAAAAAAGAAGAAAATCCTGCCATTTGCAGCAACATGGATGAACTTGGAGGGTGTTATGCTAAATGAAACTTTAGCCATGTAAAGAAAGACAAATACTGTATGATCCCACTTATATGTGAAACTCAAAAAAGTTGAACTCGTAAAAGCAGAGTGTAGAATGGTGATTGCCAGAGGCGGGGGGATGGGAAAAATTGGAAGATGGTCAAAAGGGACAAAATTCCAATTATAAGATGAATATGTTCTGGAGAACTAATGTACACCATGTTGACTATAGTTAATAATACTCTATTGTACACTTAAAATTTGCTAAGAGTAAATCTTGTGTTCTCAGCACAAAAGAAAATGGTAACGATGTGAGATGATGAATGTATTAATTAGCTGATTATTGTAGTCATTTCATAATGTATACGTATATTAAATCATAATGTTTTACACCTTACATAAAATTTTTGTGTCAATTATAGCTCAATAAAGCTGGAAAAATTGTTTAGAAAGTAAGAAAAAAACAGTTTTTCTAGCATTGACCAAGAACAAAAAGGAAAAAATAAAATGGGTCAATACTTTCCTGAGAAAAAAGCGGGTAATCAAAGCAGTTTGCAATTGCAAGTTCCGTATTTCATTCTGCAGATGCTTTTCCAGTCTCTCTTAAGTTCTGAAAGCCTTTGCCATGTTTCTTTGTATCTGTCCACATGTGTACAACTCAGGGATGATCTCAAAACGATAGATAGAATTACGGGATCCCCCTTTCCAGTTCTCTATTCTCTGGCATCACTCCGTAATCTCTGGCCATCAGGGGCCCCTTTTTCCTGTTGTTTTGACCAAAAAGATCTATTTTTTATAAATTACACCGTTGCTTTAATGCACAGCTCCATGAATGGGCATTGCCTTATGGCAGTCATGAGAGAAATTAGACCAAAGAAGGAAATAAACGAAAGAATAACAAGTAATTCACTGTTGTGTGAGTTGCTTATTCAAATTTTGACTCCTATTCACAATCTTCTTGCTTTCTTGTTGTGTATTTTTCAAAGTCTTTGGTATTTGCATTTTGTAATTTGTCCACAGTTTTAAGGTGTAAACAGCAAGAAAGATAGGCTGTAGTGGGCTTATGCTGCCATAGCAGAATCGGACCAACATATATTTTTGTAAATAAAATTTACTGTCCTCTTTTCATCCCAATCACTCCATGTAAAGCCCAGAGAAGGAAGAAGAGAATTTTCTGTTGAAAGGGTTATGTATATATAAAGTTCCTGCAATCACTTGGTCTTTTTTTTTTTTTGTCACTCACTTTCTGAATGCATGGAAAGCAATGTATATTAGAGTTTGGTAGAGGGTGTTGTTTATTCAGTCAACATATAATTCTTACTATCTTCCAAGCAGCTAAACCAAAGAAAATAAACTAGAGTCCGTGCCTTCAAAGTTTAAATCTGAGCTGCTTTTATTTCAAAAGTAAAAACTCTGTGAGAATATACAATGTTTTGATTTAAAATAAAATCCTCAGAGAATAAGCTAGGTCATGATTAAAATGAGGGGCTAGATGTTTATAATTTTCCTTCACTAATCTTTTAGTGGCAATAAGGCATTTTCAGTAATTGTACCTATCTTTGTATGAGGCATGCTTTCCC
The DNA here is from genome assembly GCF_041296235.1 of Equus asinus. Classification (NCBI taxonomy): domain Eukaryota; kingdom Metazoa; phylum Chordata; class Mammalia; order Perissodactyla; family Equidae; genus Equus; species Equus asinus. The sequence continues at coordinate 74,064,136 of NC_091820.1, forward strand.
CAGTGATTTTCCCTAAAAAAAACAAAAGCAATAAATAGCAACAGATTTCAACATATTGCTGAGAGTTTTCAGATCATCTACTGGATCAGAAGGTATCCAGATAGACAGAAGCACTTACCCCTATGTAGTTGCCACAGTTGGAATCTGTATCAAATGTTCTAGTTCTGTAGATCCATGGCCTACAAACTTTGTTGAACTTGCACCCACACATTTTCGAGAAATGCTACCAATAAATTTATATGGAGTTATTCCCTTGGAATTCTAAAACTTATTTCTAATAATATTTTTATTCAAAATACAAGGAAGGAAACATACAAATGTTTGCTTAACCAGAATTCACAGTTGCTATCTGTTAGCTGATCAAATATCCCATTGACCACAGAAAACCCTGAATAGTCAAAGCAATCTTGAGAAAGAAGAACAAAGCTGGAGGCATCGTACTCCCTGATGTCAAAGTATATTATAAAGCTATAGTAATTAAAGCAGTATGATATTGGCATAAAGACAGACAAATCGATGGAATAGAATAGAGAGCCAAGAAATAAACCCATGCATATATGGACAATTAATTGTTGACAAAGGAGCCAAGAATATACAATGAGGAAAGGGTAGTTTCTTCAATATACGTTGGGAAAACTGTGCAGCCACATGCAAAAGAATGAAACTTGACCACTATCTTACACCATACACAAAAATTCACTCAAAATGGGTTAAAGACTTGATCGTAAGATCTGAAACCATAAAACTTCCTGAAGAAAACATAGGTAGTAAGCTTCCTGACGTAGGTCTTGGCAATCATTTTTTTTTAATCTGACTCCAAAAGCAAAAGCAACAAAAGAAAAATTAAACAAGTGGGAATACATCAAACTAAAAAGCTCCTGCACAGCAAAGGTAACCATCAACAAAATGTACAAAACGTAAAGGCAACATACTAAGTGGGAGAAAACATTTGGCAAACATATATCTGATAAGGGGCTAATATCCAAAATATATAAAGAACTCATACAATTCAATAGAAAAAAAACCAAGTAATCCTGTTAAAAAATGGGCAGAAGATCTGAATAGACATTTTTCCAAAGAGGACATACAGATGGCCAACAGATACATGAAAAGATGCTCAATGTCATTAACCATCAGGGAAATGAAAATCAAAAGCACAATGAGATATCACTATTTGTTAGAATGGCTATTATCTAAAAGACAAGAAATAACAAGTATTGGTGAGAACGTGGAGAAGAGAGAAACCTTGTGCACTGTTGGTGGGAATGTAAATTACTTCAGCCACTATTGGAGACCGTATGGATGTTCCCCAAAAAGTTAAAAATGGAGCTATTGTATGATCCAGCAATTCCACTTCTGGGTATTTATCCAAAGATAAATGAAAACACTAACTCAAAAAGATATATGCATCCGCATGTTTATTGCAGCATTATTTACAGTAGTCAAGATATAGAAACAAACTGTCTATCAATGGATGAATAGATAAGGAGAGTGTGGTATATATATTCATGGAATGTTATTCAGCTATAAAGGAGAATGCAATCTTGCCATTTCTGACAACATGGCTGAACCTGGAGGACCTCCTGCCAAGTCAAGTAAGTCAGAGAGAGAAACACAAGTAGTATATGATCTCTCTTATATGTGGAATTGAAAAAAAAAAACAAGCTCATTGATACAGAGAACATATTGGTTGGTGCCAGAGGCAAGGGGTGGGGAAGTGGAAGAAATGAGTGAAGGGGGTCAAAAATTTAAAAAATAAAGAACTAAAAGCCATCCCTCTGCTTCATGAGCATTGCTACTTGAGGCAGCAAGAATCCTGCTTCCCTCAGTCCCTGACTGACACCCTCTCCCCCAAACAAACCTTACTGCACCTACTCAATGATTTGAGCTCCTAGAAAACATCTAAACATTCCGGAAAACACAGATGGAACTGAAATCAAGGGCAAAAAATCAAGAGCAACTGGCAATGGTATATTGCGTCCTAGGAACTGACATCCGCATTGACTACACATAAAGTAGTCAAGCATGAAAAACACAAACTCTAGTAGCAGTGCCTGCTAGAGATGGCAGCGTTGGATTCTTGTGTGCCTATTTGTTTAATTCAATGTGCTCCAGAGAGTAAAGAAGTATAAGGCAGAGAAGACCCCATCTCACTGCATCACGGACTGGGCGTGTTAGTCCAGGTGCTCGGAGAATCTGATGTCAAAATGGTATGTGCAATAAATTTAGTAGGGGAAATGCCTGTGAGAGAAAACAGGGAGGGCCCCACAGGAGGCTGGGGATGCCGTCAGATTGTGGTGCAGGTACTCAACGCATGACCTGGAGTGAAGGAGCAATGGAAGGAAAGGAGAAAGTTTAGGTAAAAGTGTCTTAGACTGCAATGACTTCTAAGGAAAGATTATCAAGGTGAGCAGGGAGTCCTAGAGCCAAATTTGCCTGTCAGAGTAGTCTCCCATTACCCAGGGACAAGAGAATGTTAATATCTCACCTAAGTTCAGTCTTTACCGAGAGTGGCCCATGGAAAGGTTGGCATCAGTGAAAACACAGCAAAGGACTTCAGTGCAGCAGCTGGGGCCCTTAGTCAGCTACAGTCCTTGCATGAGGAGCACTCTGATGGCTGCCACACTTGGAATGGGTCTGGCAGGAACACACAACTTCGCCTCCTGTGGTAGACCTGTGGAGGAAAAACGAACACAGTGATGGGAAATGCTACAGACTATACTTCATCAATAAAAAATAATAAACATCAATATACAATTGCATTTTTCCAGTTAAAACAATGAAAAGATTGATGATAATTTTCTATCATTTGCATATTATGATTTTTACAAGATTACTCTCTTGCTGGACAAAAACTTTCCATTGTCATGCACTTTTCAGATAGCTGGTTTCATTCATCTGTAAGTGTTAAGAGAAGATATTTAGGGTGAAAACAATCGTGTTAATAGAATTTAGATGGTCTAGGAGCCTTCTGGCTCATTGTAGTTTTGATTATATACGATACATGCTTATATATTTATATACAGAGTGGATATTTTAATCTCCAACTCCTATTTTTTGTCTTTTCCTTGTAATTGCCTTTGCTTCTAAAAGGAAGTGAAGTACTGAACACTCTATCCTCTGCCCCCGTCACTTAAATGACTCTAATGTCAAAAAAGCAAAACATGTAATAAGAGAGATCATTTATGTCCCTGCTGCTTCTTTGTTCTCTGATGCTCTTAAATTATGTATAGTGCTAACGATCAAAAGAGAATATAGGGATGAAGTTTGAAAAATACTTTTGAGTGACATAAAAGCTTGGATAAGCTAGTTTCCTGGAGTAACATTCTGAAGTACCATAAGATGATCTGGAATATTGTATTGGAGTACAAAATTTCAGTCATGCTTTTTTTCCTCTAAGATTGCCGGAGGCTAACCTTGGCATTATGAATTATTTGTAATAAAAAATAATTCTATAGACACTTTCCTGGGAATAAAATTTAGTTTCCAGTATGTGTCACTGAAGTCATAATTCATTAGATGATCAAATATACAACAGAAGAGTGGGTAGAGGAGAAAGGATTTAAAGAAAGCAGGAGAAAGAGTGACAGTTTTATGATAACACATTGGAAAAGCAAATATTTAAAGATAATTTATTTTATATAAAATAATAACTCCCCCAAACTTAATTCCTTTTGCAAAGTGTCAATGGAATAACATTTCACATAATTAGTACCTTGCTCTTCTGATAGTCTCACACCCTTTCAAATGTTTGAAGGAGGGTCCAGTTGTAGGTCGAAGAAAATTCTCCTGAGATACAGCTCTGCCCTATGGTTTGCTACATCTGGTTTTATGAACATATAAAAATACACAGTCACGTGCCACATAAAGACATCTTGGTCAATGATGAACCACATGTTTGAGTGTTGTCCCAAAAGATTAGCACGATCTAGACTAGGTGTGTAGTAGGCTACATCATCTAGGTTTGTGTAAGTACACTCTAAGATGTTCACACAACAACAAAATTCCCTAATGATGTATTTCTCAGAACGTCTCCCCATCATTAAGCAATGCATAGCTGTATATGTATCTATATAAATATATGTTTAAAGGTGATTGTTGTAATTAGTAATAATACTAATTTAGTAATTATAGGATTTAGTAATAATAGGAGATAAAGTGGCATAAGTTAAAGACAATACCACAAGAATGATTAAGCAAATTATTATTACACTTCTCCTCATCATAACTATCACTTATTAGCCTAATATCATATTGATAGACATTACTGTTTTCTCTAATTTTCTCTATTTCTGCCAATTATATCTACCATATGTTTCCTACAGGAAAATATGAGTGAAAAAGTTTATTGTGAGCTTAAGGTTTTATTTCTTGGATGTCTACCAAAAGCCCTCCTTCTTTGAATTTACATTCATGGATTTGACATCGGCCAGAGCTTTGTTTTCAACATTAAAGAGCCTTGCTCTTGATTTTGTTTTTAGAACACAAAGAATAAATATATCCTTCTAGGTAATATTCCATTATCTAAGTACAGAGAGATAATGTGTCAAATTAAGCTGATAAATTGTTAATTTAAAATGAAAAATATAACACAGACCGAAGAGTCAAATTGCATGCATAGCATATACTCTTCCTGTAGAAATAGCCACATGAAAAGTCAATGTCATTAGAATGTTTCCCTGTTGAAGCATAGACTCTGAAAGAGCCATTAGATTGAGGTACAGCCTAGAAGTGACATGTCTACACAGGCAGAATTTGTTGTGACCTTCTACCCACTTTGATAGATTCAGCACTTTGATACATCCCCCAAAGCAGATCTAACTTCCTGTTGCATTAACAAGACAAATATTTTAAGAACATTTTGTGAGGAGAGAGTTAAAAACAAAGATTTATGTCATTAAAAAAATAGCAAAGATTTCCTAAATCCCTTTAAAAAATCTCTTTTTGAGGGGTCCGGCCTGGTGGTGTAGTGGTTAAGTTCATGCACTCCACTTCAGTGGCCTGGGGTTCGCAGGTTCAGATCCCAGGCATGGACCTAGCACCACTCGTCAAGCCACGCTGTGGAGGCCTCTCACATAAAATCGAGAAAGATTGGCACAGATGTCAGCTCAGCAACAGTCTTCCTCGACCAAAAAAGAAGATTGGCAGCAGATGTTAGCTCTGGGCCAAACTTCATCACCAAAAAAAACATCCTTTTCTCCCCCTCAAAGTTAAGGAGCCTCATTTATCCTTCTCTTTTCTTCCTTCACATAACCTCTAAAATACCAGTTGATATTCCACAATAATTTTGCTCTTAGCTTCAGCTAGCATATTCAGCAAAACGAAAGCCTAGAAATTGGTCCTATAGTTAGATCTTCAATTATTTCTCAAATATGCCTCTTGGGGTTTCTAAGTTCATCCAGCCACAAAGGACTCAAATATGTAATGTTATTAGGCTAAAATTGCCTGATTTTTATATCTCTGCAACTCTCCTTTCCAATAGGACAAAAGAAACATGTACTCAGGATCTATTATTGGCCCTAAATTCTTTGGAACATGTTTTGATGAACACTGCTGGCATTAGTCTCTGCATCTTTGTTTTTCCTTTGCTCCATCTCTATGTTAACTGAAATTCATCTTCTTTAGATATAGTAATACCTAAATACCTAAATAGATACATCTATCTATATAGATATAGAAAAATAATAGCTGATATTTATTTTCACACATTGGAAAGTGCTTTATAAGCTTTATACTCACAGATTTATTTCATTCTCACAACAGCCCCATTATTACTTCATATATGTATGTCTAACATGAAGCACAGAGAAGATAATTAACTTGGCCAAGGTCACACAGCTCTTAAATAACCTTTTTGAAAGTTATAATCTGGACAGTCTAGTTTCAGAGCCCAGACTCCTAAACAGCAGTTAGATCTTCTCTTCTAATCCTGTGGCTCAATGTTAGAGAAAATCAAGCTAATTATTCAGATGAGCAGGTTTTCATGTGCCTCTCATTCTGTGTATTGGGGAAAAATACGTTATAATTTAATGAACAGTATTATATATGCTAAGTGTGTACATGTCATAGGATGTTGTATTGCAATTTATGCTGATATAATTCTCTCAGAATTATAACCATCACTATTAGGTACTGAGAGTTTATCCATTCTCACTTTATAGTAGTTGGTATGATGTGAACTACACAGAATCAAATGTCATTGTAAGTTCTGATAAAGGAGGGCCCTCTTCCCTTGCCTTTCTATGTTTATCTTCCTCAAGAATAAGTATCTGCTTCTATTTTTTGCATCTAATAATATTTCCCTCTATTCTAGCCTGAGGGGTTATAGTTTAAGATTAGTTATTTTTCAGAGAGAGAATGTGATTTACACATTTTTTCCTCATCTTTAAATTTACTTCCATTTCTGGTGGTATTTTCTCAGGATACGTTTCCAACACATATTTTTATGAAAACACCTTTTTAAATAATGGTAGCCCCAACACGTATTTACAGGATGTAGGACATTTAAGTACGTGAGCAAGCCCAGGTCAACCTTGGCCTTGCAGGCCTAGGCTCTGAGAGAACAGAGTGCATAACTTCTCTTTATCATCAGCAAGGATGAAATACAGAAACAATTCTTTCAAATTTGTTTGACAATAATGCTATTTAAATATAACGGTTTTAGAAACATGTGGGATATAACTGTATACCTTAAGATAACCTTTAAAAATAGCATTTCTTTTGCAAGCACTGGCAATGTCAAGTATTGATTTTAGTCAAGAGAACAAAGTGATATACAAATAATAGGAGTCGATTTGCTCCATTGTCATATCATATGAGGTGCAAATGAAAGAACAAAATGTCTAAAACTCTATTTAAGAAAATGTCATCTTGATCTTATTTAATTATAAGTATGCAATTTTAAAACTTAACTGCCTATTGTGAGTAAGAATATTTCAATTAACTTTCTACAAAAGACAATGTTTCACTCAAGAATAAATAAGCACATATTCATGGCTAATTTATTTGATTATATGTGTGTGCTTTTCCAATATGCAAAGTATTTGTGTTAATTACCATGACAAATTACAAATACACAATTTCTACACAGGCAATTCCCAATTCATATAAAGATTTTAACTGTGAACAGACATTTGGAAGATAGCCATCAAATAATTACTTTATGGTAAGCATTGAAGTATTAAGTAGACAAAATATAGGATGCCATATGATACTATTATAAAAGCCTGCAATAATTATGTATCAGTAGCCTGATAAGTTTATATGTATGAAAGTTTTATTTTAGAGTCAGAAGCTGAAGGAGTTTGTTTTACAGGTTGTAGATTTGGGAAGAATAAAGGGTGCTTAATTATGTTTTGGAATGTGAGGAATATGTACTTTGATATGCGTTAGGATATACTGCCCACCTCTTATCCCCTGGGCGTGGCATATAGGCTGGAAATGGCAGAGCACGAGCAGCATAATGGAAGTGGTATATATTGAGTATAAACTTGTCCAAGAAATTCACTTTATTAACGATGCAAAAACCTGAGAGTAATTGTAGCTTTCTAAAGGTTACAGACTACTATTAGAAAATAAGAAATATTAGAGCAAAATATGATCCTCTAAAAACAAACAAACAAATAAAAATCTTAGTGAGTTAGGACTCCAGGCCGAGGCCTTTAGCCTTAAGACTAGACCATTCTTGGCAGTTGTGTTGGCAAAATATAGACCAGAAATTATTTGGACAATAAATCAGAATCCAAAAAAGTATTTGGTTGAAGTTTTCCTAAAGTTATAACTATAACTTTTCAAATATTGGATAAAACACAAAGTTACTATTATTTGTCAAGTAGATACGATAACTTTTCAAATATTCAATAAAACAAAAAGTTACTATTGTTTGTTAAGTAGATAAGATAACCAGAGTTATTTGACTGTTTCATTCCACACGAATGTTTTATCATAATATAGATGCAACCATCAAATATTAAATGGTGGGTATGATTTTAAACCACTATCACTTTTATTAAAATAAGAAGAGATTGATGCTTTATCAATAAATGGTTACTGGATATTATAGTAACTATATTAAATATGCTACACAATATGAAATTGCCAATAACTGACATATTTTGAACTGTAAAAATAGCAATTTCATATGGCTCAATGTAATACAAGACATGAGCAAATTTTCATATAATAGTTGCAATTTTTATCCAAATAACCATTTTATTTTTCTACCACTTGTTCCAGTTGCATATATACACAAGTGGATACTTCTGTAGGAGAAAACTTGAAAAAACTTTGCCCCATAGTAATTATCAGTGTTGGTGAGTGTATGTGTGTGTGTGAGCCTGTGTGTATGCTCACGTGTATGTATATGTGTGACAGCTACTATATTTTCCAAAAGGTCCCTAATATGAAAATATTCTGAAATGATATGATTGACAACTAGCCTCTGAATGCGTTTGCAATAGCACTTAGTTGTTCTGCTCACCTGAAATGATACTTTGTTTTTCTAACACTAGAAGAGAAAAAAAAAATGCTGGCTTGAAGTGCTGATGAAAAACAAACATACAATCGTCTACATTCGAAATTTGGGCATGTTAGCTTTCTAACACTAGAAGTTTCAGTTAAAATAAAAGCAATATAGTTAAATGCATAGCTACATTTTTCAGAAATTAAAGAAAAAATTCTTATGGTCCAAAAATAAAAATAAAAAATGAAAAATAAATAAATGAAAAATAAAAAATAAAGAGGATCATGGAATTAGAGCAATGAGACAGATTCACGTTTCTTGATGTCACATATGGATGGAAGTAACTAAGAGCTCTGTGTTTTAATGGATACAGGGGCCATGAGGCAAGAACTTAAAACCGAGAAGAATGGGGAGCTAAAACTGAGCCCTTGTGTATAGTTAATGTCTTTGAAGTCCTATATCCTCAATGAAATAGTGAACTAGGAATAATATGTTCACCATCAAAGAAATTCTTCGGGAGAGGTTTCCTGTATCTGCCTGGAGTCTAGGTAAATATGTGTATGCATTGTACGTTGTAACACTTTGTATTTCCTGCTGCCTCAACATCCCCACAAACAGGCTGTGAGTACTCCACCCAGGTCATTAGGTGCACCAGTATGAAAGGCTGACCCCTGCCTAAAGTTCCCCGTCTTCTGCTCCTCTGGCTGTGACCTAGTGACATTCAAATGCACCAATAAAATCCCTTCACACCTTCTGTTTGTGTACTCCACCTTGATCCCCAATAAAGGCACTTGCCTATGGGTTCTGTCTCTACCTCTCTCTTTCTCTCTCTCTCCCTTTCTCTCTTGTCTCCCCACCAACTTGGTTAAGCCCGCTCCCTTGTGTGGTACTCTCATGGCATAAGGTGACTTTGTCTCTCTAAGACTTGTGAGTATAATAAACTTTGTTTTCCTGCACCTCTCCCGTGTCCCCTCTTGTGGCTGCACCTGACTGACCATCTCATGAAACAACACAAAACTGTATGGTAGGCAGAATCTTAATGTGTCTTTCTGATTTCTACCCCTAGGTGTCATTCCCGTGGTTATGTTATATTACATGGCAAAGGGGATTTTGCAAATAAAAGTAAGGCTAAAAATCATCTGGGCTTTAGATACTGAGATTATCCTTTTCTCTAGCTGCTTGCAGAAGGAGAAGTCAGAGAGATTCAAGGCATGAAAAGGATATGATGCATGGGAGGTTTGTCGTTGCTGAGATGGAAGGAGACATGTAGCAAGCATTTTATAGTGGTCTCTAGTTGCTGAGAGCAGCCTCCAGCCAACATTCAGTATAACGGTAGAAACCTCAGTCCTACCACCTTAAGAAAATGAATTCTGCCAGAAACCTGATGGAGGTTACAAGCAGACATTTCCATAACGGAGCATCCAGATAAAGATATAGCCCTGCCGACACTGACTTCAGTCCAGTGGGACTCTGAGAAGCGAACCCAGTGGAAACATGCTGGATTCTTGAATCACAGAAACTATGAAATAACAAATTTGTGTTGTTTTAAGCCACTAAGTTTATAGTAATTTATTACACAGCAATATAAGTTGGGTACCCCTACTTACCCAAGGCAGGGGAAGAGTGATTTATGCGTTTTCCTAGGGGATAAGATGGACACTTTAATACATAATGTTCGGACAACTATTTGGCTTCATATCTTCTATACACTAGAAAAGATTGCCACTATATAAAAAATATGAATGTAACAAAAATGAACCTATAAATATATTAGATAAACATAGGGGAAATTATTTCCAATTCTGGTGTAGAAAAGAGCTTTCTAATTATGACTCAATACGCAGAAAAGAAAAATGATTCCTGAATTCAGCTACGTAAAAATAATGAAATTTCTCCATGGTGGACAACACCAAAGGCAGGTCAACAGATAAATGTTAATTTGTGCAACTGTAATGTAAGCACCTGAGAGTCAGAGTTTTTGATTGTAATGTAATTTCCTGACATTAAACTTTTGATTGCTGAGGCGTCTACTTCAAAGACATCTATCTTGAATAAACACATTGCCAGCTATACAATTAGACAAAGAGCCAGGCCACCCCACTCATGAATTTCCCCTTTTTAGAAAGCCTTGGGTAACCTAGATAACTGACTGACTGCTTTCTTTCCCCTTCCCATGCTTTAATTCCCACTCTAAGGTTTTAAATTCACCAATAAAGAGTGAACCCATGAAATTCTAGGCACCACACCCTAGATCCCAATAAAGGCAGAACCCCAGGTCCATGCTCTCTCTCTCTCTCTCTCTCTCTATCTGTGACCTTGCTTTGTGGCCCCAGGTGTGCTGTGTACCCTTCAGGACTTGTGAGCATAAATGTTGTTTTTTCAAATTTCCCTGATGGTTGTTGCTGAGTTGCACCTTGCAATCATAAAAACCACAAGAGTTGATCCAGTACTCAAGACTGGTTCTAACAGAAGAAACGTCCGTGGAGGCTCGCCACAAGTAGCACAGGTCCAGATAAGTGTCCCTAGGAATTTATAGCCAATAGCATCATTATTGATAGGCTGAGACTGACCCGAAACAACAACTCATACAAGCATGAGATTATCTAAATATTGATCTACCATCTACCTACCTATCTTTCTTTCTAGCTATCTTCCTATCTATATATCGGAAAAATAAACAAACACAAAGAACCCAATGAAAACATAGGCAAAGGGCAAAAGCAGTTATTTAAAAAATAAGAATTGTCCCTTAAACATAAAAAGCAGATGTAAAATTTCACATTGTTGGTAACAAAAGATAGGTAATTTAAGTCTTCATTGAAATAGCATTCTTATGTATGAGATTAGCAAAACCACACAAGCTTAACAATACATAATTTTGCTGAAGCTCTAGGAAAATAGGTTCTTTCATACTTTCTTATGGGGTACGAAATGAAATGATCCCCTAGTAGACAGTTTAAAAATAACTGTCAGAATTCTAAACGCATTTATCCGTAGATCCAGCAATCCCACTACTGAGTATATGTTCTACAAGTGTGCCTATGAAAGGACTTATGAATAAGATTACTTATTACAACAGTATAATATAAAAATTTGTTTAAAAACCCAATTGAACATCTGTAATGTATTGGTTAAAAATTATAGTATATCCACACCATGTAGCTGCTCAAAAGAATAAGAAATCTTGCCACATACTAATGGAATAAAATACAAAATATGCCATTCTGCAGCAAGATTTATGTGAGAAATAGAGGGAAACAAACTATATATTCATTTTGCTTGACCATGCATGAAAATTCTTACAAGGATATACAAAAAACTATTAAGAATGGTTACCTGTTGTGGTTAGGAATTGCTTTGGATACAGAAAAGGGGGTAGTGTAGTAGTAAATCCTTTGGTATTCTATGGCATATCCTCTTGACCAACCTCTTATTTCAGCTTGAACTCTGTTGGACAGCTCCTACACACATTGATAGGGTCCTACCTAAAGTCTGTGTCTTTCAACTGGAGACATTCTATAAAGTCCTGTAAGATTCCTCAGCTCAGGGTCAGAGCACTTAATGTCACCAGGGGTAACTCTCAATCATCCATCCAACAATATTGAAGCACAGTCCACATGGTACCTCATATGATTCCCAGCAGGTTTGAGTCCTGGTTTCCCACAGCAGTATCCAGTTCAATAATGAACCATTTACTGTTTGTCATCCTTCCCTGAAGCTTGCTATCACTGTTCTCTCCTTCCTGTTTCATGAAATCAACTCCCACATACACTACCTTCAGTGATTGACTTGTCTTCAGCTCTGCATTTAAGCTAATAACTAACACATCAATGTACACATTTTTAGATTGCTTTGATTTTTGAACCATGTGAGTTCAATACCTGTTTTTGAAAGTCTGATACTCAAGACATGGCCATAATGTGGAGCTAAGAGAGTTCTTGGAAATTCCTGAGGGGGAGTAAGTCAGTTTTGAAAGTAATTTGGCAAATTCTATGTAAGTGTAATATGTACCTATCATCACAATTCCAGCCCTAGAGAACTCTCACATGCATGTCCAGGAAAACGTGTTCAACAATGTCCGTATTAACATCTTGGTAATTACAAATATCTGAAAATGACCTGAATGTACATTAATAGAGAAAGAATCAAATTCTAATACAGTTATAAAATTTAATTCTATTCAACAGTGAAAGTGAATGAACTACTGCCATACCTATAAATGGAGACAACGTTCACAAACATCATTCTGAATTTTAAAACATATTGCAGAAAAATACAGATGCCGTTTTACACATAAATTTTTTAAAGCATGAAAAATATGCTACTTATTGTTTAGGGACACATATAAGTACAATGAAATATGAAGAAAGAAATTATCAAGCTATAGCCATTATGTCTAGGAAGGAGAGAAGGTGACAAGCAGGAAATTTGCACTATAAACTTCAAGAACATGGTGAAGTTTAATTTCTTAAACTGAGTTTTGTATGCAAAGGTGTTCTTTATGTTATTATTTATACCTCCTTTCATATATTTAGACCATTTCACAGTACATTTCAAAAAGAAAAGAGAATAAAACAATATGATGCAAAATGATTATAATAAATTGTTAAACATTCTTTATGGTCATCTTATTTACACCACTTTCGTTGAGGTGTTTTCCTAAAGTTTTTTCTTCTAACTTGCACCTTCTTGAGGAGTCTTTTCTTGGCAGCATTACTTTGTTGGAATACTGGTCAGTGAGTATTTCATGCTGTCTTACCTTCCCATCTATACTGACAGACATATATACTTCCCATCTGTACTGATAGACATCTTCCCATCTATACCGATAGACAACATACAAAAGATGGCTTCAAACTCTTTTTACTCAGTAAGAAGTAAAAAGAGTGAAAAGCGTTTGAAGCCATCCTTTGTATATTGCTATATGACTGTTGTTAAAATCAAGTATTAGCTCCAGGCCGTTGTCTACCATAATGCTTTCCACAAAGTGAGCACGTTATAACTATTTGTGCAATGGGTAAATGATTGAAATCTTTTTATAGAGATATGTCAAAGTCATGTCCAATTGTCAACTATTGACAGAAAAGATTCTATAAAGAATTAAAACTGAATAATTTTTATAAGATTTTTTCTTTATTTGTTAAAGGAGGATTTTTATAATTTGTAAGTACGGTGTCTTGCTGACAGTGAACCTTAAGTGAAATCTATTTCTTATTTTTTATAATATAACAACTTTTCTTAACCCACACTTATTTTTTCACAGAATGCTAAATTGCCCAACAACAGGATTAAAACAATATCAGATTTTTATGAGTTCGGAATGTCTTGGTACTCTACTAATTAGGACAGGATGCAAACTATTCAACACGAAGTCCTTCAGAAACGGCATTAACTGAGATGCCTTCTACCCGGGCATGATGAATGTCCATTTGGTATAAAATAAAACAGGCTGAGAAATATCTAGAGATACCTAGCGTGTGACCAATGTATTCTTTCATACAAATGATAAACTACTTTGTATCATCGATGGAAGAAGGTGACATATTTTGGAATCTGCTACAGCTCTCTTCTTTCTTGTACCGACTTTTTATTACCAGTGCACACAACTCTGGAAAATACCTCTGAATTGACAGACTACTTTAGAAATATACACTTTTTAAAACTCTCATAATATTTTCATTTATTTTCCCTTGCTACTACATCTCTTCACTATTCTCTTTCTTTCTATGTACGTTAAGTGGGGGTGTGTGTGTGTTTATTTTATTGTGGTTCTACTTCAATTGGCTAGACTTCAAATGTAATCATTTTCTATCACATGTACAATTTATTTGAGGCACAAAGTTTTCCCAGTACACAAAAACAAGATGCTCCTTAGGAATTAAAGCAGAATAGCTAATGCAAAGAGTTCTCCATGGACTTCAGAAAGAATTATGACATTGCAGTTTTCTGCTGTAGACTATATAATAAGAGAAAGATTAAAACTCCTTTCTGGACTATTCTGGGTAGTGTTAACACCATGACAGCTATTCCCTCTGCACACGCTTAGCTGGGCAGAAGTTGTTGAGGCATTCATTGCTGTTACCATAGCAGCATGGTTAACTCACTCATAAATTTTATCTTGGTAATAGATTAAAAAGAAATAAGCTAGGAATTCAGTTATAAAAGCATTAACTCTTTTAATAAAACTAAGTTTGCACAATCTGCGAACCAGGAGGCCATATCTTTAAAGATGTTCAAAGACTGGTAATGGCATGGACATTGGGTACATTAGACAGTCTCAATTTCACTTGTTTTAGCATGTCAAATAGGAAAATAGAAAAAAGATGAAAAAGAAATGGCTTAGGTCTCTTCTATTTCCAGAAGAAGATGGATAGGAACTACACTAGCCGTCATTTAATTAGCCTGCAGGACCTTTAGCATTGAATGAAAACACAAAAGTGTGATAATGAGAAGAGAGAAAAGGACATCAATGACAATAAAATATTGTTTTAAAAATGTGCTGTTCAAACTTTCCATGTAATGAAATTCTTTCCTAGTCCTGTCTCTGGCAAGTAGCCAGAATACATTAAAAATTTCTTGATGGGGCTGGCCCCGTGGCCGAGTGGTTAAGTTCGCACACTCCGCTGCAGGCAGCCCAGTGTTTCGTTGCTTCGAGTCCTGAGCGCGGACATGGCACTGCTCATCAGACCACGCTGAGGCAGCGTCCCACATGCCAGAACTAGAAGTACCCACAACGAAGAACACACAACTATGTACCGGTGGGCTTTAGGGAGAAAAAGAAAAAAAAATCTAAAAAAAAAAAAATTCTTTTAAACCAGTAGTGCAAAATACACCAGGCATAAAAAGTCAAGAATTCAGTTCTTAGAGACCTCCCTCAACCATTGTATTTCCTATCTGGTAACACTAAAAAAACTTGCTTTTGAAATGCACTATGAAAAAAATAATGTTTTAAAAGTTCAAACTCAGATAAAGACAAAGTTAGTCTTCCTAGATGTCCCTTAAACCTATGAATCTTAGCCCTTATGCTATCCTTTTACCCAGACAGATTGACAGCAATGCATTATTGACAATAGTTCATTTTGGCTGCCTTATGTATCCTGATCAGTACCCAATGCTGATGACTGCAAAATCCAGAAAGAACAAATTGATGGCTATATTAGTTTTATATAATTAGTTTTAGCTACTGAACATCTGTGAATATCTTTTGTATGTTTTGGAAATTTCTTATCTAATAAAGCAGAAAACACCTCCCACCATGGAAGGCAATGCCTAGATTTCTGAGGCTCCCTTTCAGTTAGGGCACAGACATAGGACCAAAACTGCATCGTATTTTGCATAAGAAGCTAATGACATGAAGAGCAAGCAGCAAACAGATTCTGTTAAGGCTTGGGTAGTGATATCTGCAACCAGTTTCTAGCTTCAGAGGTTCTAGCCCTAATATCCATAGCCCGTTAGTCTCTGGAGCATCATGGTAGCAGCATATCTTCACCAGATCAGCTCAACAGTATCATTTTGGAGATTGTTCCTGTTTGCATAGCCTCCAAATATGCTTCTACTGACTTCTTGGAGATTCTATGAAGTTACATAATGTTCTTTAGTAAATTCCTTTCTCTCCTTGATTGGTTTTATTAATTTGCAACTAACAGTACAAACCCGTTAATCAAATAAACATTCATTGAACTTTTATTATATAATGAGTATAAGAGTTTTCTTCCACCCTCGAAAAGTAATAGTGGGATTTACATAGGGGTTGTGAGTAGCAAACAAACCAATTGAACACATGTGCATTAAGAGTTACAGGATCACAGATATCAATATCTTCCTGATTTGTACACGCAGGATAATTTATTACTTATAGATTGATTTAAGACTGTCATTTTAAAATTATTATACTGGTCAATATGAAAGCAGTGGATCAAATATTTGATGCAATCTAGTTATGACTAATCCCTGGCCAAAATGATGCCCAGAATAAATGGATCAGTTGGTAGTTGGTTTGTGAATCTGTGATTGCTTCATCAGGTCTTCCTTATAGCCACTTATACATTACATTGCTTACGTTCCATTGCTTCTGCCTATTTTTAATGGATATTTTGGAGTGACAAGAACTATTCTATAAGTATTATTATTCATTAAATATTGTTCAATACATTCTCCTTTATAAGCCATGTGTTAAATGTCACTAACAAGACAGCCTGACAGGATAATGGTATTTAGAAATAAATACTGCATCAATCAACTACAAGTTCCACAAATAACCCTATCACTCATCAAGAATGAGCATAGCTTAACAGTCATTTGTCAAAAATATGTTCTTCATCTAAATCTAGTTCTCTGTTTATCTTTCTTCCCTAAACCCCCATGTTTTAGAGTCAGAAATAACATTCTTATAAAATAAAGTAATTTCCATTTATCCTATCAATAATAATAATAATGGTAATTAAAAATTAATGAATACTTAGAACTTGTGTGGCATGGCATTTATTGTTTAACGGGTGTCATTTCCTTTAATCATCACAAGAGCCCTATGAGCTTACATTTTACATATGTAAAAACAGAGGTAATGGGAAGTTAAAATATTTGTTCTAGTTCACACAGTCTGATGGAGTCAGGATTTGAAATTGGGACCCTCTGACTCTGAAGTCCGCATCATTAATGCCTAAAACTGTAATGCTAATATTTGAAAAAAATTTTGAAAAAAGCTTATTTTACCATGAGAGAGATGATAATACTCTTAAAAATATTGCATTTACTGATTTAAATAAAAGCCAAAGAATTATTTTTCAGACATGTAGATTAAAAAAAAATATAGTGTCATGCCAAGACCCTACCATTTAGTTTGAGTTTCTTTCACAGATAATTAGACAAAGAACCTAGAAGAAGGTCCATGTCAAATTTACTGGAAAAAAATCAGTGATGAGCTAGAAATAAATCCTGGATTCCTCAGTACTTCAGTCCTGTGCTGAAAGCTATCTACTGTATGTCAAAGACAGCAGTATTGTCCTTGATAGTAAAGCATTGGAAACTGACAAGATTACTGTACAGAATATCAAATCAATGTAATTCCAAGCCAACACTGCTGATTAAGAAGTAAACTATGTTAACAAAATGTGTATATTTTTCCAAGCATTATTAATCAAAACATTCAACAGCAGTAATATTCTTTATTATATCAACAAGAAATATATTCAATGCTATTACTCTCATTCCAATGAAAGAATCCTATTAGTCAGTGATTCTTCCAAGTGCTTCCTTCAGGAGGAACAAATATGAAATATGTTTTTTTTAATAGTATTGAAATATATATACTCATGCACACACACATCTCATATATGTATATACATTCCTAGTTTTATTTGTTTTGACCTTAAAATCTCATCATTGTGGATAGAATATTTTTAGAAGCTGTATTAATTTACTCAAGAAGCATACTGATTTAATTTTGCATGAAACAGTCTTCATTCAGTGGCAAACATACAAATCAGGAGAGAAACCAAAATTGAAAGTGATATGTATACGACGTACTTAAGAGAATACGCTATTCAACCCCTCTTAGGAAGTTTTGAAGCATCTATTTATTGACATATTTTTGTATATATAATTTTAAGTTATTCTTACTTATTAGTTTAAGCAGATTAATAATGAGTAACCCAGTTCAAAATCACCAAATGTTTATGGCACTTTTTGTAGGCAAAGCACTATGCTAGCTGCTGGAAACAAAAGAATCATAAGATTTGTACCTAATAATTTTTTATCTTTCAGAGGAGACCATAATTTAGACCTTCCATGCTCTTGTACCAACCTCCTGCTATTTAATTCAAATGAATAAAGGTTTCTCTACAGAGTATATAACACTGACATACTTAAAAGCTGCAAAACCATAAAATTCTTTGCATATTTAAAATATTTCTATTTTCAGATTTATATTTTTCTGGTGAACCTGGATTTTGCAGATGAAATTTTATGTTGAACTCTCTTATGAGAAAGAAAAGAGATACTTTATTATATTTTCCAGCCTGTCTATTGATTTCCAAGTGCCACTTGTAATGATGCTGTATCAATGAAGTGGACAAAATTCTACTGTCGAGGAGGAAGAACTATTCCTCTACCCTCTAGGTCGTTCTGACTGGTCTAAGAGTTAAACTGATATGAGACAGAATAACAGGAGAAAAATCAAACAGAGTCTAATAATGTGTATACATGGGAGAAATCCAGGAAAACTGAGTAACCTGCCCAAATGGAAGAAGCCACTACCCTAAATACTATCTTCAGCTAGGACAAAGGAGGATGTTGGGGTTAGTGGTTTGAGACTTCAAAGGGGAGGAAGGCAATTTACATGGAGATGGAAAAGTAAATATTTGATAAACAAATGTTTGCTGGACCATCTATAGACAATGAGACCCAAGAGAGAACTTTGATAAAAATGGGCTTGCTAGTGACTTCCTGTCTACCATACCTAGATTATATTATACTATAGTTACCTTATGGCATTAGCTCCTTCCTGGAAATTATTTTAGGCAGTTAAGGGGAAAGTCAAAATTTCTTTCAGAGTCTTTTGTTCTTAAAAATAATAAAGCCAGAGACACATTTTTGGGTGGCAAATTCTGATTCCGCCACACTAAATCCTCTAGAAATAATTTCAGAAATGGTCATTAGCACTAGCTCTTTACTCATATTAATTATTGAAAAACTATGCATGAGCTATTTTGGGAGGTTACCATGGATTGAGATCTATTGAAATCCCTATGTGTGCACTTGCAAAACATGAGAAGAAGTGTTTGGTTTCAATCAAGGTGACTTTATTGAAATCCTATTGATAATGTATCCTTTCGCATATGCCTTTTTAAGCTTAGTAAAACATTCAGTGCAACAGAAACAGCCTGGATAGTTTGAATCTAAGAAGGCATTTCTTTAACAATAAGGAAAAATAATATTTCAACAGGTAAAAAGAAATATATCTTAATCTTCTTACTGTATCTACTAAAATCTACATCTAATTTTGACCACAGCAAAAAGGTTTATTCCTGAATAAGTAATATGACTTCACATCTTATTTATATACTGTCAATCTTCAGACTCCTCAAGAACAGAATTAGACTCCTCAATTCATTACAAGAAAACAGCATCTCCTCTTATTGCAAGTTTTGTTTAAGTTCCGTTTTAATAAAGGACAGTAGCTCTGACATTACTTTGATTTTTTTTCCTTTATTATGTAGCAGAGATCAGCTAATTTGAACCAAATAAATTCTTTTTTGGCTCTAAGGAAGAGACTGTACTGAGCTTTCCATGAACAACTCAACCGCAATCATAGGATCATGTACTTCTTGAGATCTGTATTTCTTACTCTATCATATTTACCATAGCCCCCAAAAGTGAAAGTTCTCAAAATCTAACAGCAAGTGTGCAGGTGCATAATTTGCTGTGGAAAGTCACTGAGGCAGCATGAAACAATCACCTTATAACAGTATATCCAGCTTCTCTCATTTGCTTTACTTGGAGTAGGGGTCCTCTAACTTCTTTTAAGCCTAAATATGTCTACATAAGATACTCTCATTTTTCTCCCAGAAATGTTTCATTTATAATGTGGCTGGAACATAAATGCATTATCATCCTTCTCCTGAAAGTCTTCCAAATTTTTATGGTGTGACTGAAGGAAACTGAAGAGTTTTGCACTCACATTATTCCTGGGTTAAAAATCAGTGAAAACATATGAAACATACATATGATAAGACATCTAGTAAGGTGATATTACAGTGATATTTCAAAATGAGTGATAAAAGGAAGTAGATGTGATAAAAAATGACAAGTTTATAAACTACGTTGTCTTGTGTGTTCTAGATATATTATTGTTACCGAACAATGGGCTTGTTCTCCTCCATGAGAGACTAGCCAAAAAGTCAGGAGGTAAGTTCGTGGAATAGAAAGGATTTATTCATTTTTTTCCAACAAAGAAGGAAGATGGCGACTAACATCCTCAAAAACCCATCTTCCCAGAACAAAGACTACAGGCCAGTTATATAGGGGGAGTATGTGCAGGCATGCGTGAAACTATTTTCCAAACACGTTTTTTTCAGACATCTGGTCTCCAGGTGGGCCTTCAAGGTCTGGTCTCAGTTCCCAATAATCTTCTGTTTTTCCTCCCTTGTTACTAATGTTTCTGTTTTCCCAGAGACTGGACAAGTGCCAGAGACTGGTTCAAGGCCCTGTGCCCTGACTTAGCTTAAAGATAATAAGAACAAAGTTTAATGTCTGTGTGTAACATAAAGATTATCGTTCACTTGTTCTACTGATGTGAGTGGCATCAGCAACTCCCTACTGTCAGTTCATTACTATATGCTGGTGAAGGAAACGGGGTCATCGTTTTCTGTTTGCCTACTTCCTCCTGTTTGAGGACAACATAAGGGGACCATTGACTGAAAAAGATTCACCTGTGTATTAAAATGGGCTGGAGGGCCACTCTGACTCTGAAGAGGGAGTTGTCAAATCACTGATGCAGACAGTTTGGAGGTTAATTTAGAAATACATTTAATTCCTAATTTAATTATGAGGAGTAATATTGAACCGATTAGTAAGAAAGTTAGTCTTCCTTTAATTAAGACTAATAGTATAGATTTAATTCCATTAGGTATCCAAGAAAATAGGTCAATAAACCACTCTCCTAATCCTGGCAAGAATGGGGTTTGATGCTCCAGTGTCTGTTGAAGCCAAGTAGCCTGTTTTCTGATTTTATTAATACAGGTTTCCACCTGTGCAGAGGTATTGATGTACAAAGAGCAGGATGTATTGGAAATTACACAGACACCCCCTTGTTCAGCCAAAACATAGTCTAAGGCAATTCTATTATCTAACATCACTTTTGCCAGGGAGTTTAGAGATGTCTGTAGGTTAGTGAGAGACTTAGCAATTTCGTTTGCTATGATCACAAGGATGTGAGGAAGATTTCTTAGAATATGTTGGTTGGCTGCAACTCCACACCAAGGGAGCAGGCTATAACTAAAGAAATATGTATCCCCATCCCGTATTCCTCCAGGAAGATCTCGTGTTAGTCTGGAGAATAACTTTAAAGAACTGGTCCAATATTTTGTTTCATTTGCTGGATGAAGAGTAAAAGGAGTTATTAAGGTACCCAGTACACATTGTCCTGAATCTGTGATGTTCCATAGGCAATTTTATGTCCAAGGCACCCTGTCATTGCTGCATATGCATATATATCCCTCAGGAATGCAATACATATGGCGGTTTATTTCACTAATCCAAATGGCCACTATTTCTCCCCAAGTGTTGCCTGTGAAGTCTATTGAATCATATGTTATGGGTATAATGACAGGTTCCTGACTGGAAAAGGGCGACATTTTTCCTTGTATTGGGGTCATGATGTATTTTGTTTCGTCTGCATCTAGCCTCACAGAGATAGAAAAATGTGAAGGAGTATGTGTCATCTCAGAAGAGAAGTGAGCAATTCTAACATGGTACGTAATTTTTGGTTTCTCAGTAGGATCCTGTCTGCAGAAACCAGGGAAGTTTGGGGGCCAGAGATCACATACAGGGCATACTAGTGGGTTCGCATGGTCATTCACTGAGTGAGGTTTGGAGAGACAAATCCAGCAATTGGTTACTTTGGTAGTGGACGCCAAGTTTTGAGTTATTCTAACCAGCCAAGCCATGCAAGTCATGGTAAAGAGGAAGTGAATCTCTAGTTTCAATGCTCCTCTTAAAGACATATTTTATATCTTTTAAAGGCTCAATGTTCCAATTATTGTTAATATCAGAAAGATTGCTTTCCTGCGAGGCAGGTGCTGTATCGACCTGGGAATCATTACCCACAGCTTCACTCCAGCCAAGTGAACAGCAGTGTGTGTAGTCGGCAGCACCTCATAGGGTCCAGTCCATTAGCTGATAGTTGATTCTCTGATCCTTGTTCCCTCCACATGTTTAGAAGCACCTGATCTCCAGGTTTGAAGGAGTGTATGGTTATATCTGGAGCATGTTTCAAGCTAGAAGAAACATACTCATGTACTATGGTTAGAACAGAATTAAGTGACTTGAAATACGATCTCATTAGCACATCTTGTAAAACAGTGGGGGGAATAGAGGGCATGGTGGATGCTAAGAACGGTGGACCATATAACATTTCATAGGGGCTTAACCCAAGCCCACTTTGGGGAGCCATCCAGACCCAGAGCAGGACGAGAGTCAGTACTTCATCCATCCATGTTAAATGTGTCTCCTGGCACATTTTATCTGTTGTCTTCTTTAGGGTGCTATTCATTTTCTCAGCCTGTCCGGTGGATTGAGGTCTCCAGGCAGTGTGAAGATTTCATTGTATCTTGAGAATCTGGCACAGCTGATGTGTAATCTTAGATATGAAGGTTGGCCCACTGTCACTCTGCAAGGTATTGGATAGCCCAAACCTAGGTACTATGTCCTTTGATAGAGCCCTAACTACATACGAGGCTTTCTCGGTCTGGGTTGAGAAAGCTTCAACCCACTCTGAAAATGTATCTATAAAGAAAGGGAAGTATTTAAAATTTCCAGGCACACATGGCATCTGAGTAAAGTCCAGCTGCCAGTCTTCAGTCAGCCATTGGCTAGGTGTTGGACTCCCATAGGATTTGGTGCTCGCACTGGTTTCTGGTTATTCTGGCCACAAAGATGGCAGCCCTTTAGTACTTGTTCTATGGTCTTTTGCAAGTGCAGCCTTGTCAGATATTTTTTAGCCCCTTGTATAGTGGCATTCTGCCTGTAATGAGTGCTTTCATGCAGGTGCCTAAGGATGGGGTACAATAATTTTTCAGGGATCAAAATCCGTCCCTGTTGGTTATATTTCCACCTCAAAGGACGCTCCTGTGAAAATCGCCATTCCTCAGCTTGCTGCACGTCCTGGGGGGAATAAACAGGTTCATATTTTGATATGTCAATTTGAGGGAGTAAAGAACCAAAAAAAGTCACAATATCTCCTCGAGCTGCCCATATGCAGCTCAGTGGCCAATCTGTTTCCTCTCGCCGGAGGGGCTTCCCCCTTTTGATGGCCAGGACGTGTATAACGGCCACTTTAGAAAGGCAATGGACTGCTTCGAGCAGCTGTAAAATTTTCAAAGTGTATTTGATATCCTTGTTGTCCACAGTGCCATCTGGAAGGAGAGAGGACAACCCGGCAACTGGGGTCACCTTAGATGTTCTTTTAGTTAATTTAGTATTTAACACTGAATATGTGGCTCCGTTATCCACCAGAAAGTCAACCAGGTCGTTCCCCACTGTCAGTTTTACTCAAGGCTCCTGTGGGGACACTAGAATTGGATGACCCAAAGTCTCTGGAGCCCCTGGGCCCGATCAGTCTTCATCTGAACAGTTGTCTCTTTCAACCACCTGAGCAGCCCCCTTCTCATGTCTTCTTCATTTTTCTTTCTTAGGGCAGGTGTTTTACCAATGCCCCTTTTCCTTACAGTAGGCACACTGATTTTTCCCAAGAGACTGCTTAGTCCTGCCCTCATGGCATCCCCTTCCCTTTCTTTCTCCAACAGGGTGAGAACTCAGGGCTGCCACGAGGAGGGTAGCACTCCTCTTGGCATCTTCCTGCTTGGTCTTCTGTTCCAAGTTATTGTACACTTTAAAGGTTATATCATCCAACTGGGAAGGGTTCATTCCTAGGGTTCTGCAATTTTCTTCTGATATCAGGCATACTCTTCTCTATGAAAGTCACATTTACCATTCGGAGGTTTTCAGGAGCCTTTGGGTGGGTGTCTATGTACTGCCGGTATGCTTGATATAGTCTCTCTAGAAACTCAGAAGGATCCTCATCTGGCTTCTGTTGTATTCCTTGTATCTTGTTTAGGCTTTTTTGTTTGGGGACCCCATTTTTCAGGCCTGTCAGAATACATCGTTTGTAATGATCGAGTCTAACTCTCCCTGTTACATCATTTGGGTCCCAGGCAGGCTCAGCAATAGGTACAGCGGCATTAGCATCTGGTGCACCATTTGGATCTGCTGGATGGAGCCTATGAGCTTCCTCACGAGCCTTATCAATAACCATTCATTTTTCATATCCTATCAAGAAGATGTTCATGAGAATATGTAAATCTACCCAGGATGAGTGATAAATTGTAAAACTTGAAGAAAACAATTCAGTCATTTGGGAGGGGTCCTCTAGATAAGGTGGATTATTGTTTTTCCAGTTAAACAAATCAGAGGTGGAAAAAGGATTATGCATCCAAATAAAACTAGCCAGTTGGCCTTGTCCATTTACACACACAGGGTGCTGTCACAAGGCAAATTGCTCAGCCCCAGAGATGTCTCCCTGGCCAAACTGTATGCCTTGCTTTGTACGGGAAGATGAAATCAACTGGCTACTGTTTCCTGAATCTGACACTCCCAAAGCAGGGGAAGGTACAGGAGGGGCCACAGGAGGTGCTGCCTGCAGCCTTTGTCCTCCTGCTAGTGGGTTGAGTGTTTGCAATATCATGAGATCATCCTCTTCTGTGTTGGCCCTATCCTCTTGTACAGAGGAGCCTTTTCCTGGTGACCTATTCCTCACTGCCATCACTAAGTTCTTTCCCTCTCTTTGATCATCTTGATAAAAATAACACAAAAGCTTGAACATAAAGTATTTCACCATCCTTCCAAGCATTTTTTATGAAATAATTCCAAGTGTAAAATAGTATACTCAAAGTAAACTCAAAGACCCATTTGGAGGCGACTTTTCCTTGGATTCCGGAGAATATCGTGGCCATGCAGGGTTACAGTAGCAAACCATTTTTCTCTTTGACATGCACTTATAGCTTTAATCAGACCACTTAGATGAAAGGTGGTCCAGAGTGCTTTTTTTGGAAACAGATGGAGCCTCCCGTCTTCGAGTTACACACAGGAGCATGGATGCTCAGACGCTCAGAGGGGATCCCAAACAGAACTGATACTCAGACGGGATCCCAAGCAGAACAGACAGGTGTACCCAACAGATTCCAGGTAGTCCTACAACTCTGTCTCTTGTTATTCAGTGCTCAGACTCAGACAGGTATATCCCTCTGGGATTTCCCCTACAAGAGACAGGGAGTTCATGGCAGGCCTGGCCGAGGCGACTTACCCTAGCTCAGATGCGGATCTGCTGTTCCCATTCTCCATTTCTAATTCCACCGAAGAAATGATGAAGGCAGCTGGAGCTCAAAGAGGGCACAGAGGGACCGTCTCCTGGAAGCAAAGTTCCCAGGCCAAAGCTGAGACTTCCTCGAGATCTGTTGGCCACAAGTAAAGGTGTGTGCTGGTAGAGTCACCCAAATTGTTACTGAGCAATGGGCTCGTTCTGCTCACTGTGAGATTAACCAGAAAGTCAGGAGGCAAGTTGGTGGAATAGAAAGGGTTTCCTCATTTTTGCCAGCAAAGATGGAAGACGGCAGACTAACATCCTCAAAAATTCATCTTCCCAGAGCAAAGACTACAGGCCAGTTATATAGGGAGAGTACGTGCAGGCATGCACGAAACTATTTTTCAAACATGTTTTTTTCAGACATCTGGTCTCCAGGTGGGCCTTCAAGGTCTGGTCTCAGTTCCCAATAATCTTCTGTTTTTCCTCCCTTGTGACTAATGTTTCTGTTTTCCCAGAGACTGGGCAAGCGCCAGAGACTGGTTCAAGGCCCTGTACCCTGACATAGCTTAAAGCTAATAAGAACAAATTTCAATGTCTGTGTGTAACATAAAGAGTGGCATCAACATTGTGTTTTCTGAAGTTACCTTATCTTTGGATAAATATCCAATGTTTGAAATCCAAAGATTAAATATTCCTATAATGCATAGAGAGTTGTACATTTGAGTTACAGAAATAACCATCTTGTTGATAATGGATAATCTTTACATAACTACAAATTTTATGTTATAAATAAAAGTAAGAGATAAACATAGTTTAAAAAGTCATACTATAGAAAAAAGAGACATTCAAAGTAAAACCACCATGACCAATTCTGGCCCTCTTCCCATAGGTAACATTAATTATTTATGTGTATCATTACTGAAAAAAGTGCATAACTGCATGTTTTATATACTGTTATGTATATTTATATTGTATATGTATATTTGTATTTTTGAAACACTCACACAGATGCAATAATTCTATATATTCTTCTGCAATGTACTTTCTTTAGGTTATAATATATCAAAGGTCTTTATCAAATGGTATATAATGATATATTTTTAATGGAGAAGTAATAGTTCTTCATTGTATGAAAGTATAATATTATATTTAATATGCTAAATATACTAAAATATATGAAATATATTAACCATTCCCTTATTGATGCTATTTAGTTTGTTTCCATATTTGGTTACTATAAACAATACCACAATAAAAATGTATCACATGTATCCAAATGGTAGAAATGTAGCAATAAAGTGTTTACATTCATAAATTTCTGATAGATGTTGCCAAATTTCCATTAGAAATTGGCACCAAGAGTTCCACTTCTGGCATGAAAGCATGGGGGTCTTTGTTAAGACTCCCTAGGAAAACTGATGGAAATTATTTTTTGAAAAATCAAACATTTTAAGTCCTTAGAAATGGTCATCAGGGCATACAACAAAGGAAGAAATATTTATTCAAGATTATCCACTAAAACTTGGTAAGAACAGAAAGAATCTGTAATATTTCATCTAAGACCTGCTATCTCCTTCCTACTTCCCAGCTCAGCAAGATGGAATCTCCATTCCTGAATGGTGCAGGCAAGAACACGTTGATCCCTCTAACCACAGATCTCAGTTAGAGGGCCATCTTCCCAGGAGGGACAGAACATCAACATTTTTCATCCTTATCCCAGCTAAGTGTTGCTAAGGCTAAGTCCCAGGAAACTTCAGCTGAGAAGTCAGTGCTCCCTTCTTCCACCCAGCCTGCACTTGCGAGACAGAGGATCTACTTTGGGTGGAATGCTATTGAGAATACTGGGCCCCTGATTGCCCTTGCTCCATCTCACATGGTGGAGGTTCTATGTGAGGAGAGGAAAATCAGGAAACATTGAGGCTAGTTCCCTCTTTGCTTGAGCTCCAGCTAGAAAAGCTGAGAAGCTTGTCATTGTACCCATCCCCTAATCCAGAGCCAAGGCTCAGAGGATTTCCCTGGGGAGAGAGCCCATAAAACAGAAAGCTCTGAATCACTTTCCAAAGGAACTGACTTCATTTGCAACAAAGCATGGAGTAATTCAAGTCTATGGGTCCACTCAAAAACAATGGAGGTTGTGATGAAAAACAATAGCCAAACTGTCTTCCAAAATGGCTCTCCTAGTTTGCATTTCCACGAGCAATGAATGAGACTCCATGTTGTTCCACATCCTCATCAGTACTTGGTGTTGTCAGCATTCTGGATTTTGGCTGTTCTAATAGATGTGTAGTGGTATCTCACTGTTGTTTGAATTTGCATTTCTCTTTGATATATGATGTACAGTAACTTTTCATATGCTTATTTGCCATCTGTATATCTTCTTTAGTGAGATATGTTAAGGTCTTTGGCTCATTGTACTTTTGATTTGCATTTACCTGATAACTAATTTTTATTGGCCATTTGTATATCTTCTTTGGGAAAATATCTATTCAGGTTCTTTGCGTATTTTTTAATTGGATTGTCTTTTTGTTATTTAGTTGCAAAAGTTCTTTATATATTCAAGATACAAATCCCTTATCAGATATATGACCTGCAAACATTGTATCCTATTTTGTAGGCTTTCTTCTCACTTTGTTGATAGTCTCCTTTGAAGCATAGAAGCATTTTAATTTTGATGAAATCTAATTTATTTTTTCCTTTTTGTTTCTTATGCTTTTGGTATACCATCTATGAATCTATTGACAAATCCAAGGTCATGAAGAATAACCTTTATGTTTCTGGTAAGGATTTTAGACATTTAGCACTTACATTTATGTAGCTGGTACATTTTTTATTAGTTTTTGTATATGGTGAGAAGCATGGGTCCAATTTCATTCTTTTGCACGTGTTTATCCATTTGTTCTCACATTATTTGTTGAAAATACTATTCTTTCCCCACTGAATGGTCTTGGAATCACTTGAGAAACAACTTTTGGCTTGCTAATTGGCCTTAGTAAAAACTGAATGCTTAAGTATGGGCCAAGAAGTTACCATACAACCTAAGCCGTCCATCAAGTACTGGTGTTGTCTGACCCACTAAGCTTTAAATTTGGGTGTGCACAGCAGCACTCCATCATGAAATGAAAGTGGTACTTGCAGGCCCTGAAGGAAAACTTGTCACATGAAGTGGCCCTAATGCCCGTAGTTTCCACTATTGCTACATTACATTCTCTCTCCAATCTCATACCTATGTCCTCAATGGGAGTTTCAATGATCAATTAACTGAGGAAGAGAAAACCTGAACCTATTTTACAGATGATTCTGTGTGACATGCAGGTACCACCCAAAAGTGGACAGCTGCAAAAATACAATCTCTTTCTGGGACATCCCTGAAGGACAGTAACGAAGGGAAATCCTCCCAGAGGCAGAATTTTAGGCAATGCACATGCTTGTTCATTTAGCATAGAAGGAGAAATGGCTAGACATGTGATTATGCATCAATTTATGGGCTGTAGCCAGTGGATAGGCTGAATGGTCAGGGAATTGCAAAGAATGTAATTGGAAAAATGGTAATGTCTGGGAAAGAGGTTTGCCCATAGTCCTCACTAAATGGGCAAAAATCATAAAGATATTTGTGTTCCATGGGAATGCTCACCAAAGAGTGACCTCAGCAATTTTAATAATCAAGTGGATAGGGTGACTTATCTGTGGATACAAGTCAAGAAAGGCAGGCATGGCTGCATCAGGGGTTACTTGAATAAAAGACCCAGTTTGTTTCCAAAGTGACTCTCATTGTGGAGGAGTTGAGAGTCTCTCCACGTCCCTCTTCCTCAGTGAAAAACATAGCTATAGTCATTGTTGTTGATGAAGGTAAAAGGAATATGGAATGAGTAGTGGAAAAAAGTAGTTTTAAACAATAGCTATGACAACACGACTACTTGCGGAAATAAGGACCCTACTTGTTATAAGCATTTCTTCCTTATTTTGTATGCATACGGTTCTATGTGTGAATGTAATAGCTTTCCCTCTCTTATCTTCTTATTATATAATGTAAAATGTATTAACTTTCCATCATAATATTTAAGTATTGCTAACTTTGCATTGTAGTATTTAAGTTAGAGGATATCAAGAAGAAAAGTGAAGATCACCCAAAGACTTTGAATCCCCTTTTGGAGAAAAGTTTAGTGCATTTTCAGTTGTACACGTGATAATTGTATCACGTTAGATGGATGTGTGACATTGTGATTGTCTTTATTTGGAGATTAAGTATGGTTCAAGGAGATGTGTATGGATGCCACATTGCCAAGAGGTGGACAGTGATGGTTTAATTGTATGTGGCAACTCAGCTAAGCTATGATGTCCAGTTATTTGGTGACACACCAGTCTAGGTGTTTTTGTGCAGATATAATTTGCAATCCGTTACCTTGAAGTAAAGAAGTCACTCTTGATAATCTAGATGACTTCTTATAATCAGTTGAAGGCCTTAAGGGAAAAAGCTGAGGTGTCCTAGACTAGAATGAAATATGCCTCAAGACTGCAACAGAGAAATCCTGCCTGAGTTTCCTGTCTGCCGGTCTGCTCTAAAGATTTTGGACTCAAGACTGCAATGTCAAGTCTTGCCTGAGTTTCCAGTCTGCTGGCCTGCACTATAGATTTTGAACTTGCTAGCCTCCACAATCATGTGAACCAATTCCTGAAAAGAATTTAATCTCTCTGAATGATAGAAAGATGGATAGATATTAGATAGATAGATAGGTGATAATCAGCTAGATGATAGATAGATCTCCTATTGGTTCTGTTTCTCTGGAGAACTCTGACTGACAGTTGTTAGAATGTTCTTTTAATCATAATGCATGCTAAAGTTTATTAAAAATTATTCTGCATCCATTGAGATGATCATGTAATTTTTCCCATTTTCATCTTATGATGGGTATATGATGGAAAGATTTGTCATGTCCACTATATTAGCCACATGTGGCTATTGAACACTTGAAATGTAACCAGTGGGACTATAGATATACATTGTTAACTTTATTTAATTTTATTTAACTTTTATATAAATTAAAATTGCTGCTGATGGCTAGTGGCTACAAGATCAGGCAGTGCAGCAAATACTTTCAGGAAAAAAGTTCTGCTGTGGAATCTCAGCTTATCTCTGAAATGCTGTCACTTTTTGGAATTTTATTCCTTCTAATTGTCATTATTTCCAAAGTTCTCTGTGCCTTAAAATATAGTTTTTGTAATATTTTTGGATTTCCTATTTGTTTTTAGAGAAAGCATGCTATGTATTATGGGATCTTCTTCAGAAGCCAAATTTGTAAGACTATTTTTAACATATACAGAGGAAATTATTTCTTCACTTTGCACACATATTGTAATTAATTTTTGCTCTATTTAGGGCTAATTATTCCCCATTACAGAGGCAAGATTTTGAATTGCTGAACCCATTTTCCCGTAAATTATGTATTTTTCCTCTGTGGCTGGTGGGAACAGGCACAGGTCTCATCCTTACATGAGCACAAGACCCTTCTCCTTTCAATAGTTCTTTCCCTGGCATTGGTTAGTCGCCTCACACATCTACACTGAACACTACTCTTCTGAAATATTTGAAGTGGGACCATCTACAGATTTCCAGAATTCTTTCTGTGTGTAGCCCTCTCTTCTCTGCTACACCATTCTGCAAATTCTAGCCCTTTTGGTCTCCCCAGTATCATCACACTCTCTCCTTTATTTGGTGAGTCCACCATGCTTCTCCTTAATTCCCCATACCTGAGCCACAACCTAGAAATTTTCTTATGACAGGACACTGGAATGATTATATGGCTTACCTCTTTTGTTTTCCAAGTCTCGGTAATAACTGTCTTAATGCCTAAAGTGCCGTATCTTGAAAAGCATCTTCCATATATTGTATCTGGGTGTTTTGGTTGTTTCAAGTGACAAAGTATGTCCTGTTTCTCTTGTTCCACGTTAATCAGGAGTGGAAATCTCTGATAAGACTATAAGGAGGTAATTTAAAAATATAATGCAATGCATGCACACTTTAGGTCACATTCTTGTTGTATGGCTTGTTATATAAACTAAACAATAATAACAAAAAAAAGCAAAATCTAGAAACGAATCTAAAAAAGAAAATAACTCAGCTTACTACTAAAGCATTTTACATCTTGGAAAGATATGTGAATATAGTTCTACACAGAAAGACAAGTATCATAAAACATTATAACTCCACAAGAAAGAAGAATAAGTTATAAACAAACGTAATATTTTAATTAACCAAACTAAAATTTTTTTCCAAAGATACTGAAAATCTGAAATTTTGCTCCTGATGATTGGGTTGGTGACTTGCTGCAATTCAATGCATATTACATAACTTTTGGAATGGCCTTTATACAACTGTATACAAATACCCATGTGGATAAAGTGGAATCATAAAGTTCAATATCTTCAAATGTTTACAAAAACATTTCAAAATTTTTTGCAATAAATTGAAAAAAATTAAAACCCAAATTTATTATAGTGTTCTGCGAGCAAATATACTGTAATTTAGATAGTAGTGATAGAATTATAAAAATTAACTACCAAGTGGCAAATTTGAAAACCCCTTTATCTCATCACTGATGGCCCTAATGGTACAAAATAAAAGTTAACTAATTAATCTATAATATAATATAGCTGTGTAAAGGCTCCTCAAATTTTTGCAAGTCATTGGTTAATTTCCAGAGTTCTGAAAAAGTTGAGTTTTACAATTTTTGTCCAGTGCATCAATTGATTTTGTGGAGGAATTGAATTTCAAATTCCTCACTCTAAGGGCCAGCCCAGTAGTGCAGCACTTAAGTTGGCATGTTCTGTTTCAGTGGTCTGGCGTCTGCAGGTTCAGATCCTGGGTGCAGACCTACACACCACTTGGCATGCCATGCTGTGGCAGGTGTCCCACATATAAAGTAGAGGAAGATGGGCACGGATGTTTGCTCCGGGCTAATCTTCCTCAAAAAAAAAAAAAAATTCCTCACTCTACTACTTCTGAAGTTCCACCTCTATTTGAATAACACACATTTAATGCAGGTACAAGCATGCAATTCTATTCATAGAACTTGTATTCATGAAGCAGATATCTCCTCCAAAATCTGTTCTCAATCTTCCTCTCCCTTCCCCAACCTTAAATACAAAAATATATGAATGCAGTCACTGATTTAGTGTTCAAAGTCACTATTTTGTGGAATATATTTGTTATCATTATTGTTACTCAAAAATGTTTTAAAAAGTATGAGTTTAGTAAATTTTAATAGTTATGTATTTGCCTACAAATATTAAGTGAAGAATTACTTTAATAAATTTGAGTCTAACAATGTTTTATGGTGAGATTTTTTTTTTGCCTTGCTTTAGTGGCCCAAGGTCAAAAAATATTTTTTTTTATAAGAGAGTTTATAGCAATAGAGGCCTACCTCAACAAACAAGAAAAATATCATATAAACAATCTAATGATGCATCTAAAGGAATTAGGAAAAGAACAAACAAAGCCCAAAATCAGTGGAAGGAAGGAAATAAATAATAAAAATCAGAGCAGAAATAAATGAAGTAGAGAATAAAAAAACAATAGAAAAAAATCAATGAAACTAAGAGCTGGTTCTTTGACAAGATAAACAAAATTGACAAAACTTTAGATAAACTCACCAAGAAGAAAGAAAGAAAGCTCAAAGAAATAAAAGCAGAAATGAAAGAGGAGAAATTACAATGGACTCCTCAGAAATATAAAAGATTATACTATGAAAAGCTATACGCCAACAAATTAGATAATCTAGAAGAAATGGATAAAGCCTTAGACTCATACAACCTTCCAAAACTGAATCAACAAGAAACAGAGAATTTGAATAGACCAATCACTATTAAGGAGATCAAAACAGTAATCGAAAACCTCCCAAAAAATGAAAGTCGGAGACCAGAAGGCTACCCTTGTGAATTCTACCAAACATTCAACAAGTCTTAATACCTATCCTTCTCAAACTTTTCCAAAAAATTGAAGATGAGGGGAAACTTCCTAACTTGTTCTATAAAGCCAGTGTTACCTTGATACCAAAACCAGACAAGGACAACACAACAAAAGAAAACTACAGGCCAAGATGACTGACGAACATCAATGCAAAAATCCTCAGCAAAATGCTAGAAAATTGAATACAACGATACATTAAAAAGATCACACACCATGATCAAGTGGGTTTTTTTCCAGGGATGCAGGGGTGGTTCAACATCCACAAATCAGTCAAGATGGTACACCACATTAATGAAATGAAGAATAAAAATCACATGATCATCTCAATAGATGCAGCGAAAGCATTTGACAAGATACAGCATCCATTTATGATAAAAACTGAATAAAATGGGTATAGAAGGAAAGTACTTTAACATAATAAATGCCATATATGACAAACCCACAGCTAATATCACACTCAGTGGAGAAAAACTGAAAGCTATCCCTTTAAGAACAGGAACCAGACAAGGATGCCCACTTGCACCGCTCTTATTTAACATAATACTGGAAGTCCTAGCCAGAGCAACTAGGTAAGAAAAAAATAAATAAAAGGGATCCAAATTGGAAAGGAAGAAGTGAAACTGCTGCTTTTTGCAGATGACATGGTTTTATATACAGAAAACCCTAAAGAATTTACCAAAAAATTATTAGAAATAATAAATGAGTAAAGTAAAGTTGCAGGATACAAAAATCAACATGCAAAAATCAGTTGCATTTCTATACACTAACAATGAAGTAGCAGAAATAGAAACTAAGGATACAATACCATTTACAATTGCAACAAAAAGAATGAAATACCTAGGAATAAATTTAACCAAAGAGATAAAAGACCGGTAGAGTGGAAATTATAAAACATGTTGAAAGAAATAGAAGAAGATACAAAAAAATGGAAAGATAGTCTGTGCTCTTGCTCTTGGGTTGGAAGAATTACCATAGTTAAAATGTCCATATTTCTTAAAGCAATCTACAGATTCAATGCAATCCCTATCAAAGTTCCAATGACACTCTTCACAGAAATAGAACAAAGAATCCTAAAATTTATATGGAACAAGAAAAGACTCCGAAGTGCCAAAGCAGTCTTGAGAAAAAAGAATAAAGCTGAAGGTATGACACTCCCTGATTTCAAAATATACTACAAAGTGACAGTACTCAAAATAGCGTGGTACTGGCACAAAAACAGACACACAGATCAATGGAACAGAATTGAAAGCCCGGAAATAAACCCACACACCCATGGACAGCTACATACAACAGAGAAAGGAAAGTCTCTTTAATAAATGGTGTTGGGAAAACTGGATAGCCACATGCAAAAGAATGAAAGTAGACTATTATCTTACACCATCCACAAAAATTAACTCAAAATAGATAAAAGATTTGAATGTAAGACCTGACACTATAAATCTTCTAGAAGAAGACATAGGCAATACACTCTTCAACATGGATCTTAGAAGCATATTTTCAAATACTATGTCTGACCAGGCAAGGGAAACAAAAGAAAAAATAAACAAATGGACCTACATCAAACTAAAAAGTTTCTGCACAGCAAAGGAAACCATCAACAAAATGAAAAGACAAGCTAACAATTGAGAGAAGTTATTTGGAAATCATATGTCTGATAAGGGGTTAGTATCCAAAATACATAAAGAACTCATGCATCTCAACAACAAAAAAACTAACAACCCAATTAAAAAATGGGCAAATATCTGAGCAGACATTTTTCCAAAGAAGATATATAGATGGCCAACAGGCACATGAAAATATGTTTAACATCACTAATTATTAAGGAAATGCAAATCAAAACTAACATGTGATATCACCTCACACCCATCAGAATGGCTATAGTTAACAAGACAAGAAATAACAAGTGTAGGAGAGGATGTGGAGCAAAGGCAAATCTCAGACACTACTGGTGGGAATGCAAACAGGTGCAGCCACTATGGAAAACAATATGGAGATTCCTCCCAAAATTAAGAATAGAACTACCATATGATCCAGCTATTCCACTGCTGGATATTTATCCAAAGAAAACGAAAACACAAATGCATAAAGATACATGCATCCCTATGTTCGTTCAAGCATTATTCACAATAGCCAAGACTTGGAAACAAACTAAGTGCCCATCAAGGGACGAACGGATAAAGAAGATGTGGTATATATACACAATGGAATACTACTCAGCTATAGAAGGAAAGATGAAATCTTGCCTTGTGAGACAACATGGATGGACCTTGAGAGTATTATGCTGTGAGAAATAAGTCAGAAGGAGAAAGTCAAATACCATATGATCTCACTCATAAATAGAAGATAAAAGCAACAATAAAAAAATATAGATACAGAGATTAGATTGGTGGTTACCAGAGGGGAAGCGGGGAGGTGGGAGGGTGAAAGGGGTAAAGGGGCACATGTGTGTGGCGACAGATGATAATTAATCTTTGGATAGTGAACACGATGTAGTCTACACAGAAATCGAAATATAATGATATACACCTGAAATGTATAATGTTATAAGTCAATGTCACCTCACTTAAAAGAAAATTAAATATAGGAATTTAGTATTAAAAAATAAATAAAAATATTCTTTTATGTTTACATATGTTTTTTGATTTTTGATTTTCACAAGTCTTCATTAAAATGGATTTTTGTGTGTGGAGTAATGTAGAGGACCTCTTTAATGTTTGTTCTATATGAATAAGCAATTTTTCCATAATCAGTGAAAGAATAATATAATTTTTGCCAGTTCTTTTCTTTCATTTATCAAGTTTCGTTTATGTGTGGTTATTTCTTGAGCTCTTTATTCTGTTTCATTGGGCTACTTGTCTATCTTTGCACTACTACCACATTGTTTTAGCATATAGCTTCAAGATTGCTCAGAAGCGAAGACAGGAAGGCATAAGTGAGAAGACAGGAGGCACATTAGTTTGTAAAACTCTGCAAATAACATCATTAGTACCCTGACAACAAGAGATTACAGAATAAACTAAAAACTCACACAAATAACCTGAAATCCAAAAAGAGACAAGGCTCCCTGACAAATAATGGAAACAAAAATTGTCTCACTTGGGGAAGAGCATGGGAGTGAGAAGCACTGGCCAGCATACAAGCAAGTAAGAAGAAATTGGCTAAATTATTTTATGAATTGCTTATTTCCGTGTTTGGGCTAACAGGATAGCCTAGAATGGCCGAATATCCCAGACATAAAGGGAGCTAATTCTCTTTTGCAAGTTCTTTATTATGGAAAGATAGTTTTTATAGAAACAGTCTGCATTTGACATGTGAACAGTGATTGTGGAAGAGTCAGCATGACAGACCAAGACTTCGCAAGATAATTTTTCTATCTGACACAAAATCCTTACGATACACTTTGGAGTAGGAGGAGAAGATGGCAGAAATAACTACCGTGCCCAGGGCAAAGGAACAGAAGCATCATCATTGGATACAAGTAGAAGAAAGACTTTCTTTTCTTGAGTAGGATCGAGAACTATCATGGTCTGAAAATGTTATACCAAGGCCAAGTATAGGTCTGCTACCATTAGGAAATGGAAATAAAACTCCTGCCAGATTCAAGGCAGTTTAGCTAGCAGAGAAAAAAGGACAGAAACACTGGGAAAGCCCAACTCCTAGTCGAAGGAAAACAGGGCCAGCCTGTGACTGAGGTGGGACCAGTACAATGGAGAGAACCATCTCTATTCCCAACACAAGCCAAGCTTCCAGGAACAAGCAATATTATTCTGTCAGTGAGGGAGTGGACAAGAATGTATATAGAAAGTCTTCTGTGACACAGGCATATAGTAGGCGTTACCAAAAGATGACTGTGGAGCATTAGCACTAAGAAAAAAACTCTCCAGGTCTTAGCATCCTCACTAAAAATGAGGCAACGGCACTCAGTTCC
This sequence comes from Equus asinus, assembly GCF_041296235.1. Lineage (NCBI taxonomy): Eukaryota > Metazoa > Chordata > Mammalia > Perissodactyla > Equidae > Equus > Equus asinus. The sequence continues at coordinate 74,101,565 of NC_091820.1, forward strand.
GGGAGGAACTGAAAACTGAGGTAGACTGATAGCAAACATGGCAACAGCAACACAAACACAGTTCAATACCTGATTAGATTACCTAAAAACTCACAATAATAGCCTGACAAAAGAAGAGGAATACCTATTGTCAAGAGCAAATGCATTTTACCTCAATCTCTACATTTCTGCACAAAATTTCTAGCATTTCATAAAAAATCGCAAAACACATAAAAAAGCAAATTGCATATCCTAATAAAGGATATATACAAAAAACCCTACCACTCACATCATAGATGAGAGAGTGAGAGGGTGAAAGCTATCACCTAATATTGGAAACAAGGAAAGAATGTATACTCTCATTCCTCCTATTCAACTTTATATTGGAATTTCTAGCTATAAGACAAGACAAAAAGAAATAGTCCTAATTTGCAGGAGACATGATTTTCAATGTCAAAAACTCTCAAGGAATCTCCAAAACTTCTCCTGAATTAATAAGTAAGTATAACAAGATTGCAAGACACAATGTCAATACACAAAAGTTAATTGCTTTTCTATGTATCAGCAATAAAATTTGGAATAGATGTATTTGGAATATACATACACATAATATTTACTATACAGTATCTCTGTGCAAAAACACACAAAACACAAATCATAGAAATCAAAGTAGATCGAGATATTCTATGGTCATGGTTTGGGAGTCTCAATATTGTTTAGATGTGAATTCTTGGGCTATAGATTCAGCACAATTCAAGTCAAAATCCCAGAAAGTTTTTGTGCCTATATTTACTGAAAAATAATTCTAAAATTTATGTAGAAAGGCAAGGAACCTACAATAGCTAAGGTATTTTTGAAAAACTATACCAGAGGACTCACATGAACTAATTTCAAGATTTACTATAAAGTTACAATAATTAAAACAGTGTGGTACAATCAGAAAGATAGAAATGATGAGTGGAGTAGAACACAGAGACCAGAAATAGACTCACATAAATGTACTCAATTGATTTTTGAAAAAAATGAAAGGGCAGATAAATAAAAAAAAATAATGTTTTGAACAAATGGTGCTGGAAGTATTCAGCATATGCTAAGCAAAAAAAAAGGGAAAGAAGAAAGAAAAGAACAAAGACACAGACCTCACATTTTACAAAAATAAAAATGCAAAATGGATGATAGACCTAAATGTTAAATGCAAAATTATAATTTTTCTAGATGAAATAGAATAAAATCTGTATGACTTTGGGATTAGTAATGAAATGTTATATACAAGACCAACTGCGCAATTCATGAAAGAAATATTTCAGAAGTTGGCCTTTATTAAAATTAAAAATGTTTGCTCTCTGAAAGTCACTATTAAGAGAATGAGAAGATAAGCCACAGACTGGAAGAAACTATTTGCAAATCGCATTTGTGATAAAGGACTTATATTTAGAATACGGAAAGGATCCTTAAAACTTATGAAAACAAACACATTTTTAAAAATGAGCAAAAGATGTGAACACACACACCACGAAATAAGATAGATGACGAACAAGCTCATGAAATGTTTGTCAACATTACCGTTGATGGCCAGGTTACAGAGCAACAGGGACTTTCATTCATTGCTGGAGAGAATGAAAAATGGTACAGCTACTTCGGAAGACAGTTTGTCAGTTTCCTGTAAAACTAAACAGTCGTAGAATATGATCCAGCAATCACACTCCGAGGTATTTATCCAACTTATTTGAAAGTGTATAACTGCTCAAAAACTGCATGCAGTTTATAAGATTGTTTTTCATAATTGCCAAAAGTTGGATTCAAGATGTCCTTCAACATGTGAGTGTATAAACAAAATGATCCATTCATACAATGGAATCTTATTTAGTAATAAAAAGGAATGAACCATCAGTCTATGCAACAACATGGATGAATCTTAAAAGCATATGACAAAGTGAAAGAAATCTCTCTGAAAAGACTATATATTGTATGACTACATTCATAACGTTATTCTGAAAATGCAAAAATATAGAGTTTAAAAGCAGTGGTTCTCCAAGTTTTGGAGAGGGGCAAGGTTGAATAGATGAAGTATAGGGGATTTTTTTAAGGTGGTGAAACTATTCTGTATGATACTGTAGTGGTGGATACATGACACTGTTCATGTGGCAAAATGTATAGTGTCTTAGAACACACAGAGTGAACCTTAATGTATGCAAATTAAAAAAAAACCCTCAGGAGTTCTTATTACCACAGGATGGGACATAGACTGTGACCAAGGAATCTAATTGTATTACAAATACTTGGCATAACTTCACTGAAGGAGTAAGTGGAAATGGTACTGAAGTGACCTAAGTAACTTTGGACATAAATGGGAATTGTAAAGCAAAAGACAAAAGGAGCTATACATAAGCACTGTATTCTAGACAGTAAAGTTATTTCTCATGAGAATACAGGCTAACAATTTGCAATCACTGTACATGTATAGTGGGATTGATCAAATAAGTAAATAGACAATGGTTGATGGGAGCCAGATCTCTTAGGTTGGAGGAAGATTACAGGCAAGCAGGTGAAGAGGCTAGCATAATCCATATGGTACCGGATTTGGAGACATCAGTATGAATTCACAATTAGCTTGCGAGTGTTTATATATGGAAATATTTGCACGTGGATTAGAGTACACACATATATTTTCTAGCTCTTTCCATTGATAGGGCCTAGAAACACCAGCACCTCAGTAATAATGAGGACATCCAGCACCTGTATCTTGGTTTTTAATTCTATTCGCCAATAAAAGGAACCAGAAGTTCTTCAAGTAATTATTGATGCTCATAATGGTAGAAGAAATACACAAGATAGTTCTGGAGCATCTTGTACCACCAGAAATTAAGGAAGGGTTCAAAAAAAAAATCAACCCACAATGACTGTGATAGGTCAAAGGTACACAGAAGCCACTTGAAAGAGCTCCCAATGGTCAAAGCTGAGAGTATTCTCAATTTGAACAATAAAATAAAGTGACATTGGATTATAATCCAAATTATCAAATAAGTACCCATGAATCCATACTGATGTAAATGAATAATTTAAGAAATAAATAATGGGGGAGAATAGAAAAATTTTCCACAGAGAATTTCAAATTATTTCTGAAGATTGCTCCTTCCTCAAGCAGATGGAACAAACTCTCCACAGTCTAAGCTCCCCAATTGTTGGCTGCACATGGTGACTTTCTTCTAAGAGGTACAGTTCAGATAGAGGGAAAAAGAGTAATTTTACGGTGGAATGGCCTAACAAACTTTACCTCAGCCAAGGGATCAGGTTAATATCATTAGTGATTATTTATGGTAATAGCGTTTACCCCTGATATGTGATGAGAACGGTATTTACTCATGCTGTCTTCGTCCCAATATTTATAAATACTGTCTGACCATGAGTAAAGTGTCAAACTGAAATTCAAGGTCATTCTACAAAATACCTGTCCAGTATTTCTCAAAACTGTCATGGTCATCAAAAACGGAGTAAGTCTAAGACAGCATCACCATCTGCAGATGCCTCAAGAGACATGATGACTAAATGTAACCGGTATCCTGATGGGTTACTGAAACAGAAAAAGGACACTAGGCAAAAACTGAGGAAATGGGAATAGTATGCACTTTAGTTATAATAATGTATCAATATTGGTTTATTAATCTCGATAAATGTACTGTTAATATGAGATGTTAGTGATAGAGGAAAATGAGTATGAAGTATACAGGAAGTCTCTGTACTATTTTCACAATAATTCTGTAAATTTAAAACTGTTCTAAAATTTAAAAATTATTGAATGCTAAAAAGTTGGGAAATATTTCCTGGCAAGGATGAAGAGCAACTTATTCTCTCATATGTTGCTAGTTTGGATGCAAAATGGTATAACCACTTTGGAAAACATTTTGTCAGTTTCTTATAAAGTTCAATGCACTTACTATATGAACCAGGAATTCCACTCCTAGGCATTTATCGAAGAAAAATAAAAACATATTTCCATACAAACACTTGTCTATGAATGTTTATAGTAGCTATATTCATAATAGCCCCAAATTGGAAACAATCCAAATGTTAATCAACAGGTCAAGAGATAGACAAATTTTGGTTGATCTATAAAATAACATCTTACTGAAAAACGTGCCTGGAACATCATGGATGAATTCCAGAACATTATGCTAAGTGAAAGGAGGCAGAAACAAATATATGTACTTCTATCTGTAAAAAGCAATACCCTAAGGGCTGAAAACAGATCAATGTTTGCAAGGACTTGGAGTAAGTGAAAGAGATCAAATAAACCCGGCATGTGGGACTATTTTAGGATGATTGAACGTTTCTATACTGTATCTTGTTTTTGATGATGGTTACATGACTGCGCGTGATTGTCAAAATTCAGAGAACCATACACCTAAAAACGTTAAATATAGTTTATATTAATTACAACTCAATATCTCACTTGAGAGACACTATTTTTAAGAAACCTGTAGCTTTAAAATAATGCTTGATAATTGCTAGTACTAATCTATTCACAATTGTTTTGTCTCTAATTTTAGAGTCAGTTTTCCAAGTGTCTTGAAAATTTCATTGGGATTTTGATTTTTAACACATATATTCTATGTGTCAACTTGGGAACAATTTCTTTTTTTTTGAAATTTCCTACCTATCCATGAACATTGCATAATTATCTTATGTTTTACCCTGTACATAATATTTTAATAAAAATTTGATAATTTTGTGCATACATAATTTTGTATTTCTTTGATTAATATCAATAATATTATGGTGTTTGTTACTATTGTATTGGTATTTTATTGCTTAATTTATCTACTGTTAATGTCTTATAGAATTTCAGTTTTATTCTATATATCCTTTCCAACAAATTGGTAAAGAATCCTATTGTGTTAGCATGATATCTGTCTACAGATAATTAGAACTTCCTAACCATTTGAATAAAATTGCATTTTTGTTTTTTCATTTAAATATTGACTTTTTTCTGCTCTTCTTTGCTGCCTGTTATTGAAAATACAACGTTGAAAATATGTTAGTGAACATGTTTGTCTTATTACCGATTTTAAAAAGGATGACTCTATTCCAATTCATAATGGTGTTTACTGTAGGTTTTTGATAAATATCCATTATAAACTTAAGAAAGGATCTTTTATTTTGCCAAGTATTTTATAATGAATTTGTGTTGAATTTTAATAAATGCTTATTATTGCCATTGCTGGCATGGTCATACATTTTTATCCTTACATTTATTAATGTGGGTGACATTTATATATTTTCTAATAGTGATTCACCCTTGAATTACTGGAAATCACTCACCTTGATCATGGTTTATTATGTTTTTTAAGCATCTCTATTTTTTAATGAGTTTTGCATCTATGATCTTGGGTGAGATTGGCCTAATATTGCCTATTCCGATTTGGTCTTTGATTTTGATAACAGTGTTGTCCTAGCTTCTCCTAACAGATTTTAGGATATTTCTCTTTTCAATTATTTAGGAGAATTTGTACAATATTTGGATAACCTGTTTCTTGAAAATTTGGTGGAACTCACTTGTAGACTATCTAGGTTTGGTGGTTTCTTTGTGGGAAATTTTTGTCATCTGATTCTATCTGATTTCCCATCTGAATTCATTGTCTCAGTGTTGGTGTCAGTTCATTGTGCATTCTCATTAAAGTTTTGATTTTCCTGGTTCTTTGTATGATGTCTGATTTTCTATTGTATATTGCTGGTCTAGTGGTTAAGATTTGGAACTCTCACTACCTCGGCCTGGGTTTGTTTCCTGATCAAGGAGCCACTGTTGGTTGTAGCATAGTGGAGGCTGCATGTTGTTATGATGCTGAAAGCTATGCCACCATTATTTCAAATACCAGCAGGGTCACCTATGGTGGACAGGTCTCAGAGGAGCTTCCAAACTAAAACAGACTAAGAAAAAGAAACTAGCCACCCACTTCCAAAAAAATTGCCATAAAAATCCTGTGAATAACAGTGGAACATTGTCTGATATAGTGCCAGAAGATGAGAGGATGACCTCAAAATGACTGGGCAGGATTCTGCTCTGCTGTACACAGGATCACTAGGAGTGTCAGAATTGACTCAAGGGCACTAACAACAATAAACTGAACACTTCAGCTATTATGTTAGGAGAATATGGATTCTACATAAATCTTTTATCAGGCGGTCACCATGTTTAGGTGTAGCATGCAGATCCTGGCCTATTTTTGTGGGCTGTCTTTCCAAGGATGACCGAATTTTCAGAGCATTTGTGATGTTATTTTGATTGGCTTGGTTTCTTTTCCGTGTTGCTGGGGCTCCCACTGGTCCCTGCTGGTGCTGTCTGATAAGGTAGAAGTGGATTCCCCAGGCCTAAGTCACCTGATGTTTTCCGGTGGGAGGAGGGGGTATCTCAGGCCTCCAGGGTAGCGGGTAAGAGGAGGGTTAGGAGGCTTCCCTGGCTGGGTAGTTGTTGTGGGATTTCCGCTTGCCTGTGGAGCATGGAGAGCACTTCCGGGACCAGGTACTTGTGGTGGCAAGATCATCTTTGCCCACGCCCACTGGCTTCCCCAGTGTCTCTGAGAAGCGGAGGGAGAGACATTCCAGCCCACAGAGACAAATAGTCTTCCCAGACCAGGACACTCATTGTAGCAGAATCTCTTGTTGGTGCGATGCTCCCACCCAAGATTTCATGGTGAGCAAGGGGAATTTCAGATTCTCAGAAATAAAAGACCTCTACAGGCCAGGCTGCTTGCTATATAGCATGGACCCCCTTGCTAGTGGCACCTGGCCACCCCAGTATCTTTAAGTGGAGAAGGGGAGCCTCAAGCCTTGCTGGGAAAGAGAGCATTCCCTTTGCTTCTTATGGATAACAGGGCTCTTCATGGAGCTCTCTTGTCAATGCTACAGGGCTAACCTGAAGTTGTCAGAGGGACTTTTGTTTGACCTGCCAGAAAAATGAGTCCATCTGGGCTGCCTTCTGTTGCCGGGCTTGGGGTTTGGAAATGCTGGGCACAGTTGACCTTGTTCTCTTGGGTGGGGTGGGTGGACGCACTTAAAACTCTCTGCTGCTATACTGTTTCTCAAGTCCTGGGGACTCAAATCAATTTGCCTTTCTCTTACTGCCTTTTAGAGGTCTCTCTGGGTGGCCTTTTGTGCTATTTCCAGGGTTTATATTTGTTCTTAGTGGGGAGAAGTAGAAAGAAATGAGTATACTATCTTGTTTGAACTGGAAGCCACATACTATGACTTCTAAGCTTTCTGGGACCTTACGTTTTATACATGCCTCTTTAAATATGTTTAAATTTCTTTTTTATTTGAATATTTCTTCTTTTGTTATTTCTTTTCTTATTTTTAATTCAATATCTCAATTTGTGTATTTTAAATGGAAAATTTACCTATTTGCGTTTATTGTGGGTATTGATATATTTGGATTTGATTCCATCATCTTATATGTGGATTTTCAGTCCTTCCTATTTTTCCTTATTTCTTTTTCCTTGCTTTTAAAGTATTGATTCAAGTTTTAGGTTACTAGTCTCAGATCATTTTTCCCCCTCTACTGATTTTGCACTTCTATAATCTATTCCTTTCTTTTAGTGGTTACTGTGAAATTGTGCCAGGTATAATTAATTCTAATGTTAGTATTTTCCCTGTCTTCCTGGAAATTACAATAGCATTTAAGACTTATACTTACATCACTCCTCTATGAACCTACATGTTATTCTGGTCCAGAATTTCACTCCACCTCACTCTCGTTTAGATATCATTATCACTGTCATTGTTATACGAAGCTGTGTGTCTATAGAGTTACTGCCTCTGTGGGTCCACAGCCAAATAGCTCTTGATGGGCCTGGTGTTGTGGCTGGTAATCAGAGCCAGAAGTTGGACAGATGAACTGAGTAAAAGTAGAGGAGAACAAGGGCAAGCTGTGACTCGTTAGTCATATCTGTATCTGTCTATCACTGTATATGAAACAATAATATTATTATAATAATGACCACTGCTTCGCTTCTGCTTTTCAAGTATTACTTAAGTTTACCTTTGGTTCAACTCTAACCTATAAGCGTATAGGCAAGGAGATTTTGAGAACCGTAAGCTTTTTGCTGAACTGGGTTGACAACACAATCCAGCACACGGACTATGTTATGCACGTGTACTGATTTGTTGGGGTCTTTTTGGGGGAGGGAGGTGAGGAGAATGGAGAGTTTTTTCTTTCTTCCCTATGAGGCAAACAATACAATTCAAATTATATTTCCTGAAGGTTTTGATTGTTTTGAAGCAGGGCATTCCTTCAGAATATCTAGTTCACTATAGTGCCGGAAAGAGAAGTTATCTGATAACTTATTTTTGTTTTATGTTACTTCAGTAATTTTATTATCAAAATTATGCGCTTTGTGAAGTTACATTTAATGTTTTATGTCAGAAGGAAAATATTTAGAGCGACGTGATTGTATTTTACTTTAAATGCCTTTTAGTTTAAAATGATTAATATAGTAGCTTTCAAAAGTATCTAACCTCCCAGAGACCAAGTTTTTGTATTTTACCAACATAAATTGTCAAAGTAGCTACATATTTTATCATCTAGAGTCATGTAATGCTTGATATCCTAAGAGGAAAGATAAGAAGATCCCAAGTAATATTTAACAGATGAAGTTGACTAATAAACGATACTTTGCTCTTTTGGGCAAATGGTGATAGGGACTTCAACACAAATTTTGGAAAATCTTGATTGTGTCTCAGTTCTGGAAGACGAAATGAGGTGTTATGTCTACTTTGCCTTTTGCAAAGGCATAAAAATACAATGTTCCAGAAAAACTGACAGAGTTATTTGGCTGTCTCAGGTCTGTTTCAGGAACTGGTTCAATCTCTCTGGAAACAGCTAGAGGATTAAGTGATTGTTTATCCCTAGTTTGAAATGGAGGGTTTTGTTTTCACTTAACAGGCCTCTGGCCACAATGATGTCATGTAGTGTCGTTTCTATCTACTATCTAACATTGTGCTTGTTCTACACCGACTCGTTCATTCTTTTAAACTCCCACAGGTTTTTCATACCAAGCCTGAGTGTTAGAAGCAATTACCGCAAGTCTTATAACTTGCCTTTAAATTCTGAAAGTCTTAAAGGAATTGATTTTATAAAACGTAGGCCAAAGTGATACTCAAAACCCATTTTTCCTTTAAATAAAAACTGGATTCAGGACTTGTTTTTGTATCCAATGAATGTAGTATCTCATTTTCACTTCACTTTGGATACTAATGAAAAACATCTGCAGTATCGACTATAGAGAAATATCGGAACAGGAAATGTTCTTGAGAGCTGCTCGACTTTTCTGACTGGCGGCCGTTTTCCACCATTCTCTAGAGGAATTCCGATCTCCTATTCTGATATCTAATGATTTGGAGTTATTATGCTACTTTATCTAGATAACGTATTTGCATTTTTAACCGTAATTTCTTAAAAGTCAAGTGTTACTAATGACGAGACAATTAAGCATCATAAAAACTGAGAATGCTATTTTGGAGGCAATATTTATATTCTGTATACGAATTCTATTTGTCTTGAACATCTGAAAGTGTCATTTCTTTATTTATCTATTTTCCAAATTGGCAGTCCTTCCTTTCAAGGACATTTCTTCTTCCACATAACATCTGAGACTAACGTGTCTGTTAAAAGAAGAAGAAGTTCTTACTTTTTTTTTTTTTAAAGATTTTATTTTTCCTTTTTCTCCCAAGTCCCCCTGGTACATAGTTGTGTATTTTCAGTCGTGTGTCCTTCTAGTTGTGGCACCTGGGACGCCGCCTCAACATGGCCTGAAGAGCGGTGCCATATCCGCGCCCAGGATCCAAACTGGCGAAACCCTGGGTCTCCAAAGCAGGGCCTGCGAACTTAGCACTCGGCCACGGGGCTGGCCCCCAAGTTCTTATATTTAAGTGAAAAAAACTCACCATACATTTCCAGTATGTGTGTGTGTATTATAAACATACATATGTATTATACATATATGTTATAATTGCATGTGCCCCTGAACTTATGCATGTTTCAAAACACAGAAATAAAAATATCTTAATGAAATAAAATGCAAAAACATCTTTATTCTGTATTTTTATTTTTGAGGAAGATTAGCCCTGAGCTAACACCTGCTGCCAATCCTCTTCTTTTTTGCTGAGGAAGACGTCCTGAGCTAACAGCTGCGCCCATCTTCCTCTGCTTTATATGTGGGGCACCTGCCACAGCATGGCTTGACAAGTGGTGCCATGTCCGCACCTGGGATCCGAACAGGAAACCCCAGGCCGCCGAAGCGGAATGTGTGAACTTAACTGCTGTGCCACTGGGCCAGCCGCTCTTCTACATTATTTAATAATGTTTCAAAAATATTTTGCTTTTAATAAAATGTCATCTAATAGACAGATATGCATTATCATTCAGCTTATTTTTAGAAAGTATAATGGCTATCATGAATGAAAGTATAACTAACAAAACCACATTTATCCAAAGGGGAAAAGTTACTCATTGCCTCTGATTATTTTATCATGATTTTCCTTTTCTAAAATCATCTGTTTTTTTCTTTGATTTTATGTCAGTTTTTATTGATAATCAAAAGTTGTTTTATTTTTCCATATTGAATAATCAAGTGCAAAATTCACTTAAACTCTTAGGAAGATATTTATATAATTTAAAATATTATTCAATTTTGTAAAAAAAATATAACATTGTTTTTGGAAAATAGCTAATAAAACAATGTGATATTATATATCCATACATTCCCTTTCAGAATGATCTCTCTATAGCATGGGTTTCTTTCAAAAGTCAGTTACATCTTTAGTCATTATTAAAGTTTCAACTGTATATTAACGTAGAGATTCTCAAAATTTGGTTCACTGACATCCGGAGGACTCTGAGACACTTTCAGGGGATCTGTAAGATCAAAAGTCTTTTCATAATGATATATGCTTTTCATAATGATACATTGCGTTTTTAATTGCTTTAACATGTGCGAAAACAACCACCGGTGTATAATCAAGCACAAATCAAGGCTGTAGCTGCAAACTGCATGAGGATTCCTTTTATTCGTCACTGCCATGCAGCCAGGAAAAAACGCCAGTTTCACTTAAAAATATTCTTAGCGAAAATGCTTAATTTTATTTAAACGTCAATCACTGAGTCCACATCCTTTGATGAAATTCAAAGTTCACATATTCTTTTCGATCAAATGAAACATACATATAAAGCACTCTTGCTTTGTGCCAAAGTACCATGGGTGTCATAAGACAAACCACTTGTAGCATCGTTTGAGTTATGAGATGGCTTCTTCTTTCATGGAACTCCATTTTTACTGGTAAGAGTAACTGGTTGACAAAGTATGGTTATTGATACCTGGATATTTAGCAAACATTATCTCATAAATTAACTAAGTGCGCCTGTCACTTCAAGAATAGTGTTTTGCCAAGCCAAGCTTTAAAGAGAAAATCAGGATGACGGAAAACTTGCATCTGCTAATGTGAGCTTCTATTCACCACTGTGAACTTGACAGGTTCCCAATACATAAGACATTTTTGTTTATATATTTACATATTTATATTTATATTGTATGTACTATAATATAAGGTTTCAGTATTTGGAAATTCTGTATAATTCACTCATCTATATTTTTCAATTGGCTAATGCTAGGCAATGCTTGCCTAGGTAAAAAAGATACATTCAAAGTTAAGGTAGACAAATGGATTTTAATGTAACAGTGCGAAAAGTTCACTGATGTCGTTTCAGATTGCATATTGCAACTAACATTTAGGAAACCACCACTTGTATATTTTTTGGTGTATTTTTCAAAGAATATCCACAGTTATCTGAATATATTAAAATTTCTTCCCCTTTTCAATTACATATCTTAGTGAGGTCAGATTTCCTTCATATGCCTCAAACAAAACAAAATATCACAACAGATTGAGTGCAGAATGAGAATTCAGCTGCCTTTTATTAAGCTAACCTTTAGGGAAATTTGCAAAATACAAAACAATTAACACTCATCAGTATTTTTTTGGAAAATAAAAAATGTTACTCATCTTGACATGCAGTGGGTTATTTTTGGTATTTTAACTGAATTAAAATATAAATTTTTTTTTAACTTCTCAGTTTGAATTCCTAATACAATAATTACTGGTGGATATAATCCACATGAAGCAAAACTCTTTGGGGTCCTCAATAACTTTTAAAATTGTAAAGAAGTCTTGAGAACAAAAAGTTTGAAATAGCTACATTAAAAAATAAATTGTGCATTTATTATTTTTATAAAATCTATTAAAGAGTTAGGGGCTGGCCCAGTGGCACAGCGGTTAAGTGCACATGTTCCACTTCATCATCCTGGGGTTCGCCGGTTCAGATCCTGGGTGCGGCCATGGCACCACTTGTCAAGCCATGCTGTGGTAGGCGTCCCACATGTAAAGTAGAGGGGGATGGGCACTGATGTTAGCTCAGGGCCAGTCTTCCTCAGCAGAAAGAGGAGAATTGGCAGCAGATGTTAGCTCAGGGCTAATCTTCCTCAAAAAAAAATCTATTAAAGAGTTAAACAGCCATTTTTCATCACAGAAAAGTTAGCAAATTTTGAGCACTTATCTTTTTGTGAAAGAAAGATGCATAACTCATCTATTAATTTAATTCCTTGCCAAAAAATAACCAGCAAAATCATGTACAGTAGATTTTTATGCTAATACTTCAACTCATAATAAGGTATTGGGTGACTGTATTATATTTTAAAGTTCTTGTTTTATGAAATGAATAACATTGATAAAATCCTGTAGCACCTTGAAGAATTTTTGCTTCGATTTCTTTGTAATTGTATGTGTATTGCTACTTCTGTAAAATTAGCCTGGAATCCTTCTTTTATTCTATGTAAAACAGTTCTTCTTTCAATGTTTACATTTACAAAATTTCCCCATTAAACATTGTTTTCATTAAAGACGTCATTCCTGGTGAGAATGTGCTTTCTCAGATACATCTGTTTGTTTGGTTTTTTTTTTTCCATGGAAAAGTAGTCTTTGTAAACTTTATTTAAACAAAATCCAGTAACTATTATTTGAAACATGTTAAAAACATATTTACTTTCATAAAATGTGTAAAAGCCCACTTAAACTACACGATTTTTAAAGTCCTTTTATCTATGGATCTTCAGCAATATTTTCTATACGTCTTCCAAGAATATTTGCTGAAAAGGAACGCATTTTAGTTGTAACCATAACTTTTTCCATAAATTATTTCAGCCATTTGTACAAACGCAAGAAGAACACGTATTTCTATAATGGTCCATAGACTTTCTATCCTTTGTTCATAGAGAGAAACCTCAAAAGAAGTTTGTAACTATTTATCATATAGTTCAATTTGTAAAGCACTTGATCCTCAGTATTCCAAGTTTTAAATATCATTGAAAATAGCCTGGCAGTTTATGTGAATATTATAGAAATTAGTCTTCAAATGTCTTATGAATAGTGATAGCTCCATATATTTACCATAAATTGCCTAGAGGTGCCAAATAATATTAGGCCGTGGACATTTTATTAAATAGTCTTCTTGAAGAGTTCAATATTTTGGCTAATTTCTTATAAAATCACACTAGGTTGTCTGTTTTAAAAACCTTTTAATGTGGCTGGTGAAAAGTTTTCACTAGGAATAAAGTGTCATATCTTAGACTTATCACTCATGCTTACATGATTATTCTCAGTTTTTTTGCAGGATTTTTAATACATTTGTGCATTTTGTGCACAAAATTTAGGTAAAACTAGAGGATACAATCTGTAAATCAACTTAACTGGGCAAGAGTTCTTAATCACTGTGCCATTTCTGCCTCTCAAATCTATAATGTAAGCTCTATCTCTAAAGTCCGTGTTCTTAACCACTAATACGGCAGTTAAGAGGTCAGGCTGTAGAGTTAAATTTCCTGAGATCAAATCCCAGCTCTGTCACTTATTACTCTGTGCTATTAGGCTGGTACTGAACCACCTGCCCTAGTTTTCTTAACTGTAAAATAGAAATAATAGTGCCTATCTCATAAGATGGATTGTGAGCATTAAATGCAATAATACACGTAAAATGCTAAGATAGTATTTGGTACATAGTAAAACTAGGAACATTTATCTACTTTCTGTATTTGTGATTACTATACTTTTAGAGAAAAAGCAGAGTGTATTGTTTAAGAGACATGGATTGAAATCAGATTATCATGTCAAAATTCTGTCTTGGCCACTTATAGTTTTGAGAGTTTAGGCAAGATGCTTACCTGTCTGTATCTTATTTTCAGGTAAAAATGATAGTAATGCCTACTTCACAGGATTATTGTGGAAATTAAATGAGTTGCTAATAGTAATTTGTTTTAAACATTGCCTGGCACATAGTAAGGATTATACATATTTATATTAAATATATAAATAAAAATGTTTTCCAATTTCTCCCTCTGCTATGTAGTTAATTAGCCCAAGCTTTGTTGAATAAGCAACGCAGGAATAACTTTCAGAAATAGATTTCTCTCGTGAACTAATGCCCCAGCATTACCCTACCATTTCTCTTGCATTATCCTCTAGCTCCTTTTGTCTTGTGACTTGTTTAAATGCCAGGCATGTGGGTGAACATCTTGACTATCTATTCATACATAATTTGTTACCTTCAGCCAATAATGCATTTGACAAGTGTAAGACAGAATTTATAGCAAGACATAACCTAGTTAATCACTTTTTCTGGAGACAGGGGAACATCCTGAGTTCTGCCAATCTGGTATGATTTCAGACTTACTCAGAAGGGTTAAACACCACATGCTAAAGTGCAGGTTTCAATTTCATGACTCTTTTGTTTCTCCTTAAGCCAGAAGTGAATTATATAACCTAAACTTCAGGAATTTCACTTCATTGACATTATTGTATTTAAAAAGAATAGACATGACAACTAAACGTAATGTGGTGTCCTGGATTGAATCTTGGACCAGAAAAAGGACATTAATAGGAAAAAAAACTGAAGAAATCTGAATAATAGCTGTAATTTAGTTAATAATATACCTAATATACCAATATTAACTTCAAAGTTTTGATAAATCTACCATGATTATGTAAAGTATTAATATTAGAGAAATGCAGGCAGAGTTTATAAGAACTTTCTGTACTATATTTTCAACTCTTTTGTAAATTCAAAATTATTTTAAATATGCATATTTAATATTTTAAACATATATCTACCATATAACCCCGTCACTCCACTCTCAGATATTTACAGAAGAGAAATGAAAGCATATGCCCATACAGAGACTTGTACAAGAATATTCACAGTAGCTTTATTTGTAACAAATAAAAACTAGAGAAAAAAGAGAACATATTTATGTGTAAAAGATGCCTGTGTCATAAGTAGCTCTTAGCTCTTTTGTCCCAGGTCAAATCATATGATAAAATTTGTAAATTTCAATAATTCATTATTGGTTAATGGAGACAATATTCAGCTGCATAGAATTTCAGCATTTTGCCTAACCAATACTATGAAAACTAAGATCTATTTCTGGATATTATAAAAATTAAAATACTATTTATAAAAATCAATGCAGTGGTGGTCAATATACCTATAATTGAATAAATTGTACAGTGATTCTGGTATCAAAATAAATTGGAAACATTTATCTATAAAAGAGAATGTACATTTACTAATGTCATTCATTTTCTCTTATGACAAAACAAAAAAAAAAATAAAGCAGTTTGGTGATGACTAGAGGATCAGTAGGGGTAATAGTGAGTGGTACTAGTCCCACTTAAACCCCCTGATTCTTAGACCTGTTAATCCTGGCTATGGGAGAGACAGGACTATACATTAAATGGTGATTCAGAGCATATAGTCATCCTGAGGAAACGTGCCCCAACCCTGCAAAGTGTTGCCACATAGCTGGTGCTGTAACTGAATCTTTAAGGCCATTCCATTGTTCTATCAAGCTGGCTACTTCAGAATGGTAGAAAATATAATAAGAGCAGTGAATTCCATAAGCTTGGAACCATTGTCTCTTCATTTGCTGTGACGTGAGTCCCTTGATCAGAAGCAATGCTATGTAGAATGCCATGATAGTACATAAGGCATTCTGTAAGCCCAGGGATGGTAGTTTTGACCAACAAATTGCATGCAGGAAAGGCAAATTCGTATCCAGTGTAAGTATCTAATCCAGTTAAAAGAAAACACTGTCTCTTCCATAATGGAAGCAGTCCAATACAATCAACCTGCCACCAGGTAGCTGATTGATCTCCCGGGGGAATGGTGCCACGTGGAGAAGTCAGTGTTGGTCTCTGCTGTTGCCAGAAGGGGCAGTCAGCAATGGCTGTACCCAGGTCAGCCTTGGTGAGTAGAAGTCCGTGTTGGTGAGCCCTTGCATAACCTCCAACACTGCCACCATGGTCACTTTGTTCATGAGCCCATTGGGCTATGACCAGATTGGCTGGGAAAAGAGGCTGACGTATCTACAGAATGTCTCATCCTATCCACTTGATTATTGAAATTCTCCTCTACTGAGATCACTCTTTGGTGAGCATTCACACGGGACATAAATATCTTCATGTTTTTCACCTATTCATAGAGATCTATTCATATACCGTTTCCCCAGATCTCCTTCGTACAAATTTTCTAATCGGGTCCCTTCCAAGTCCCAGACCTTTCAACCAAACTATTTGCCACAGCCTACAAATCAGTATAGAATTGCACAGCTGGCCATTTTTCCTTCTAAGCAAAATGAACACCCAGGTGCACTGCTCAAAATTCTGCCCACTGGAAAGATTTCACTTTACCAGTTTCCTTTGGGAATGGCCCAGAGAAAGACTGTAGTGGTGCAGCTGTCCACGTTCGGGTGGCACCTGCATATCATGCAGAATCATTTGTAAACCAGTCCCAGGTTTTCCTCTGTCAGGTGATATTTGGGAGCTCTTCATGAAGCCACAGCTGCAGGCTGGAAGGGAGAAGGTAATGTTGGAGAAGTGGGAACCACGGACATTTGGGCCACTACTTCACATAACTTACTGCTTCTTTGGGGTGTTTATGTGCCTGGTTTTGTATATACCACTTTCATTTGATGAAGGAGTGCTGTTGAGTACACCCAGCTTTATGATTTGTTGGGTCAGAACGTCCAGTTTACGATGGGCAGCTCAGAACACATGGTAACTTGGTCCATGGTTAACCATTCAATCTCTACTAAGGCCCAGTAGCAAGCCAAAAGCTGTTTCTCAAAAGGAGAGTAGTTATCTACAAAGGAAGGCAGGAATCAAAATCTTGTGTCTACACTATGATTCACCTGTAGGGGCCTGCCAAAGTCTCCAAACAGCATCTCACCTTCTACTGACTGAGCACCACTGGATCTGCTCGATCATATGGCCCAAGAGTCAGAGCAGCTTGCACAGCAGCCTGGATCTGTTACAGAGCCTTTTCTTGTTCTTGGACTCACTCAAAACTAGTAGTTTTTGTCACTCGATAAATGGGCCAGAGTAACACACCCAAATGAGAAATATGTTGCCTCCAAAATCCAAAGAGGCCTACTAGGCATCATATCTCTCTTTTGATTGTAGAAGGGTTCTTGTACAACAACTTATCTTTCACCCTAGAGAAGATAGCATGACATTCCCCACACCACAAAATTCCTAGAAATTTCGTTGAGGTAGAAACCCCTGAATTTTTGTTGGGTTTATTTCCTATCTGCTGACATGCAAATTTCTTTCCACTAAGTCTAGAGCGGTTGATACTTCTTGCTCACTAGGTCCGGTCAGCATAAAGTCACCAATGTACTGGATCAATGTAATACCTTGTAGAAGGGAACAGCAATCAAGTTCAAAATATAATATAGAGCTGGAGAGTCAATACACCTCACAGGTAGAACAGTAAAGTTGTATTTCTGGTCTTCCCAACTGAAGGGAAGCTGCTTCCGGTAATCACTAACAAGTATGGAGAGAAAGCCTTTGCACGATCAATAGCTGCATATCAGGTATGAGGGGATGTGTCAATTTGCTTAAAAAATAAAATCACATCTGGTACAGCAGCTGCAATTGGAGTCACCACCTGGTTAAGCTTACGATAATCCACTGTCATTCCCCAAGGTCCATCTGTTTTCGGCACAGACCAAATAGGCAAGTTGAATGGAGATATGGTGGGAATCACCACCACTGGATCTTTCAAGTTCACAAGGGTGGAACTAATTTCTGTAATCCTTCTAGAAATGCAGCATTGCTTTAGGTTTACTATTTTCATAGGTAAAGGCAGTTCTAGTGGCTTCCACTTGGACTTGCCCACCACAATAGCCCTCATTCCACAGAGTAGGGAACCATCAATTGCTGAGTATGGATATTCCTATTATGCATTAACAAACTGGGAAAATAACTACAGAATTGGTTTCGGGACCCACTTTAACAGCAGACATCCTGCAAGCTTAAGAATTCAATTTGTGCTTAAAGTCAGCCACTTGCAGGATGAAATTCTGGGTTTGCTTTTCAACAATCTCAGAACTTCAGTTACAGGAGGTAAGATTTATTTCAGAACTAGATTCTGAAGGTTTTATTGCAGAAACTTTCAGGTAATGTATGCCATGCTTCAGTTGGGAACTCAAATCCTTCAGCTTACCCTTTCCTTTCCTGACTTTCTCCAGCTCAGTTAGGAGCAACCAGCCAATCGTGTTATACTCATTAGTTGGACAAAAATGTTCTGAGTTACCAAATACATGGTCAACCAGAACCTTGCCTCTTGTCAGTATTTGATAAGTGGTATCCAATAATGATATTTTGTGTATCTCTGTTGTCACATCAATCATGCCGTGAACTATCATTGTGGTCTTTACTATTGGAAAAAGAGTTCTTAGTGCTTTTAAATACAGTAAGATTAGAAAACCAAGTCCAGAAACCCAAGAACCAATTCAGAAAAACTCATCCATAATATTTTATTCTTTGGGAACCACTCTCAGTACCAAAATCTGTATCAGTCATTAGTCATGGTTCTCCAGAGAAACAGAACCAAGAAAGTGAAAGAGAGATTTTAAGGAAATTGGTTCACACAGTTGTGAGAGCTTGTAAGTCTGAAATCCCTAAGGAAGGCCAGTAGGCTGGAAATTCTGCAAGAGTTGCTATTGCAGTTTTGAGTCCAAAGTCAGTCTGGAGACAGAATTCCTTCTTCCTTAGGGGACCTCAGTCTTTTCTTTTATGATATCCAAATGATTTGATGAGGTCCAATGACATTATGGAGAGATGATCTGCTTTATTCAAAGTTTTCTGATTTAAATATTAGTCACATCTAGATAATACCTTCACAGTAACATTTAGACTATTGTTTGAACAAACAACTGGGCACCATAGCTGTGTAAAATTCTCACATAAAATTAACCATCACAGAGTTGTTTCCGGTTTGAGGCAACCATGAAAATTACTGCTCTGAACATATGTATTCAAGCTTTGATGCAGACATGAAATATGCTTTCATTCCTCTTGTTTATGTACTTATGATTGGAAATTCTGTGTCATATGGTAACTCTATATTTAACATTTCGAGGAACTACCAAACTGTTTTTCAAAGTGGCTTCGCCATTTTAAAATCCCCGTAGTAATGAAAGAAAGTACAAATTTCTTCACTCAGTACATGTGTGTAAAGTGATAACTCATTGTACTTTAGATTTGCATTTCCTCAATAAAAATGGTGTTGAGCATCTTAACATGTTTGAGCATTTGAATATCTTCTTTGGAGAAATGTCCATTCAAATTTTTTGCCCATTTTAAGAGTTTACTTGTTTGTCTTTTTAATGATGAGTTGAAAGAGTTCATTTTATATTCTGTGTGTCAGTCCCTTATTAAGTATACAATTTAAAATTATTTTTTTCTTATGCTATGGGTTGTTATTTCACTTTCATGATGCTGTCCTTTTTAAACACAAAATTTGTCATTTTGGTGTGGTCCTATGTATCTGTGTTTTCTTGCGTGTTGTGCTTTGGTATTGTAACTAAGAAAGCATCACCTAAGCCAAGATTGACACCTTTTTTTTTTGGAAATTCTGTAATTTAAACTCTTAAATTTGGTTTATAATCCATTTTAAGTTAATTTTTTTGTATAGAAATTTTTATGGGGAAGTGACCCAATTTCATTCTTTTGCATGTAGATATACAGTTGTTTCAACACCATTTTCAAAAGAGACTACTGTTTTTCTATTGAATTAGCTTAGCACATGTGTGAAAATCAATTGACTCTAAGTGCAAGGGTTTATTTCTGGCATCTCAATTCAGTTCGGTTGATCTATATACCCTCCTTATGATAGTACCACACTGTCTGTTATTTTGTGCTTTCTTATTTTATAACTGGAAGTTTATTCCTTTTGACCACCTTCACCCATTCCCTCGCTGCCACCTTGAGCAACCACTCATCTGTTCTCTGTATCTCTGTGTTCATTTTTTGTTTATTTAGTTCTTTTTAAATATTCCACATAAAAGTGGGATCTTATGGCATTTGTCTTTTTCTGTCTGATTTATTTCATTTAGCATAACGCCCTCAAAGTCCATCTATGTTATCACAAATGGCAAGATCTCCTTCTTTTTTATGGCTGAATAATAGTCCATTATATATATAGCACCTTTCGTTTATCCTTTCATCCATCAATGGGCACTTAAGTTGCTTCCATGTCTTGGCTATTGTAAATAATGCTGCGATGAACATGGAGTGCAGATATCCTTCTGAGTTAGTGTTTTAGATTCCTTCAGATAAATACCCAAAATTAGAATTGCTGGATCATACACTAGTTCTATTTTTAATTTTATGAGGAACCACCATACTGTTTTCTATGGTGGCTGCACCAATTTAAACTCTCACCAACAGTGCACAAGTTTTTCCTTTACTCCACATCCTCACCAGAGCTTGCCTTTTTGACCATAGCCATTCTAACAGGTGTGAGGTGATATGTCATTGTGGTTTTGATTTGCATTTCCCTGATGATTAGTGATGTTGAGCACCTTTTCCTGTACCTGTTTGGCATCTGTATGTCTTCTTTGGAAAAATGTCTATTCAAGTCTTCTGCCCATTTATTAACCAGATTGTTTGCTTTTTGATATTGTGTTGTATGAGTTCTTTATACATTTGGAATATTAACCCCTTATCAGATAAATCAGTTGCAAATATCTTCTCCCAATCAGTATGTTGCTTTTTGTTTCATCGATGGTTTTCTTCACTGTGCAGAAGGTTTTTAGTTTCATGTAGTTGCATTTGGTTATTTTTGGTTTTGTTGTCTTTGCTTTTGGTGTCAAATCCAAAAAAATTATTGCCAAGACCGACGTCAAGGAGCTTATTACCTGTTTTCTTCTGGGAGTTTTATGCTTTCAGGTCTTAATGTTCAAGTCTTTAATCCATTTAAGTTAATCTTGGCATATGATGTAAGATAGTGGTCCGATTTCATTCTTTCGCATGTGGCTGTTCAGTTTTCCCAACACCATTTATTGAAGTGACTGTCTTTTCCCCATTGCATATTCTCGGCTCTTTTGTCATACATTAGTTGACCATAAACGCGTGGGTTTATATCTGGACTCTGTATTCCATTCCATCGATCTATATGACTATTTTTATGCCAATAACATACTGCTTTGATTGCTATAGCTTTGTAGTGTAGTTTGAAAACAGGTAACATGGTGCCTTCAGCTTTGCTGTTTTTTCCTCAGTGTTTCCTTGGCTATTCAGGGTCTTTTGTGGTTCCATACAAATTTTAGGATTCTTCGTTCTATTTTTGTGACAAATGCCATTGGAATTTTGATAGGAATTACATTGAATTTGTAGATTACTTTGAGTAGTATGGACTTTCTAATGATATTAATTTTTCTGATCCATGAGCATGGAATATCTTTCTATTTATTTGTGTCTTCTTCAATTTCTTTCCTCAATGTTATGGTTTCCAGTGTACTATGTAACTGTGCTCTATTTGATCTTTGTGCTCTTTTTTCGTCTTTCAATTTTTCCTGCCTTCTCTGGTCTTCATCAAGCATTTTATACAATTCCATTTTATCTCATTTCTTAATATATTAATTACAGTTTTTTTAAAAATATTTCAGATGCTTCCCTAGAGTTTGCAATATATATTTACTACTCATTTAAGTACACTTTCAAATAACACAATACCTCCTCTCTGGTAGAACAGCTACCTTATAACAGAGTATTCTCAATTTCTCCCTCCTATCCCTCATAGCACTACTTGTACATTTTATTTCTCCACAAGCTATAATCACCAAATACACTGCTGCTATTATTATTTTGAACAAATTTTTATCATTGTATCAGTTAAGAATAGGAAAAATAAGAGATTTTTATTTTACGTTCATTTATTTATTTTTGAAATCTCTTTCTTTCTTTATGTAGATCTGAGTTTCTCACCTGTAACATTTTCTTTTTCTATGAAGAACTTATTACAACGTATCTTGTAAGACAAGTCTACTGGTGATAAATTCTCTAAATTATTGTTTGTCTGAGAAAGTCTACTTCTTCACTTTTGAATGATAATTTTTCTCAATATAGAATCATCGGTTGGTAATTTTTTTCTTTCAACACTTTAAATATTTTACTTAATTCTTTTCTGAATTACGTATTTTCTGAACAGGAGTCTGATGTAATTCTTACTCTTGCTCCTCTTTTTGTAAGTGTTCCCCCTGGACCTGACTTCTTCCATGGATTTCTCTTTATCTTTGAGTTTCTGCACTTTAAGTACCCACCTAGCTGTAGACTTTTGGTTCTTGTTCTTCTCTGAGCCGCCAGGATCTGTGATTTGGGGTCTGTCATTAATTATGGAAAATTCCTAGCAATTATTACTTCAAATATTTCTTCTGTTCCTTAGTCTCTTTCTTCTCCTTCTGGTATTCCCCTTAATGTATGTTATGCCTTTTTTACTTATTTCATAGTTCTTAGCTCATTCTATTTTTTCATTTTTTTTTCTTTTTCCTCTTCAATTTGAGAAGTATCTATGGACATATCTTCCAGCTCATTGATTCATTTATAGGCCGTGTTCAATTTATTGAGGAGCCCATAAAGGGGATTTTTCATTTCTGTTACAGTTTTTGATTTACAGCATTTCTTTTTAGATTCTTTCTTAGAGTTTTTATCTCTATACTTACATTAGCCATCTGTTCTTTTGTGTAATCCACTTTTTCCATTACAGCCCTTCACAAGTTAGTCATAGTTATTTTAAATTCCCAGTCTGATAATTCCAACATGTCTACCATATCTAAGTCTGATTCTGATACTTGTTCTACCTCTTCAAATAGTTTGGTTTTAGTTTTTATTTTGTCTTTTAGTATGCCTTTAATTTTGTACTGAAAGCTGGACATGACATGAAAGGAACTGAGGTAAACTGGTCTTTAATGTGAGGTTTTGCATTTATTTTGCTGGAGTTAGGCTGTGTTTAGTGTTTGCTCTAGCTCTAGGTGTAAGATGTTAAAATTTCTTCTGGTGTCCCTGTTTTTGTCCCCCCTGTTGTCTTTGGGGTTCCCTAGAAAAGTTTTCTTAAATAAGGTGTAAAACTTGCAGTTGTTTCGGTTGTAATTCCCTGCTATTTTACAGGAGCCCTATTTATGTTGTGCTAAAGTGTAGGAGGAAGGGTAGTCTTCTATTATCCTATTATTTGTCTCAGTCTTCTAAAGTGAGCCTGTGATCAAGACTGTGACCTTCATGAGTGCTTCTCAGATTTTGTTCCATTTCTTATGTGAGGCAGAAAGTCTAGATGGGGCTGAAAATTGGTATTTCTCTTCCTCTACATGGAAGGCCTGAGGGTGCTGGAGTAGAGTATTTTTCTTCCTTACTATTGTAGGAGAGGAAGACAGTTACTCTACCCCCTCTGTGTTCTTCTGGCTGGAGAATGAATTAAATTCACATGAGACAGAATAACAGGAGAAGATTAAACAAAGCTTTATAACATGTATACATGGGAGAGGCTCAGGCAACCTGAGCAACTCGCCAAAATGGCTGAAGCCCCCACCTTAAATATCATCTTCAGCTAATGACAAAGGAGGATGTTGGGGGTGGAGGGGGAGTCAATCACGGGAGATTACCACACAAGTAACAGTAAACAAATGCAGATTTAAGTCCCTGCCTTTGGCATTGATTAAGAGTTTCTAGAGATAAGGTCATCCCCCCTTCTTCCTGGTGCAGAGAGGGAGACACTTTTACAGATGGAGATTTCCTTTACAATGTAAATGTCTCCTAACAAAGGGCAAGCAAGTTCCACTCCTCAGAGCCTCCTTCCCGTCCCAGTTTATTAAAAGTAACCAGCTCCAAATAATCCTCATGCCAAAGAGACATATCTTGGCATAGCCAATGCCAGTCCCCCACACTATCAAAGACTAGAGGGGTCTAAACTTGGCTTTTCTTTTCCTCTTGCATCAAAGACTAGAGAGAGCTGGAGTTGGGCATTTACTTTCCCTCACATCAGTTAGGTTCTGATAATCCCAAGTTTGTAAATCCAAGTCTGGTAAAACAGTTTCCCCTGAGGGAAGTCATTTGTGAAGAGAATATAGTGCTCTGGTATAACTCAAAGTTGTTATTTTACCTCCTGGAAGAATGAGAGGATTTTCCTCTAATCTTCTCAGTGAGATCCTGGTGGGACTCCTAGGGTAAAACGCACGCAGGTGTGTTGGCCCTCTCAAGTTTCTATGATAAGCCTGTCAAAATCCAGTTTATTTTGCTCACCAAAGAACTCTAATACACCTGCTAATTAAAATACTAAAGCATTTTCAAGTATGTATCTTAGGTACATCAAAAACTCTTATTGATAAATACACATACATGTATGCACAAACATATATATAATAAAGCATATGAAATATGACATATACACATACCTTTACATGCACACATATATATATCTCCACATATACACATATGCAATAAAAATGTGAAAGGATATGACTACCTATATGATATATTTGGTACATAATTATTCTGAAGTATGAAGTTAAATGGGAACATGGATGTTAATAAGAGGTATATTTGATGAAGAGAGGAAGAAATAATAATTTAAGCACATAATTTTTGTAGTTGGTTTTTATTGATTACAAAGGCCCTCCCTGTAGAAGAAAATACTAAATGAAGCTAAACTAGTGAATGTTATATAAATCATATCTAGCCACAACAGAAAGAGATAACCACTGTTAAAATTTTTATATATACTTTTATAAACCACAGAATGTGTGCGTGTCTGTATGTGTGTATTATTTTATTTTAATATGATTTTTCTGGACATTCTGATTTGGTTTCATTTGTGTCTTTATGATGTAAATCTTGAAAGTATATCTATTTTCATTAATTGCCCTATATTTAGCACATAAAATATTAATAGATATTAAATTGAAAATGAAAACTTTATTATAAGTATTGCTATGGTGAATATCCTTGCACATAATAGTATATAACATTTATTGAGCACTTACTATATTCCAGGCATTATTGTGAACATTTTATAATTATTTCGTTTAGTCCTCACAGTAACCCTATGAAAATAAGTATTAAGTATTACCTCCATTTTACAGAAGAGTATACCAAAGTTTTGAGGATTTTTCCCAATCTCAAAAGTCCCTATTTTAGTAATTAATATATATTGTACTCAAACCCAACTTCATTTGAAGCCAAAGTTAATGTTTATCAGTACTATGCTATAATGCCTGTTTATCTACTTATTTTTGTTTATTTAACCCAGAATATAAGCCAAAGTCCTCACAATAGGCTTGAACATGATAAATTTGTTTCTCCTTTAGGGATCATATTCTATCTATATACCAAGGAATGTCTCTTCCCGTGATGATCTTGACTAACTGATTGATCAGCAGAGATCTATTACTAGAACAACATAAGCCAACTAGACCCAACACACAGCTATACAACACTCAATCCAACAGCGGCAGAGTACATATTCTTCTCAAGTGCACATAAAATATTTTCCAAGGTAGGTCATAAAAAGTTACATTGAATTTTAAAAGATTAAATCATAAAAGCTATGTTCTCTGACAACTGACAAAAATAGGATTAAGTTAGAAATCAACATTTGGGGAATCCACAAATATTTGGAAATTAAACAACACATTTTGAAATAACCAATGGGTCAAAGTAGAATTCACAATGAAAATTAGAAAATATTTTGAGCTGAATTAAAACAAAAACACAGCATATCAAAGTTTTGGGATGTAGTTAAAACAGTGTTAAAAGCATAATTTATAGCTATAAAAAACTATATTAAAAACAAAGATCTCAAGTAAAAACCTCATCTCCCACTTTAAGAAACAAAACTAGATTCTTTGAAAGATTAACAATATTTTCAAACATTTATTTATATTGAGAAAGAAAAAAGAGAAAATATATCAATCACCAAAATCAGGAATGAAAAAGGGAACATCACCACGGATCACACAGAAAATAAAAGGTTTATAATGTAATACTACAAGTAACTTTATGTCAACAAATTAGACAACTTGGAGGAAATGCCCAGATTCCTAGAAATGCAAAATTTACCAAAACTGACCTATTAAAAAAAGAGTATCTGGGGCTGGCCCCGTGGCCGAGTGGTTAAGTTTGCGCGCTCCGCTGCAGGCGGCCCAGTGTTTCGTAGGTTCGAATCCTGGGCGCGGACATGGCACTGCTCGTCAGACCACGCTGAGGCAGCGTCCCACATGCCACAACTAGAGGAACCCACAACGAAGAATAAACAACTATGTACCGGGGGGCTTTGGGGAGAAAAAGGAAAAAATAAAATCTTTAAAAAAAAAAAAAAAGAGTATCTGGATAGATCTATAACAAGAAAAAATGTATTAACGCCTTCCCACAAAGAAAAGCCTAATTCTAGATAGTTTCACTGCTGAATTCTAACAATTATTTAAGAAGAAATAACATCAGTGTTACATAAACCCTCCTAGAAAACAGAAGTGGAAGAAATACTTCTCAATGTTAAACACTTATGAGCTAAACAAAGAAATTACTAGGACTATATATGGAATCATGTTGTCTGTGAACAGTGAGAGTTTCACTTCTTCCTGACCAATTTGGATACATTTTATTTCTTTTTCTTGCCTAACTGCTCTGGCCAAAACCTCCAGTATGTTGTTGAATAAGAGCGGCAAGAGTGGGCACCCTTGTCTTGTTCCTGTTCTCAGAGGGATGGCTTTCAGTTTCTCCCCTTTGAGTATGATGTCGGCTGTGGGTTTGTCATATATGGCCTTTATTATGTTGAGGTACTTTCCTTCTATACCCATTTTATTGAGAGTTTTCATCATAAAGGGCTGTTGGATCTTGTCAAATACTTTCTCTGCATCTGTTGAGATGATCCTGTGGTTTTTATTCTTCATTTTGTTAAGGTGGTGTATCACATTGATTTGTATATGTTGAATCATCTCTACATCTCACAAGCGTATTTAAAAGTGAAACAGGGAGGCACAGTATAGTGAGTATACTAAAAACCACTGAATCATATACTGAAAAATGGTGAATTTTATCTTATTTAAATTATATCTGAATTTTCAAAATGCTATATTGAAAAACAAGTGAAAGAGGGAAGCAGAAGAGTCAAAGACAGAGAAGGCAATGTGACAACGAATGGAGTGAGGCAATGGGAGAAGGACTCAACCTGCTGTTGCTGGCTCTGAAGATGGATAAAGAGGTCATGAGCCAAGGAGTGTGGGCAGCCACTAGAAGTTGGAAAAAGCAAGAAAATGGATTACTCCTGGAGTTTCTAGAAAGAAATACAGCCATATAAACACCTTGATTTTAGCCCAGTGAGATACATTTTGGACATCGAACATCCAGAACTGTAAGATAGTAAGTTACTCTCTTAAACCACCAAGTTTGTAGTAATTTATGATAGCAGCACTAGAAAACTAATAGTGTTTAAACAAACTTCTCAGTAAAGCACATTAGCTCCCAATAGAAAAAACAACAATTATTTCTTAAAACATCCAAAATCAAAACATTAATGTTTATTTCATATCTTGCTTCAGAGATGGAAATTCTGCTCAGACAATATTTTGACCCAAATAATGACTTGAACCTGAGTTTTATACAATGGCAAGCATATTTTTTTCAAATCATTTCCTTTTCTTCTTAAAATCGTGTGTTTTTAAAGAACACTTAGAGAATTAAAGGTGAAACTACTTTGAAAGAACTTCAGTTTTATCATAAATCCTGATAGCAAAGAATTCAAGCTTTCCTTGCATTAGCTGAACATGACAACTAGAAAATTTATTCACAAGTCATATTCAGACATATATAACCTTAGATTTCCTTTTAAATATTCAATATACTCATAATCTTTGAATGTAGTGCAATAACCTTTTCAAAACACAATTGATGGTAGAGCTTTGCTGCTCAGAAGATTAGAAAATTCTCTTGATCCGAATGCTATTTATTATAAAACAAGGAAACGTTACTTAAACATTTGGTATTGAACATGTTAGAAGACTTGTTTTATTGAAATTTTTCAATTTCCAAAATAAAAAAGAAGGCAAGATGCAACTCATGAAAGACGTCATTTATACAGATATAAAGACAGAACTGTGGTAAAATCTGGTGAGGGTAGTGTAAGCTTCCTAAGGCTATACATGCTTTTGTATAGTGTATTTGGGAGACTTACAGCAGTTGTTATTCAGTTGCTATTAATATTGACTAAAGTAATTATTAGAATCACTAGTTGTCCAGAAACTTCCTAATTAAAGATATGTCTTCTAGATGTAATAGTAAACCCATAATTGTGCTTTAGTTTCTATTTTCCACATGGTTAATATTTTCGTATTATTTCATGGAAGGATGTAAGTGATGACAATGATTGCAGAGCAATTGGTTGTAATTCTATAAGCAGTTGTAATTTTCAGGACCTGAATTATCTAAAATTGTCCTCAAATGACAGGCAAAATTCACAACATCATACTTCAACATTAGTGCTAAACTGACAGCAATAGGGATCAAATGAATATATCTCTATACATTTATCAAATGGACATATTTACTAAGAAACCAGAAAATTCATGGTGTGGTTCCTCAGAGAACTGATTTACAGGAGCTCAATTTTAATGAGAATGAATATATCTAGTGATAGGAAAGTCATAGAAGAGATTACTAATTAAATATGTTAAAATATTGCATTTACAAAATGATTCATCATTGAGTAGCATTTTTATAATGATTATCAGCATACAAACTGGTATTAGATTGACTCATATAACTTCAGTAAAACAGTAGCAAAGGTACCAAATACCAATAATAAATGCATATACGGATCTTTGAAACTAAGAGGGTTATAATACAACTTCCAGAAGTTTAATAGTGCATAAAAGTGCCTGATGGACCCAGGTGCTAGAAATAAAGAAATTACGTATTCATTTCATGCATAGCAAGGGGGTTAACAATTTTCTAAAAAGCCTTGAAAAGAATCAATATAATTCTTATAGACTTGTTTAACTTTAACATATTCTATTGATCGTTGCCTTCTGGTACCCAATCTGCCATCAACCAGAAAGTCAAAGTAGGCGATCTGTATGTGGAAATATATGGTGCAGATTAACCAAAAATTTTAAGAAATAGAGACAAGAAGATGAGACACAGAGAGAGAGTGTACACTCCACATATGACAGAAAAGGCAGTCAAAGAAAGATGAAGTTACCCTATTTGCGCACACTTATTGTGTGTATGCATAAATGTGTTAACCATTTACAAAGAGTATTTCCACTCTTGATGCAGCTCCAAAAAAGAAACAAAAAAACTCTGCAAGACAGAATAACTTGCAAATAAGAAAACAAACTATTAGAAAATTTGACTATATTCTCCAAGGTCACAAATCCAGCTAGTGATATATCTAGGACATGATCTTAGTCATTCTGTTTCCAAAACCTGTCTTTGCCATCTCGAAGTGTACAGTGAAGTAGAAAATCTTGCAGTAAACGCAGGAGGATCTTATTTTTCTGGGAAGAGAGCACTAGAGTAGGACTAAAAAGTAATACATTCAGTAGCTATAGACTCAATTTTAGAGACATTGCAAATTGCTAAAGCGTCTCACAGAAAATAATGTAAATATGAAGGATCTCATGTTTATCTATCAATGCAAATTAAGCATTTTGTTCAGATTTAGTTGACCTAGGCTTAAGACCTACCAGAGTAGACCCTTTTAGTCTTCATAACACAAAATCAGTGATAACTTCAAGCCTTAACTTCAGATGATAACTTTATTGCCAAAGAGAAGAAAAACCAAGCCTAAAAATCTCATGAATAACGTGTAGCCAATATTTCTTAAACATTAACGTGATTGATAAACTGAATGGAATCTTTGAAATATACAAGGCCCTATTCGTAAAGGATACTTCCCCAGAGTTATAAGACTTTATTCGAAAAAAGCATTTACAATATTAAAACCTGTATAAAAATAACTACCAATAATTTGCTATACTAGTATTATTTCAAAAGAAAATTAATGTAATCATTTAGACACTTCATGACATATTCATTTATTTTTACTTCCCCCTTCTCAGCTAAGTTTTTTGTTTCTCATCTGCTGCCATGAGAGATTAGTAAATATTAGTATAAGAGTCTGTACTTATTTTGTGGCATCTTGCCAAATAATAATGGAGCACATTTGTTTTAGGAAGAAATAAACTTTTTTGAGTTTTGCTCTGTAAAATTCTTTTAATTCACCTGCTTGAGAATATGCCTTTCACAAGTCTCAGTTGACCAAATAACAGTTCAGAAAAAAGCATATTAATCATAAATGATCTATAATTGCAAGCATAGCTTCCTAGGCAGATTAATGAGTTGGTGGTATTTATTGTAGTTACAATCAATAAAATAATTGTGATTAAAAATAATGGAAATAGACCGTGTGACACAGAATAAGTGTATGTTATTAACAACAACAACTAAAAACCTTTTCTGCCTACCAGGAAATGGCTAAGAATTTACTGAATACTTAACAATCTCTCTTGTCAGTAGGATTCTGATACATTTAGATGTAAACAGAGGACATTAAATAGTAAATTGTTGATATTACCATTGAAGTTGTGCTGTTGGAAAGTAACTAAGAATATCGTTGTCATTTCTTATGGGGCTTTTGTATGAATTTATACATTGTTTTTGTACAATATTACTTGCTATGAAATAGTAGTGCCGCTTGATATCATTAATGCATATACATTTCAAATTGGTATCATATGCAAATAAAACACCTTAGATATGTATAGGCAAATGATATAAGATCAGATTTCAGAATTATAACACAAAAGTTTTTTTTATGTGGATTTGAAGTTCATTCATCCTTTTCTATTAGAGGAAAAATATACATAACCTTCTAGGACAATTATCTTACTCTTTTCTCAGTTAAAACTATCAAATGACCCAAATCTATCTGTACTTAGAAGTGTATGTGCATAGATCATTTGTGTCTCTTTCCATGGCAAAACTATTCTAACATAACTCAATAACATGATTTATTTTCCACCAAGAACTCAAAATTTTCTGTATAATGCTTTTTCATTCACTTTCACAATAATAAGTTTCACGTAGTTCTGGAAACAAAACTGTTATCCTAAATCTCCCATAGAAAATAGAACCAGATGTGCTTTAGTAAACAAGTTTCACAAAGGTTTATCCCTAACTGTGATTCTCTTCGAGATATAGGAAAGTAGTTGTTAATAGGTATTAGATTTTTCTACTGTTTCAGTATTCACTCATCAAGATAAGTATGCTCATTAAAAGACAATGATAAATTATATTTATCAAAAACAACAGAGCTATGAATGTAGTAGAAAGAACAAAATACTGACTGGGATTATTTTGTTTGTAATACAAGAAAAGTGACGTGACCTCTTATCTGCTTTTGTGTATTTCCAAAACTAAGCTTGAGGAAGTCACAATGTCTTGTTCAATGTTCTATTCCCCAGCATACAGCATACTGCCTAGCACGTAGATGTTGCTCAGTAAATATTGGTTGTGTAGGGGAGGCAAAATTTTACCTTTATCTTCTTAGGATTTTTTCAGCTGAGCTTGAGAGTTCAATTGACATAAGAAGCATTAATATGGGAAAAGCATACTTAGAGTTTTCCATGACATGGAAGCCTTCATAAGAAATGAAAAACAAAAGAAACGGCAAAATCTACATGCTTTTATATTAGATTGAACAAAGAGAGGCAATTGTGAAAAAGTAACTGTGTGAGGAGGCTGAAGAAAGACGAGAATTATTTTACCAGGTGTGTTTGTGTAGGATACTTCCAGTCTTGACTTGTCCTTTATGATAAGAATGCTTATCCCTCTGGTATAGGGAGGACATCTTTCACATCAGAGTTTCACCTTCTGCTTTTAAGACAAAAAAAGAAAGTCAGAATGTTTTTCTTGCATTTGCTGCTGTTCAATTACCTTTAACTCAAAATATTCAACATGCCAGAGCAGCATATTTCGGGGTGGCGTGTTCTGAGTTCCTTCAGTTGCTTCTAAATATAATAAGGAGTAACAAAGCTGAAGTGCCACACTTGGTCTGTGCACATTAAAGTAAAGAGGAAGAATTGGACCCTCTTCTGCCATGTTCAACCACTATTACTTGACAAAAGGAATATATCAAAGCTTATACGGGGGGTATGACAACCAAGCAAATCAAATGCAAGGGTGGAGTTCACAGTTCCTAAGTCTCAGCTTCCTCCAAGTTGCTGCTTCTGTAACATCCGGGTCATAGTTTACAACTCCATATATAGAATTCACTAATTCATTTGTTCATTCATCAGGTAATTCCAGAACTATTTAAAAGATTGTATGTGTGCTTGAATTTACTGACTTGTGTGTATCTGAGAATTCTCCATGAGAACCTAAAACAAACTAATCTTTACAAAGAGATTTATAATTGCATTTTGTGGAAACAGAAGAGAAGAAAATAAGCAACATCTTTTTCTCTCAGTATTTGAACGCAATCTTATCCAACAAATCTCAAATTATTTAGTACAATACAAACACAAGAATATTCTCTACTTTCTCTCCTCACCCCACACCTAGATCCACCAAGCACTTATTCAAAATGGATGTGTGAATATTCTCCCTTACAAAATTACTCACACCAATTCAAAGCTATTGCCAGGAAATCACACTTTATATTTTAAAGTACAAACGTGTCATCATGAAAACAAACAATTGATAGAAATAGCTTTCTCTTTGTTGTGTCAGTAACTCAACAGAAATTTGTGTTATTAACAAATCACAGGGCTTTTTGAAATAAGCCTAGGTCTTATTCATCTGTTTTCTTTTGTCTAATGTACATAGAATTCTAAACAAATTTCCTCTTTTGTAAGAAAGCAACACACAAACAGGGGTATTTCATTAAGTTTACATTAAAAAAGAAAGAGAACCATAAAAATATGTTGTTAATGAATTTGGAGGAGGTCATTCAATTCAGCTGAGAATGAGAGCTTCTAAAGACCCAAGACATAAATACTTTGTCCAGCTTCACGCTCAGAGTTGGGGGCTGGGGGGTGAGAGGATTAATTTATGCCCTTCTTAGATGGATTAAAGTCATTTGGCACAAACTGTAAAGTTTCTTTCTTCTCCCTCTTTCTTGAACATAGTCCTATTTACTCTCAGACTATTAGGCTGGGAAGTGAAGAGGGGAAGCAGCTAGAAGAGGGAATAATTCATACATTATTCCTGCCTTTGGTGTAAATATCCTGTGCACCTGCAGCTCTGGGACAGTTATGGAAATAGAACTACTTAGAAATTCAAAGCAAGTTTGGAAAATGCATGTTTTACCATGCAAATCATGTACTTCATACACCTGTACAGAGTTAACCAAGATGATTTATTTAAGAAAATATCTAAATTTCATAAGCCATTTTTTATATTTTACATTTGTGAATGAAGGACAAAATTACATTTGGTCAATGTTAAGTGTATTTCAGAATACTGTTCAACTCAGCTTTTTGTGTGCCTTGAGTGCGGCAAAGTGAATTAAAGGGTGGCAGACACAAAGGAGCTGTGCATTAATGAGTATTCACATAGAGCTGCTTTCAGTCATTTGCACTTGGGCACATGAATAACAAGTGACCATTCATGTTGCTAAGCAGGCAAAAGTAGCTACCAAGGTGAGAAAATGGAGTGATTTAGTAGAAAATGCAACAAGCAGGAGTCTCTCTAACACTGGGGTGCTTTGCATTTATTTAATGGGTTAGCAGAGGACCTGACTACACAAGTCTGAACAAATCAACACCTTTTCTTTACAGTACCCCTTAACCAGAGGAGCTCAGGAGAATCACACTTATTGGGTGGTAGGCTTTTCAGAACTAAATTGATGTGATCCTGTTGCTGGAACTGAATAGGGTTGGCTCTATTTTCTGGTGTGAATATATCTTTCTATGTAGAACCTCACAAAAGCTTTCAACAAGCACTCCCCATTAAAGGGGAAAAAACACAATAATGTTGCTTAAACCCTCACAAGACACTGCCATTTCCTCTGACAGATATACTTGGATTTTTCGTATAGGTGATCTAAAATTGATTCCTTATTTCTTTCAATTATTCAAGAAATACTGATTGAGTACCTAGTTTATGCTGTGTATTCAGCTGGGAAGAAAGCTTTCTATAGGAAATGGTGTTTAAATTAGCACCTGAAGACTGAGCAAGGATAAGCCAGAAACATAGTGTTAAAAACAAGACAACCAGCCCCAAATGGAGTTGCTTATACTAAGCCTGACATCACCAAACCAAGATTTAACTTAATTACAGCTTTGGCTCTCTCATAAATGGAATCTTAAACCACTTGTAGGGGTTCAGAACATGTCTCCCCAGCATGTTCCA
Source organism: Equus asinus (assembly GCF_041296235.1). NCBI lineage: Eukaryota > Metazoa > Chordata > Mammalia > Perissodactyla > Equidae > Equus > Equus asinus. The sequence continues at coordinate 74,136,320 of NC_091820.1, forward strand.
CCCTGGCAGGTAGATTATTTCTAGCTAAAGACAATTAATGCCCAACAAACTCAAGAAAGCTTTTCACCTCCCCTTTACAGACCTAAAGGAATTCAGATTAACAAAAGCCTGTTCCAAGAAAGGTGCTATCACCTTAGCATGATATGAACTAGGTGTGGTAGACAGGGAGGACCTAGCAACGTCTGGATGTTAGACTCCCCTTTCTGTCCCAGTGTTTCTATGAGGCTGAGCAGACATTTGTTACCAAATATTTGTTCTTTTTTATCTACCTGTGAATTGTCTGCTGTAGGGGAGGAAGAACATTTCCCCTACCCACTCCAAGTCCTCGAACTGAGCTACAAATTAAATTGACATGAGACAGAATAACAGGAGAAAATCAAACAAAGCTTTATAACATGTATACATGGGAGAAACCCAGGAAAACTGGGTAATTCACCAAAATGGCAGAAGCTGTTACCTTAAATACCATCTTCAGCTAAAGACAAAGGAGGATGTTGGGGGTGGGGGAGTCAGTTATGGGAGATTACCAGAAAAGGACGGTAAACAAGAGTAAGGTTATTTGCAGATTTAAGTCCTTGCCTTCTACATTGATAAGAGTTTCCAGAGATAAGGTCATCCTCCTCTTCCCAGTACAGAGAGGAAGACATCTTTACAAATGGAGATTTCCCTTACTGATGTAAATTTCTCTTACAAAAGGTAACTTCTACTTCTATTTGGTTTGCAGAGCTTTTCCCATGTCTGCAGTTTTTAAAAGTAACCAGCCCCAAAATAATAGTTACGCCAAAGAGGCACATTTTGGAGTAGCTAATTCTGATCCCCCACACTACCTTTACACTGAAATTCTAGACCCTGACCTCCCTTTTTCCACAATCCAGTATGACATATATACCTCATTCTTCCCATCTTCAGAATCTCTCATGCTGATGTGGATTCCTTGTGAATACATAATAACTTAGTTTTTCTCTAATCTATCATGTGTCAATTTAATTATTTGACCTGCCAGAAAAACAAAGAGGGGAAAGGGAAAGTTTCCCTTCCTTGACACAGTCAATCAGGAATCACCTGATGAGCACTAGTTAGGTAATCTGCTTAATAGGGGTCTATTAAGGGCCATCCCCTGAAGGAAAGTAATCTTGCAATAACCAACCCACTTTTCTGCCTAGTATAACTTCCTTGTTCTGCTCTCTTCTGCCTATGAAAGTCTTTTGTACAGCTCCTCAAAGTTCCCGTCTATCTGCTAGATTGGATGCTACCTGATTTGAACCAACCTGTGCTGAAATAAACTCTCAAAAATTTTATGCTTCAGTTTATCTTTTAACAAGAATTAAGAAAATTCAGACAGTAAAAAAGTATGAGTGAGAATAATGTGTACCCATTACATTGACATAGTATGAAAAAGCTAGAGATGGAAAAGTGGTGACAGATGAAGCTGGAGAAGTTTGCACTTTATCTTGAATGAAAGAAACAGTGATTTGGTAAAGTGTGGAACTGGCTATAAAAGGAAAATAGAATAGAAAGAAGGAAAGGAAGGGTGAAAGCAAAAGTCATGATTTTACTACTTTGTTTATTAGGGAATTTAAAAATGGCAAAGGGAAAGTACCTTTAAAAACAAGAAAAGAAAGCCCAGTAGTTCTTAATATTGTTAAGGAGATTTGTGAGGTTTTTCATGAAGTTAGTTTACAAGTAAGGAACTGAGTGATAGCAGAGCACAGAAAATTTTTTGTCGAAGAAAAATTCTCCTTTGGGCCACAATATTCTATCTGATAATTTCTCTAATATCCTAAATATGCAGATAGCTTTTACAACCACTAATGAGATTAAGAGAAATCCAATTAAATTATGGACAAAATATTTGAATACACATTTTATCAAAAAAGATATATGAATAATAAGTATATAAAAATGTTTGAAGTCATTAGTCCTCAGAAAAATGTAAATTAAAACAAAATGAGCTACTACTTCACATGTACTACAATGGCAATAATCAAAGTTAGACAATAACAAATGTTGACAACTACATGTTGTGATGCATCTTGAACAAATTAAATTTTACCTTGGAATGAAATATTGGCCCAACATTAAAAAATTGGTCAATATAATTTATTATATTTACACAATAAAATAAGAAAACCTTTAGATTATTTCAAAAGCACTAGAAAAAGCATTTGACCAAATTCAGCAGCGATTTTTTTTTTTTTTGTGGAAGATTAGCCCTGAGCTAACTGCTGCCAATCCTCTTTTTGCTGAGGAAGCCTGGCCCTGAGCTAACATCCGTGCCCATCTTCCTCTACTTTATAGGCGGGACGCCTACCGCAGCATGGCTTGCCAAGCAATGCCATGTCCGCACCTGGGATCTGAACCGGGGAACCCTGGGCCCCCGAGAAGCAGAAAGTGCTAACTTAACCGCTGGCCCCATCGGCAGCTATTTTTAGTAAATGGTCCCAGAAAGGTTGAAATAAAAGGAAACTTCCTCTACCTGATCGACACTTACAAAATCTTACAACTAATATTATACTTAAAGGTAAAAGCTGGAATACGTTCCCCATGAGATTGGAAACAAGGCAAGGACATCTACGCTCACCACCAAGAGACAATCCAGATCAGAGTAGTAACACATGAGAAATTAAGGAGACATCAGTGGCCAAAATAGACAATCTTAGAAAAGTAGGGAGAAATCCCAGATAAGGGTAGGCATCTGGGGTACTAATAAGAAATCCCAGGCCTAGAGTAAGTAGTAGAGTAGACACACCTAGAGATATCCCAATTCATGGATACACACCTAGGAAATTAGATAGAAATCCAAAATAAGGGTAGACATACCTAGGGAATTAGAGAAGCCACCCAGGTCAAGGAAGACACACTTGGTAAATTAAGAAGACATCCTGGGTCTACAGAATTAAGCAGACATCCCAGGTCAGGATAGATAAAACTAGGCTACTAGTAAGTCATCTCAGTCAAGGTGGACACAGCTTCGTGATATGGTGACATCCCTTGACATAGTAAACTCACATGGGGAATTAAAGAGTAATCACAGGTCAGTGTAGTCACACTGGAGAATTAGGAAGACATTCCAGGTCAATATAGATACAATTTGGGAATAGGGAGACATCCCAAGCCAGAATAGACACAGCTGGAGAATTAGGGAGACACACCAGGTCGGGGCGCACACAGCAGCATTATTAGGGAAATAACATTGGTCAGTGTTGATACATCTGGGGAGCCGAGACATCCTAGATCAAAATTGACACACCTGGGGAATTAAAGAGACGTCTCATATCAGTATAGACACACCAGGATAATAATACAGACATGCTAGTTTAGTGAAGAAATACTGCAAAATTAGACACACTTCAATGAGGACACACATTAAATAAAAGAAGTGTACAACATCAGAGTAGATACAGAGGGGAATTGGTAGACATTCCAAGTCAAAATAGACACACCTGGGATTGGGAGGGAGAATGTATTGTTTAATTTCTACATATTTGAATTTTCCAGTTTTCACTCCATTGTGATAAGAAATGGCACTTTGTTAGATTTCAATGTTTTTAAAATTTAAAACTTATTTTATGATCTAACGTGATCTATCATGGAGAGTGTTCCTTCTACACTTTAGAAAGATGAGTATTCTTTTATTGTTGAGTGAATTGTTCTTGTTTACATCTATTCAGTCCAATTGGTCTATACTGTTCAAATTTTCTGTGCCCTAATCTACCTTTTAGTTGCTCTATCCATCACTTGGAGTACTGAAGTCTTCTATTATTATTGTAGAGCTTTCTATTTTTTTCCCTCAATTCTGTCAATGTTTGCTTCAGTTGTTTAGGAGCTCTAACCTTTGGGCATATATGTTTGTAATTGTTATATCTACGATGTGAATTGACCTTTTATCAACATATAATGTCCTTCTTTGTGTTTTATAACAGTTGGTGACAAAGTATATTTTGTCAGATATTAGTATAGCCATCCCTGCTGTTTTTTGCTCACTATTTGCATGGAATATCTTTTTCAATCCTTTCACTTTCAAGCTATGCAAGTCCTTAGATCTAAAGTGAGTTTCTTATAGAAAACATATAGTTGTATTCTGATTTTTTGTTTTTAATCGATATAAAGACTCATGTCCTTCACAACTCCACTCCCTCTTTTATCCCATTGATATCGCAAATTGCATTTTTAAGTATTGTGAACCTACTAACGTAGACTCAAAATTATTTTTTAAATGTTCATCTTTTAAATCCCGTAGAAGATTGAAAAGTGGAGTTACAAAGATTACAGTAATGTTGGTTTTGTACTTTTCCATGTACTTACTTTATTCAGAAGTTTTCTATTATTGTACAGCTTCAAGTTACTATGTGTCTTTTCATTTTAACCTGAAGGACTCCTTTTCACATTTGTAGTAGTGTAGCAATTGTAGTAATGAACTTCCACAACTTTTGCTCATCTGGGAATGTCATAATTTCTTTCTTATTTTTGAAGGACATTTTTACCCTATATAGAATTCTTGGTTAGCAGGGTTTTTTTTCTTTCAACCCTTTAAATATATCATCCTACTGCGTTCCAACCTGCAAGGTTTCTACTCAGAAATCTCCTTATAGTTTTATTGAGGACTGCTTGCACTTGATGGGTCACTTCTCTTGCTATTTTCAAGATTTTGTCTTGTCTTTGGCTTTTGACAATTTGATTATAACATGTCTTGCTGTAGGTTTTTAAAAATTTATCCTAGTTGGAGTTCATTGAGGTTGTTGTATTTTTATATCCATGTTTTCCAAATTTTCCTCAAATTTGGTAAGTTTTTGGCCATTATTTCTTCAAACTCACTGCCCTTTCCTCTCTCTCTTCATCTTCTAGGATTTCCTTAATGTGTATATGGATTTGTTTGTTGATGTACCATCAGTCGCTTAGACTCCGTTCACTTTTCTTTATTCTTTTTTTAGATTTTGCTCCTTAGATTCACTAATTTCAGGTGACCTGTCTCTAAGTTCACTCTCTCTCTCTGCCTGTTTGAGTCTGTTGTTAAACCCCTTTAGTGAGTTTTTCAATTCAGTTATTTTGTTTTTCGGCTCCCAAATTTGTGTTTGTTTCTGTTTTATAATTTCTATCTTTTTGTTGATATTCTCATTTTGGTCATTAATTTTTCTGATTTCCACTAGTTCCCTGTCTGTGTTTTACTAACTTTGTGAGCATATTGAAGACATTGCTTTAAATACTTTGTCTAACAAGTTCAAAACCTGAGTTTCTCTAGGGTCAATCTCTAGAGATTTATTTTGTTTCCTTGAATGGGCCATTTTCCTGTTTCTTTGTCTTCCAATATTTGCTGAAAATTGGGCATTTGAAAAAACAACTACCTCACCTCATCTCCTAAGACTGACTCTCTGTTGAGAGAGACCTACACTAATCAGCCCAAACTTAAGACTTAAGGTCTTTTCAGGTCTATTCTGGGCATGCATCTTTCCTGGGCCTGCATGCATTTTTACCAATTCCCACTGTATACACTGCTGCTTTATTTTCTTCTCCCTAAAGCCCCTCCCAGTATATAGTTGTATATTCTACTTTTAGATCCCTCTATTTCTGCTCCACACAGCTGTTTTTACATGTTTTAATTTTCCAAATATTTTCATCCCTACATCTTCTCAGGACCCTAGATGTTCTACTGTATTCCTCTGCCTATAACTCTTGCCACCTATCATCCATAGTTCTGCAGTCTCCTGTAGGTTTCACATGCCACAGCACTCAAGACTACCTTCTGTGGCTACCAACCTGAGATCTATACTATACCACCTTTCCATCTGAGCTCGAAGTCAGGCAATACAGAATCCAGTCCCTAAGGCAGACCACAGAAATCAGGAGATTGTAAACAAATTTCTTGAGAGGGAAGCAGGAAGTGGACCACTTCCTTTTAAATGTGCCATGCTGGGGAGGGGGTGGGAAAAGGGCAAGCAAAAACACCTCTTAATTTCCTACTGTCATTGAGTGTTCTTTTCATGATTGGGCATATGTTCAGTTACTACAGACCCTTGACTGTTTTCCATAGCTCCCATAAGACTGTTTGAGGCAGTCTACAATTGTTAATTTGATGTTTTTAAAAGAGCACATGAGCCTGGAGTTTCTTAGTCTGTCATCTTGCTGACATCCAGGGAGACTCCTACTGTTTAATTTTAGGTATTTATAAAGTTACAATAGTCAAAAACAACATAGTTTTGGGGAAAGAGAGCTAAATTGGTTGATAGAACAGAATAGGGAGACCAGGAGTAGATCCACTAATATATGGACAATGGGTTTTTTACAAAGGCATAAAGACATTTTAATGAAGAAAGGACTATCTTTTCAACAAATAGTGTTGGATCAACCCAACATCCCTATGCAAAGATAATATTGATAATAATGACCTCTATCCATACTGTTCTCCCTTTACAAAAATTAACTAAAATAAATCATGCACTTAAATGCAAAACCTAATATTATAAAATTTTTGAAGAAAACGTAGGAGAAAATCCTTGTTATTTGGGGTCAGGCAAAGATTTCCTAGGTATAATGCTAAAAACACAGTTCATAAAAGTGAACTGACCTCATCAAAATTAAAATTTTCACTGTTTAAGAGACTGTTAAGAGAGTGAAAAGACAAACCACAGACTTGGAGAAAATATTTGCAAATCATGTAATTGATAATTGCCTTCCAGCTGGAAAGTAAAAAAGAACTCCCAAAAGATTCAATAACAAGAAAATAAACATTCCCATTAAAATGGACAGAAGTCTTGGAAACTTCAACACAGAGGAAGTATGGATGGCAAGTAAGCACATGAAAAAATCCTTTACATCATTAGTCATTAGGAAAATGCATTTTAAAACCATAATGAGAATGACTAAACCACAAAAATATCTGAGGATGCTTAGCAAAAATAACTCTCAAATATTCTACTACCGATGGGAATATAAAAGTATACATCTAATTTGGAACATATTTTGGCCATTTGAAATAAATTTTAATATTTACTTACCATAATATACAGAAATTTCAGTCCTCAGTATTTACCCAAGGGAAATAAAATATTTTCACATAAAAACCTGTACATAAATGTTTATAGCTGCTTTTTTTGTAATCAGTAAAAACTGGATACCCGTCAAATGTCCCTCAATTGAGAAATGAATAAATATTAGTATGTCCATACAATTGAATATTATTCAGCAATAAAAAGAAATGGTTTAGTGACACACACAATAACACACATGACTCTCAAGTGCACTGTGCTAAGTAACAGAAGCCAGATTCAAAAGTCTGCATGCCATAAAATTTCATTCATATAACATTCTGCAAAAGGCAAAACTATAGGGGCAGAAAACAAGTCAGTTGTTACCAGTGGCTTGGTGCGAGGACAGAGGAGAGGTTGACTCTGAAATAGTAAGGGCAAAGTTTTTGAACTGATTCAACTATCATATTGTTTGTTATGCTGGGGCTTACATGACTGGATGCATGTCAATTTTTGCAGAATTCTACACTAAAAGGGTGAATTTTTATACTATATGTTATACCTTAATTTAAACATGGAAATGTAGATCTTCCAAATTACAAAAGCCAAGACAGAGCCAATTATTGAGAAAAGTAAAATAAAAATTTATTTTTTAAGACAATATTAAGACAAGTTATAATTTAAGAATTTATAGTTAGCTGAATTATCTGGATAACTTTCTTAACTCTCCATATTGCTTAATTAGCCACAGCTTAAAGAACACATCACATTGTTAAGCACTCAGGTCTCGGTGGGTGGTATGCCATTGGCATCGGTTTACCTAAATAGCCAATTTCAATCTTTTGCCTGAAAACAGCTCTGGCAATGAATCGATTCTCTGACATTTTTAGGGCTCTACTTGTACTTTTTTAATGAAAATCTGCATGTTTCTTTTGTTCTCATTTATTTTACAAAAACTGGCAATCTTCTAAAATAGGTAAACCAGATGCCAAAATTATGCATTAAAGATCATCTGTTCTAAATTTGCTGCTGCTTCTGAAAAATATAAAAATTATGATGCTTATACATTGCCGTCATGAAATGTAAACAATGGCAATGTACCAGTAGGTTGAAAGCTGAATTCATCCACTATTGACAATATAGTATATTAGAATGGTGCTGGTTCAACACAGAATATGCCTCAAAGCAGTTCAAATACAGATTTCCAATAACCATTTATAGTGGAAATTTCACGACTGGAGAAGTCTTTCTGGGTTAATATTCTTTGTAAGACTGATTAGTAAGAGCTCCAAAAATCCCGCCACATGTAGTCTCCCTAAATGTAATGTTGTTTAACAACCTGAGGCATTAAGACTAGTGTGGCCCAGGACTTTTAAGCCACGCTTTTCTGGAAGCCAATTTGAGCAGCTATGTATTCACAACCATAGAGCGAGAGCTGTATTAGCCCTAAGATTTTTATCCAGAATTTTGTATAGAAGTGTCTTGCCCTTTTAATTAGACCCCAAGGAGATTGCTATTATCATATTAAAGGAGCAGTTTTCCATCTCATAATTTATATTTGAATGTTTAAATACAAGTGAACATATTATTTATTTCCCTATAATACTTTATATCTGAAAATTTCCCTGATGTCAAAATCAAAGTATGAATACAAAACTGAAATATTACTTTATAAGTGTACTCTTATGCTCTTTTTGTAAGAATTTATTTTTTATGTTAGCTTTGTTTCACATTATCTTGTGGCATTTTAATAAACAGTTTTGAATAACGATCAGCACAGTTAGTATTTTTGTTAATAGATTTGTTTTGGTCCATAAAACAGGAAACAAATGCCAGTTTCTGCTGTTTCAAGTGACTCTGTTTTAGACAGAACTTGAAAATTATTCTTTTTGAAAATTATTAATGTGTAACACGTATGAACTCATTCTCATAGAATTTGAGAATCAAACAGTACAATTTAAATATTGCTTTATTTTGAAAACAATCTATTTGCGGAGAGGTATTTACTAGCTATTCGGCCATGTACATTTTTTTCAAAAGGAAATGTATGTTTGTCTGTGTGTGTGTGTATATACCTATACATGCATTAATGCAGGAACCTACTGAAGCCTTAAAAAAAAACTTTGTTTCTAAAATTTGTTTTTGTTACATTCATGACATCTCAAACAAAGCTCTACTAATTGGCTGCCATTGGGTCAGATTCCCGCAGCTGGCTTCATTTCAACACCTTCTCCTACTTTGGATTAGAGAATGACTGTGGATGTAGATGAGGGAAAACATTTTGGACTTAACAATGCACTATAGTTTGGAAACTCTTCTAGCACAAGCTTTCCTCTCAGGGCCAAAGAAGAAGTATCATTCTAACATGCTGGCAAGCCTCCTCTCCACAAGAAAGACGACGTGAGTCATCAGTTGGGTGTTTATTCAGCTGGATTGCTTGACCAAAAATGAGTTATATCATGAAAATTAATTTCAAAAATATGTTTACAAGAAAAGCCTCTGCCTGTTAAAATGTATAATCCCTTATTCTCCATTGACTCTCCTTTCCATGGATTTTTTACTTAGTTGTGGTGGCTTGGCCAAAATAGTTTACAATTTACTCGCATTTATTTTTATTGGCATTGAAAGAAACATACAAGTATCCGACTCATATAGGAATGGAGTTCAAAGCGTAGGTTTCTTCTTCATATACCAGTGAGAATTAGATTATTCAATTTGGAGAATTCCAGCACATTTGAGACAGCTAATTAATATATCATGCATAAAAAAATTAAATAAATAGGAGCTACTGCAGTATATACAGTAAGCACTTCATAATTATTTATTAAATCAAGATTTTTTATTCCACTATGAAATATATGTATTTAATATGTTTAAGAACATATATACCCAAATAATGCATTTTTTCTTTATATTCATAATTGTAAATATAATTCTGCAGTATAAATGACTTATTAAGTAATTTACAAAGCTTACCACAAGGAGATTATTTTAAAGGGGAGAAAACAACACACTTCATTTAGAAATCGAGTCCTTCCTTACAGTTTTGAAATGTCAATGTACTCAGTAATATAGAAACAATTTTATTTTTAATCATATCAAAAACATTTTCCCATAAAATAACTTTCTCTCTCTCTTGCTCTGTCTCTCTCCATCTCTCCCCTTCTGAAGAAAATAAAATTTAAACATGGATGAGATTTGCTCTCCCAAGTCCAGTTGAAGCTATTCCATAGTTATTGGACCTTGCAAATGGCTGTAAAACATAATAGTCTCAGGGATAGAGTGGGAAGTGGGTAAATGAGGAGTGACTGTTAATGGGATTGGTTTTTGGAGTGATGAAAATGTTCTAAAACTAGATTATGGTGATGGTTGCACAACGTTTTGAACATACAAGGAAAACATTCAAGTGTGCACTTTAGATAGATAAATTTTATGGTGTATAAATTATATCTCAATAAAGCTGTTAAAATAAAAAGGAAGAAAGGAAGATTATCTTTGGAATATCCAGAGACATGAGGGAACCCAAAGATTTAGCTAACTATCTCCTTAGAATGAAAGGAAGGAAAATACAGTAAGAATAAACTATAAATTAATACCTCAATTATCCTTCTTCAAAATGGTGAATTAAGACATATCCAAAGTCTACCTTACTATATATGGTTAAAATACACACACGTATGTTGTGTGGATATGTGTTTTATATTGCCCAGTATGTAAGTCATTCTCAAAACCTAGGTTAAAGAATAGACACATAAAAATTAGTTCGCATTTAATGCTTGCCATGCAATGTGATAATCATGTCATATTATGTTATTGACCCTGCTGGTATTTGAAATACCAGTAGCATAGCTTTTAACATCACAGCCACATGCAGCCACCACAGTATGACAGCTGATAAATGGATAGTGTGGTTCCCTGATGGGGAAACGAACTCAGGCCATGGCAGTGAGAGCGCCTAATCTTAACCACTAAACCACCAGGGCTGGCATTAACTATCTGCAACATTGAAATATGTCCTTCGTGATATCTCTAAAAGATCAGCCAACAAATAAAACAAAGGAGGATTGAAGACACTGCATTGCCATGTGTTCGGTTATTTCAAGAGCTAGCTTTATACATGATAATAGGCATCTATTCTCTGAATAAGTGTGTATAAGGCAGTGACATAAGATCCACTCCCATGATTGCAAACGTGTAGCTGAAAATTATAATTGATTTGAACTCTCAATTTTAGCTTCCAACGAATTTTATATATTTGTTATTCATGATTGACAACTTCAGTTGACTCATTGGTTCATAGATTACCCACTACTTATCCATCACTGCCAAAACACCAATACCCTTTAAAGATTTCTATACTTATTGAGGAAAGGAGAGCTAGAGTCAAAAGTTTACGGTCTGACAACTGTGCTAAGGGCAGTATTTAGTCATTCAATGCCTTCAACTTACTTATGAATTCTTTACTATAATTTTGTATCAAGTGAATAAAAAGAGCATGATGGGTACTCAAAAAGAAGTGTGTAAAGGAATATTTTTAAAGAAATCATGCAATCAGTCGCAGGCTCTTTTTCTGAATCTGCAGAAATTAGTTTTCGTCTTATAGGAAGTTTTAGGGGAAAGTACCTAACTTGAAACATTCAGAGCCCCTAAAATATTACAAATTTGCCTGCCCTATGCCAAAGAAATGCTTTGTTATGTAAAGAAAAAATATGTATTTATATATATGTGGCACAGGGCTTACGTGGAGTCAGTTCTTGAAGAATTATAGAAAGTCCAATTCCAAACATCAATTCTACTAAAAGAAAAAAGAGAAACATAGTTTTTTTTAAATTTTATTTTTTTAATTTTATTTTTATTTTTTTTAATTTTTAATTTTTAATTTTTTTAATTGCAGTAACACTGCATTATAACATTGTGGGTGGTGAACATGATGTAATCTACACAGAATTTGAAATATATTACAATGTACATCTGAAAGAAACATAGTTTTTTGATTTATTCCAGGCCAGCTTTTGAAATATGTCAGATACTCTGCACTGGAAAGTACACATTCAAATTTTTAGAGTTATTCAAAAAAAACACTAATAAGTTGAAATAACTAAATCTTCCCATTCATCAGATTATATTATATGGGTATTAGTGTTTATTGCCTCTCTTCTATATATCTTTTGTTTTCACAAATAAAAAGATCCATAGATCAACCATGCTACCTGTTTTGTAAATTTAGGCAAATAAATTAACTTTCCTATACTATTGTAGACTTTTCTGTAAAATAGAGGAAATAATGAAGTGGTTTAGTGGATAGAATAGTCTTTTACAAATCAGCCAGAATGCTAGCTCAACTGAAATATTATCCCTATTCTTTGTTTAACAAATTCCTGTTATAGATCAGTGTGGACAGGACAATTTGGAATTAAAAGGTGCTGAAATCCTATCATTTCTATATAGAAGTGTTTCTAAAACAAAGAACCTAGAACCACATGCATCAAAGTAAGCTCTAAGGACTTCTTTCCACTTAGGATGTAGAAATTCACAAAACATGATCGATCTCTCCTTAACACCAAGAATAAGCCGGATAAGCAACAAAGGCATAGTTGTTTTTTTTTTTTAACCCACCAGAGATCTGAGGATGTAAAGAAATTTAAACTAACTAAAATGCAGAAAGTGATAAGGCCTTCATAGGAGAGGGGAGACTCATGATTACTTTCTTCCCTTGGAGAGTGGTGGAAGGAGAGGAATCCATTATAGACGAGAGAAGTAGAAATCACCCAAACATTTAACAGCCCTTTAGTGGCCACGTACAAGCTGGTTTATGAACTGGAATCCCAAAGAGCCCCAGCAACTGAGCAACTTTGTGCAATTTCTTCAACACTTTCCCATAGGCCTTCAAAGAGTCTATGAGGTAATATGCTGAAGGTGGGAGACAGAGTAACGGAACTGAGAAAGGGGAGCGTCCTGAGGTATATGCCCCCTACTTCACTCCCTAAAAAGAAACTAATTCAAGGTGGGTCATACACCAAATATTAAGAGTTAGATCTATAAAACTACTAGGAAAAATCTAGAAAAAAATCTTCACATCAGGTTATGCAAAGACTTTCTAATTAGGTCACAACAAATACTAACCATAATGACAAAAAATGATAAATGGGGATTAATAAAAATTTTGTAATTCTGTTTATAAAAAAGCCACCATCAACAAGATGAATATGAAGCCTCAAACTGAAAAATATTTGACAAGAAACGTTTAGCCAAGACATATAAAAATTCCTATAAATTAACAATGAAGAAACAACCCAATAAAAAATTAGTAAAAAGATTTGAACAGACTTTTTGAAAAGATGAAATATACAAATGGTCAATACACATCTGAAATTTCCTCAATATCGTTAGTCGTTTGGCAAATGCAAGTTAAAACGACAATGAGATACCACTACACATTAAAATAGCTAAAATAAAAGGAACTGATACTAATAAATTTTGGCAGCTGGAAGACACATACATTGCCGGTGAGAATGCAAATTCCTTTGAAGTGTTTATTACTTCTTTAAAAGTTCAGCATACAGATAACCTATGACACATTAGCTCCATTTCTGTATTCTGTTTCTCTGGAGAACACTAAATAATATAATGCATAACAAGTGATTGGTGACTATAGTTAATAATACTTTATTACATATTTATAAGTTTTTAAATGATGGTTTATCCTTAAAGTGTCTTATATCTCTCGTAGATCTTCAAATTTCTCTTTACCTCTGGATTTGAAAAATTTGATTATAATGCACCTTGATGTCATCTTCTTCACGACTCTTGTGCTTGGGATTCTTTGAACCATGAATTTGTAGTTTTCATCAAGCTTGGAAAGCTTTCAGCCATTATATCTCTAAATATTCTTCTGTCCCTCCATCTCATCTCTTTCAAGGCCCTGAGTTTACATACATTAGGCAATTTGAAGCTGTCTTACCACTCATTGATGCTCTGTTCATTTTCCTAGCATTTCTTTTTTTTGTGGTTCATGTTACATGGTTTTCTATTGCCAAGTCTTTGAATTCAGTAATCTTTTCTTGTGCAGAATCTATTCTGCCATTTATCCCATCCAGTGAATGTTTCATCTCTAGAAGTTTGATGGGAGTTGTTTTTTTATATTTTCCAATTCTCTACCGAACACATTTAATATTCTGTCTGGCTTTTTAAACATGTGGAATACAGTTATAATAGCTGTTTTTATGTCATGTTTACTGAAAATAATGCCAGTTTTATTTCTGAGGCTGCTTTCATTAATCAATTTATCCTCAACGTTGATTTATATTTTCCTGTCTCTTTGCATGCTTGGTAAATTTGAATTGGTTACTAGACTTTGTGAATTTTAAATTGTGGGTGCTGAGTATTTTGCTTTCCTATGAATCTTTTTGAGCTTTGTTATGGGTTATGATTTAATTAATCAGAAATAGTTTGACTTTTTTCTTTTACTTTTTTTTCCTTTTTTGAGGAAGATTAGCACTGAGCTAACATTCACTGCCAATCCTCCTCTTTTTGCTGAGGAAGATTGGCCCTGAGCTAACATCTGTGCCCATATTCCTCTACTTTATATGTAGGACGCCTGCTACAGCATGGCTTGAGTAGCAGTGCATAGGTCCGTGCCTAGGATCCAAACTGGTGAACCCCAGGCTGCCCAAGCAGAGCGTGCGAACTTAACCACAGCACCACCGAGCCAGCCCCTAGTTTGATATTTTTTATCTCGTTTTTAAGTTTTATTAGAAGAGACGCAAACAGAATTTATTCTAGGACTAAATTTCTCTGCCAGTTACTTAAGACCCTTCTCAGTACTCTATCTGATACCCATGCGTTATGAAGTTGTCCATTTTGATTGTAAGAAACAGATGCTCTTCCTAGCCCTGTATAAGCTCTTGGGATTGTTACCTCTCTTTTAGGTGATTCTTTCTCTAGACTCTGATTATTTCCTTACATACCTGTGCTGATCATCGCTCAGTTGAATAATAGAAGGGGACCCTCTGTAGATCTCTGAAATTCTCTATTTGAAGTTCTCTATAGATTTTCGACAGGATGAATGCTAGCTGTCTTATCCTCCACAGAGTGGCAACACAAAGAATGCAAGGAAACTACTGGGCTTTATTTGGCTTATGCCTCCTGGTGACAGTCTAGAAATTTGCTACTTCTGGGACTATAATAACTCATACGTTTGACTTTTTCGTGTTTTCCCATTAGTTCCTGATGTTCTGTTCCTTTTTCTGTTCCTTTGTTTTCTCTCTGTTTTCCAGACTGGGTAATCACTAATGATCTATCTTCAAATTCACTCACTCTTTCCTCTGTTTTCTCTATTCTGCTACTGAGCCCATCCTGTGAATTGTTTCATCTCAGATATAGTATTTTCAGTTCTAAATTTCCCAATTATTTCTTTTTTATAGTGTGTCTGTGTGTTTATTTATATATACACAAAAGTATAAACATAAACATAAATATCAATATCAACATACTAGTGAGATCTACCTTCCACTCAAGTCAAGTGTGCTTACTTTCACCTCATGGAGAATGGTTAGAATAGCTGATTTAATAATTTTTTTCTGATGATTTCAACATCTGGGTATCTTGTGACTGTCATCTTTTGATAGTATTTTCCTGTGAGAATTGTGACATTGTTTTCTATGTAAAGTAACTTTGGATTTTCTTCTGGACATTTTTAATATTATGATGTATAGATTCTCTCTCTCTCTTTCTCTTTTTTTTTTTTTTGGTGAGGAAGACTGGCTCTGAGCTAACATCTGTTGCCAATCTTCCTCTTTTTTTCCCCACCCAAAGCCCCAGTACATAGTTGTAGATCCTAGTTGTAAGTCCTTCTGGTTCCTCTATGTGGGATGCCACCACAACACAGCTTTATGAGTGGTGTGTAGATCTGCACCCAGGATCCGAACTAGCAAACCCCAGGCCACTGAAGTATAGCACACAAACTTAACCATTATGCCACCAGGCTGGCTCCATGATGTGTAGATTCTGAGTCCTGTTATTCTCCTTTAGAAAAAGAATCTTTCTTTCTTCGGGCATGCAATCAAAACATTTAGGCTCAGACTATGAATTTTATTTCATCTTCTGTGGGCAATGGTACCAATTGCAGTTCAATTTTCAAAGACTCTGCTATGCTGAGCTTTGTCTTTGCCGAGCATCCTCAGCTCAGAGATGACCTCCAGACTTATGGAATTAGTCGTTCTTCTTTTTCAGCTTCCTTCTTTCTGTGTTTTTCTCCTCACTCTTCGGTCTCTTTTCTAAGCTCCTCTGGAGAGAAAGGTGAGGATTCCATTAGAGATTTAGCCATCCATGATTCTTCTTTGTCACATGGTTCTGTGACTGTGCCAACCCTGGGCAAAGATGAAATAGAAAAGAAGAACAAAGTGGGAATATCATCCCAGGTAGGCCACAGTTTCAAGACTTGACTCTGATCCAAAATGTGCCTACTTTTGTTTACTTTTAAGAGTGCTTATGCAATTGCTTGTTGTATTTTGTTAAGAAATTTTGGTTGTACACAGTGAGTGAGATGGGCTGTGGTGGGCTTATATTGCTGTAGAGACCTCAGAACTCAAAGCTATGACATTTTAACACCTAATCCCTGTTCCTAAATGCTACTCTGGATCGGTAATAAAACTTCAGGAACCAACTCCAGAAAAACAAGTATCAAAGTCCACATTTTTTCATATATTAATAAACTTACTTCAAAAATATAGTATTATGAGGGCCAGCCTGGTGGCATAGGGGTTAAGTTCATGCACTCCACTTCGGCTAGCCAGGGTTTGCTTGTTAAGATCCCGGGTGCAGACCTATGCATTGCTCATCAAGCCATGCTGTTGCAGACATCCTACATATAATGTAGAAGAAGATGGGCACAGATGATGGCTCAGGGCCAATCTTCCTCAGCAAAAAAGGAGGAGGATTGGTGGTGGATGTTAGCTCAGAGCTATTCTTCCTAAGTATATATAGATAATGAAAATACATTTTTATCAGCTAGCATCTATTCTTTCCCTCTAACTTTACCAATGAAGTCATTTTATGTGAGACAAGCATTAGATTTATCCAAAGTTAACAATGTTATTCAAGCATATAAATGCAAATAAATTATAGATTCTCAAAATTATCATAAATATTATCTGCTCTATAGCTTTTTATACTCTGGATGCTGGCCACTAGCTAATTTTCTGTTGTGTTACATTTAAGTAAAGATCTCTTTAGCACATTCAGACTCTAAAAGTAGTTCTGCATTTTCCTGTTATTGGAGTTTCCATTAAGATGCTTCAAAGTAACAGACAAAAATTTGGATAGATCCTAATAGACCAAGCTACCAATGTTGACAGAATATGACACCACACTTTCATAAACAAATAGGCCATTTAAGCGGTCCAGTTAATCCAAATTCCATTCTTGCTGAATAACTTTGATCATAGTTTTCACAGGTGTTCTTCAAAGTCACTATAATATCTCTTATAGCAGTACATAGTTTCGTCATACATTAACTCCCAGAAAAATTTCCAGAGTTGATTTTGGATCCAAATACAACCTGATGAAAAAAGCTTCTTCCCATGTCTCAAATAGCCATTTCATTTTTTAATGAATATTCTTAATATTTGTGTGAATATACATTTGCTATTCACTAGCTTTTTCTTAAAGTTGTAGTAAATATTTTTTCATGACGTTTATATGTCTAATATTGTCTATATACTTTTAAACTCCTTGTAAATGACTTACCTCACACCTATTTGCCATGGATTGTTCATAAATATGATACTTTACAAATTCAAACAAGGTGCTGCATTCATAGTTTGTTCTGCATTTACCAAAGATTGCACACCTGTTATTCATCAGTTCACGTGTCAAATAAATATTTGTTGGGCACCAGTATGTGTCAGAACTATTTTAACATGTTAAGATGCAGAGAATTGTCCCAGTTTTGTTATCGACTGGAATAACCTATGCAAGCTCCTCAAAATTTACCTCTTTAGAATAAGTACCTATATCTTCCAGGATAATCCTACTTACAACAGCCCAAATTTGCAGTCGCTCATATTCTGATGACCCAAAATACAGACAGGGCTTGGTAAGTTTGATAACAATTTGGCCACTCAGTATTTATATTGATTGCGTTCGTTTTAATAAAAGTGAAGAAGGAGGGAATAAGACGACATAAATTTTTATTGAGACCATTCACTGTGCCAGTTATTGTGTTAAGACCATTACAGTGGAGAGCGTGTTTAATTTTCTTAAGACTTCCTTAGAATAGAAATCATTTTGCCCATTTTAGAGATGAAATATTGTCAGAAAACAATTCTCCATTGATCTATCATGGTTCTGCACATCTTGTGAGAAAAGCTTCAGTTGTAGTTTCCTCCAGATTATCTTTTCAAGGATGCATCTACAGAAAACAGCCTTGAAATATAGAGATGGTGTCTTCAGATGTAACGAAGTGAAGACATGCTTTTCATCCAGTTTAATAAAAAGTCAGGCATATTTACCGCCTGTTATAAACTATACGCATACCCTAACTTCAGTGTATTTCAGCTGTGATTCAAAATCATTGCATGCATAGCATCCATCTGGACCAAGTCACATCAAATTCAAGGGGCTTGGAGGCAACAAAAACTGATACTCCTATGCTCGTATTCCTGCTGCTTGCTCTGCTGTGAGTAATAAAGTCGTTTGTATTTGACTCTGGAGTCTCATGTCTTCTGTCAGCCACCAAGGAACTCTGATGGTTAACTTTGTAGTGTGTAAAAAAGGTAAAATATGAGCCTCTTCACAGTACTTGACAAAAATTTAGAGTGTAAGTAACTTGTCCTATCGTTTCACCACTAAAAAATGACAAAGTGAGGAACTTCAAACAGGTATGTCTGAAAACAAAGTACACATTTTTTCCACTATGAAACACTGCCATGTATCATAAAGTACATAAACAATACTCTAGATCCAGTATTATATTATAGTTATTTCGGTTACTGGATGCAAGATTACATTTGATTAAATTATGCACCTTCTCAAGCTCCTAGCAAAATAAAATAATTGGTGGGTAGTAGGTTTTTTTTTTTTTTTAAGGATTGACACCTGAGCTAACAACTGTTGCCAATCTTTTTTTTTTTTTTTTTTCTGCTTTATCTCCCCAAACCCCCCGGTACATAGTTGTATATCTTAGTTGCAGGTCCTTCTAGTTGTGGAATGTGGGATGCCGCCTCAACGTGGCCTAACGAGCAGTGCCATGTCCGCGCCCAGGATCCGAACCCTGGGCCGCTGCAGCAGAGCGCGCGAACTTAACCACTCAGCCACGGAGCCGTCCCCAGTAGGATTTTAATATATGTCTTTCAAATATAATTGAATATTATTAGTGTGTTAAACAACTGCTGCATTTTTCAGTGCAGTAGAAAGAATTAGTCCATGACCAGATATGGCTTTGGACACATCTGAGAAACCAAAGTTGATTTTTGCCATTGATCAAGGCAAAGTCTGTAAGACCTCCAAGACTATTGAGAATGGAATTTCCTCAGTTCTGTATACCATCCTCACAAACGGTGAGAGAGACAAGAGTGAAAATGTAGATCAAAATTTCTCTAGCAAATGATTCCAGTGTGCCACTGGAGCCCTGCAAACCCTTAGCTTGTCCCCCTTCAATAATCAGATGACGACTATATACGACATAGGTACATAGAGTCGTTTACGCGTGAAAATTGACATCAGCCTCAATCTCCCAGGTATTTTATCAATAGTGCAATGAGTTTGTTGGGCTGAGAAGAGACAGAATAAAATATGTCCAATCATATTCTAATTAGAATTCAAGATCAATTTTACTTTTTTTTAACTCCCTATTGATTCTGAAAAACAAAAATCTTCCAGTCAGTATTTGATTATCTGTTGGTTAATCTTCCATTTAGAAGGTCAACATTGAGTTTTTCTTAAAAGTAAACAAAGGAAAAATCACTGTGCAAGGTAACAGTTGAACAACACACTTGTTAGAAAATTGAGGGTTTTTTTCCTCTTGAATTTAAGTTAGTCATTGTGGTTAGTTGGGTGGTGATTGTTGGAGGAGTTGAATGTCTCTGACACTTCAATTAACTTAAAAGATCTGGCTATTGCTGAAGACTAATTCAACTCAAACCAAGAACATCATATGCACAGATTCTAAAGACTGGGCTTATGAGTATGATCTATCCTAAAACTGCTCAAAATATTTTTTAAAAGTGACCTAAAAATTCTGTGAAACTACAAGGCATCTCACCCCAACAAGTAAAAGATCAGTAATAATGAATCGCATGCTTAGTTAATATGTTAAACAGGTGAGAGTTTTTGAATATTAGACCCAAGTGGCCAAAGCTCTGTATTTTGATAAGACAGAAGTTGGATTGAAAGTTAGTATTCAAATCTTGAAGAAAAGTTATATTTTCAGGGAATTACCAGCTGTGTAGCAGTGATAGCACCAAGTATTATGTGACGACACCCAATGTTTTCCCAGTTGGAGTATAGTCAAGAATTCTGGGAATAGAACCTACAGAAATAGAAAGGTTAATATATTTATTTTAGAATGTTAAGAGGAAAATAAAGGTTCTTAGGAGGTAGAATACATGTAACGTAGGAGACAAACTGTTTGAATACAAATCTTGGCTCCAATATTTATTAGCTAAGATATTTTGAGCAGCTAGCTTCTCTGTCTCATATTTTTCATTTGTGACGTTTGAATAAGTAGAGTTAAGTATTTCAGGGTGTTGCTGGAAGGTATTAAGTGAAATAACCTACATAAAAGCTTAGAATAGCCTCTGGCACTTAGTAAATGTTAGCTAGCATTTTCATATATTCAAGGCTACAAAAAAGAAAGAAAGGATAGGCAAGATGTTGTAACCTTTAAAGAATGACAAAGGGAAGCAAACCCAAAATTTCTTTCTTCATTTTTACCTATTTATGAAAATTATTTGGCAGATCTTTTCAATTAATCTTTGAGGAATCCTAAAAATTAAAGAGGCACAAGGAGACTAAATTTTAGACTTGTCTTGATTTTCAAAGCAGATGAAACTGGATTTCAGAAACTGTAATCTGGTGAGTTTAACATTAATTCCTGGGAAGTATCTAAAATAGATTATTAAATAGACGATTTTCAAAAGCTAAAAAAAAAAATTCCAACTATTTCTTAGTTAACCATTGTAGGTTGAAAAAAATGTAGGTTGACTAAGAGTTAGATAAGACTAGCTCATCTCATTGCTTTCAACGAACACCAATATAATGGGTATGTTTGGAACTGTATGCCCAGCACTACACCTTTTTATAGGTACTGATCCTTCCTTCATTTACATGTTTATCCCAGAAGCTGTCATGGTTAGTACAATTATTAGATTGTTTCTGCCCATAGTTGCTTCATTAAGGATAAACATGAATCAATCTGACAAAGTGAGTTCTTTATCTGGAAATTTTGAACTCGTGAACAAGAGAGTCAAATAGTCTTTCTTCAGGTAGCTAAAGCTATGCCATGTGAAGCTATATGGATAAGCGCAGTAATATTTCAGACTGTGTGGAAAAAAAGATAGACTTCAGAGAGAGGGGAACGCATCTGTACAGTTAGAAGCATAGGACAAATAGAAGAAGAGAGCCTGAGCTCATCTAAGTTCTTGGGTTGCTGAGGCCAAACTACATATTTGTCCAAAATAAACATAGTTGCTATTGTGTTTGTCAAGCTAGTCTAATTTTATTTTCTTATAGATTATTAGGTAATCAAATAAAGGGAACTCTGTAGCCAGGCATAAAATCTTTATGTAATATGTGAGAAAATATGGATTGGGTGTCAGGACAAATAAGTGATCAATTAGATAAATGAATAATATAGAACTACCAAACTACAAAGAAGATTTTTTATAGGTAATTTACAGAGTTTATTACTTTGTTCCTTCCTGCCTAGCATTTTTATTGATAACTTGGATGAATATATAAAATACACATTAAAAAAAATGTAAAACAATGGACTAACTTTTTTAAGATTCAAAGCTTTTTAAATATTATTAAATTAAATTTATATGAGGATATTACAGAGACTGGACAATAGACATGGTATATATCTTAAATTATGTGGAAGACTTGTGGAAGAGATATCAGACATTACTTATACATTTCGAGGGCAAAATCAGGACAAATTGATGTATGTGGTGAGGAGGTTTTCCTTTCAGTGTAAGAAAACGTTCCTAACAATAAGAACTACTCAAAAGTGGCACTGAACAGCCTACTTACGCTTCCATCATTGAAAGTGTTCAAACCAAGCCTTTATCTTTCTTTAAAACTGCAATACAGATGAGCTCTGCATTAGATATGAAATTGGACTGAAGATACGTATGATGATTTTTGATTCTGAAATTCTACAGGTACAGAAAACGAGTAATCCTAGTGAAGCTTCCTTTACTTACATTTTATTCTGTCTTGCTTGTAGACTAGGAGTTAGAATGTCTGAGGATGGGAGGAGGGAGAGAAGTTAAAGAATGCATGGTGTTCCTTGGGGTTAGGTCCTGAAATGGGAAGTCACTACCAAAACTAACAAAATGGGCAATCCTGATAGCAAATGAGTAACCAAAACTTAAAAATGTCCAAGGATACTGTAATATAAGAATACATCTATTACAAAATCCATGGTAATAATAAATGGGCATCAAAACGGTACTTTCACAAAAGGAGTCTAGGTTCAGTGAGATAAATGCAAGAATAAGTGTGATAATAGCTCATGGTGTTGGTGGTGGAGGGGTTAAGAGTTTTCATAGTCAGGAGAGTCGAACAAACTTAGTTATTTGTGTTTTTCCCCCCAAATCTGAGCTAATCGTGTCACAGATGGGCTAATTTTGCCTAAAGGGCTAGAAATGAAACAGATACCCTCTAGTTACGTGTTTCTCAACTAGAAAACTATTGGCACTTAGGCTAGAACAAGTTTTCATTGAACAAGATGGACCCATACATCATGCCATATTTAACATCAATGTGTAGGGGAGGAAGAAATTTTCCTCTACCCTTCTAGGTTCTGACTGGTCTAAAAATTAAATTGACATGAGAAAGAATAACAGGAGAAAATCAAACAAGTTAAATAACATGCATAAATAGGAGAAACCCAGGAAGATTGAGTAACTCATCAAAATGACCAAAGCCACCACGTTAAATATCATCTTCAGCTAGAGACAAAAGAGGATGTTGGGGATAGTGGTTGGGGACTTCAAAGGGAGGAAGGCAACTCATATGGAGATGAAAAAGCAAATGTTTGATAAACATAGTTTGCCATGCCTTGCAGAGACAACAGGACATGGAGAGGACTTTGATCAAATGGGCCTTGTTAGGTTCCTCCCTGTCTAACTCATGGTGATAGCTCCTTCCTGGAACAGGGCTTCTATCTTAAATTCTTTTAAGTAGTTCAGAGGGAGGTCAAAGTTTCTTCTTGATTCTTTTGTTCTTAAAAATAATTAAACCAAAGAGAAACATTTTGAGGTGGCAAATTCTGTTCCCCTACAATCTTCACACTAAATACTGGTAGCTCTCCTCAGTTATTATCAAAAACAAAAAAAAACCCCTTCGAGATTGAGACTACTCGGTTTGACTTAATTTAATCTTAAAAATTAACATTTGAACCACTTTAGAGGGATTTTCTTATTAACTGCCATAAACTTTTATTAGAGATAGAATAAACATTATCTTCCTTCTTTCACAAAAATAAACTACTTAATATCACGCAGCTAGTTAATGACAGAATCAGGACTTAGTCAAAGATATTCTGACCCCTATTATATTGTTCTTTTGTTTAGAAAACGTTCTTTTTTAAGAATGTTCTTCTAGTCTAAACATATACATAAGGAAGGTAAATTGCCGCTAAAATAACTTATTACAAAAACTATGAAGTAATTTGAAAATTTTTGAGTGAAAGTACAAAGGAAATTACAAGATAGTAAATTTCATTATTCTTTATATTTTTGAGTTTTGGCGATATTTTTAAAGTCTTTATTATTCTGGTACATACTTAAAGAACAACTTTGCACCACCAGTAAATTGCATAAACCTGATAGCCACACAACACTGTGTGGTAATCTGAGTGGAACTGTTAACTGTCCTGACCACATTCTCTTATATACCCAAGAGCCAAAATTCTCACATGTGTTGTATTCTTCCAATCATTTCTGTTGGAGACTTGATGTTAACCATACCTCTTACCTTTCATTTGCAGGATGTCTACCTGGCTGTGTATCACAATGAGACCCACTCACACATTCAGCTCAATATTCTGACAGACAATCAAATAATAGTATGCATTCTCAGCCACACGTATTGACTAAAACTGGGTACCATATCTGAAAATTATTTTTTCATTCAGTGCTCACACACCACTTGACACTGAGTTATTGCCTTCAAAATAATGGATTTAGGGGATATGAGTGGAGGAAGCATTTGTGAACCAACAAACTATTTGGTCATATGCAACTCTTAAATTCTTTCTGGTAATTAAAAGTAGTCACTAAATATTTGAGTTGGAGAGGGTGATATAGCTAAGAGGTTTCAGATCAAATTCTTACAAACATGTCTATTACAATCATGGGTATTTATTACCTAATTACTTTTAGTTGTAGAAAATAATTCCAACAACCTATTTTTATGTTTGAGGTATTTCCAACTCTCTGGATTTAAAGTGCTCCTACTACCGCATTTTGTAAGAAGTTACTCTGAGGCAAACCTTAAGACTTCCAAGACTAGATTCTATCATGCATACAGTTGGCCGCAAGCAAACAGAACCCAGAGTTCACAGCCAGCCATAGAAACACTTAGCAACTTAGACTAGAGCATCACACCTAAGTTTTATGGTTCTCACAGATTCTTATGTTGTGTCATGCAAGTGTAAGGAGTGTTTTCAAATACTTTAGCTGAACCTCTTATCATGAATAACAGTAATTTGACCAATGAGAATATATAACTAACAATTATCATGCCACTATCACAGGCTACTATTTACTATTTTTCACCAAAAAAAATCCATCTGACACTTTGCTAATAAACAAAGGATTGTTATTGATTGAGAAATATGGAGACATCAATATCAGAAGGTATGTCAGCAGTTATTTCTAAGATATGTCTCTTTTTCATGTAATACTCCAGGAGCACCCTTCAACTATGCGTGCTTCATTTGTATATTAGTTGGCTAGTCTTCATATCTGCTTTCTGAGTGTTAGCTTAACCCAAAATACACAGTAGCACACTCTATGAACCAAAATATTTTATAGTGCATTAAAGGCTTTGTAAAGAGTGTCAAAGTAACCTTTAAATTGGAAGCTATTCCACTTGTGCCCCAAATCAAAGAAATATTTAGAATGAATAACTCCCCAAAGAATCATAGAAAAGATTGAATTTTATTATACAATAGCAAAGATTATTCACAGAAGAGAAGAATGAAGAAGCAGATCTATGCAATAACAAGTACAAGAACAAATATCTATAAAACATAAATGCAAGTGATAAAATGTATTGTACGTACATAGAAAATGCAAACTCTTTCAATTTTAATATCAGATTTGCTGAAAGAACATGTAACTATGTGGACCAGTGTGGAAAACAGGTAAAAAATAGGTAGACATGCAAAAGCAAATGAGCACAGAACACAATGATTACTGAATAAAATTACTTAGAATAGAGAAGATGCACTAATTGAAAGAACCCACAGTTTTCATCTATATCTACTGAGGAAAGATTGTTATTTAATACCCGAATCTCACATTAGTAATTCATATATTATTTGAGCCTATGTGTGTAGCATATATAATCATAAACATGTGTATAGGTATCTATAATTTAGTAAACTTGAAATTTATCCCTTAGATAGTTGAATCATTCTTGATTAATTATCTTTTTAATATTTAAAATACCAGTATTTATAAGTGTCATTTCTTTCTCCAGTCCCATTCTTAATAATTATCTACTAATTTGCATGTTACCACATTCATTTTCTAAAACTGAGAAAGGAAATTCTGTGAATCAATTGCCCCACTTCTGAACATCATTAGTGATTATAAATCATCATTTTACAGGTCTGTAAGGATATAGATGATAAGCACTTCTCTGATGATACAGAATACACCTCTATACATTCCATCGGAAGGCCAGGAAAACTAGTTGGCCATCTTCTGCATTTTTTTCTTGGATAAGCAGGATCGCCTCTCTGTTCTCCACCATCAACTTCCATGTAGGAGCCAACTACCCCGACCAGCTGATTGACACCAGCGTCCCATCACTTTCCTATCATCTACCATTTTTCTCTCTCCATTACTCTCAATCCCGGGACTCCCTTGAGTGTCCAGGGTTGAAACTACCATTCCCATTCATCACACACCTAAAGCTGAGTGTATTAATTTGATCCCTGTTTGTGCTATTTTATCTCTACTCCTTCAGACCTCCCTCATTCTTCCATTAACCCTGGCCATGCCAGGCCCTTTCTCTAATCTTCCCTTACATGCTATATAATGATGATGCCATGTCCTAAAAGCCCCTGGGAGGAAGCACTAATAGGCTTTTCAGATATCTGAAAGTAGTGATATCTGAATTTAGAAGGCCATAATAACATTGCTAACCACCAATTGGGTTCCCAGAACACACAGACAAGAAAACCAGCTTTCGTTAAATGAAATTGGAGTAGGCAACACTTTGAAAATGCCAGCATTCAATTGAGTTTATTTATCTGGTAATATTACAGCAGCTTGTAAAAGAAATCGGAAATGTATTAGCAAGTCAATAAGCATTGTGATCATTTCAGAGATTTTTTAAAGGCCAAAGAGTCTTG
This sequence comes from Equus asinus, assembly GCF_041296235.1. Classification (NCBI taxonomy): domain Eukaryota; kingdom Metazoa; phylum Chordata; class Mammalia; order Perissodactyla; family Equidae; genus Equus; species Equus asinus. The sequence goes on from NC_091820.1 coordinate 74,163,095, forward strand.
CCTATATTTTTTAGTATATCAGCTATACATTGTGTTTTGCATTCTTGTCCTCCTTTACTTTGCTGTTTTTATTTTGCTTTTCTATTAAAAACGTAGAGATGATTAAAGAAAATAATAGCAAAAAACCATAGCTAACCATACAAAACTAATTAATAAAAAATATTAACATCAATCATGAATTTAAGGAAATAAAAAATTAATGATACGGTTGCAGTTGCTTAATTATCCTCCTTCAAGCCAATCCCAACTCTTTTCTACTTCCCAAGAAAACCATGACTATAAAGTTGGTATGTATTTTTCACATCCATTTTTTGGGGGGGGAGAGGAAGATTGGCCCTGAGCTAACATCTGTTGCCAATCATCCTCTTTTTGCTTGAGGAAGATTGTCACTGAGCTAACATCTGTGCCAATCTTCCTCTATGTCATGTGGGATGCCACCACAGCGGGGCCTGAAGAGCAGCACTAGGTCCACACCCGGGATCCAAACCCGTGAACCTGCGGCTGCCAGAGAGGAACAGGTGAACTTAACCACTACACCACTGGGCCAGCCCCTTTACAGCCATATTTTTATACTTTATGTCTCACATACATTTTTCGAAGAATGAATAGGACCACATCCAAAATACCACTTTATCTTTTACCTCCAGGAAGTGACTAAACCAGAAAGTAATACAGAATCTTGTTTGTGGATTGTATATTTTATATAAATTGTCAAGCAACTCTTTTTTTGTTTGCTTTTTAGACTACCCACATTCACACATATAGATTTATTTCATTTTTATGTCTTAATTCTATTAAATCTTATGAATATATTTATATCTTACAATCCATATTAATGTTCATTTAGATTATTTCCCAGTTTTTGCTATTATAAACAATGCTACAGTGATGATCCCTGTCTACCTCTGTTTATACACACGTGAAAGATTATTTTTACATTTAGAAATGGTAATGCTAAATTGTAATACAAAGTGATTGTAACACATTTATAACCCTATCAAAAGAACATAAAATTTCTTGGGGCTAGCCTGGTGGCACAGCAGTTAAGTTTGCACGTTCTGGGGTTCGCTGCTTTGGATCCCGGGTGCGGACCTACGCACTGCTTGTCAAGCCGTGCTGTGGCAAGCGTCCCACATATAAAGTAGAGGAAGATGGGCATGGATGTTAGCTCAGGGCCAGTCTTCCTCAGTGAAAAGAGGAGGATTGGTGGCAGATGTTAGCTCAGGGCTAATCTTCCTCACAAAGAAAAAAAGAGTATAAAATTTCCTGCTTTCCCCATATCCTTGCCTACAATTAGCATTACCAAATGTTTTACTTTGATTTACATTTCCCTAATTACCTGTGTAGGGGAGGAAGACATTTCATTTCCTCTTCCCAAATGTGGGTTCGTCTGGCCAGAGAACGAATTAAATTCACATGAGACAGAATAGCAAGGGAAAATTAAACAAAGTTTTATGAGGAACCATGGCCCGGGGCCTTTCTTCCTGAAGGAAGAAAGGGCACCGAAGAAGTGGGGTGCACAGAGTGGTTATATACCCCCAAACAGGGTGTTTCACATGTGATTGAAATGTCCCTCCCACAATAGTCACAAGATTGCCGTCAGCACAGTGCTTGATGGACACAGCAGGTAGTGGTCTGCTATCTCGGTGGGTATAGCAGGAGGCAAGTCTATCGTCTGGAGATGGGCGGTCACAGGTGAGCGCAGCCATCAGTTCCTAGCCTAAGGAAAGGCGCTTAATCCTTAAAGAAATGCTAACAATGGGAGGGGGAGGGAAGTTAGTTACAGGAGGTTACCAGAGAAGCACAATAAAATGCAGATTTTAAGTCCTTGCCTTTGGTATTAATTAAGAGTTTCTAGAGAGAAGGTCATCTCCTTTCTTCTTCCTGGTACAGAGAGGGAGGCTCCTTTTACAGATAGAGATTTACCTTACAAATGCAAATGTGTCCTAACAAAGGGCAAGTTCCATTCCTCAGAGCCTCCTTCCCTGTCCCAGGTTATCAAAAGCAATCAGCCTCAAATAATCCTGATGCCAAAGAGAAATATCTTGGGGTGGCCAATTCCAGGTCCCCACACCTGTAAAGAGGTAGGGACTCAATTATGCCTCTTCACCTTCTGAAAACTGTTGTAAAATTGGTCAGGTTCTCATAAGACTCCACGTTTGTAGATATAATTTTTGAGAGTATGATGTGTCTTGAATGAGTAGAAGAATTCAGTGGAATCACTATTCCAAGTACTAGAAAGAAAACCTTCAAACAGATTGGTATTTTATTTGATTGAAGGCCCAGATTAATGGGGCTGATATATTTTAGAGGGGCAGACAAATGAACATGGTAGACTCAGCCCTTTATAAAGTGATAGAGTAACTGCTAATTTTCACATTAATAAGGGGAATGTCTTTAAAATTGAGAGAAGCTCCAAGGGAACAGAGTTCTATAAGTTTGACCTCCAAATATCCAAAATAATCTAAAATAATAATATATATTTTTATCTTAAAAAAGTAACTATAAATCAGTAATTAATTCATGAGTTTTATGTGGTAGTAGTTAATGGAATTAATTTGGTGGAAATTTAGGCCATTAGTATGGACCTTGCAAGAAATGCTAATACTAACACTAATATTACTACTAATAATAGTTAACACATAACGTGCTTATTAAACTTTAGGTAGTTTACTCATTTATCATGGCAATCCTAGGAGACAGGTCCTATTATTATACCTATTTTACAGATGTAAAAATTGACTTCCAATTGGCTTGCCTAAGGGCGCAGTTAGTTTGCAACAGAGCTGGAATTCGAGCCCAGGAGGTCTGATTACAAAGCCTCTGCTAGTAAACCCCATGCTGTATTTACTGCGGGTTCCTTCAAGGAGCTTCTTTCATGATATCTTTCTTGTTTCGTACGCTGATTATTTTTCAAGGTAGTTTGAGATATTCATGGAGAATATTTTCAGGCACTTTAAAATCTATCCTGTTGGCAGAAGCGATATTAAGGGAACAGAAAGCTGATAAGTTACATTTTTGACTCAAAAAAGATATCATAAAAGAGACTTATTGAGGAAACGGACTGTATGGCATAGTGGAGAGAGAAAGGGGAATCGAGAATTATTGAAATTGCATATAGTTTATATTTTTTAGTAAAAGCAGTGAAATCATTTAATTTATGGTATAAGGTTGAAATTGCTCCATCACACTCTAAAATTCTATGTATGGTTGAAATGTTTCCCCCATTCTCATCACTGTTCTCAAAAACAATTAAAAAAATATTTCATAATTTCCAACATTTTATCGTGCAAAATTTCAAAATGAAAGTTTTGCCTTTGAAACTGCTAATTAAAATGTGAAAGAATTCCTCTGAAGAAGCCTTTATACAGCTTCAAGATAATTAAATTTGTATACTGGTTAATTAAATCAATTCGTTACGCTTATTTATTTCAGTATGCTCAATTCATGCAATGCTACATAATAACTGAAAAAAAATTCTTTTCGTGCTAACTGGCACATCAAGCATACACATTTAGTTCAAAAGCAGTCTCCGAACACACAAAAAAGCAGATAAATTTATTGTACCCATTCTCTTGGGTAACTGGTTTTAACTAATGAAAGATTCCATTCTGAAAATCTCTTCTCCATTGTCCTCTAATACATAACCCTGTGTATGCATCCCTCATTTCCTGTTCTAATCTGCCTTTTATTACTCACACAGAACACACACACACACACACACTCATCACTAAGCTCCCTCTCTGTCCACAGTCATTCTTTTGAGAAATTTATCATAACATTTTGTTATGCACTGTTTTGTTTCTAATAATAGTATCTGGGAAAGTTAGTGTCACCTCTTCCTAAGTAATTAATGATACGATGTTCTATTATTTCAGTCAATCAATAGACGCTTATTGAGTCCAACTTCATGTCAGAAACCGTGCTATATGCTGAGGATCCACACATAAATAAGACATGATTCCTGCTTTCAGAGAACTTATGACTGGAAAAGTTTTCCCAGAAACGTGACAGTCAAATCACTTATTTTAATCTATAATGTATACACTAAATATTTATAACTATCTCAAAAGGATCAATGACTCTTCCATGAATTCTCACATTTCTGAGCGTATAACTTCAAATGATCCCTTGAGTAGCTGTAAAAATCTCAAATTCAATTCCTAATTACATATCTAATATCTTCCTATATCAAAGAGAATTAAAAAGTACTTTATATTTGATCTAGAATTTTGTAACATCTTGAATTTACAGATTTAAATTACTTAATGGTAATGTAAACAGAAAATAACAGATCATACATGTCATAAGTTATAACATTAGCAGAAACACATGTTGTAGTATGTTTTTTATAAAAATAAATTGCCCAATATTTTGTGAGATATCAGTTCAATATTAGCATTTTGGGAACTGTCCTACAATGTGACCAAAATTCTTGATTTTGGTATTATTAAATTGTATGTTGAGTTCTTTCTAAGGCTATTATTTAATTCAGATTTTTTAAGTGGCTGAGTTCCTACTATGTGCCAGATTCTGTGCTAGAGAGTTTCACATATTTCACCACCTTTAAAACTGTCAACCATCTTCTAAGTTAGAGTATTTTATACATCATTAAACTGAAGTTGAGAGAAAGATAAACTCACCTCCACAATTTCACACTGCTTGTAAATGGTGAAATAGTCTTCTTGAATACAAATCCAATACCATTTCCAGCATAATATATGTTGAGTGTTATACCTTTATATATACACTAGAAACTAATTCACCCATATAAATGTGATAATGCTAAAGTCATTTTTAGCTGGCAAAATAGTTTGACCTCCATTAATACCTCCAGCATATAGTAGTCAAATCATTTTCTGAATAGAGGTATACCTCATATTATGCTCTAGAAATAGTCCAGAAATATATTATGACCAAAATTTAAAGATAGAATTCTATTCACTCCTCTGGCGTGAGACAGAGAGGGGTAGCTTTAACTGAAAGGAAATACATTTTTTTGGAAAGGAAAGCTCCATGAAAATTGACCTACTTAAAAAAGTGTGCAAATTTGCATGTTTGTAAGCATTTTCTTAATGTATAACCTGAGTATGATAAACGGAGCAGAATATGACCTTCTAAAGGTAGTAACGATTGCATGCCACAGTTCAATAGATTTATTATTGACACTCTAAGTTATTTAATGATAAGAAACCAGTTATAATGACATAGACGATTCACAGGCAAACACAATTATTTCTTTATTTAGTCATCTTTTATAAATTAGTACCTATAATTATTTTAAATGGTTCATTTATACATTGTCCACTATTTTTGATACTTAGAATATAAATGGAATTACTCTGTCTGTAGATAATAGCCTGGTCTGTGATTATTCTGTTTCTGAAAATTTTTTTTTAAATCACTCTTCTGACTTTAATAATAGTTTCATTAAAAAAATAAGCACGGTTAATACTGTATTATGTTTCAAGCTCCTTCAAATGTGATCAATGTTAATAGGATTGTTGTAACTTTTCCCTTGAGAGCAAAATGAGTAATTTGAGTTGTTATAGGATCAGTCTTTCCATGTGGTTTAAGTTTTAAGAACAATTTAGTATAAAAGTTCTTTTGTACTATTATATCAATGACGCTTTAACATGCAGATCAATAGCGGCATACCCTATCAATTCAAATTTGGAGCTAATATAACACATTGTGCTTTTTCAAAAGATAAGCCCACATCACTCTAAACTTCAGACTAAATATTTCATGAGGTAGAGGTCATTCAAATGCTGAACAATTGAAACATATTGAAAACACTATGAAATGTGAAAGATCCAGTAAATGGTTCAATTTTATTTTCATCGCTAGTAAAAGACCTGATTTAAATTTACATATCTTCAAGACAGTGTTTGGAATGGCAAACTCACGCTGTCACAAATCGAAGTATTTCCTTTCTCTGGATAACAGTCCACTACTATGTATAAGGAAAACATAGATCGTTACTGGTAACCTGACATTCAGACAACTGACTGCAATCTGAGCACCTGCGCGCCAAAACCAGAAGCCCCATGTGGATGCTAGGAAGAGTCTGCACTGCCCTGACAATTTGACAATCAAATTTTGAAGAGTTCAAGGATAAGGAAAAGATTCCAAATTCACTTTGAAAGTTCTTTTAATTGCAAGGGAGCATCAGAGCTGAGATCTGTCCTCGCAGCAAGAACAACAAAATGTTCTTATCGACTAAAGGGGTTCAGCAAATTTACTACTGTTTTAATTTAAACTGCTATTACTTAGGAAATCTTTCTTAGGAAATACCTGAAGTGCTCTATCTCTGTGATTTTTGTCTGTAGAATTCTTGACGTTTATGACAAGTAGACAGTAAGTTCCTTGGGCTAAGTTTATTTTCCATTAAATGGAAAATTGAAACTCTCAGTTGTTTAACATTCGTTACTATAGTATGTATTTTTCTACTTGTCCTATTGTATTTCATAATTACTAGTTACTTCTAGCTTTCTATTATTTCAAAATTAAATTTATTTTAGAAATGCTTATGATTTTCTGGGCGGGTTTTAAATGTTATTACTTCTCCTACTTTGAAATTTAGTGAAAAATATTGCATTTTTTTCTCTGGCTTTATTCTACTTAAGACTTCGGCTAAAAAAAAAAAGAATTTTGATTAAGGGTCCTATTATAAGACCAAACATGTATTAAGCTAATGGACAATCTTTATGAATGTATCTGTTTGCAAAGACCAGTTAAACACAAATTTGCATCTCTATAATAGAATGAGAACCTTTTTCTTTTCTAAAGTAATCTAAATTTATCAATTGTTTGGGTATGGAATCCATGTAGATTCTGTGACTTTTGGCACAGTGAATTTTGAAGAATTGCATTCATGGAGGAAAAAAAAATAGAGACTAGTTGGGGAGAGAAACAAAGAGCGTTTTGCATTCTGAATCAAGATTTTACCTAGGTATAATAAAACCTTTCCCCCATAACTGGAATGAGTCAATCTCTAAGGAAAGCCAGATGTAATTAGACTATGACAATTAACTCTTAGTTAACTTTTACCCAAGGAGTACATAATGTCTTTTATCTTCTTTCCCTCTGTTTGAATCCACATTTCAAAATATACTATTTTAATAAAAAATGATTTTAATCAAAAAATTATATAGAACCACTTATTGTGCTAATCTTAGCCATCCTTGATATCTTACCCAGAAAAGGGCGTGATAAGTAAGTTCAGCCAGCACTTTGTGACAACAATTCAACATAAACATTTGAAAGGAAATACTTAGCCTTTCCAAGACTTGCTTTGCAAATCAAAAACCTATAAAGTGATGGCAAACAACTTCATGAAGGGATTGTTTCCGAAAGTTAAAAGAATCTCAAATTTCCCTCTGCTTAAATTTTTACCTACAATTGGTTACCACAGATCATAGAGTTTCATAAAGGGCATAGATCTTAATTTTATAGGAAAACTTGAGGTCACAAAATTGTCAGTAGAATGACTAAATGTAAATAGCTAAATAGTGCAGAAGCAGAACTAAGGTACTAAGATTTGTGAACTTGTAAGTGTAACTAATACATTTATAAAATTATACCAGATATATACGTGTCATTGCATGTGACAAATAAAAATGGCAAGCAATAGGATGTATTGGAGTATATGAGGAAGCCATTTGGTGTAAACCTAATTCGGCCTGACCTTGTCTTTCCAAAAGGGCCTGACCCGACACCATTGCGCATGCATTGTATATCTGCTTTAGACATTCCCTATGGCATTCCCTGGGTTAGGGTTAGGGTTAGGGTTAGGAACAAAGGCCCTTGAGATAAAGTTGCAACTTCCCTCCCCCTCCCAAGTTGGCATTTCCTTCAGGATTAAGCATCTTTCCTTAGGCTAGGAACTGATTGCTGCGCTCACCTGTGACTGCCAGCTTGAGACAATAGACTTGCCTCCTGCTATGCCCTCTGAGATAGCAGACCCACTACCTGCTGTGTCCATCAAGCGCTGTGCCTCCAGGGCAATCTTGTGACTACTGTCGGAGGGACATTTCAATCATATGTGAAACGTCCTGTTTGGGGGTATATAACCACTCTGTACACCTCACTTCTTTGGTGCCCTTCCTTCGGGAAGAAAGGACCCAGGCCATGGTCCTCAGATTTTAGCTCAGAATAAACTCTCCCAAATTTTCATTTATAGATTGGTTATGGATTATTTTTTTGGACACATGTTACCTAACTGATAGGTAGCAGCAAAGTTCCATGCACTTCTTTTCTATTCGTTCTAGTAAGGCTGCAATAAATACATTATTGTCTCTTTAGTGAAGTATAATGAAATCAGTTCCAAACACTTACCCCATTTTCTTTTCTCAGGCTGAATAAAAAAAGACAGGCCATTATAATATCAAGAGTAATGGTACAAAATCCTCTGAAATGCACACTATTAGGCAATCGCAGGTTTATAGTGAAATGTATTCGTCAAAGTTTGTTGTAAGACTGTAGCTAAAGTTTATTATCATGAAAGATCCTTTTGTAAATGAAAAGTGTTTTCCCATGTTTCATTGCTCGGAAAATAGAGATTTGTACCAATTAAGAAACACCACTATTGATCCAAGAAAAACATTTATAGGCAAAATTGGCAACACTATTTTTTATTTTTTATAATGTACTTAAAGGTTTATTTGGTGTTATTGATCACACAAGATGACCCCTTCCTCACAGCTATATTATAGAATGTTTTTAGATAAAACTCTTTTACAAAGCACCCTGACAATGACGTTCAGTCCTTATGTGCAGTTCTCTAAATATTCTTTATGCCTCTTCTCTAAGATGCTTCATTTAAGGTTATCAAAGTGAGATTTCAAGACAAAGCAGCCTATCTTCACAGAGGAGCAGCAGCACGGGAAATGGCCTAATTGAAACAACCCAGGAAACTTTTTTGTTTTCAGTGTGGACTCCCATTCAGTTTTTGATTGCACAGAAATTAGTTTGTAAAACTCCTCAGTAATTCATGGGCCAGAACTTTGCTGTCTAAAGGAAAATATTTTCAAAATCCTCATGAATTTCTAGTTTCTTTTGTAATAAGAACAACAAAAGAAAAAGGAAAGTCGATTTTGAAAAGAAAAAAATGATAGTACCAACTTGAAAGAGTTCATTAAAATGTGTTATAGAATACGTTTGGATAGCTTCTTCTCGAAAAGCTCTAAATTATTTGAACACAAAGAAGTCTACATTTTTCAAAGACTGTAAGCAGTATAAAGAAGTCTGCATTATTTATTTTGTGTAATATGATATTTTAATTAACTGCTATGCAACTTTATGTAGTAAATATGCTAATTTTGTTAGATATTAATAGAATAAATTGTATTTAACAGGCGATGACTTATGAAATGTGAATTAAAGTAAAAATAAAGCTAATATATCTATTTATTTATTGTTGCGTGTCTTCAGACTACAAATATACGATAAACTCTTTGACGATAACTGTAGTAAGGGTATAAAATACCCTAAGTGAATAATGAGTTTTGAAAAAGAAATTGCTGTTTCTTACAAATGCTTTTGTTGTACGCCTGGATCTCATCTATATAAGTAAGGCTGTGTTTTGTATAATGAGAAGATTTGGTTGTTCTTGTAATAACTGAGATGTCTGCAAAAGTTCAGTGACTCATAAATAATGTGCTAGTGTAGTATTTTCATAGAAACACTGAATTTGACTCAAAATGGATTAAAGACTTGAATGTAAGACCTGAAACCATGAAACTTCTAGAAGACATAGGCAGCATGCTCTTTGCTATTGGTCTTAGCAGCATATTTTCAAGTACTATGTCTGACCAGGCAAGGGAAACAAAAGAAAAAAATAAACAAATGGGACTACATCAAACTAAAAAGCTTCTGCACAGCAAAGGAAACCATCAACAAAGCAAAAAGACAACCTAACAATTGGGAGAAAATATTTGCAAACCATATATTGAACAAGGGGTTAATACCAAAATATACAAAGAACACACACATCTCAACAACAAGAAAACCGACAACCCAATTGAAAAATGGGCAGAAGATCTGAACAGAGATTTCTACAAAGAAGATACACAGAAGGCCAACAGGTACATGAAAATATGTTCAACATCACCAACTATCAGGGAAATGCAAATCAAAACTACCATAAGATATCACCTCACTCCAGTCATAATGGCTATAATTAACAAGACAGGAAACAACACGTTGGAGAGGATCTGGGGAGAAGGGAATCCTTGCACACTGCTGGTGGGAGTGCAAACTGGTACAACCACTATGGAAAACAATATGGAGTTTCCTCAGAAAATTAAGAATATATCTACCATATGATCCAGGTATTCCACTGCTAGGTATTTCTCCAAAGAACATGAAAACACAAATGCATAAAGATACATACACCCCTATGTTCATTGCAGCATTATAAACCATAGCCAAGACTTGGAAGCAACCCAGGTGCCCATCAAGGGACAAATGGGTAAAGAACATGTGGTATATATACACAATGGAATACTACTTGGCCATAAGAAATGATGAAATTTGGACATTTGTGACAACATGGATGGACCTTGAGGGGATTATGCTAAGTGAGATAAGTCAGAGGGAAAAAGTCAAATACCATATGATCTCACTCATAAGTAGAAGATAAAAACAATGACAAACACACACATAGCAACAAAGATTGGATTGATGGTTACCAGAGAGGAAGGGGGGAAGGAAGAGGGTGAAAGGGGTGATTAGGCTCATGTGTGGTGCTGGATTACAGTTAGTCTTGGGTGGTGAACACGATGTCATCTACATAGAATTCGAAATATGATGTACATCTGAAGGTTATATAATGTTATAACCCAATGTTAGTTATAAAAACAAAAATTAAAATTAAAAAAATAATAAAATGAAAAATGAAAAAAGAAAAAAAGAAACACTGACTTTGGAATTAGTGAAAACATCTAATGTCATTATGTGCCTTAAAATATGGCCTTAAAAATTGTTTTAAATCTTAGGCAATATTGGTCAAGGTATTTGGTTTATATAATTATTTGAAAATATAATATCTGTTATATTGGATTGACCTCTGCAATTCTGAAGTCTCTCTCAGATATTTTTGTACTAAGGGACTGCACGTTGAAGCCAGGTATGCATTCTGGCAAATATTACACAAATAGAAATGAATTGTATTTGAAGGCAGACAGTCGGTCCTTGTTTTTCCAAATTACTGTTCAAACAATTGTACGACCACATTGCAAAGCTCCAAATATGCCTAATAGTCCTAAAATATTGATTTAATCATAGGTCTTTCAGAACTCCTTAAGAGTTCCCCAAGAGTTTCCCATGATCTGTAAGGAAAGGTTTACTATTCTCCACTACGAAGTCTTAACTCACCTGTTTGTACATATCTCCAACTTTTGTAGAGCTATATCACCCCCCAGGTTTTCTGTAGTAAAAGAAGTTATAAATATCCTCTCCAACTATTCCTATTAAAAAATAGTTTTCATATTCTGCTCAGTGGAAGCCCAGACCTCCTTGTTGGTGTTGCAAGGATTCATTAAGAAACAAAATGTTTCCTACCAAGCTGTTTAAGAAATGCTATTGCTGGGGCCGGCTCCGTGACCGAGTGGTTACAGTTTGCGTGCTCTGCTGCGGCGGCCCAGGGCTCGGACATGGCACTGCTCGTCAGGCCACGTTGAGGTGGCATCCCACATCCTACAACTAGAAGGACCTGCAACTAAGATATACAACTGTGTACGGGGGGGTTTGGAGAGATAAAGCAGAAAAAAAAAAAAAGATTGGCAACAGTTGTTAGCCCAGGTGTCAATCCTTAAAAAAAAAAAAAAGAAATGCTATTGCATTATGTGTCATATATCAGGGTTCTGAGTTATATCTATTTAGAGGAACAAAGAGAATCAAATACTAAATAAAAGTTTGAAAAACACTAAAATATGCCATCAATTTATCTGAACGTGAATAGTTTAACATGTAACAACTAAATGATTATTTGGTGAGATATGTAATAAAAATATTGACGTTATTCAAAAAATCCTTTGTTCTAAACAAACGAATCCTTTTGGTATCTAATATATCGTGTACTTTTCCACTTTCATTTTCTTTCTGTTCCTTCAGGCTTTTTCTCTTTGTTCCTCTTGGATAAGCTCCACCATTAAAAAGAAGTTCAGATCCTTCCCCTTCATAGAGCTTCACAGTACCATTTCCTCCAGACCACAGCAATTACCCAGTCTCCTAAATTCAAAGCACCCAATGTTTATACCATTAATATGCCAATTTCTTAAAGACCACCTTGTGTCTCTTTTGCTATTGATTAGTTATTTTAATGATTTTTAAAAATAATATTCATGTGATTATGCCTCATTCCTCATTTTTTTCAGTTATTTGAAAGCATGAACCATAACTCAGCAATTTTCTCATCCTACTCCCTACCAGTATCTTTTACATAGTTAGTGCTTAATAACAGTTGATATAATTTAACATTTTTTTAAAAAAATGCTGTAGTAATATGGTAAAGAAAGAAACTCAGTAGGTCAAATACTTTTGATTCCTTCTTTAAATGTATCATGTCAAATTATACTTTAAGAGACCAGTACAGTTTACCAACATTAAAAACAATTCATTGGGGGGGGCCCAGTGGCGCAGTGGTTAAGTTCGCTTGCTCCGCTTTGGTATCTCAGGGTTCGCCAGTTTGGATCTCGGGTGTGGACCTATGCACCACTTACCAAGCCATGCTGTGGCAGGTGTCCTACATATAAAGTAGAAGAAGATGAGCATGAATGTTAGCTCAGGGCTGATCTTCCTCAGCAAAAAGAGGAGGATTGGCACAGATGTTAGCTCAGGGCTAATCTTCCTCAAAAAAACTAAAAAGATTCATTATAGTTTAAATATCTTTTTATGCTCTGTGATGGTACAATTACATGAATAAGGGGCCAGCCCAGTGGCATAGTGGTTAAGTTCACATGCTCCACTTCAGTGGCCCGGGATTCATGAATTCACATCCTGGGCACAGATCTACACACCGCTCATCAAGCCATGCCGTGTTGGTGTCCCATATACTAAATACAGGAAGATTGGCACAAATGTTAGCTCAGTGACAATCTTCCTCAAGCAAAAAGAGGAAGATTGGCACAGATGTTAGACCAGGGACAATCTTCCTCACCAAAAAAAAAAAAAAAAAAACTTACAGGAATAAATGAGAGTAGGATATAAAGCTATTAATATAGAATAAACTAAAGAAAATGAGCAGCTGTAACAAAAGGGAGATAAATGAGTGGTGATATGTTTCATAGTTGTAAAAATCCATGAATAGTTTCAGCTGGGAGATACAGAGAGCTGGAAAGATGTTTCTCCAATTTATGGCACAAGATACACGCTAGACAGGCAGTAATTTAATAACTTTTCCTAAACTCATTGGGGAACTGCAGTTGCAGAGTAAACAACCATCCCAAATTCTGAAGAAAGACAGGCATCTTCAGTGAGAAATAGGATGTGAGCATTTGCTTGTCTGGGGTGGATGCCACTGGCTGCCACAAAAGTTATTAGGAAGCTAAAACAAATTTGAATAAATTGCTAGTGGGTAAGTGTGGACTAGTATGAAAGCGTGATGTTTCTAGGATCTGTACTCACGGAGAGAGGAGGGGTGTCTTACCCTGTTATAGACTTCTCCGAGAGCTCAACCAGACTCTCAAAGGGAACACCGAGGAGAATCCAGAAAAGTTCAATAGGAAAGAAATATTCTTTTCAACAAATAGTGCTGGGAAAATTAGATATGCACAAGCAAAAAGATGAATTTGGATCCTACCTCATACCGTACACAAAAATTAGATCAAAATGGGTTGCAGAGCTAAATATAATAGCTAAAAGTAGAAAACTCTTGGAAGCACACAGGAGAAAATATTCATGACATTGAGTTAGGCAATATTTTCTTGAATATGACATCAAAAATACAATCAAGTAAAGAAAAACTAGAAATATTGGGCTACATTAAAATTAAAAACTTGTGCAGCAAATGATACCATCACAAAAGTGAAAGACAATCCATGGAATGGGAGAAAATATTTGCAAATCATACATTTCATAAGCAATTTGTACCCACAATATGTAAAAACAAATTACCTCTTACAACTCAATAATAAAAAGTCTAATAACCCAATTTAGATACGATAAATGTATTTAAACAGGCGTTTCTACAAAGATGTACAAATGGCTCATATAATGTACATATAGATGTACAAATAGGCACATGAAAAGATGCTCAATATTATTAGTCCCTAACACAATGCAAATCAAAACCACAAGATAGCACTTTAACGCCACTAGGATGGCTATAATCAAAAAGACAGAAAATAACAACTGTTGGCAAGGACATGGAGAAACAAAAACCTGCATACCTTGTTGGTGAGAATGTAAAATGTTATAGCCACACATGAAAAGATACTCAGAGTCTTTTGTCATTAGGGCAATGCTGATTAAAACAATGGAATACTACTACACATCTATCAAAATGACAAAATCCAACAACCTGCCAACACTAAATGCTGACGAGGAGTGAAAACAAGAATTCTCATTTGTTGCTAGTAGGGATGAAAAAATAATATAGTCACTTTGGAAGTTTCTTATAAAGTTAAAACATTGACTTGTCGTAAAACCTAGTATTCCCACTACTAAGTGTTTACCTAAGTGAATTGAAAGCTAATGTTTACACAAAAACTTTATTCATAATCTGCAAAAAGTAGAAACAACCAAAATGTCCTTCAAAATAAACGGTGGTACATCGTATAACAAAATGCTATTCAACAATATACAGGAATGAGCCACTGATTTGAGCAATAACATCGCTTTTACCTAAATGAAGGAAGCCAGACCCAAAAGGTTAAACGTCGTGTTGTTCCATTAACATAACATTATGGAAAATCCAGAACAATTTGAGAAACAAGATATAGTAGTGTTGGATTCTAATCCAAAGTATAAATAAAATATCAAAGAGTTTATATTGATGCAAAGAAGTTCAAAGAGTACAATATGAAAAGGGGAAAAAGAGTGACTTAACGGTGGAGAAACTTGGCAAACAATACCTCAGCCACACAATCAGGGTTAACATCAATAGTGATATGAGAGGAGAAAAAAAATCTTTCTTCTACCTATCTTAGCTTCTTTGGCTGGGACCCTGTTAGTTAGACTGACAAAATATAGATTAATAGGATAACAGGCATGCAAATTTATTTGATGTTAAAAGTTTTACGTGGCATGGGGAAGGGAGAGGCTTTATAGAAAGAAAAGAAAATCTCCAAAGAAATGACTAAGTGTGGGGGCTTTTATACCATTTGAACAAGAGGATACATTTAAAGAGAAGTAATAAGACAAGGACAGCGACTTTGAGCTTCTAGTGGTGGAAAATAGGAGAAAGGCAAATATATGGGAAAGTATTGGTAATAATGGCTATTAGCTAAGGTTGTGTAGGCTCTTTTTCAGTGCCATCTCATCTCTGATAAGGTAGTTATTCCCTTCTTAGTAGCAGAAGTGGGAGAAGGGACACCTTCACAAGCAAAATTTATGATCTTGTTATCAGGTAGATAGGGAGAGGGCAGACAGCTCATCCTGGGCCTGCTTTTTCTCACTTGCCTCCAGCTCATAGTAGAATATTTGGGTGTGGCATATATCTGATCTCTTTCATATGTCATGTTGATGGCCTGTAACCCCATGATGTGATGAGACTGGCACTTTACCTTAGTGGTCTTCCTCCCAAATACCCATAAACCAAGTCAAGTCATTAGAAAGAACATCAGCTGAATTTCAGTGGAGGACAATTCTACAAAATGCCTGATCAATACTCTTGAAAGATGTCAAGATCATCGACAAGAGAAGTCAGAGAAACTGTCACAGTCTAGAAAAGCCTGAGGAGATGGGCCATCTAATCGCTGTATGGTGTCTTGGATGGAATTCTGGAACAGAAAAATTACATTAGTGGAAAAACTGATGAAGTTTGAATAAAGTCTGGAGTTTAGTTTTGACAAGTGACAATGTAAGATGTTAGCAATAGGGGTAACCGGGTTAAGATTATATGGAAACTCTCTGTATTATTTTAGTAATTTTTCTGTAAATATAAGTTTATTCAGTTTTGTATTTTGTATTGTATTTTGTAGCTTTGTATTCAGTTTATAGATATAATTATTCATCAATGTGTTTGATCTTTATAAAAATGAACACTGATGCTTAAGGAAAATAAAATATTGCAATGTACACAATTAAAGAGAGTCAGGCTGCTTGGTAGATAAATGGTCAAGGACAAAACACTCATGTGCCTAGGAGTATACATGCCTTCCAGGTGTGAACTCAACTGAGAAAAGAAATGTGAGCTCTTGGGGTAGCAACGTCATTCACACATAAGACAAGCAAGGATTACATGGGGTGTGGCATCACTCTTAAACAGGAATGAAAATAAGAGATTGTGGCACCTGATGCTGCTAGATTATTTATTTACACACGTTAATGCCGTTAGTTTGATACATTTTTACTTCTCAAAGTGAAAATTTGAAGGCTTCAGTTCTTTGTGACACATCCTGCTGTAGTTTGACAGTTGTGCTGGAATCACACTATTTAAAAAACTAATATACTGAAATAAGTTTTGAAGAGTACGCTAAATTTTTGTGACATTGAGTGTAAAAATTATGTTAGAATGCTCTAGAATTACCAATAAGGAGTCATGATAAAAAGCAGCAGACTAGGAGCAACAGCAGTCTTTGACTATTTCCTATTGTATACTTCTGACTTGATTAACTTGGAAAACATAATAAAGTAAAAAATGCTGTAATTCTCTCATTATAAAAGAATTAAATGGCATGCAATATGGTACAGAAAATTCTCAATGTATTAGAATACTTGAAACCCACCGAGTTAAGCGATGCTTTGGCCAGTCACATAAATTTTGTGTCCTACTCTAAAGAATTTATTTAAAAGAAAATGTGCAAATTGACACATCTGAAAGGAATGCATTCTGATCTGGCAAGAAAATAACGTGTAAGGAGAAATGAAACCACCGTACTAGGCTATGTAACTGTGTGTGTATATATATGTGTGTGTGTGTGTGTGTGTATAAAAACAGGTTTACTTTTCATTAAAGGGTTGCACAATATGATGTAAAACATTTTTATACACCTATAATATGAATATTCAAACCTATATTTAGGTTTATGATACTGCTCTTTGTTTTACCGTTACAGATGTGTCTGAAAAGAAAGCAAGTCAGGTTAAACAGAAAATGTATTAGTTCTGAATTTCCAGTTCCCTTTTGAAAAAAACAGCAAATAAAAATCTTTGGTACTGATTGATTGAGGCAATTATATATGTAATTGAGACAACTGTTTTCATAATTCACATATACTCCTCTCAGCAAATCACTCAATAAAGACAACTACACATGTTGCTGATGAGCAGCTTATTTAGAAAAGCTAGGTATTTTTGTTTGTTTCATTTTAAAATAGTTACCTTGTTTCAGCATTTTACTTTGTCTATACAGAGAACTGTAAATTTTACCTCAAGAAAAGATATTTCTGCAAAAATAAAAGGTAAAAAACTCCATCAGGTTTATTCCAGATCTGCTAATTTTCTGAAGTCCAACACATGACCCAGTGTCATTTTCACGACACCGAGATCTTATCCTCAGTTACTTAACAATCATTTTCACCTGACACTGTATCTGCTCGTTATTTATACATAATCAAAAAAAGAGTATTTAAATGTTGACATTTAAAATGAAATATAAATTATTCATAAAAATACATAATTGGTCAATATAATGCAATTCAAATATAAAAGCTTGTATACAAAAAAGACTTTATGGATACACATTATGTGCATTTTATTTTTTACTTGGATAAGCTTTGCTAACAATTTTAATCATGTGGCACTCTATTGAATTAAGAATACTTTATCAAGATGCAATGCTGAGTTTCTGCAGCTGAGTTATGCGGAATGATTTCTCCCTAAGTTACGCGACAGTTTCTTTTCCTTTCCTTTCGTTTTTCCGATCGCTAACGCACTGCACAGAGCTGCTTTGGCTTGTTAAAATTCATGCTCATGTTTTTACCACTATTAATGGCAGTGAAGGGATCTCTCTACCTATAGTTGCTGTTGTAAATATGTTTGCTGTTTTTTTTTCCTCTGTACTTCAACTTATACTTAAACTCACATGATAAAACCTTTTGAAAATATATAGAAAAACGGAGAAAAATATCCGGAAATGGAGCAGTGATACAGGTACTTGCTGCCAAATTGTGGCAGACTTGGTAATGATTGGGTTAGCCAGGTGTTAAATTTGGGTCATTCTGATGCTTAATTAGCATTCATAACTATAGCAATTTGGAAGTTTTCTTTTTCTTTCACGTACTCTTGCAACATCTCCTTTAGGCAAGTGTTTATAATCACATTAGTAGTTCTTGTAAAAATATACCTACCACGTTTATTTTCTTTGCAGTGCTATTAATTTAGATAATAATAATTGTTGCAAAGTAGTAATTGACTGACATATGGACCTGGTTTAATTAAAAGATGGAAATAGTCTCATGACTGCTTATTTCTATTAAACATTTTGTGTTCTTCCCCTGAAAATTGTCTTTGTATCTGAAATAGCTTTCAGGGATGAAATTCTCAGATTAAACATGACTGATTTGTTAAAAAAAAAACAAAATCAAAAATAAGTTCCCTGTATCTCCATGTCACAAAAGGCTAAAAAAATTTTTTTTTCGTATACTTTCTCTTTATTATATGTCGGCTCTTTTCTACTTTTCCAAATGTCTGGTTATCTGTGTATATTTTGTTGCTTATTTGGTTTCTTTCAATTTCAACTGAATCAAATTTTTTACAGTAATAGAAAATTGACCTCTTTACTTATATTTATGTGCAAATGAAAAATAAACCCTTTTGTCTGTGACAAAGCTGGTCCACTCAGGAGGTACAAGAAAGGATAACTCTCAAGAGATTGAGGATTTTTATGATCTGAACACTTGAATTCTAAAGCCAGGAACCTTGCCTGTAGGTAAATTCAATATTCATCTACACAGCCACTTTTATTTTATTTTGTGTTTTTTAGAGAGGCTCATTTACTTGCAAGGAGAGACATACTCAAGCTGGTTCAAGTAAAGAGAAGCTTATTGTGAAGAGCTGGCAGAGTAAAAATATTTACGGAATCCTCTGTATGTCCAAGAATTCAAGAAAGATGTTCTGGTATCAAGCCGTTTTAGGACACCTCTAAAGCAGGAATGTTGTTACAAATAGGTTCAGGATCAAAACTGTTTAGAGCTCCTTCTAGGCTCCATCACTCATTAGGAGTTTGATTTGGGGCACATTATTTAAAGCCTCCGTTTTTTTCATTTTCAAAATAAGGATGATAATTACCTTGTAGAGATGTTGTGAGGATTAAATAAGATTATTCATGTTGCTAAATTCTTTTCTTGGTAGATTTAGTCCTTGGTAAATGCTAGCTATCACTGTTACTGAAATTACATATGTTCGCTTCTTTCAGCCCCACTACAGAATGGCAAAATTTTCTGTACTCTAGGTCTAATCCTGAGAGAGAATTTATTCATTTATAAGTATCGTACCTATATGACAGCAGCTCTTTATGCCAAGATATGTCATCATTTGCTGGTCACCCTATGGATGACCTATCCTTGGGTGCAGTTAGCTGCTGCTGAGAGAACAGAGTCATATGATATGAAAATTGCTGCCTAGGCAACATGGACTTGAGATGGTGAGATTTCCACGAGATGAAGATGTGGACATAGCAGGCAATAATTGATGGCATTACCTAATATAATTACGTTTTTACAAGCGATGGAAACGTAGAATATATAATCTTCCAACATCAAAAACAACAATAAAGAAGGAGTTATCTTCAGAACAAAGAGGTGAAAAAAGCGCATGACCTTTTAGGGAAGCAATGAATAGATTAAGAAGCTGTATGAAACAGAGATTTTGCTTCTGTGGTTGTTTTCATCAAGGGATAGTGGGCCCTGAGCACATATTGCAAAGCATCTTGAATGCCAAACCAAAATATCTGAATAAAAGCTTCCCATTAATGATTTACTTTAATTCTAATTGTTCATGAATAATTTTGTCCCGGTTTTAATAGTTGGTATGCACCAGAAACTAAACAACTGACATTTAATTGTGTAGTGGGCAACATTATCAAAGATCTTTTCTTTTCACAGTGCAACCGGTTAACTGTTTCGAGTTTTACTTCACTTCCACGGGTTGCTAGCCCTAGGAGAGATTCTGACCCTCTCCGTATTTTGTACAGCATTTCTGTATATCACTATTCATGAATATACAAATGGCTGTCCTTAGGGAGTCTGACTTACGTTGCAAATTGAGTAACATTGGTTAAATTGGTAGCTATTTAAAGAAAATAAACAAATAAATTGAAAACAACCACAGTTGAAAAATAATAATGTAAATTTTATGTTTGTAATTTTAACCTAGTAAAGATAAGCAGTAAGTCATTTTGTTTCAGAAGAAATGGGAATTATTTTTGTTGTAACCAAAGCCTCTAAATTAGGAGGGAAAGGGAAACAGTGCTTTATTTTTCAGAATATCTACCAGTAAGAGTAGGAATAGAGAAATGTCCCTTTCTCATCTGCTTAGAATGTAAAAATTACAGGGTACAAAATACATTGCACAAGATAAGTACTCCTAGTACGGCCCAGAAAGCATTTACTGTGTAGCTCCAAGAAGTTTCTTCTCTCTTTTTTTTCCCTTGGGTAAAAAGTGATAGAAAAAGCAAAGATAATATTTCCCAAATGCAGTGTTGTTAAACAAGGATCAATCTAAATGCATGTATATGCGTATGTTGCTGCTTACAAAGTACGCTGGCAGTCTTTAGAATCTGGTTAATAGACCAAGCATCAAGTATCTCTAAAAGTCTTTGTCCGTGACGAACATGATGTATAAGCATCAGTACCACCAAATTATTCAATCAAAGGTCTGCACCCTATTCTTTATTTCAGTATTCTGATGTCATTTTCTGTTTTATTGGTGAAATGATAATTTGCTCTCTTTTCTTACGTCTTTATAATAGATTTTGAATAAGCTTGCATTTGCAAAGTGATTCCATGTCAGTTCAGGAGCAATAGTCTTTCACTTAAACTGTAAAGTTGAATCCCAGAAAGTTGATGTAATGTTATCTTTCCCTTTGAGCTAAAGTAACTTTATTACTTCCGCCGCGATTATTAAGACATTAGTATTCCATTAATTAGGATTTTAGTAACCCCAATCTTGCCTAATTGCTCTTTTTTTTCATTAAAAGCGCTATTATAGAAAGATATTTTTCCTGTTGTAATCAAAAAGGTGAGGGGATATCAGAAGCATTTCTGTTATTTCATTAAATTGGGTTAACAAGGTGAATATTTTACAGCACAACAAAGATGCATAATATAGCACTTGTCAGGGTTGTTCTTAATAATTTACTCTCCCATTTCTAGTTTATGAATTATGTTTCCCTTTGAACTTTTTCTGTGATTTTTCTTTTAATTTTACTTTTATGTTTAATTGATATTGCTTCGTTCAACCGTTACTGGGTCTCCTTAATGCTCCTAAAAGTTTACCTCTTACAATTGTTTCCTTATTCGAACAGGCTGCAATTCAAAATGCTGGTCTTTAGTATCTCTTTTAATTAGTTTTGTCTTCTCACACTAGCCTCTTAGCCTGCTTGCATTGACTTTTTGCTCTGACTTTGTACTCCATCCATTCATGTCAAAAACAACCTGTATCAATTCACTCATTTTTTTTTACTTTGCAATTTCTACAGTTCAGAAAGTGCCATTTTTCTTCTGATAATGAAAATAAAAGCATGAATCACTGAATAGTAGGAAGTAGAAGTGTATGTTCTTCCAATAAAGGATTTCTGTGAATAAAGAAGAGGGGAAAAAAGGAAGAAATATTCTCCTACTATATATTTTTAAACACATTGCTTCATAAATGACGGATAGGAGCAGATCAGCATGCTGTAAAAAGTACTAACAGGGTAATACAACAAAATTTCCATGCAAAATTTGTGACAGGTTGAATACTGAATTAAACAATGAAGTCATAATTACTTCTCAATTGGATGAAAAAAATGTTATCATTTGGCTTATAACAACGAAACGGTTGTTTCAGCCAGCAAATAAGGCTGACAGTTAGCTGTTTAATAAATAAAGCCGATTCATTACTTAGTTCAATCTACAGAGCATTGTTCTAGATGTGTATGCATATTTGGTCAAAGGCTCAAGGCCTTTCATATAGATTTTTAAAGGATATTATAAATTTCAAAGACTCTACTACATAGAGATTTCCAATCATGTTTACGTTGTTCGAGACATGTAAGGATACAGGTGTACACAGTGCGTTGGACACAGATTCCAAGTGCCATAATTCCACTAAGCCCGGATGAGGATCAGCATGCTGTAAAAAGTACTAACAGGGTAATACAACAAGATTTCCATGCAAAATTTGTAACAGGTTGAATACTGAATTAAAAAATGAAGTCATATAGCAAGGGATTGAGTCTGAGTAAAGAGTTGGATATTTAAGAATGCTGAGCCTTTCATCTTCTTTGCAACCTCAAGATTCTGGAGTCAGAAAAACTTCTAGTTTGCCAATCTGTGTCCTGTGTCCTATGATAATCCTCTTTTACTTGCATTACCCTAGTAAAGCCAATGTAGAATCTTCAGAATTTTGTAACGTAAACATCCACATCAAACATAACCCACCCAGCACATTACTAGTAAGCATACCATTTGGAATAATAGATATCAGAACAGAGTATATATGTGTGTGTGTGTGTGTGTGTGTGTGTATGTATATTACCTAGTTCAAACCACCATCTTGTGTATATATGTATAGTATTGATACTTGTTAACCCTGAAAACATTTTTAGAAATTGAGCAATAATTTTTTTACAAACACATTTGTTGGGATTTCTCCTGTGAGGATTGATATTTTCATTTTTACTAGTTCATGGAGTTCCTAAATAAGCAAAGTTATTGTTGATTGACTACAACACTATAATTGAGGTTTATGTTTTTTAGTAAAGAATAACATATTAATGTTGCTTATGATAGTGTTCGTGTGATGTTATTATTAAAACTGTGAGGGACAAATTCATAGACTTATCAATATAGAGATCTGATGATCTAGAAAGCATGATCTGACCAGTTGTTGTTGAGGTAAATGAAATTTAATTACCTGCCACATAAGAGCTCTTATACCCCTGACAGTGACAAACTTAAAAGTGAAAACGTATTTACATGCACCAAGAAAATTTTAAGAAAATCTTCAAAATTGCTGGAAAAAATGGAATATTATTTACTTTTTACAATCACCTTTATTTCTTTTTCTCTATGCTCTTCATATATATATAAATATATATTTTTTCCCTACTGGAAAGTTTCATGAACACACCCTATACTCCAAATATACTTTAATTATGCTACTATCCTTCATAGAAAAACTCCTCAGAATGATTAATTATTCTCTCATTTAAATCACTACTCATTCTTTCCTCAACTAGGCCTTCACTCCAGCACTCCTAGAAGAATGATTCTTTCAAGGTTACCAATGGCATCCATTTGCTAAGTCATGGTGAATCTATTGTCTTCCTCTTACTTATCTTCTCAATACTTGATCTCTCATTCTAGAAACACTGTTATTCTCTAGGTTTCTGTAGTTTATTTCCTCCTACTTCACTTGTCATTTAAATATTGGAAGCAAATGAACTTTTTCCTTTGCTTTCTTCTGTTTTCAACATATAGTTTTCCTTATATAATTTCATCTAATATCACAGCTTTAACATCATCTATATTCAACCATTGACTGAACATTTCAATTTGAATCTTGAATAGTAATTTTCAACCTAAAATTCATATTAAATCTCTTCCCTACTCAATCTGCTCCCACCAAGGCTTCTTCATTTCAATAAATGGTACCATCCTTCTCCTACTTCTCAAGGCTCCAAACAAAGGAATATCTTTGATTCCTCTCTTTTCTCATATTATAAATCCAATCTAGCAACACATTCTACAGACTCTGCCTCTAAGAAACTACCAAATCCAAACATTTATTAATAATTCTACTACTACTACCTAATTCAAACATTATCATTTCTTGTCTGAATGACTGAAAATAATTATATCTTCCTTTCTGCCTTTATTCTAGTCAGAGCCTATTCTACACAACAAGCACAATAAACATTCTTTTTAGTCTTTTTTTTTTTTTTAGGTGAGGAAGACTGGCCTGAGCTAACATCTGTTGCTAATCTTCCTCTTTTTGCTTGAGCAAGATTGTCTCTGAGCTAACATCTGTGCCAATCTTCCTCTGTTTTGTATGTGGGACCCTGCCACAGCATGGCTTAATGAGAGGTGTGTAGGATCCAAACCCAGAAACCCCAGGCTGCTGAAGCTGAGCGTGTGAACCTAATCACTATGCTGTCAGGCCATGGTAAACATTCTTAATGGTAAATAAAATTGTATGAGACCCTTGCTTAAGCTCCAGTGGCTTCCCACAGCAGCCAGAATGTTAACCAGTATATATCATAACCTATAAGACCCCTGCTTCACCTCCCTCCATTCTTGTCACCAGTCATTATATTCAGCCTTACTGGCCTTTTTCTGCTCCTTAAATACTCCAAACTCAACCTTATATCAAGACATTTGTTACCAAGTCTTCTTGGAATAACCCTTACCCCATATCTTTGCTTGCTTGCTTCCTTCCCATCATTCAAGTCTCAATTACATATCCCCTCCTCAGATGCACTTTCCATAGCCCCTACAGGTAAATCAGTGCCATGCTGTTACCCTCTATCAAATAGAATTTTACTCTATTTGCATGTGATGATAGTCACAAATCAGTCACTTGAGGTTTCACAACACGTTACTCTTGTGAATAGAAAGCAATTTTGGCACCTTTTTTTTAGGATCTAGGAATTTCCTCACCATTAAAATTTGTTGATGTTATCTCTCGACTGAAGATTATTTTCAAAATATGATTACCAGATTAGTTAGTTACTCCAGCAGGTAAAAGAAGAAGAATAAAACACAAAAGAAGAGGAAAAGTAAGATTCTTCTTTCACAGGTGAAGACGTTAAGCTTTTTAAAAATATTCTTTCTAATTCTTGTATTAGGCAAAAAAAAGTAAAATATTATATTGTCATTAATATTATAATAAATCATTCATTGACTACAATGTTGAACAGACTTCAATAAGAACTTCTAAAACCTCATGTATAAGATTATTCAGTTTCATTCATTCCCTGGGCTCTGTGACATTCATAAGGTATTAGATTTTACTAAATGCAATCATCGGGATGAGTTATAGTTCTTTTCATGCAGCTATAAAAATAGAAACTAAGATTATCAGTGATTGATCCTATGTCTAAATATATAACTCCATTTGTTATATACTTCCTGTCCTTCTATCATTATTGTCGAATATTTCTTTTTACTACATGAAAATGCTAAATTCGAGCTAGTTACATTTAATCTAAATTGTGAATTTTTCTTAAGACTGTTTTCATCAGTAATTATCATTGATCATTACAACACATATTTTCTGGAAAAAAGTAAAGTTAGGGCTTACAAAGCAATTTGAAGATCAGAAAAGAAAAGTGATAGCAGTTGAGAAGAGAAGTAATATTTGAATGACTGTGTAACCCGGAAAAAAGAAAACACTGCTAATTGGTTTAGAGCCACGTTAGCAATGGCATAATTCTCATGAGGTATGATGAACTGTTAATTAAGCCCAAGTTTACAACTATCCACACAGCTGAATGCAAAACTCATTGAAGATACTTAGCATTCGTTTTATAATCATGAAAGGATTGAATGAGATAGAAATGGTCTGAGATAGGAAAGTAATTAGCCTTGAGATTACCTCTGACTATTCTCACTCGTCTCTAACAGCTGTTTTTCTAGTTTGTGTCTAAAAAGGAATGTTTGTTATGTACATTTTTAAGCTGAGAATCTGCCTTAAAATTTCTTTCCCAAAGGAGAATGGATAATTTACTTATGCTTATATGAGAAGAAAATTAATTTAAAATTCATAGTTTAAGATAATATTTATCTAAGTATAGTGTCAAATTTGTATTCATCTCTGACACACAATAGCACCAATGTGAAATTAATTTGAACTGTTTTATTCAGGTTAGTCAAAATTGGATCCTCAGCAACAGACAGACAGGACAGATCTAACAGCTATAACTGTCAATTTAATGTCAGTGTCGTGTTTATTTTATAAGGCTGTTAGAATTCTCAAATTCTACTTGATGTTGAATAAGTGAAAGCCAGCAATGTAAGAAAATCAAGCATGTGTTTCTTATTATTAAGTTATAAAAAGAAACACTCCATTTCCTAAAGAGCAAAAAGTTTTACAAAAGTTTTTTTGTTGAAGATCCTAACAAAATCCTTTATGACCATTTATCTTTTTCTGCTTTTTCCATTTCAAAGTCACAAAAATTTTTCTTCAATTTCATATTACTTCTGTCCATTAATATCTTCAATACCATCTACTTTTTTTACCTTCTTTAGTCTAAGTACAGCTTTAGAGCAACTAAACAAGATTCCAATAAGTATCTTCATGTGCTAGGCACTATACTATAAACTGCATATGAACATGACTGAAAAAGTTACTGCCCTCAAGGATCTCAACTTTTTTGAAGGGAAGACAGTCAAGTAAAAATTACAGTACACTGTGATTCGCGTGATAACTCAGACATGTACAAGAATAGGAGAGATATGTATCAGAAACAGGAGAATACGTTGAATAACTGAGATGGGGAAGGGGTGGTAAGACAAGATTTTATTGAAGATTTGCATTTTGAAGACAGCATGGTCATTTTTCCAGCAGAGGAAAGATATGAGGCATTGCATTCCTAGGGGTTTCCAACTGAAAAGGCAGTGGGGGTTGGAAAGGGCATTAATGCTTCAGGGTAAAAGAAAGCTTGGCTTTGCTAAAATGGAAAATGTGAATAGGAGTCTAGCAGAGGACAAAGCTAAAGAATTCATCAGACTATGAAGACTTTCTCTTGATATCCTAGATAGTTTGAAACATCTAAAAATTGAATTGCTAAATTATTTTTCCTGTGACTTACCCCTTCATTGTTCTCTTTCTCACCAGTTTAAGTGACTACAAATAAGGATTTTATTTCATTCTTCTATTGCTCTACAGGGTATTAACCAAAATCTCCTGTTCAATATGGTGTCTGTCTTTTGTCGGTCAAGATATTGGTAATTTCGTATCCAGCTACCAATCTCAAATTATTTTAATACAACTCAAATTTCTCTTTATTTATAAATAGTAGTATAAAAATAACAGCAACAAATAAGAACAAACATGTTTCCAAATGAAATTTTATACGCTATCCTTCTCCAATGGGAGAGTCATCCTAAGGAACAGACGAAAACCTTTTTCAACTCAATGATTAGGCACTGGATTCTTGATGCAATAGTTTAGTAAACTTACCCCTAAATTTTGTTTCCATTTTTACCCACATATTAGATGTAAAATATCTCACCAATAAAATAGAGTCCTTAGAGGACATGGCAAAATTCTGAGCACTTTTGTGTTTGTTGATTGCTAATTACAATAATTATAAATATTGTCTAGCTTTTCAGGAATTGATCTCTAGTTTTCCATTCACAATTTTTCCTTCAAAACAGCCTAGTGTAGATAATTGCTTAATTGCCAACTAGGCACAGAGCTATGGTAATCATGTAATTTTCTGGAAGCTAATTAGGCATGCAATGGATGTATGCTGGCACAAATACTGAGTTTATATAAGCAAACATAGTTTCAAAATGCACAGATTGTTGTTAATTACAAATCTTAAAATCAAATTTTGTTTAATCTTCTAGTGAATTAATGGACTTAGTCATTGGCTGATGTGTCATAGAAAAAAAGATAACCAATGAGACACCAATGCTTACTGATGACAACACAATCCATGGCATGCTTTTGCCCACTCTCTTCCCAAAAAAAGAATCTAAATCTGATCAAGCCTCTGAATTCAATTACTAATGTATAGAAACTGCAGAGGACAGAAGAACATATTAAACACCACCACAGGAATGTAATCGGCAAAATTTAGACTATGAGAAACTCTACTACATACAGGATATGTATTCTTCAACACACAAAGTGCAATGGGAAAAATGTGAATAGAGAATCCATTGATTAAAAGAGATATAAGAGACAAAACGAATTGCATTCTATCTGCATAATTTTGATCATGACTCAAAATATATACTGAAGTGTGCGTGTGTGTGTGTGTGTGTGAGTGGGTGTGTGTGTGAAGTGAGATAGAGAGCAAGAGAGACATTTTGGGAAGAGATGGGAATTTGAACAATGGATCTTTGAAGAGTAAGGAAGTATTGTTAATTTTTAGATGTGATAATGGTATTGTGGTTAAAGACTTCTAATTCTTTCTCAATTTTTTGTTTTGAAATAATTACAGATTCACAGGAAATTACAAAAATAGTACAGAGAGTTTCCATGCAGCTTTCAGTTTCACTCAATGGTAACATCTTGATAACTATAGCAAATCATCAAAACCAGGAAATTGACATTGGTACAATTTTCCAACCTTATTGAGATGTCACTAGTTTTACACATACTCATTTCTGTGTATGTTTGTGTGTATGTATTTAGTTCTACGGAGTTTCATCACCTGTGTTGATTTGTGTGACCACAAACCCAGTCGAGATACAGAACAATTCCAACACCTCAAAGGTCTTACCCACTGCTCTTTTATAACCACAACCATCTCCTTTCTTTTCCCCTTTCCAGTATCTGGTAATAAAACATCTGTCCTTCAACTTTATAATTTTGTCATTTCAAGAACGTTATATTAATAGAATCATACAGTACGTAAACGTTTGAGGTTGGCTTTTTCACTTGTCATAATTTCCTTGAGATTCATTTGAGTTGTGTGTATCAACAGTTCATTCCTTTTTATTGCTGAGTAGTAGACCGTGGTATGTGTGTACCACAATTTGTTTACACATTCGCCCATTGAAGGACATCTGGATTGTTTCCACCTTTGAGCTATTATGAATAAAGCTGCTATAAACATTCATGTATAGGTTTTTGTGTAAACATAAGTTTTAATTTCGCTGTGATAAAGCCCAAGAATATAATTTCTGGATCACATGATATTTTCATGTTTAGTTTTCAAAGTAACTACTAAATAGTTTTCAAACAGACTGTCTTCATCATTATACATTCCAGCATATCAGCAACATAAAAGGGATCCAGTTTCTCTGCACCCTCACCTGCATTTGGTGTTGTCACTGTTTTGTTTTTTTTTTTTTATTTCAGACATTCTGATAGGTGTGTAGTGATATCTTATTGTGTTTTTAATTTACATTTCCCTGTTGGATAATGATGTTAAATATCTTTTCATGTACTTAATTAGTCATCTGTTAAATCTTCTTTGGTAAAATGTTTATGTCATTTATCCATCTTCTAGTTGAATTGCTTTGTTTTGTTTTTACAAGTAAGTTTTGAAAGTTCTCCATATATTCTGGAAAGAGATTCTTTGTCAGATATGTTTGCTCAAATATCCTCCCAGTCTGTAAGCTTGATTTTTCATTCTGTTGTCAAGATATTTCTCAGAGCAAACATTTTAACTTTTGGTGAAGTGCAATTAATCGTTTTTGTCTCTCATGGTTCCTGCCTTTGGTGTCATGTCTAAGAAATCATTGCCTAAACATGGGTCTCAAAGCTTTTCACCTGTGATTTCTTCTAAAAGGATTCAGCTTTATATTTTATATTTAAATTCTACCCATTTTTGAGATAATCTCTATAGAGTATATAAGCTTCAAGTCAGTGTTCATTATTTTGCATATCAATGTCCAATTTTTCCAACACCATATGCTGAAGGACCATCCTTTCTCCACTGAATAATTTTTGTGTCCTTGACAGGTAACATTGTCAGTGTTTGTGGGCCTATTAGTAGACTTATTACTCTATTTCACTGATCTAAGTGTCTATCCCTCTGTTAGTACCACACTGTCTGTATTAGTGTCATTGCATATACATCTTAATAAAAGGTAGTGTGATTGATCCCACTTTCTTCTGTTTTTTCAAAATTATTTTATCTATTCTGGTTCTTTTGCTTTTCCACATAAATTTTAAAATCAGCTTTTCTACATTTGTTTGTATAGCTATAAAAGTCTTGCTGAGATTTTGTTATAGATTGCATTGAACCTATAGATCTATTTGTGGAGAATTGATGTCTTTACTATGTTGAATCATCCAATCCATGAACATAGTATATCTCTTGATTTACTTAGCTTTTTAGAAATTTCTTTCATTAGCATTTTGTAATGTTCAAGCGGATCCTGTGGAAGTTTCAGTAAATTTATGCTTCAGTATTTAATTTCTGGGGAGCAATTGTAAATGGTGTGTTTTTAATTTATTTCCATGTATTTATTGCCAGTATTTTAAAATATTATTGATTTTTGAATGTTAATCTTGTGTTCCACAACATTTTGGAACTCACCTATTAGTACTAGGAGGGTATGTTTTTTAGATTCTTTAGGATAGTATATATAAATGATCTTGTTGTCTTCAAATAGAGTTTTATTTCTCCCTTTCCAATCTCCATGCCTTTTCTTTTCTTTTTCTGTCTTATTGCACAGAAATTCTAGTACTGTGTTTAATATGGATGATGATAACAGATATCCTTGCTTTGTTCTCAGTCTTAGAAGGAAAGTATAGAGTTTTTCACCATTAAATATGACATAATTTTTAGGGTTTTTTTTTTAGCTTATTGGTATGATGAATTATATTGCTTTATTTTTGAATATTGAATCAGCCTTGCATCCCTTGAATAAATACCACTTGATTATAGTGTATGATTCACTGTTTAAATTGTTGGATTCTATTTGTTAATATTATGTTGAGGGTTTTTGTTTCAAAGTTTATGAGAAATATTGCTCTGTAGTTTTCTTTTTTTATACTGTATGTCTGATTTTGGTACTAGGACATGCTGGCTTCATAAAGTGAGTTGGGAAATGTTCCCTTCTATTCTATTTTCTGGAAGAAATTGTGTAGAATTTATGCTAGTTATTCTTTAACTGACAGGATTTTCCAGTGAGAACTTTTACAATTCTGATGATTCAATTATTGTCCCATAGATCCCTGAGGCTCTATTCTTTGTTTCCCCAGTCTATTTACTCTCTGCTGTTCAGATTAGGTAAATTAGATTGATCTGTATTCAAGGTCACTGATTCTGTCCTCTGTTATCTCCACTCTACTACTGAGTCCATTCAGTGAGATTTTTTAATTTTCTATTATTGTATTTTTCTCTTTTATAATTTCCATTTGGTTCTTTTTATAAATTCTGTTTATTTGCTGAGATTTTCTATATTTCATTTGTTTCAAGAAAATTTGTAATTAATTCTTGAAGCATTTTTTGATGGCTGCATTAAAATCCTTGTCAAGTAATTCTATTATCTGAATAATCTCAGTGTTGTTATGTGTTGATTGCTATTTTTCATTCAGTTTGTGAATATCCTGGTTTTTAGTAAAATGAATGATTTTCTGTTGTATCATGGACATTTTTGGTGTTACCTCAGGAGACTCTAGATTCTATTTTAATGTTCTACTTTAGTAGACAATCATCCTATTTAGGTTTAGACCAAATGTTTTAGGACACATTTGTAGGCTGTTCCAATGACACTTTAGTTTTCAGAATCCTTGCAGCGGTATCTGGTTCTGCTTCATATATATGCTACTTGAAGTCCACTAAAAATATGGATGGAATTCCACTATGTGGTTTTACTTTTAAACTTTTTGCATGTTTAATTTTTTATTTAAATTTTGATTTTGCACCTTTCAGTTGCTGGTTTAGAACTTCCTATGCTGGTTTTAAATAACCCATTTCTTCAACTCCACTTTCCATTTTATCCTCCTCCACTCTCTAGTTGGGAGAATGAGGGATGCTGACTGCCACTGCTGGGCTGGGATGGGAGTCCAGGCTTTCCACTCTGTCTCCACTGACAAGTTAATGAGGAGGGGGAACTCTGCCTTGGGTCACCTGCTGCCTTCATGTAAGGGGACCAGAGATGGGTTCTTTGCTTGTTCTCTGCAGGCTCCTTCATTTGGGAAGGAAGGCACTAACTTGAACCTTCCTGTTATTGGTGCATAGGGTGTGGGAGATGGGGCTCTTTGCTTGGTGTCTTCTGGTTTTGCAAGCAGGTGAGGATGGTAATTCCCAGGGCTTACTTGTTGAAGAATCTTTGTCTTTTAAAGAAACATACTGAAATACTTACAGATGATATGATAATAATGTCTAGGATTTGCCTCAAAATAAAAGAGATGTCCAGTACACAGAAAATAAAGTTGACCAAGAATTGATAATTGTTGAGTATGAAAAATGAATATGTTGATGTATATCATATTATTCTAATTTTGCATATGTTAGACATTTTCCATAATAAAAAGTTAAAAATGGCTATTAGATTGGAATTCTAACTTAACATTTAGATATTTTATTTGTTTAAATTACAGAATAATTTAGGGTGATGTATTATGATTGTTTAATTTTTGATTCTCCTAAAACTAATTTTTCAAGCATGGTAAAATTTTTCTTTTTGATAATAAAAGTAACATACCTCCTATCAGCATACAAAATGTAATTTTTAAACATCTCATGAACACCTGATGACATTTACTTAGAAACATTTCCTACAAGGAATATGTAGATTTGAAGAAATTACTTGTAATAAAGGAATTGAGCATATAATGCTACGCCATATGCAGTAGATTATCATTCATTCCAATTATTTGTTATGATTACTGTCCCAAGTAGCAGCCACCTTTAGATAAAATATACTTCTCCATAACGATAATTAAATGGGACAAATCTTAATGTGTGTTCTATTACATTAAGGGATTATCATTTTCTTATTAATAATGTAAGCAAAATTCATGGCTTGTGTATGTGGTAGATCGATAGCAAAATTCTTCACATATTTTTTTATCCATGTCTTTTGAAACTTGACTTTACAGTCCTCCCCACGAAAGCATGGAATCTACTTCCCCAAACTTTGTGTATCAGTTGGTTTTGTGATTTATTTAAGGAACAGAATTCAGTGGAAAAGACTTGTGTCAATTTTAAACCTGGTACTCAAGAATCTTTCTCTGTTTCCTCTATCTTGATACCCTGCTACCTTGAAAACAAATCCAGGCTAGCCTGCTGGAGGATGATTGACTGTGTGGAGAATAGTCAGTGCAGCACAGTGACATCCAGCAAATATCCAGGAGCACAGAAGCCTAGCTGACCCACAGTGGCCCACAGATGTACGAGAGAGCTAGAAGGATCTTCCAGCCAAGCCCATCTTAAATCATGACCCACAGAATTTGATTTACATAAATTGTTGTTAATTTTGGTCATTAAGTGTAGGGATAGTTTTTTGTTAGGCAATAAAGTTTAACTTATAAAGTATCAAAAAAATTCAAAGGCTTATAAATTTCTCTAAAATTTATTTTTTATTTATTTATGCCAGGGGTTTATTTTGCCTATCACAGAAACTATATTAATATTTATTAAGCATCAACATTGTATAGAGTAGTGCCAAATGTTTTCCGTCTCTTCTCTTTTAGCTCTTATCACAAGCTTGCAGAAGCCATCAAGATATGGTTAGGCATATATTATTATCCATACTTTTAAAAATGAGGAAAATTAGACTTATAGAAGTAATTAACTTGCCTCAGTTCACAGAATTAGTATTAAGCCAGGATCTTAGATCATTTGAGTCTCTAAGAATTTATAACCATACAACACTCTTTCACCAAAAAAAAGGAATAAAAATTGATTAAGAGATGAATGGAACAAAGGGGAGAGGCTACAAAGAAGTAAAGAAAATAGAGAAGAAAACAACATGGGTACATCTGTTTGGATTTTCAAATAGTCTATGAAAACAGGAGAGTTCTGATAGCTCAGGGCTGGAGAAGCCTGATTAGAGTAGATGAATCCCCTTGAGGAGCACTATTTCTGCAAAACAATTTCTTCAGAAACAATGATCCTTGGTTTCTTATTGCAAATATTCTCTATTTTTCTTCTTACTGATTTTTTCCTTTCAATGAAGGCCTCTCATTTTGAAAAGAAATGTTTTTCTTCAATAACAAAGGTACAGAGGACAGATTGCTGTACTTTGTCAACAAGTTCTATAATGTTGCACTAACTCCCATAAAGCATGAATTCAGAAAGCATAAGAAATTGCATTGCCTTTAAAATAATTGAAATTATATTAATTTTCCTATGACAAATTTTGTTTGAATATGGTGTCTTGATTAGGTGACTGTCACCATTGAGCGTGAACAATACTTTTAAGAAGCATTTTTCATTTAGAGATAAAGTTAAAACTGGTGGATCAGTCGCATGAGTTTAAGCAGCAAAGACAGATCTCACGAACAGAATAGCAGCTGAAGCGATGACGACACCAATTCCTTATGCAATTAAGAAGTGACATCCTTGCAACTGTTTGACTTAAGTACTATGGTTTTTAAATGCCATTTAGAAAAATACTGCTGAACTTTAACATCTTTAAGAAAATACAAATAAATATGATGCTAATGAATGATAACTTACTAGCCGTTTTAACAGTTGTGCATTTTAAGAATACATCCTTTTGTAATCTGTGTACCAATTTGTCATGTCCCTCACATGCACACACTTGTTGATAAAAAGACTTATAATAATTACTTTATCGGGCAGGAGCACATCTCTGATTCACCTGTAATTTAGTTAAGCTAAGTAAACACCTCACACCAACCAGCTCAATGAAAACTGTTTCTTTTTAAAATCTTAGAGTGTGATCATTTTTAACTTCAATTTAATTTCATTTTATCATTTTTGGGGTATGCACCAACTCATGGGCTTGTGAGCAAAGATAAATGGTTATTTTTGTATGTTGTTGATTTGTTATTTAGTCATATCACGGTAATAGATAAGAGATCCTTCTAATTTTATCCATGAAGTACAAAAAGTAATATAAGAAGTTCTCATTTGTTTAATGTCATTTATTTCTAAAAATGTAGTTTATATGTAATCACTCTCATAATTGGTAAAGTATTTATATTGCTTTCGATTCGGAAGAAGTTTTTGAACTTGCTCTTAATTTTTAAAATTAATTTCTATTTCTTACAGAGAATGACAGAATGATAAGAAAACATATTCCAGGCACAAAAGATATATAGCATTATAATAAAATTCTGTAGGAAGATATAGATGTGAAATAATTGTTCTAATTAAAACGAAACATATAAAAATTATCTTTGCTAAGGCCTGAACAACATTATAGACCAATTGGACCTGACAGATATATAAAAAACATTCCACCAAACGACGACAGCAGAATAAACAGTTTTCTCAAGCGCATATAGAACATTCTCCAGGATTGATCATAAGATAGGCAGCAAAGCAAACCATAAGTCTAAAAAGATGGAAATTGGAGTTTTGGAGAGCTGTTTCATACCAATGTGAATATACTTAATACTACTAAACTGTACACTTAAGAATGATTAAGATGGTCAATTCTATGTTATATGCTCTTTACCACAATAATAATAATAATAATAATAATAATAATAATAATAATAAACTTGAGAATCTTCCACGACCAGTTAAGCCCTCCTATAGAAATTGCTTTGAACGGGCAAATCAAAAGGTAAGAGAAATTTAATTTGGCTGAATTAGATATGTTCCCAGGATGTTGTTCCACAGAGTATTTGCCTGAGTTCCAAAAAGATAGGATCTAATCTGTTATTTAGATTTGGGACGGTAGATAGATGCATATTAATTCCAGCCTGAGGGCTTTGGTTTTGTCATTGAAAATACAAAGAACTTTTCAAGGTAAAAAAAAAAAGATTGGAATCATACAAAGAAAGGGATGGGGAGGTAGATGGCAAAGTTGGAGAAACATTTGGATGTTAGCAAACAGAATAGTGCATTACTATGAATGCATTTATAATTTTGGAGGCTGTTTGGGATACCTATCATGACATAATGCAGGAAATACATTTCAAGAGTATATACGTATGTATTTTTGCTCATTATATGTTATTTATGTTTATTTATAATTTAAGCAAAATTATTTTCTTTTTAAACTTTATTTTGAGGTAATTATAGATTCACAGGAACTTGTAAATTATGTACAGGGAAGTCTTGTGTACTCTTCACCCAATTTCCCCCAAAGCTAACATCTTTCACAATTGTAGCTCACTATCAAAACCAGGAAATTGGAAATGGACATTCATACAATCCATAGAGTTTTATTCAGGTTTCATTAGTCTTACTTTCACTCACGTATGTATCTCAATGTATGTAATTCTATGCAATTTTAGCACATGCTATAGGTTTGTGTAACCACTAGAACATTCCAAACACAGAATAGGTCTAACACCATGAGAATCCCTAGTTCTCTCCTTTAATAACCACCCTTACTTTCTACAACCCCTACCCTTAAGCCCTGGCAACTATTAATGTGTTCTTGATTTCTAAAAATTTGTCATCTCAAAAATGTTATATAAACAGAATCACACAGTATATAACATTTTGAAATTGGCTTTATTCATTCAGCACATTTTCCTTAAAATTCCTCCAATATATTGTGTGTATCAAAAGTTCATACCTCTCTCTTGCTGTGTAATGCTTCAATGTTGTTGAAGTAAAGTCGATCTTCATTATTCACGGATTCCTTATTTGAGAATTAGCCTACTCGCTACAATTTATTTATAACCCCCAAATCAATACTCACAGCACTTTCTTGCTCACTCACAGATGCGTGCAAACTGACAAAACATTTGAGTTGCCTGATGCGCACTGTCCCAGATGAGGTCAAATAAGGCAATGCTTTGCCTTCCTGTTTCAGCTCTCATTCTGCAAAAAAGTATCCTTTTCATGGCCATTTTGTGCCGCATTTCTTTCACAATTTCATGTTTTTCGTTAGTGATTTCACTGTTTAAAATAATCCCCAAGCATAGTGCTGAAGTACTGCCTAGTGTTCCTGAGCTTACAAATGCTGTGATGTGCCTGAGAAAATACGTGTTCAATAAAGTTCATTCAGGTATGACTTGTTAAGTCAATGTTAATGAATCAACAATATATGTTAAATAAGGTGTCTTTAAATGAAAACACACATAGAACAAGTTTATACATTGATTAATGAATAAATATATTGCGACTAGAGGCTCACAGGAATCTAACTCTGTATCTTCTCTAAGGCAAATGCTTCAGTAGTCACTAAGGGTTTGTGGCAACTTTATAGAACATAACTACCACGAAAATAACAAGAATATATTGTACCACACTTATTTAAGAATTCACATATTGAAAGACATTTGAGTTATTTACAGTTTCAAGATATTACAAATAATGGTGCTGTGAGCATTCATGCACAGGTTTTTGTTCTAACGTAATTTTTAATTAATATTTTTATTGAAGTAACATTGGTTTATAACGTTATATGAATTTCAGGGGCACAGCATATTTTGACTGCTATATAGACTACATCATTTTCGTCACCAAAAGTCTAGTTGTCATCTGTCACCTCTTTACCCCTTTTGCCATCCTTTCACCCCACTATCCCTCCAGTCACCACCAATGCATTCTCTGTATCTATGTGTTCGTTTGTTATTTTATCTTCTACATATAAGTGAAATCATATGGTATTCGTGTTTTTAGATCTGATTTATTTCACTTAGCATATTACCCTCAAGATCCATACATGCTGTGGCAAGATTTTATTTCTTTTTATAGCTGAGTAATGTTCCATTGTGTATACATACCACATCTTCTTTATCCATTCATCCACTGATGGGCACTTATGTTACTTCCCATTATTGGCTATTGTGAATAATGCTGCAAAGAACATAAAGGGACATATATCTTTTTTAATTAGTGTGTTTGTGTTCTTTGGATAAATACTCAGAAGTGGAGTGGGTGGCTCATATGGCAGTTCTATTCTTAATTTTTGAGAAATCTCCATACTGTTTTTCATAGCGGTTACCCCAGATTGCACTCCCACCAGCAGTATATGAATGTTCCCTTTTCTCCACATCCTCTCCAACACTGGTTATTTCTTGACTTTTTAATAACAGCCATTCTCATGGGGATGAGGTGATATCTCATTGTGGTTTTGATTTGCATTTCCTTGATAATTGGTGCTGTTGAATATCTTTCATGGGCCTGTTGACGTGTGACTGTCCAGTTTTCCCAACACCACTTATTGAAGAGACTTTTGTTTCTCCATTGTATGTTCTTGGCTGCTTTGTCAAACATTAGCTAGCCATAGATGTGTGCATTTATTCCTGGGCTCTGAATTCTGTTCCATCTATCTGTGTGTCTGTTTTTCTGCCAGTACCATGCTGTTTTGATTACTATAGCTATGCTGTATACTTTGAAATCAGGGAGTGTGATACCACGTCTGTGTTCTTTTTCTTCAGGATTCTTTTGGCTATTTGGGGTCTTCTGTTGTTCCA
This sequence comes from Equus asinus, assembly GCF_041296235.1. Lineage (NCBI taxonomy): Eukaryota > Metazoa > Chordata > Mammalia > Perissodactyla > Equidae > Equus > Equus asinus. The sequence continues at coordinate 74,201,612 of NC_091820.1, forward strand.
TATATGTTTTAGGATTCTTTGTTCTATTTCTATGAATGTTGCGGTTTGGATTTTGATGGGGATTGCATTGAATCTTTAGATTGCTTTAGGATAGTATGAACATTTTAATTGTGTTAATTCTTCCAAACCATGAGCATGGGATATCTTTCCATTTCCTTGTGTCTTTGATTTCTTTCAGTAGTGTTTTACAGTTTTCAGTGTACAAATCTTTTACCTCTTTGGATAAATTTGTTCCTAGGTATTCTTTTCATTGTGATTGTAAATGGGATTGTATTATTGATTTCTCTGTTATTTAGTTGTTAGTGTATAGAAATGCTACTAATTTTTCTGTCAATTTTGTACCCTGCAACTTTACTGTATTCATTTATTATTTCTAATAGCTTTTTTTTAGTGGATTCTTTAGGGTTTTCTACATATAAAATCATGTCATCTGCAAAGTGTGACAATTTTACTTCTTCTTTTCCAATTTAGGTCCCTTTTATTTCTTTTGCTTGCCTAATTTCTTGGGAGTAGGACTCCCAATACTGTGTTGCATAATGAGTGGCAAAGGTGGACATCCTTCTCTTGTTCCTGTTCTTAGAGGAGTAGCTTTCAGTTTTTCACCATTGAGCATGATGTTAGCTGTGGGCTTGTCATATATGGCCTCTATTATGTTGAGGTACTTTCCTTCTATACCCATTTAATTTAGAATTTTTATCATAAATGTAGCATGAATTTTGTCTAGTGTGTTCTCTGCATCTGTTAAGATGATATGATTTTTATTCTTCATTTTGTTAATGTGGTGTATCATGTTGATTAATTTGCAGATGTTGAACCATCCCTGTGTCCCTGGAATAAATCCCACTTGATTATGGTGTACGATCCTTTTAATGTATTATTGTATTTGATTTGCTAATATTTTGTTGAGGATTTTCGCATCTATGCCCATCAGCAATGTTGGCCTGTAATTTTGTTTTTTTTATGCTGTCCTTTGCTGGTTTTGGTATCAGGGTAATGTTGGCCTCATAGAATGAGTTAGGAAGCATCCCTTCCTCTTTGATTTTTTGGAAGAATTTGAAAAGGATAGATATTAAATCTTCTTTGAATATTTCGTAGTATTCACCAGGGAAACCATCTGCTCCTGGTTTTTTGTTTTGGGGAAGGTTTTTGAAAATTGTTTCAATCTCCTTCTTAATGAACCGTCTATTCAGAGTGTCTATTTCTTCTTGATTCAGTTTTGGAGGGTCATATAATTCTAAGAGTTTATTCTTCTAGGTTATCTAATCTGTCGGCATATAGGTTTTCATAGTATTTTCATAATTCTTTTTATTTCCATGGTATCTGTTGTAATTTCTCCTCTCTCATTTCTGATTTTATTTATTTGAGTTTCTCTCTTTTTTCTTAGTGACTATAGCTAACAGTTTGTCAATTTTGAATGTCTTTTCGAAGAACCAATTCTTAGTTTCGCTGATTTTTTCTATTGTCTTTTTGGTCTCTGTTTTGCTTATTTCCACTCTGATTTTTATTATTTCCTTCCTTCTACTGATTTGGGCTTTTTTTGTTCTTTTTTCTAGTTCCTTTAGATGTAATGTTAGATTGTTTATTTGAAATTTTTCTCATTTGTCGAGATAGGGCAGTGTTGCTATAAACTTAGTACTGCTTTTGCTGTATCCCATAGGTTTTGATATGTTCTATTTTCATTTTCATTTGTCTCCAACTATTTTCTGATTTCTCCTTTGATTTCTTAATTGGCTCAATAGTTGTTTAGTAGCATGTTGTTTAGTCTTTATGTATTTGTGACTTTCCCAGTTTTTTCCTTGTAGTTTATTTCTAGTTTCATACCATTGTGGTTGGAAAAGATGCTTTACATTATTTCAATCTTCTTAAATTTATCAAGACTTGCTTTGTGGCCTAATATGTGATCTATCTTGGAGAATGTTCCATGTGCATTCAAAAAGAATGCATATTCTGCAGTTTTTGGATGGAATGTTCTTTATATATCTATTAAGTCCATTTGGTCTAATGTGTCATTTAAGGACAATATTTCCTTACTGATCATCTGTCTGGATGATCTATCCATTGATGTAAGTGAAGTGCTATACTTCTCTACTATTGTGTTACTGTCCATTTCTCTTTTTATGTCTGTTAATATTTGCTTTGTATATTTAGGTTCTCCTATGTTAGGCAAATAGATATTTACATATGTTATATCCTCTTGGTGGATTGTTCCCTTTATCACTATGCAATGCGTTCTTTGTCTCTTGTTACAGTTTTTGTTTTAAAGTCTATTTTGTTTAAGTATTGCAACCCCAGCTTTCTTTTTGTTTCCATTTGCATGGAGCATCTTTTCCACCCTTTCACTTTCAGTCTGTGTCTTTAAATTTGAAGTGTATCTCTCGTTGGCAGCGTATATATGGGTCTTGTTTTTTCATCCAGTGAGCCACCCTATGTCTTTTGATTGGAGCATTTAGTCCATTTAAATGTAAAGGAACTATTGATGGATAAGTACTTATCATCATTTTCTTACTTTTTATTCTGGATGTTTTTGTAGTTCTTCTCTGTTCCTTTATTCTTCTCTTAGTCTCTTTCATTATGATTTGATGACTTTCTTTAGTGTTATGTTTAAGATTCTTTATGTTTATTATAGGCTGTTGTTTTCTGGTTACTGTGAGTTCAGTGAGCATCCTTATGACAATTACTTTATACTCTTTATCATTTAGATTGTTTATCTCTGTTTCATTTAGTTCTTTTTCTGAGGATTTGCCCTGTTCTTTTATTTGGAGCATACTTCTCTATCTCCTCATTTTGCCTACTTCTCTGTACTTATTTCTATGTATTAGATAGATCTGCTATGTCTCACAATCTTGGAAATGTAGCCTTATGTAGGAGATGTCTTATGGGGCTCAGCAGCATGCACTCCTCTCATCAGTCAAGCCAAATGCTCCAGGTATGTCCCCTGTGTGAGCTGCATGTGCTCTTCTGTCGTGGTGGGGCTGCTATTGCTGTGGGTGCATGAGTAGCTGCAGTTGTCCCCTGAAACAGCTGGCTGTGAGGTCTGGTGTTCCACAGCTACTATGGGTTCACAGGTGAGTGGGTCTGGCCCCCATTGTGGCTGGTTGCAGGGTCCAGTAGCACACAACTTCTGGTAGCTCACTGGAGAGTGGGACAGGCCCTTAGTGTGGCTGGCTGCATGGCCTGTTGGTGCTCAACTGCCTTAGGCATGCTCGTGGGTGGGGCAGATCCCTGGTGTGGCTGGCTGTGTGATCTGCAGCTGCTGTTAGCTCACTGGTCAGCATTGCAGGCCTCCAGCATGGGCTGGCTGTTTGTTGCAATAGTACACAGCTGTCTCAGGTGTGCTGGTGGAGAGGCTGGCCCCAGTTCAGCTGAGTGTGCATCCTGGTGGCAGAGCTGTGTCTAGGTCCCTTTTGGGTAGAGAAGGCCGCCAACATGGGCTGGTTATGCAGCCAAGTGTTGGACAACTGCTTCAGGCATGCTGGTGAGTAGGGAAGGCCCTTAGCTCAGGCTGCCTGTGCAACTCAGGGGCATGCAACTGCCTCAGGTTCACTGGTGGGTGGGACAAACCCCCAGCAAAGCAGCACTCAACCATTTTAGGCATGTTATTGGGCAAGGTAGATCCCCTGTGTGGCTGGTTGTGAGGCCTCATGTTGCAAGTCTGTTGTGGGCTCACTGGTGGGTGGAGCAGGTCTTTGGGGCGGGCTACCTGTGCTGCCTTGCTGTGCTTGATTGCCCAGGGTCCTCCAGTGGACAGGGCAGACCAATAAACTAGAGGAAGAATTCCAAAATGGTTCTTGCTGGTATTTGTGTTAGCACAGCTGAAATAGATCACAAAAAGGGCTACCACCAGTGTCTAAGTCCCTGGTAGGGGGGATCTAGCTGCCTCCTGCCTCTTCAAATATTCTCCAAGCTTAGTGACTCTCTTTTACCAATGGACTATACACTTTTCTATCTGGTGGTTTTGTGCTGGTTTCAAGGTTGAGTGAGTCTGTGCATGGACCCTTTAAGAGCAGGTTTTCCTTTACTTGAAGTTTTGCAGTTTTCCTGGACATATTCCCTGTTGATTTTCAAAGCCAGATGTTTTGAGGTCTCATTTCTCTTTAGCTGGATCTAAGGGCTGGGGTGCCTAACGTGGATCTCAAATCTCCCTGTCCACTGGGAAAATCTCCATACCTTTGAGATCACTTTCTACTGTGAAGCATCATGTCTAGGGTGTGTGATTTTTCCTCAGCAGGACTTTATCTCTGTCTCTTCCACTCCTCTCTGTGCTGTCTCTTGTGGAGGTTCTTTTCACCCAGTTTCCAGATCTCTCTCAGAGGAAATTATTCCACAGGTAGTTGTAGGTTTGTTGTGTCTGTCTTAGGGGACAAGTTCAGGATTCTCCTACACTACCATCTTCCAAAAATCCCCCAACATAAATTTTTATTTGTTTACGATTAATGTCCAAGAGTAAATTGTAGGTGATATGATAGTTCTATGTTTAGTTTTAAAAGAAACTGTCGATCTGCTTTTCACAGAGGCCTTTACATTTTATACTCCCTCAGCAATATACAAGAGATCCAGTTCTTCCAAATCTTTGCCAGAATTTGGTGTGACAACAAATTTTAACTTTAGCTGTATTGATAGTTATATAGAAATATCTGATTGTCATTTTAATTTGCATTTCCCTGATGGATATTGATGTTGAACATATTTTGTGTACATAGTTAGCATTTGTGTGTCCTATTCAGTGAAATTTGGAAGTAGTTTGCTCATTTTCTAACAATATTCTTTGTGGGGTTGTTATTGTTGCTGTTTGTTGTTAATTGTTGAGTTTGGAGAATTCTTTCTATATTCTATATATGAGTCCTTTGTTGGGTATGTGGTTTGCAAATATTTTCTCTCAGCATGTATCTTGTCTTTCCATCTTCTTTTACAGAGTCAATTGTAGAGAAAATGGTTTTAATTTTTTTGCATATTGATATCCAATTGAAACAACACCATTGGTTGAAAAAGCGATCCATCCTCCATTGAATTGTTTTTGTGTCATGTCAAAAAATCAATTAAGTATATTTGTGTGCATCTATTTCTTTGTTCTCTATTCTTTTTAATAGCATATGTATATACACACACACACACATATAGTCTATATCTCCACCAATATCACCTTGTCTTGATTACTGTCTGGCATTCAAGGCTGCCCTCAAACCCATCCTTTTATTACTCGCCTAAATGAACAGTCTAATCCAGCAAATTTATATACTTATTGTCCATATTTTACTAAGGCTTCCTTCACCATCTCACATTCATGATTTTCCTCTTCTCAAGTCCTCTGTTGACTTGTTGTACAGCTCACTCAAGACTCATCCTTCTCTGTTTTCCATTGTCATCGGGTACCCATGTATTAAATAATATACTTCAAGATATGTTTAATTCTTTTGATGTCAGAAACTTGTCTTTTACCTCTTTGTATCAAGGCAATGTCTAGCAAAACAGTAGATATAAGGTAAGAATCCAAGTAATAGATGATGACATATTGCCTACTGTTTCTCCGACTTTCCCTAGCCCTATATTAAAATAATGAATAATCTAGTCCTGGGATGACTACAAAAGTGAGCTGCCACCCTTTTCCAACATACTGTATTTCATTAAAATTCTTCTACATTTTCAAATAACTTTTAAAGTAAACTTTTCAACCCTAGATCAGAGGATAAATGCATAGAAAGTGAAACAAAGAAATCAAATAAACAAGATTTACAACTTCATAATGTTTATTTTCCATACAAATTTTAATTGATATCCATGTCAAAAAATCATAAGATGAATGCAAAGTTTTGTGTTTCAAATTATGGCCTGTCACTTTAAATATCAATTAAGATATTTAAATCTAGAAAATCATTATAGATATCTTGAAAGTTTCACATTTTCTGACATTTTCCTTTAAAAAAATCAAATCTAGTTTCTTAATATCTTGTGTGATGAACCTCAAATTACAGGTTAATTTCAAATGTTTTCAAATTGTACTGCCAGTAACTAATTAGTTTGGGTAATTTAGTCTACTAATGTTTAGGAAAAGGCAAACATAAAATACATAGTGATTAATGATCAAGTGATATTTAAAACTTAAATAATTTACTAATATGAACTTATACTTAAATAATTTACTAATATGAACTAATATGAATTTCTATGAAGATAAACATGCACTAATCTTTGGTTACAATCTTGACAGAATGTTCCATATGGAATCCACTATAAGCATACAGATTCTTTTTGGACTCCCATTTCATAACTTCAATTGAATCCTATCCTGCATTACAGTTATTTATCTCTAGATGTCAGTTCTCCCATAGATTCTAAAATCTTTGCAAGCAATATTACATATCTGTTTATGTATGTCACATGGTTGTTTGCCAAGGTGATCCACCTGTCTGCTAACATCACTATCCCACCTGCTAAAGAAATACCTTTGCTTGTCAACATTACTGATCTACATTCCAGTGTCATGCGCCTACCTTGTATTATCACCAGCCCAAAGTACCTGTATGACTTAATAGCTTACAGAAGAGGCCTTTCTGCTTGTTATCCACTTTCTTGCATAAGTCACATGCTTGCTTACATAAATTATGCAACTGCGACATAAAGGAACCCACTTGCTTCTGCCAACTGATAAATCTACCAAAGAGATTCATTCTGCTTGCTAACATCATAGGCTTGATTCCTAGCAGCACTTACTTATAAATATTATCTACCATCTAGCTTCTCATCTGTTCTAGTAATACTTACTTGTCCTAAGTGACCATTATCTCTCTCTTAGATTATTACAATAATTTCCTAACTGGTCTTCCTGGTTCCTTTTGCCTCTATAATATGTTGCTCACACAGCAGCTTGAGATTTTGAAATATAAATAACTTCATGTAGTTCACTTGCCCAACCTCCAGCTACGGCTTACTATTATACTCAAAATTTAATCCAAATTCCTTAGCATGGCCTCCAAACCCCTACGTGGTCTGGCCCCTGTGGATCTGATTTCAAACCTGTGTCACTCTCTGCCTCACTTATACCACTGTTCCCACAATGGCATCCTTACTCTTTGCACTTTCTAGGCTAACTGTCTCAAACACTCTCTACATAACATGACTGACTCCCCTTATTCATTCAATTCTCTGCTCAAAAGTCAACACTTTTAGTTATTGTAGTGTACGTAATTTTAAATCATTTAAAATTCGATAAAACTTAAATTAAGTATTTTTAAATTAATGTGTAGGATCCAGTTTCAGGTAAAATGGGGTCAAATATGATAAAACTTAAGTACTTAAAGGTATTTTTAAATTACTATATAGGATCCACTTCCAGGCAAAATGTAATCAGCATAAGCATACTCCACTCTGCTTCTCTCAATAAATGCAGCTATGAAAGCTGGACAGGATACTTGGAGCAGCTATTTGAGTTCCCTTAAAAGTATAAAGTAACAGATGGATTGATAATGGTAAATGAAATGCAAAGGAACACCAAACTGTTAATACGTTTAGCATTTTTCCCTTGTGTATCCTCAGGCATAGACCAAAGGCAGATCAAAACCTGGAAGGCGGCTTTAACACAGTCAGACGGAACTTCAGGAAAATCCCCCTAGTTTGGTCTCGAAGGTCTTCAAAAGCTCCAAGAAAGTGCAGAACTCCCCTGTTTTTCTTTTTCTTTTCTCTTGATCTCTAATGTACCCACCCCAAAGCAGTCTTGTGGCAGCTACAGTGGCAGGAGCTACAGCAGTGGCAAATGGGGCCTACAAGAACATAAAATCTCAGGAATAGGGACTTTCTAATTAGAGGAGCTGTTGTCTCAAGTGGATGGGCGAAGATAAGATAGAGGAAAAATGCATTTGTGTCAGATGCAGACAGTTGAATTAAATGTATGGCAATGTGGGTAAATAACGTCCCAGATTTCTGGCTGGAGGACCAAAACAGGGACTTTCAAGGCATCAGAAAGTATTATGGAAATCACCAAGAGGGAGGAGCTTGGGTAAGTGATCCCTTAAAGTCATTTATAAACTCTTGGGCTCATCCTCAAGTTAAGCATGTGTGAATCTGACACTAAAGAGCATATCAAATATTTTGAGAACTGAAGTATATGTATATATTTAGTTAGTTATAGTTATAGTTATTTTAGACCACTTTTCTCAACTGGCACACATGTGAAACATTCAAATAGCACTGCAAAGTCTTTGAATACAGAACTAATTTAGAAACTAAAATTCACAGAAAGCTCTTCATGAAGTTGCCAGACAAAATACAGGATGCCCCGTTAAATTTGAATTTCAGAAAAACAACATATTATTCTTAGTAAGAGTATGTTCCAAATATTGCATGGACTTATTTATATTAAAAATTGATTATCTGAAATTCAAATTGAACTAGGTGTCCCATAACCTTATTTGTTAAATCTAACTGGTTGAAACTTGAAGCTTTAAATCAACTATGTAGATTGGCTGCTAAACAAAATTTCAACATTTTTCAAATGATTTAAGCAAGACACAAAGTATCATAACATAACATTGAAAATATACAGGCCATATCCCAAATTATTCAACATAAGAAAGACCAGTTAAAATATAATTTAAAGGCAAATATTGTCAGAATGAGTAAAGCAACACTCAACTATATGCAGTCAACAATAAGATCATGTCAACATAAGAATATAGGTAAAATAAAGGTAAAGGAATTGAAAATTACATACCACAAGAGTGAGTATGTTAATATCAGAAATAGTAGACGAACAAAAAAATTTCAGAAATAAAGATATTACATAATGTTAAAAAGTTCAATTCACCAAGAAGATGTAAAAAAACTAAATATATACGTATCTAACAACAAAGATTCAAAAGCCATGAGGCAGTAACTGATAGAACCAAAAGGAAAATTAGACAAATCCACAATTAGAAGATTTCAAGACTCCGCTCTCAGTAATCACTACAACTGGTAAAGAGAAAATCAGTAAGCATATAAAAGAACTCAAGAACACCATCTCCAAACTGAATCTAATAGATACTTGTACAACACTCCACCCTAAAAGAGTTGAATACATATTTTTTTCAAGTGCACATAGAACATTTATCAAAATATATCATATCCTGGTCACAAAACAAACCATAGAAAGTTGTAAAGAATTGAAATCATACAAAATATGTTTTCTAACTATAATGTAATTGGACTAGAAATCACTAACAAAAAAATAACAGAACAATCTCCCAAAACTCAAAAATCTAACAGCACAATTTTAAATAATTCATTCATCAATTAGGAAGTCTTAAATGAAATTAGATAATATTCATAACTGAGGAAAAATGAAAATATAACATACCAAAATTTATGAAATGTAACTAAAACAGTGGATAAATGGAAAGTTATAGCATTTAATATTTTATTGAGAAGAAAAGACTCAAATCACTAATATATACTTCTACTTAAGAAATTAGACTCAAAAGAAAACAAAAGGTGAAAATGATAAAGATCATAACAAAAAAAATTAAAGTGAAAGTAGAAAAACAAAAGAGAAAATCAATGTAACCAAAGCTGGTTCTTTAAAAGACCAATAAAATTGACAACCTATAGCAAGACAGACAAATTAAAAAAAAGAGAGAAGGCACAAATTACTAATATCAGGAATGAAACACAGCATATCACTACAGAGCCCACAGACATTAAAAGAATAATAAGTGAATACTCTGAAAAAACTGTGTGCACATAAATTTGACTACATAGGTAGAATGGACCAATTTCTTAAAACCACAAAATAGAAAGATGAAGTAGATAACAAGAACAAAAATGAATTATTAGTTAAAAACCCACTGAAAAATCTCTATGCCCTCATCATTTCACAGAAAAATCTACTAAATCTGGAAACAACCAAAATGTCCTTCAATGGGTAAATGGATAAGCTGACTACCATATATCCACACAATGGAATGCTGCTTAGCAATAAAAAGGAAAGAATGATTGATATATGCAACAACTTGAATGAATCTCAAAGTCCTTATGCTATGTGAAAGAATCCAATCTAAATATGTAACATACTGCATGATTTCATTTATATGCCATTTTCAAAAAGACAAAACTGTAGTGACAAGACAGTTCCATGATCCTTGAGCTAGGGGTCGGCAGAGGGTATGACTATCAAAAGACAGCATGGGAAGTTTTGTGAATGATGGAATGGTGTTGTTTCCAGATTGTAGTAGTGGTTATTAAAATTCATAGAACTGTACACAAAAAAGTCTATTTTACTATATGTTAATTATGAAAGAGAAGTTTAAATGAAATAGATAAAAAGAGAAACAGATGTGGTCAGTGATTTCAGAGGGAAAAATTATAGCATCAGAAGTCTGAGTAAGGGACATTAGTCCATAATAAATGACCAAGAACATTTGAAGAAGAACTGTATTAAACTCCTCTGTGTAAAAACTGTAATTACTGATTTTAAAAGCTCAGTAGTTGGCTTATGCAATGAGCTGAAGACTTAACAGAATTTTAAGGGTTAAATGGTAACTGCTTTCACTAACAGTAAAATGTGAAATGAAAACACAAAATTGACTTTTATCTATGTGTTACATCTATTAGCTCATGTTATATTTTTTCATCAAAATCAATACAATATGAAGAGTATATTTTGCAAATGTATTTTGGCAAAAAGCCATAATCACAAATATCTAATGTCATTGGCAGATTAAATTCTTACCCCGAAGCTTTCAAGCATATTCTACTAAGTTAACTTAAAAACATAATGTTAACGTTGCCATCTCAAATCAAGTATTTTGCCCCTTATATTACAATTTTTTCTATATTTTATACATTCTTATTTATGGTAAAGTATAATCATTATTTTTCTAAACTGCAGTAAGACATAATGCTAGTTATCCCTATGACAGAATTGTGATACAGTTTTGAGAAAATAAAAATAGAATATGCTCTGATATTTCTTTGCCTCATGAGCTTTCCATTTAAGAACATGCATATGTTAAACACTTTCATCCATCTCTTACATTTTTAATATAGAAAGAGAGAAATTAATTTACGTCTAGAACTAACGTCTGACAAAATCTATATCAGGCACTAATTTCATACTAATGCAGTTTTAAGTCATTGTGGTGGTACTCAGAGTTCAAGTTTTCCTTTTCAAGATATTGACTTCTAATACTTAAAAGAGGTGATATCTGTACTCAATACATCATTGCGATTCATGCTTGACTTAGTCTCTAAGTTTAAGAGAAAGCTCTACTTAGCAGAAGTCGTTATGCATTATGCATCATTGTGCATTATACAATGTTTTTAATAAAGCTGAAACAGGCCTTAGTTATGCCACTGAAAACTGAGTCAAGCAAATGGACAGATGTTGCTGCATTTCATAGTCTAGTTCTTTTCTAAATATAATCCTCATTTAGTTAACCTATGAAAGAAAACATATATATACCTTGTTAATTTGTGCTTTCATATAGTTCCAAATGTACGGAAAGAAATTGTGGTCCCTATTACAGCTTTTATCAATACTGTCACAAGTGATAGTCTTGCAATACTACTCAGAAATGGAAGAGAACACATATAAAGGTTTTAAGGTATATCTATTTTTCTGCCATATCTAACACATGTACTAACGACCCAGTTAGCCAATGTGGCTTGTGTCCACAAGACTCACAAAACTACGGCAAAAAAGAAGCAATTCTAATGAGTGCATGAGCACGTGCCATGGCTATTCCCTTAAGGCTCAAGCAGAGGGAGCAGGCAAGATCACCCATCTCCCTGTTGCTCTCTGAATAGTTTATCTACATGATTTAAAAGTTGCCGCCTGAGTGCCAGTCTTCTAATTTGGCAGACATCTGAGGGCTGGCTATAATCCTCCCCAGAGACTGGGGAAGCCAGCAGACATCTTTCATGCTATCTCTCTCCAGCCCCTTCCAAGTTGCCAGTATCTCCCTGAAAGATGCTTGTATACATGACTGTGCCTCAGATTTTATGGCTGCCAACAGAAGGACTAGGTCCCAGATAACCTTGCTCTAGTAGTCAATAGGCTTCCATTAATGAGTCCCATAAGACTGCAGCAAACAAAGAAGCCGTTCTTAACCAGCTATCCCCCCATGGCTTAGCACAGAAGGAGCAGGTGAAACCCATCCATCTTCCAGTCTTTCCCTGAAAGGGTTTAGCTGCATGCTTTAAAAGTGGCCACCTGAGGGCCAGGCTTCTAATTTAGTAGGTATCTAGGGGCTGGCTGCCCTCCTCTCCAGAGACAGGGGAAGCTACAGACATCTCCCCTGTTTCCTCCCTCCAGCCTACTCCAGTACCAAAACCAAGTCATAAGTATCTCCCTGGAAAGAGTTGTATCTATATCTAGTGCCCAGATTTTGTGGTTCCTGCCCAGTGGACAGGCCCCCAGATCCCTGGCTCTAATAGCCAACAGGACTTGTGTTTCTGAGTCCCAAATGACTTGGGCAAACAAGGAAGCAATTCCTATTAGGCACAGAATTACTTCCACTGGCTATATACCTAGGCTCGGCACAGAGGGAGCAAGAAAAAATGTTCATTTCCCAGTTTCTACCTGAAGGAGCATAACTGCATACTTTCCTAGCTACTGCCTAAGAGTCTAACTTTTCATCAGCCTGTATCTAGGTGCTAACTGCAATCTTCCTATTTGGGACATTGATGGGTGTTGGCACACCCTCAATACTCGGAGCCACTAAGAAAAAGAAGGCAATTTGGACAAGTACATAAGTTTGAGAGACAACCAGGAACTCAGGTCAGGCTGATTGACAAGTTTCATTTCTTACATGATACCAGTGTGTCAAGACTGGGAGAGATGTTTGTTTTACCTAATCCATAGAAACAAACACAGAGATTCAAGGAAAATGAAGAAACTAAGTAATATTTTCCAGAAAAAAGAACAAGATAAATCTCCAGAAACCAACCTTAATGAATGAAGATAAGTGATTTACCCAATAGAGAGTTAAAAATCATGGTTATAAACATGCTCACCAAGATCAGGAGAATAATACATGAACAGAGTAAAAATTTCAACATGGAGAATGAATCACTATGTCTATTGTCTTTGATGAGTCTTATAGTTAATGTAAAATTGAAATTGGCATTTTTTTCTTTATTCAAATCATTGCAAATATAGGCTGGGATATAACTGAGCTTGAAAAGGAGTAAACTGAGAGGTAGTAATTATTTGTAAATTTCGAGCATCTCATTTATAAAGGTAATCTTAATAACCTACAATTCCCGTAGGCAGTTCTTGAGTTGATTTCTCCAACCGTTATAGGCATAGTAAACCCAGAGAAAAATAAAAGAGACTTCTATCCCTCTTCAATTATACAAGGCAACAGCAATGACCTGCATATAACTCTTGGGGAACACAAAGAGTAGAGGATAATTTTCTTTAGACGCAGTCACTAAGCTATCCCATGTTGGACTCATATTTCTTTCCTTTAAGTCCAAAAAAAAAAAAAAAAACAATCAAATATGCCTGACCTGGTTGTTAAGGAGTTAGAATATTATAGGTCATACTATTTATGAATAGCCATTTTGATCATACTATTTAATTATGGCTGTAGAAGATAATTCAACTCAGAGATAAGAAATTAGTTTCCTTAAGATTCAATTCAGTACAATTCAACAAACGTTTCATGAGTATTTGCTAAGCAGTGTTCTGGGTTCTAGTGATAAAGTAATGAATAACATATGACGTCGGCTTTCAAGGTTCTCTCAGTGTGGTAGAAAAGAGAGGTATGTTAATCAAATAAGTACATGAAAGTGTTATACATTAATAGTGAAAAATGTCAGTATGCATACCGTATGTAAAAGTAGCATAGAGGAAGAAGTAACTCTTTTGGATGTGGAATCCACAGAAGTTATCACAGAGAGTATGATGCCTGAGAAACGTTGCAAAGGATGAACAAAACTTGCCAAGAAGATCTATCATTGGGATTAACACTGTTGCTATAACTTTCACAATCATATTAAATGTATTTACAAAAAGCAAGACATTCTTACGTTTAAAAACTCTTTCTCTTGACCTGTAGTCTAGCTTAGGGTTTTCAATCTCTATTGACATTTAAAACTGAATAATTCTTTGCTGTGGTGTTCTCTCCTATGCATGGTAGCAGCATCTCAGCCTTTACCCACGGGACATCAGTAGCACCACTACCAGTTGTGATAACCAAAATTGTCTCCAGACACGCCCCTAGTTGAGAGCCAGCATTCTGGCTGCATTTTCTATTATTCATTTAGTTACCAGAGTGTTATTTTACTGACATACTGAAGCTTTGATCTTATTTAATTGAATTGCATCTTCTTATCTGCCTTCCATTGCCCAGTGCTGTGGGGATGCAATTTAATTTTCAAATAGATTTTGTTTTAAAGTATTTAAATAGCTTCCCTGCCTTTCATTGTCAACGATTGTCATGATGACACAAGAAACTGTAGTTAGCAAGCTGTGTCATTTCTACTCTTGTGGAGCTCAGTAACAACCTGCACTTAGACATTTCCTTTTAGACATAAAATAAAAGAATGAGAGATCAGGATAGGATTTTATTCCCAGAAGAGTGTACAATCCTAACACCAACGGGAAATTGCACATTGTGAATCTTGTTCATTTGTATCATTGTCCTTTGATGATTCTGATGATAAGATTGGAAATATTGGCCTTCCATTTCTCTCAGTCTGTTTGATGATACACTCTATATTTAATAGAGTATTGTAGATGTTAGTATCCCTCACTTGCATGCTCTATGTACTGACCTTGCATACTACTCCTTACCATACTATTTGAATTTTCAATGTGTTTACCTATTACTTAAAAATATTTAGATATGTAGGATTGTTTTATTTCATTTTTTAATTTTTTACATTAAAATTGAACATGAGGGGGCTGGCCCGGTGGCGCAGTGGTTAAGTTCACACTTTCCGCTTTGGCGGCTCGGGGTTTGCTGGTTTGGATCCTGGGTGCAGACATGGCCCACTTGGCACACCATGCTGTGGCAGGCGTCCCACATATAAAGTAGAGGAAGATGAGCATGGATGTTAGCTCAGGGCCAGTCTTCCTCAGCAAAAAGAGGAGGCTTGTAAGCAGTTAGCTCGGGGCTAATCTTCCACACACACACAAAAAATTGAATCTGAAAAGTGAGTTACAAATTGTTTGGAAATATACTGACCTCAAGTAGAGGCACTCTTACCAAATTCATCAATTTAACATGATGAATTAGTCCTGGAACAGATTAGTATAAGAGCTGTCTCTGCTTTCCTGCCCTCCCGTGCACTCTTTCACTGAATGATTGTATTCTTAAATCCAGGCTAACCAGAATTACCATGAAGAAATGACCTGAAAATAACAGTTCTACACTGGAAAATACCTCTCTAATTCAATATCGTAAGCCAATATGTTTGATAAGGGCTAATTATGAAAAATACCCACTTGTAAATCCACTTCACATCATAAGAGGTGAGCTGTATAAATAATCTATTTTCCTTCAAGTGGATTCATTTTATATGTAGCTTCACATTGTCAAGATTAAATTGAAATGAGAAATTGTGTGTAAATATGTGTGTTTACTTTTGACCAAAAGAAGGGAAGTGGTGTGCTGGTTGCTTTTATGTAGTGTTTTGTGTGAAATCCTTGGGGGAAAAGAAGGCATTTATTATTTTTAAAATTTTCTTTCTTTCATTGTTCTGTGGAAATCTTTGTTTGGATTTCTCTCTTAAAGGAAATAGGAAAAGAGGGAGGGAGCAGGGATGCCTAAGGAACCATGTGTCATGACTTGTGTGAGGTGTGTACTAATTTTGTAATGTATTTTCCCTTCAGAAAAAGGAAAAATGTGTTTGTAACTAGACTGCTTATTTATATAAACTAGTTTGAAATATTAATTCTTACTTGAGGAACTTTCACTGTTTGGTAACCTTTAGACAATCCACAAAAATAAAGGGGCTGAAGTCTGAAATGAATGTTACTTTAATCCTATCTTTCCCAAGATCTCTGGGCTTCCTTTGATCCATGATCTCTAAATTTTTAGGAAGAAAGACAACAAAATAAAACATATATTTCTGGCTTTTGTTAATATTCATTTTACTTTATTTTTAAAATGTTTTTTAATGTGCACAAATGGCAAAACAAAGAGAACAGCAGCAGCACATTACTCTGCACTCAAATTTGACACCCATACAGATGCATAGCTATACTCTTTATATTAGTTTAAATATGTCCTCTGTGTTAGTATTTATTGAAGAAAGAAAAATAGTTTATTATATCGGGAAATACATTTGAACATCTATATTAGTAAAAAAAATACCTTATATTCACATATCAGATTTAAAAAAGATGATAGATAGATAGAAAGAAAGAATAGGGAGAGATATTTTGAGTACTGCTTCTTTGTCCATTGGCAAAGAAATACTTCTCGCAAATGAGCTATAAATTATCACTAAGATGGGCACATTTTTCTGTTTTTCTATGATAGTCCTAGTTTTTTATTTTTTTTTTATTTATTTTTTAAAGATTTTATTTTTTCCTTTTTCTCCCCAAAGCCCCCCGGTACATAGTTGTATATTCTTCGTTGTGGGTCCTTCTAGTTGTGGCATGTGAGACGCTGCCTCAGCGTGGTCTGATGAGCAGTGCCATGTCCGCGCCCAGGATTTGAACCAACAAAACACTGGGCTGCCTGCAGCGGAGCGCCCGAACTTAACCACTCGGCCACGGGGCCAGCCTGTATGACAGTCCTAGTTTATTTCTATTGTCTCAACAACCCAACCACTTAGTAACACCTTCTTACTTAACTTTGAACAGATTTGAACAAAAAAATTTATGAGGTATAAATAGATCAAACACACTTTCATTCTTTGTCAGTGTCTTTCAAATTTCAGTATCATCTACCATCAAACATAAAAAGGAGGGGTGCTAACTTATTTGATAGACAGTAAAGTTTTCCTAAACCCTTGTTAAAAATAGTTTTTAAAATACTCAGTTTTCCTATCAGTTTACTCCTTTATTCTTATCCTATGACCCTATGCTCTTAATAGTAATAGAAAGGTTTTTGATTTTAATTTCTATCAATTGTGAGTAATAGTGCAATATTTTTAAATATATTTACCTTGTATAAAAAAGACAAGACTATAAATGTGTTTACTGTATTGATTTAATTAAAATGACTATTTCCTTAAGAAATATTTACTATTATCTACTTTATCTTTGAGATATTTAATAAATTCTAAATTGTAATTAAAAGTATCTCATTAGAATACACAATCTGAGAACAATATGATTTCTTTTTACCATTATCATATGGGTCATAGTATAAAATCTCAAGAGGAAAAGCTTTTGACCACTACAAACACTATGGATTTATAGAAATCTCTAGATAGATAAATGCCTTTTTTCCCTCTGTATAATAGAGAAAACCAAAAAAAGAGAATTAAATATTCATACATGACAAGGTTAAAATTTTACACATGGACAATCCAACAAAACTCTCAACAGACTATAGCAACAAAATAATACATGAAACTTTGCACATAGCTGTAAAGCAAATCAAATTGGTTCTTAGTGGTAAGAGTGATTGGAAATGTCACCATGTAACTTGTGTATCAGTATTAATAACAAAAATAAACCGTAAAAGCAGAGATGAAAGAGCACAAGTGTCAAGGAGGATGCAAAGGTTAAATGTATTGAGAGTACTTTTAAAATAACAGTTTGTTCAATCTGGCACGAATCTGTTTATATGATTCAGAGTGGTAACAGTTTTTGTTCCCTAGAAATTCATCTAATCTTTTTGGAAATAATTGATAATGTTTATTTCCTTCAATATTCATATTTTCTTGTAGTGTAGCACAGGTTTGCTATTAGCATATATATTTGTATGTAAATTATTTATGTTTCAACTCAATGGAGGAAAATCTATCATGACATTTTTGACAAGATAGCTGTTTTCATAACAGTCTAAAACAACAAAATTAAAGGAACATCATTAACTAGTTTTAATGACAAAAAATTGGGCTATTTTATTTGGTTTTTATTTAGCTTTCCCAAAATATTAGAAGGTTAAAATAAAATCTTTTTTCTTTGATTTCTATTTGAAGTTGAGTCCCGTAAGAGAGCTTATGAGATGTATGAATGGAGTTATGTTTTCTTTCTGCTTTTTCATTTAATAAATTTTAGACATTTGAGACATAGTATAATGTAATGTAATATAATATAATATAATATGTTTGTTCCCTGAATTCTTCCTTATATTCGTTCATCAATTGTATTCTTAGGAGCTATTTGTTTCCCTTTAAGTTTGTTTCTCTCATTGAATTTTTTGAGGTGACTAGCAATAACGTCTAAGAAGTTAAATATTCCAACCAGAAAAAAAATTATAAAATAGTCCAGAAAATAGTTGACAATCATAAAATAGTTCTGCTAATTCAAACAAATTAAAACATTTAGAGAAACAGCCACATTAGAGCCATGAATAGAGACTTATCTTACATGGAGCGTCAAATATAATGCTGAAAAACAAGAAATATGAGGAAATATGTAAACTCTGAGAATGATTTACATAAACCAGCTGCAGATATTCCCTAGTTTATATGACCATCAAAATTGATTATTTAAAAATGATTAAAAGAGCATTTGGCAATACTATTGCATTATTCAGGCAGATAGAATGACTAGATTAACCATGCTAGTCTTCAGAATTTTAAGGCAATCTATAGACAGTCATAACTTAGAGTTTAGATTCTAAATAACTGTAACATACAATACAAATATGCAGCTGAAGAATGTCAGCTAAAATGCTTTCTTTCATTTGTTTTTTATATTAGAGAAGACACAGTTCATATTTTAGTATATGATGTCCATTCACTCAATTCCCCACACTACTCCCAAAAATATACATTTCATTAATTGTTGGAAACAAGAGATTAATTTGTAAAGGGAATTGATTTCTCAGTTTAGCTCTTTGAAAAATCAAACATAGACCCTTCCTAAGTAACAAACATCCTCTGTCAAAATTTCATAGCTGAATTGTAAACATTGACATTTCACAGTACCAGAATGATTGATCACAGAGCTAGAAAATAATAACAGTTCTAGGAAATAATTGATGTCAATTATAAGTTGTTCATGTGATAAACCTCTTTGTGTCATTTCTATTCAAACTTAAGAAAATGGTTTATCGAGAATTACTATAAAAGGAAACAGACAGAAATATTATTTGTCAATAGAAAACTTTATGAATTAAAAGGCATTATAAACTAAACCATGGGATGTAAAGAAAGAGACATTTTATGTAAATAAAAATGGCACTTTGTTTAATCACATAGATAGCATCAGAACCCTGAAAAGTCGAAGGAGTTTTAGCACCTAGATGTAAATAATCCGTAAGTGAATCACCCTATTACAAATATAAAACTCATCAGAGTCTGAAAACACAACTAAGGAGATATATTTAATGTCAGACCCACATGCAAGGGAGCCTGAACTACATAGCTCTCTGACAACAATTCAGAGTTATGGACCCAAATCTTTTCTACCATAGCTCATATATTAGAAATTCAGTTCATATCTGCCTTGTGAACCTCTTTGTGTCTGCAGCATAAACATCCAGTAAACCAGAAAAATTGTCACTGGTCTCCAAGGGATAGGAAAGGAAGCAAAACTTTGGAAACCTAGCAGAAAGAAACAGTGGAAAGAAAGCTTGAAAGAAGGCTGAAAGACCTGAGCAAATATTTCAGCAGCTGAAAGATGCTGGTGAGTTCAAAACTCACCAATATAAAAGGGCTCAGTACACACCTAAAGCTCTCCACTGAACCCGCAGAGAAGTCATGCCTTAAAAGAAAGACTCACAGCTCAGAACTAAGGGCTATGTCTTGGAATTAAGAACAAGATTAAAAGAAACCTAACCCAAAAAAGCCTAAAATGAAGTGTCCACTGGATCAAAGTGTTTCATCAGTAATTTAACTACCTGGAAGGAAAAAACCTCAATCTTCTTTATAGGAAAATAAGAGAATTCAGTGTCTCTACAACATATCATCCCCAACTGTCAGTAAATAAGCATAAAGTACTAAGTGAAGAAGAAATAAAATATGACACAAAATTGAATGGCAAAAAATAAGAGTCAGCAGAAGCAGATGCACAGATTCAATCAATTTGTAATCAGCAGATAATACATTAAAATAGTTATGATAAATACATTAAAGAATAGCAAGAAAAGGTGAATATAATGAGCAAAGATGTGGAGATCTTTAGGAGAGACATGGGATATCTAAAGAAGAATCAAAAGAAAATCTTAGTTCTAAAAACTGTAATATCTGAGATAAAAAAAATTCATTAGATGGGATTAGTAGAAGATTAAACACCAGAAAGAAAGTTTCATTGAATTAGAAGAGAAGTGAGTAGAAATTTTGCAAATAAACAGGGAAACAGCAATAAGAATGAGGAATGACTTCTATCATAAACTATGCAAGTTTGAGAGTGTCAAGATGGCAGCAAAGGTGGACTGTGAACTCACCCCCCTCCCACAGGTACAACAAATTTACAACTAATTTTGGAGCAATTAACTCTTAGAAAGAACTAAGGAGACCTTAGGATTCCCCCAGCCAGCCATGAAGTACTGTGGCTCAAAGGTGGCTTTTTTCTCTCCAGAAAGGAATCTCTGCCTCTTCCACCTCAGTCAGTACTGTCTGTTTTTGTGGGAGTTATTTTTATCCAGTTTTCAGTTCTTTCTTGGAGCTGACTTCTCAGCAAAAATCTTACAGGCTAGAAGGGAGTAGCACAATTTATTGAAAGTGCTGAAAGGAAAAAAATTACAGCTAAGAATACTCTACCCAGCAAGGTTATCATTCAGAATAGATGGAGAGATAAAGAGTTTCCCAGACAAGCAAAATCTAAAGAAGTTTATCACCAGAAAGTAGCCTTACAAGAAATGCTAAAGGGACTTATTTAAGTGGAAAGGAGAAGACCACAAATAGGAATAAGAAAATTATCAAAAAGAAAGCAATAATATCACTGGTAAAGACAAATACACAATGAGGGTAGCAGATCAACAACCTATGAAAATGTTATGAAGGTCAAAAGACAAAAGTGCGAAAATTACCTATTTCTATGATAAGAGGGTAACAGAGACACACACACACAAAGAGGTTAGATATGATATCGAAAAAATAAAATGTGGGAAGAGGGGAGTAAAAAGTAGAGCTTTTAGCAAGAGACCAAACTAAAGAGACCATTAACTTAATATACATTGCTGTATATATAGATCATTACATATAAACCTCATGGTAATCACAAATGAGAAACCTATAATAAATACACAAAAAATTAAGAGAAAGGAGCCCAAACATAATATTAAAGAAAGCCATCAGACCACAAGGGAACATAGCAAGAGAAAAGAAAGGAACAGAGAAGAACTACTAAAACACCCAGGAAAGGGGCTGGCCCCATGGCCGAGTGGTTGAGTTCGTGTGCTCTGCTGCAGGCAGCCCAGTGTTTCGTTGGTTCGGATCCCGGGCACAGACATGGCACTGCTCATCGGACCACGCTGGAGCGGCATCCCACATGCCACAACTAGAAGGACCCACAATGGAGAATATACAACTATGTTCCGGGGGGCTTTGGGGAGAAAAAGGAAAAAAAATAAAATCTTTAAAAAAAAAAAAAACACCCAGGAAAAAAGGAACAAAATAGTAATAAGTACGTACTTATCAATAGCTACTTTAAATTTCAGTAGACTAAGTGTTCCAATCAAAAGACACAGGGTCACTGACTGGATAAAAAAACAAGACTCATATATATGCTGCATACAAGAGACACATTTCAGACCTAAAGACACTCATGAATCAAAAGTGAAGGGATGGAAAAAGATACTTCATGCAAATTGTATAAAAAGAATGCTGGAGTAGCAATACTTATCAGACAAAGTAGACTTTAAAACAAAAACTGTAACAAGAGACAAAGAAGGGCATAACATAATGATCAAAGGAACAATATAACAACAAGATGTAACAATTGTAAATATCTATGCACCCAACATAGGAGCACCTAAATACGTAAAGCAAATATTAACAAACGGAAACGGAGAAATTGACATTAACACAGTAATAGTAGGGAACTTTAACACTCCAATTGCATCAGTGAATAGATTATCCAGACAGAACATCAATAAGGAAGCATTGGCCTAAAATGACACATTAGACCAGTAGTACTTTGGAGATGTATACAGAACATTCTACCTCTAAACTTCAAAACACACAATCTTTTTGAATGCACATGGAACATTCTCCAGGATAGATCACATATTAGGCCACAAAACAATTCTCAACAAATTTATGAAGATTGAAATAATACCAAGCATCTTTTCTGACCAAATGGTATGAAACTAGAAATCAGCTACAAAACGAAAACTGGAACAGCCTCACATATGTGGAGATTAAACAAAATGCTACTGACCAACTATTGGGTCAACAAAGAAATCAAAGGAGAAATCGGAAACTATCTACAGACAAATGAAAATAAAAATATAGGGGATAAAACATACCAAAATGTATGAGATACAGAGAAGGTGGTTCTAAGAGGGAAGTTTATAGCAACAAAGGCCTACCTGATCAAACAACAAAAATTCAAATAAACAATTTTAGAGTGCACATAGAGGAACTGGGAAAAGAACAAGCAAAGCCCAAAATTAGTAGGATGAAGGAAATAATAAAAATCAGAGCAGAAATAAATAGAGACTAAAAGAAAAACAGAAAAAATTCAATGAAACTAAGAGCTGGTTCCTCGAAAGGATAAACAAAATTGAGAAACTATTAGCTCAACTCATGAAGAGAAAAAGAGAGAAGGCTCAAATAAATAAAATCAGAAATGAAAGAGGAGAAATTAGAACAGACACCTCAGAAATACAAAAGATTATAAGAGAATACTACAAAAAGCTATATGTCAACAAATTGGATAATCTAGAAGAGAGGGATAAATTCTTAGAATCATACAACCTTTCAAAACTGAATCAAGAAGTAATAGAAGTTGAATAGACCAATCACCAGTAAGGAGATTGAAACTGCAATCAAAAACCTCCCAAAAAAGTAAAAGTGCATGACCAGATCGTTGCCCTGGTGAATTCTACGAAACAGTCAAAGAAGACTTAACACTATCCTTCTCAAACTTTTCCACAAAATTGAAGAGGAGGGGGTAGCTTCCTAACTCATTCTACAAAGCCAACATTATCCTGATACCAAAAGCAGTCAGGCACAACACAAAAATAGAAAATTACAGGCCAATGTCACTGATGAACATCAATGCAAAAATCCTCAACAAAATACCAGCAAATTGAATACAACAATACGTTAAAAAGGTCACACACCATGATCAAAGGAGATTTATTTCAAGGATGCAGGAATGGTTCAACAGCCACAAGTCAATCAATGTGATACACCACATTAATAAAATGAAGAATAAAAATCACATGATCATCTCAAGAGATGCAGAGACAGCATTTGACAAGATAACAGCATCTGTTTCTGATAAAAACTCTGAATAAAATGGATATGGAAAGAAAGTACATCAACATGATAAAGGCCATATGAGACAAAGCCGCAACTAAGATCATTCTCAATGGAGAAAAACTGAAAGCTATCCCTTTAAGAACAGGAACCAGACAAGGATGCCCACTGTCACCACTCTTATTTAAAACAGTATTGGAAGTCCTAGCCAGAGAAATCAGGAAGGAAAAATAAATTAAATGGATCCAGATTGGAAAGGAAGAAGTGAAAATATAACTATTTGCAGATGACATGATTTTATGTATAGAAAGCCCTAAAGAATCCACCAAAAAACTTTAGAAATAATAAATGAATATGGTAAATTTGTAGGATATAAAATCAACAGAAAAAATCCATTGTGTTTCTCTATACTAACAACAAAATAGCACAAAGAGACACTATGAATTCAATACCATTTACAATTGCAAACAAAACAATAAAATACCTAGAAATAAACTTGACCAAAGAGGTTAAAGATCTATACACTGAAAACTATAAAACATTGTTGACAGAAATAGAAGATACAAAGAAATGGAATGATATTCTGTACTATTTGATTGGAAGAATTAGCATAGTTAAAATGTTCATACTTCCTAAAGCAATCTACAGATTTAATGAAATCCCTATCAAAGTTCCAACAACATTTTTCTCATAAATAGAACAAAGAATCCTAAAATTTATATGGAACAACAAAAGACCACAAATAGGCAAAGGAATCCTGAGAAAAAAGAACAAAGCTGCAGGTATCACACTCCCTGATTTCAAAATATACTACAAAGCTATAGTAACCAAAGCAGTATATTACTGGCACAAAAAACAGACACATCCATCAACAGAACAGAACTGAGAGCCCAGAAATAAACCCTCACATCTATGGACAGCTGATTTTCAACAAGGGATCCAAGAACATACAATGGAGAAAGGAAAGTCTCTTCAAAAAATGGTGTTGGGAAAACAGGACAGCCACATGCAAAAGAATGAAAATAGACCATTATCTTATATCATACACAAAAATTAATGTAAAATGGATTAAAGACTTGAATGTAAGATGTGAAACCATGAAACTTCTAGAAGAAAACATAGGCAGTTCACTCTTCGACATTGGTATTAGCAGAATATTTTAAAGTACCATATCTGACTCGGCAAGGGAAACATCAAATAAATGAAAGACGACCTAACCACTAGGAGAAGATATTTGCAAGCCATATATCTGATAAGGGGCTAATATCCAAAACATATAAAGAACACATACATCACAACAACGAAAAAGCAAACAGCCCAATTAAAAAATAGGCAAAAGATCTGAACAGACATTTCTCCAAAGAAGATATACAGATGACCAACAGGCACATGAATTGATGTTTAGCATCACTAATTATCAGGGAATTGCAAATCAAAACTACAATGAGATATCCCCTCAGGCCCATGAGAATGGCTATAATTAATAAGACAGGAAGTAACAAGTCTTGGAGAGGCTGTAGAAATAAGGGAACTCTCATACACAGCTGGTGGGAGTGCAAACTCATGCAACCACTATGGAAAACAGTATGAAGATTCCTCAAAAAATTAAGAATAGAACTACCATATGATCCAGCTACTCCACTGCTGGGTATTTATCCAAAGAACATGAAAACATGAATGTGTAAACATTTATGCACCCCTATGTTCATTACAGCATTATTCACAATAGCAAAGACTTGGAAGCAACCTAGGTGCCTATCAAGGGACGAATGGATAAAGATGTGGTATATATACACAATGGGATACTACTCAGCCATAAGAAAGGATGAAATCTGGCCATTTGTGACAACGTGGATGGACCTTGAGGGTATTATGCTAAGCAGAATAACTCAGTGGGAGAAAGTCAAATACCATATGATCTCACTCATAAGTAGATCAAAACAACAACAAGCAAACACATCAAGACAGAGACTGAATTTGTGGTTACCAGAGGGGAAGGGCGGGGGGAGGAAGAAGACTGAAAGGGGTGATTTTCACATGTGTATGGTGATGGATGATAATCAGTGTTTGAATGGTGAACATGGTGTAATCTACACAGAATTTGGAATACAATGATGTAAACCCAAAATTTACATGACGTTATAAATCAATGTTATCACAATGAAAAATAAATAAACAAAATAATATAAAAGAAACTATACAAGTTTGACGACAGCAGAACTACTTTTAAGCATTCAAAGACAAGCTGTTGTTGCAGTTTTTATGCAGCAAAATATTCCTAAAAAATGAATGCAACATAATTCATTGCCAGCAAATAACAACAACAAGTAATGCTGTAGGATAATCTTCAGAATGGACAGAGATAGTATCAGAAATTCAGATTATAGGAAGGATTAAAAAACACAGAAATGTTAAATATATGGGTAAATAGTAAAGCCTATTATTTTCTTCGCTTCATTAACATTCAGTTGATTCTTTAAAGCAAATAAAAACAATGGATCGTAAGATCTATAACTCACATAGAAGTAGTATATTTGAGAAAAGTAGCAAAAAAAAATGGAAGTGGATGAATGGAATTGACAAACTGAGTCTAAAATTTACATGGAAATCCAAAACAGCCAAAGATTATTGAAAAAGAATAAAGTTGGAGTACTTAAACTATTTATTTTAAGATTTACTATAAAATTACAACCTTCAATGTGGTAGCTGCAAAAGTTAAATAGGTCAGTGAGACAGAACACTGTCCATAAATAAATTCATAGGTATATGTTTATTTGATTTTCAGTAGTGGTCCCAAGGTAATCCAATGGTCAATAAAGGGTGTTGGAATAATTCATTGAGGGAAAAAGGGTCTTTTTATAAATGTGATGGAACAACTGGATGTCAGTATACAAAAGTATACACCTGAAGCTGAACTCATGCCATATACAATAGTTAATTTTAGATATATCATACCTGAAATGGTAAAACATCCAGAAGAATATTTAGAAAAATATTTTGCTAACTTCAAGTAACCAAAAGAATTTTAGACAGCAGATAAAAACTATTAACCATAAAAGAAAAATATAATAATAAATTATGCTTCATTAAAATAAAAATATTTTCTTCAAAAGGCATGAATAAGCAAAACTCATACTTGGAGAAAGTATTTGCAATACAAATATCTGACAAAGGACTTTTAATCTCATAAATCACATTAAAAATAAAAAAAGATCAATTAAGGTGAATAGATAAACAAAATCAACCATTAGCTAGACTTCCCAAGAAACAAAGAGAGCATACTCAAATAAATTTGTAAATGAAAGAGAGGACATCACAAATGATACCACAGAAATACAAAAATCATAAGAGAATACTATGACCAATTATACGCCAAAAAATTGGACAATCTAAAAGAATCTAGGATAAATTCCCAGAAACATACAACCTACCAAGAATGAATCATGAAGACATAGAAAATATGAATAAACTAATTACTAGGAAGGGGATTGAATCAGTAATTAAAAACCTACCAAAGAGAAAAGTCCATGTCCAGATGGCTTCACTGGTGAATTCTACCAAATGTTTCAGAAGAACTAATATCAATCCTTCTTAAACTCTTCCAAAAAGTAGATAAGGAGGGAAAATTTTGAAACTCATTTTACAAGGTCAGCAGTACCTTGATTCCAAAGCCACACAAGGACACTACAAGAAAAGAAAATTATGGACCAGTATCTCTAATGAACACAGATGCAGAAAATCCTCCAAAAAGTATTAGCAAACCAAATTCAACAATACTTTAAAAGTATCATACACCATAATCAATTGGGATTTATCCCAGTGTTACAAAGATGGATCAACATATGTAAATCAATCAATGTGATATATCACATTAACAGAATGAAGGATAAAAATCATAGGATCATCTCAATAGATGTAGAAAGATCATTTGATGAAATTTGACTTTCTTTCATGATAAAAACTGTCAACTAACTGGATACAGAGGGAATGTATCTCAATATAATAAAGGCCATATATAACAAGCCCACAGCTGACATAATTTTTATGGTGAAACACTGAAAGCTTTTCCTCTAAAATTAGGAACAAGACAAGGATGCCTACTTTCACTATTTTTATTCAACATATCACAAGAAGACCTAGCCAGAGCGATGAGGCAATAAAAAGAAATAAAGGGCATCCAAATTGGGAAGGAAGAAGTAAAATTGTCTCTATTTGCAGATGACATGACATAGGAAACCCTAAAAACTCCACGAAAAACTGTTAAAACTAATAAATGATTTCAGTAAAGTTGCAGGATACAAGAGCAGCATCAAATTCATATCAAAATTCCAATGGCACTTTTCACAGAAGTGGAAAAACCAATCCTAAAATTTACATGGAACCACAAAAGATCCTGAATAGTGAAAGCAATCTTCAGAAAGAAGAACAAAACTGGAGGCATCATAAGCCCTGATTTCAAACTATATTACAAAGCTGTAGTAATCAAAACAGTACGGTATTGGCATAAAACAGACACATAGATTAATGGAACAGAATTGAAAGCCAGAAATAAACACATAAACCACTCAGCAAATGAGTTGGGAAAACTGGACAGCCACAAGCTAAAGAATGAAACTAGACCTCTATCTTACATTATAAACAAAAATCACCTCAAAATGGATCAAAGATTTGAATGTAATTGTTAAAACTGTAAAACTCTTGGAAGAAATCATAGGGGGTAATTTCCTTGACATTCATCTTGGCAATTACTTTTTGATTTGACACCAAAAGCAAAGATGACAAAAGCAAAAATAAACAAGTGGAACGACATCAACTAGTTTCAGCACAGCAAAGGAAACTATCAACAAAATAAAAAGACAACATATGGAATGGGAGAAAAATATTTGCAAACCACACTTCCAATATAACCCAATTAAAAAATAGACAAAGGACCCAAACAGACATTTTTCCAAAGAA
Organism: Equus asinus; assembly: GCF_041296235.1. Classification (NCBI taxonomy): domain Eukaryota; kingdom Metazoa; phylum Chordata; class Mammalia; order Perissodactyla; family Equidae; genus Equus; species Equus asinus. The sequence continues at coordinate 74,230,043 of NC_091820.1, forward strand.
GACATACAAGTGGCCAACAGGCACATGAAAAGATGTTCAACATCGCTAATCATCAGAGAAATGAAATCAAAAGCACAATGAGATATCACCTCACACCTGTTAAGATGATTATTATCAAAAAGACAAAAGATAGAAAATGGTGGTAAGGATGTGGAGCAAACGAAACTCTTGTACACTGTTGGTGAGAATGTAAACCAGGAGAGCCACTACGGAGTCCAGTATGGAGGTTCCTCAGGAAATTAGAAATAGAACTAACATACGATCCAGTAATTTCACTTTTGGATATATATCCAAAGGAAAAGAGATCATTATCTTGAAGAGATATTTCTGCTCCAATGTTCACAGCCACATTATTCATAATAGCCAAGGTATGGAATCAATCCATCAATGGATGAATGAATAAAGAAAATGTGGTATACACACACACACACACACACACACACACACACAGGAATATTATTCCGCCTTGAAAAAGAAGGAAATTCTGCCATTTGTGACAACATGAATGAACCAAGAAGACATTATGCTAAGTGGAAGAAGCCAGACAGAGAAAGACAAATACCACACACGGTATCACTTATATGTGGAACCCATCCCCCCCACAAAAGAAATGGCCAAGTCATAGAAACAGAGAGTGGAAAAGTGATTGCATATGGCTGAGGAGTGGGAAAAATAGTAATAGTTTGGTAAAAGGGCATAAACATTCAGTTGTAAGAGGAATAAGATCTGAGGTTCTAATGCATAACAAAGCGACTATAGTTGATAACAGTGAATTGCATAGTTGAAATTTGCTAAGAGAGTCGAACATAAATGTTCTTACAAAAAAGAAAAGAAAAAAGGTAAATACATGGAAAAAAAGCAGGAAAAAAACTTACCTGCTCATATCAGAAAAGTGTTCTATGCATGGTTAATAAGCATATTAAAAGATGTTCAACATTTTTAGCCATCAAATAAATGCAAATTAAAAGCAGAACAAGATGTTATTTTACAGCTACCAGAATTGTTAAAATTATAAAGCTGACAACACCAGGTGTTGGCAAAATGTAGAGCAATAGAATTCATATACAATGCTGAATGGACTGTAAAATGGCACAGTCGTTTTGGAAAACTGTCTGGCATTTCCTTGTAAAGTTAAATATATACCCATATTATAACCAAGCATTTCCATTTCTAAGTATTTAATGAAGGAATCTGAAAGCATATCTTCACAAGCAAAATATACGCACAGAAAAACACCTATACAAGAATGTATACAACAATTTTACTTATAATAGCCCAAAACCAGAAACATCCAAACACCAATCAACTGGAGAATGGACAAACAAGTGTGTGTGATATATTCATATAATGCACTACAATTCGGCAATAAAAGGGAGAAAATTATTGATCCATAAGCAACATAGATTAATCTCGAAATATTATATTGTAGGAGAGAAGTCAGAGAAATGAGTGTATACTGTGTGATTTCCTTTATGTAAAGTTCTGGGATGTGCTATTGTAATCTATGGTGAACCAAATCAGAGCACTGTTTGCGCCTGGGGAGTGGGTCGATTAGAAATGGGCGTTAAGTCACACTTGAGGTCAGGAAATGTTCTTCATCTTCATTGAGGTGTTGGCTGCATGACCTATGGTCAAAATTTATCAAACTGGACATTTTATTGTACTTAATTTTATTGTAAATTGTACCACAATTTAAAAGTCACCAATTAAGTACAGCCAAAACATGAAAATCCCAGCTGCAAACACCTAATAGAAAATAGATATATCATATCTTCGCACAACTAAATGCTACCTGCTTTCTACATTTAACTTAATTTAAAAAAGAGACAGAAACAGAGAAAAACAAATCCAGTAGGAAATAATTGTACATTTTGTTTGGGGCAGTATTATAATTATTCCACAAAGGTGAAATCAGTAATCCGTGTGCTTTTAAAATTTGTAAGTGCCCATCAGTTATCTTTCTAAAATCAATTTGTTCTTTACCAAAGTTGCTTGAAATAGTCTTAGATCACTATTATTTATTTATTTATTTTAACGATTTTATTTTTTTCCTTTTTCTCCCTAGAGCCCCCCAGTACATAGTTGTATATTCTTCGCTGTGGGTCCTTCTAGTTGTGGCATGTGGGACGCTGCCTCAGAGTGGTCTGACGAGCAGTGCCATGTCCGCGCTCAGGATTCGAACCAACGAAACACTGGGCCGCCTGCAGCGGAGCGCGCGAACTTAACCACTCGGCCACGGGGCCAGCCCCAGATCACTATTTTCATATATTTCAAACATGGCATTTAATTTTTGAGGATATATGTGTGCTAAAACTTTTCTATTATGTGTCTTCCTTTTCCAATAACAAACTTTTAGAGGAACACGAAATATATCTATCAAATACTCTAAAATTCACCCCAGGGTTAATCGGAGAGTAATATAATAACCATTTTCCTGCATTGCAGATTATTTGAATTATTTTAGACAGAAACCACTCAAGTTGTAGGGGTCACGTTAATCTGAATTTCGCGAGTATTTATTGAAACAACGTTAAGTCACATGCCTAGTTTTTGTTGAAGTCCAGGATTCATGCAGGAGAGTCATTACAAGTGAAATCTACAAAAATAAAGCAGATATTAATGTTCATTGAGTGTTTTCCGTGTGTGGGCACTGTTAAACTCCTTTTATATTAACTGACATAGTCCTTACACAGGATGTGAGATACGTTCTTTAAAAATAAAGAAACTGAGGCACACAAAACTTTAGTCGCTTTGCCAGAGAATGCAGAGTGGCAGAACAGGAATTTGAACCCAAGAAGTATTAGAATTGTGAACCTCTGGAGTTTATATGTGACTATAATCCTCAGATCAGTGATTCGCAAAGCTTGCTGTATGTCAGCCCCAGCTAAGGAACAGTGAAAAATACCACTTTCCGGCATTTCTGAAGTGAGACCTGGACATGCGTTTTCCTACAGAAGCATCTCGGGTAATTATAACGATAGGATGGGTTTGGAAACAACTGGCTCAGGTCATTTCAGAAACTTAATCAGCACCAGAATTTCCTATCAATGGCACCAATATTCTCCGTCTCATTCACAGGAAAGAATGCATTTTCTAGTTGAAGATAAGAAAGATTTGGTTTAAAGTACAAGTCTGGTCAATATAAATGTTTGAGAAACTGTATTTCCTATTTGGGCCGAGAGTGTATTTTTTCCCAGAGTCACTTCCAATGGTATATGTACAATTTTCCTCACTTGTCAGGTTGGGTCTTGATAGGATATATGTTGTCACCCTTTTACTTATTTGCATTATTTCACAAATGGGTGACTGACGTAGCCTCCAAACTGTTTCTTCTACCTTGATATCTTCCCTCTCTCCTTTTCATCAAATACCTTACAATCTGGTAAATATGTAGAAAACATTGTTTCAGTTATAAAATCAATATAGTTTTGAAAAACATTATAAGCAAACAAGCAAAAAAACCTTATAATAAAACTCCTTGTCAATTCAATGAAATCTAAGCCATCAGGTTGGTAAAGATATCTACCCTGTTCTTTTGGATAGAACTTAATATTCTTGTAAAGATAAGAGATTTGCCAGCTAGGAGAATATTTCTCTTTTTGACAGGTTTTCAGAGTATCCATATTTTAATTGATTCTTACCATGGAGAATAAAGCCTTTCCTAGTCTTAAATAACTATTTCTTTTACTGCTCCATTATATTAATTTAGAAACAGTTGACAGTATACACTCTGTTGTGTTCAACTTTGTTGGCATTTTTGATGTTTTCTGTAAGCCACTGTTTAAAACTGTGAGAGGTTCTTTCTTTACTATTGTCATTTTCAAAGTGTGATTATTAAAAAATTATGGGAAATTAGCACTTTCATTCTGAGGAAAAGGTGGTTCAAACGAATATTTGAACCAAACTCCGTTTTCATTTTTATTGAGTTGTAAATTTTCACTGAACTTCATTTCTATTTACAAACAGGAATGTCTTCAACCAGAAAAGCATAAAGCTTCAAATTGTTTCTGAAAAATGTTCTTTCATAATGATGGCATAACTCATATGGGCCTTTTGACCTCAGCTTTTAAGTTATTTACATTGTGTAGTTAAAAACCACATACTTTAGGAAGGATGTAAAAGGCTAAGTAAGTTACTACCTTAACGTTAAAAAGGCAAGTCTTCCCAGCAAAGGTTATTTTCTCTGTGTCTCTATTTCCAGTAATGCTTTCTTTATTCACATCACATTAATAAAAACTAAACTTCATTTACACAAATAGACCATAAGAATAAAGGGAAGATTTTTGACCTATCTCGTATACTATATTGCACAAGTGAACTATGTTACACTATGCATTTTAGTAAAAGCATAATTTTGATTTATGGTACATAAGTGATGGCTCTTGCTGTCATTAATTTAACTTTGAAAATATTCTTAACTGCAAATTATAAAAAATGTAGTCAACTACAAAAGATTTTAGTATGTCGGAGTATGGAAAACAATTATCACAATAATCTAAGCTTTTAGTACTAATATTATTATTGTTGTTGTTAGTCATTAATCTGTATTTTAATATCTTTATTGTAAATGTTTCCCCATGGAAATGATTAGGAAAACATGAAGAATTAGGCTTTTCACCTGTAGAAAACAAAGCAGATTCCCTTTACTGATATATTGCTCTCACATTGAGTCTTTTACGTAATGATCTCAAAGCCTTTGTTCACTTAACTATTGATATTGAAAATATCTTCTCAAGGGGCATTATTCATATTATTTGCTTCTCTTCTAACAAAGCCTTGCATTCTTTCAACTAAGACTCTTTCCTAAGAGTCTAAACTAAGATTTAATTGATACATTTCCTGGTGAACAATAATAGTACGTAAGAATATTAGACATCTAAGTAGTTGTTCAATCACTGTCTTTTTTTTTTTTTTGAGGAAAAGTAGCCCTGAGCTAAAATCTACTGTCAAGTGTCCTTTTTTTTTTTTTTTTTTTGCTGAGGAAGACTGGCCCTGAGCTAACATCTGTGCCCATCTTCCTCTAGTTTATATGTGGGACACCTGCCACAGCATGGCTTGACAAGCGGTGCATAGGTCCACACCCGGGATCTGAACTGGTGAACCCCAGGCTACCAAATTGGAACATGTGAACTTATCCACTGCACCACCAGGCTGGTCCCTTCAATCACTGTCTTTCATTTGGACTTATCAACATGGCCTCTGCCATTAAGTAGCTTACTATATAGGTGATGAACTCCAATTTTAGTATAAAATATCAAAACTTTCATAACATAGAATTGTTAAATCAATTTATATAAACTGTAGATACTATGTTAATGCAGAGAATGGGTAATTCACTAAGTGAAAAAAAAATGCTTCATAGGGGAGCTAGTCATTAAGAAAACAAGTAGAAATTGGAAGTTCAAAGAGGGATAAGCTTCTCTAAATACAATGAGATAATCTAAATTTAATTAAATAGGGGCCGGCCCGGTGGCGCAGTGGTTAAGTGCACATGTTCTGCTTCTCGGCAGCCTGGGGTTCGCAGGTTTGGATCCCCGGTGCAGACATGGCACCGCTTGGCATGCCCCGCTGTGGTAGGCGTCCCATATATGAAGTAGAGGATAATGGGTGAACATGTTAGCTCAGGGCCAGGATTCCTCAGCAAAAAGAGAAGGACTGGCAGTAGTTAGCTCAGGGCTAATCTTCCTCAAAATAAATAAATAAATACATTCAATTAAATAATAAATGCAATTTAGAAATAAAGAAGAATATAATGTAATGTTTATTAACCAGAGGGATAAACTTTACTCAAGTTCACATATCACAAACATGAAGTCCATTTGATTTTTAAAATAGTGAGCAAAGGCTGGTGTGGAGGATCAGAATATGCAATATCAAAATGTGTCTCTTTGGCTTGATTATTTTTAAGAATAAAAGACTCAGGAAGAAACTTTGACCTTCTCCCTAACTGCCTAAAAGACTTTAAGCTATAAAGCCTGTTACAGAAAGGAACTAATGCCATAAGATAACTACAGTGTAATATAAGCTTGGTGTGGTAGACAGGGAGGAACCTAATAAGTGCCTTTTAAAACCAAAGTCCTCTCCGTCTCTCATTGTCTTTGCAAGGCACAGCCAACATTTGTTTATCAAACATTTGCTTTTCCATCTCCATGTGAACTGCCTTCCTCCCATTTGAAGTCCTAAACAGGTACCCCCAACGTCTTCCTTTGTCTTTAACTAAAGATGGTATTTAAGGTGGTGGCTTCAGCCATTTTGGGAGTTATTCAGTTTTCCTGGGTTTCTCTCATGCATACACGTTATTAAACTTGTTTTTCTCCTGTTATTTTGTCTCATGTCAATTTAATTTTTAGACCAGCCAGAAGGGCCTACAGGGTAGAGGAATAGTTCTTCCTCCCTACACTAAGGAATGATAAGACAATAAATAGCAATGTTCTAACTTGCTTTGATCAAAGATTTACTTTTTTGATATAGATATATAAATATATACATATATTTGTTTGCTGTTATTGTGCTTCTTTAAATACTAAGTAATCTCTATGCTTAATCTAGATCTGTTAAAATGGAGGAATAGGATAAAGAATAAATGAGATTTCTTACTAGTGATCTGTTTTCTGCTTCCCAAAGAAACAAAGACACAGAATAGAATAGAAATATTCGGTGGTTACTCTGGCTGCAGCCGGTTCTGTTTTTGTCACAGCAGAGCTCTGGATGTCAGCCCAAACAGATTAAACATTAATCCAACATTAGACAGAGACCTTCTGTTGACAGTCAATGAGATTTAGGTCTTAGAACACAGGGAAATGTTTTGATGTGTGGGTTTAAGAACACATATGCTCACACTGTCAAGAGGATAACCACCCCATGACCTCACAGTATCTCCAATAGGTCAGCTTGTGTCTTAGGAGAAAAAGCTAATGGCTACCATTTCCGCTAGCTGGACTTTTCCCTCAGATCACAGCTATTGATATATCATTCTGATTTTATATTTGGTCTTGAGAATGAATGCCTCATGATAAGCACAGCTGAAGTCTGTTGAACAAGGACTGTGTAGGATTATTGGATGTTTGCTTCAAAGTTGGAACAGTAGATGTTTCTCATGAATTGTTTATATGGACAATTTCTATTATTCTTGTAACTGTAAAAAGGAATACAAATCACATAATTTCTTACCATTCTTGGCTCCCCATCCTATCAGTTTCTATTTTTCAGTTTAAAAATATATGTTAAGAATAGTCTTCAAACTCTCCCACAGAAATCTCTCTGGTTTGCACACTGCAAACAGCCTAAGTAAAGCTAGGACTCTGTGTTAGTTTGTCATACCATTCTTCATTGTTAGAGTGCAAATAGTCACATTATTCATTCTTTTGATGAAAGTAGTCAATTCTGAAGCATAGTTACCAAAAATACCGATTATTCCTTGTTGCCACATGTGTTAATTAAAATGTTTCAACTATTTGTAAAGGGATTTGAATATTTGACTTACACACTCCCTATGCAGTACTATGTTACATAATAAAAAGAAATAAATATCATATGGAATAAGAAGCCTGTCTTTAAAAAAATAAACATTTATGACACATTAAGGTTAGGCTATATGAAGATTTCATTGCCACTTTTTTCAGATGTAATTTAAAGAAGTTAAATATTTCCTGCTGAATAACTTGCTCAATCTGGAGTCTGTCTTGCTTCACTATAATAGTACGTAATCTTTCATTTATAACAAATGTAAACAAGTGGTAAGGTCTATAAATTAAGAAATATATTTATATGGGTTTTGACTCTACTCAAGGACAGACACGTCTTTTCTGAAGAATCTTATCCTTGCCTTATCATCATAATTCTGCATGAGATTCAGTATTAAACCAGTATTAATTCCCTATGATCCCTTGCTAAGATCTTAAGATTTTTCAGGGCTTATTTCTTCTGGCTATCACTAACATCTCAAAAATGATGTCATTTATTTTCCCCGTGATTGAAATGCTCCTAAGTGCACTCCTTATTTTGATGCTTTGCATATCCTTCAGGTTTTCTTTCCTGATTCTGGTTAGCCTTAATTATGAGCAGATGTTTGTCCAAAAAGTTTCTCTGGACAAAAAACTGCTTCGATGCTTTTCATTTCATGCTACAACTATAGAAAATATTAACCAACAGAAACTGCCTAAAAACTCATTTCAAAAATAATTTAAGACTTAAGGTCCAGAAAAGATAGTGTAGACTCATCTCTCTTTGCTCCTTCCTGCTAAATACAACTATAAATCCTAGAAATAATGGAACAGACTCCAGGATTGAAGTAAAAACACAGTGTTCCAGTGCCTTATGGCACCCCACAGTACGGAAGAAGGCAATCCCAACATTCATTATAGTAGCAGAAGATGGCTCAGGTAAGAAATTCCTCTCCTAGATGTAATGGGAATCCCAACAACAACACTAGGCAGCCCTGTGGCATGGGCAGGTGTGATTCTGCTAGTAACCAATGGCTCAGATCAGAGAAGTGTTCCCTTTCCCAAAGAGCCGGAGACTGCCTGCACCCATCTGAAAACACCAGCACCTGGCCCAACCTTGGGAAGTACCCTCTTTTCTTGTGGGCTAGAGACTTCCTTCTCCTACCTGCAGACAGCAGGAAGGAGAATTCCTCTGGGAACAAATGGCTTCATGGCATGACTACAGTATGGAATTCCCTTTCCCAATACAGAGACATCAGGTTTATCAGTAGCTCTAACAAATGGTATTGAGTAGAAGCTCCTAGGACAGGAAGTAGCCTTTAGAAGCACTCTCCAGCCATGTGGGCCAGTCTCCTATCACCCACCTGAAGGCAATAGTCAAAAAAAGTACCTCTACCCCTGTGGGAAGCAGCGTCTGAGATCACAAGGAGCTATAACCTCACTAAATAAACCAGGTAGACCACCAGAGCACTGAAAAGGCCCTAATAACGAACTTGTCATTAAAACTGCTGTCTAAACCCAAGTCTGGAATCTACAAGTGACATCCTACCACTGAGTGGGGTGTTCTAAGTATGCATTCAATAATTATTTAACAAGTGAATAAATATATACCCTAAAATTATATATTCTAATTTTGTCTATATCCTTGATTCATTTTCTCTCCAGGCTTAAATGATAAAAAAAATCAATTCTGAGGAAGTATTAATTTTTACTTTTCCTTTGTTCCTCTTGTTACCAAACACCTTTGATAACACTTATAATGAAATTTTTAATAGAATAGACTGAATTTTATGAAACATTAGTAACGTAAAATAACATAAAGATAAATAATGCATGCTTCTCTTATAGCTGTTATAGTAAAAGAAAGACTTTCTATTTAAGATAAAAATGCAGAAAATGTTCAGAAGCATAAGATTTAGACATAAGTTTTAAATAATTACATCTAAACTGTATAATTCATCACAAAACCATTGATAGAAATCAGTCTAATCGTAACGTGTAGTGGAAGGGAACTTGAGGTAGTACCATATTTTTTTAGTGAGAATCAAAACCATCTACACGTATAGTTTCTGAGTGACATTAATGATTATACTATTAGGCTGGCTTTATTAACGGGACTTTACTATTCCAACTCTTGCCCAGGAAGACAACGGTTGCAAATAACTTTATTGTTTCTTTCAAGAACTGTCCTCTAAACGCATTTTAAAGTTGCTCAATTTTCCAACAGATAGCATCAAATAACCGAGTCCACTCTTCCAATCCCTTACCTCAAAACCTGCCCCTCTCCGTGTTACTCATCCTTAACTATTACAACATGGTCATTACCCAAGCCTAATCAAGCCCACACATTGAAGAAACTATCTCAAACAAACCCTAAAATCTCAGAAAATTGTAACTTTGTTCTCCCTACTCCAGACACTACTTAGACTACCAAGATAGCGATATCTTTTATCACAGTCAGCAATGAACTCAGCTTTGCCTTATCAATAGGTTTACTGGTGATATTTCAGGAAGCCAGCATTGGAAAATAGGAATATATATTGAAATAAATACTTTGTATTTTATTGCAATGGGTTTTAAGTGTCTTGCTTTTCATGCTCCACCTTCTTTTAAAATTATAATGAGAAGTCTACAAACCAAAGCCTGAAGAGGGTGCAAAGAATCAAGATTCAAATTTAAAAGCAGGTTGGTGTTACTGTACTGCTGCCCACAATGTTGTGAGGCAAATTCCGCCCTCCAAACCTTTTTGATTATGTGTACACCGTATGGAGAATCCCAATATCTCACTTTTAGAGACGGCTTCTTACCCCATAGTTTACTGCCTATTTTGCATATACATACATTTACCAGCTACTTTTGGAAACGTTTTTAATATATGAAAAGTACAGAAAATAAAATAACAACATTACAGGCTGTGTAATATCATTTACCTACCACCCAAAGTTAACAAATGTGTCTATTGTCATTTGCTTCAGGTTAAACACAATGTCAGATCATCTTGAAATATCCTTTGTTCATCCCCAGTCCTGTTTCCCTCACTCCTTCTCCTGAAGCAACAAATATTATGAAATTGGCATGTATCCTTCTATTCAGTTTTTAAAAATATAATTGTACTATATATATAAATATTCCTTAAATATATATCTGTGTTTTATAATTTTAAACTTACATATTTGACATCATATTGACATACTGATGACAGATGGACATCATGTATGTCCATTTTTGCACAATTTGTTTTTACTCACAAAAATGATGTCCTAGGAATCTATCTGTTTTTATGCATGCAGTTATAGTTCAATTTTAATTGCTGTAGAGAATTTCATTTTATCGAATGTATCAGTTTAGTTTTTATTTTGTTTTTTTTGTTACCCATATTCCTACTACTTCATGTGTTTGAGGATTCCGCCTCTTGGTTAAAAACTAATGTGTGATTTTTCAAGGCTGATATAGGCAATTACAAAAGTTTTATCAGGCAGGCCTCAAGGGGGGAAGCTGCCTTCCCCACACCAGTCTTGAGGTCCAGCCATTGTATCACAGTCTCCAAGGGGAGTTGCAGTCAAGGACTCAGGCCCCCCTGGCTGGTCATGCTGTTCTCATACAGTCATGCACTGCATAATGACGTGTCAGTCAATGACAGACCACATACACGAGGGTAGACCCATAAGATTAGTACCATATAGCCCAGGTGTGCAGTAGGCTATACCATCAAGGTGACCAAATTGCCTAAAGACACATTTCTCAGAAGTAACCTCATTGTTAAGCGGTTCATGACTGTATTTGCATTCCCAGCCCCATGCCTTCATTCCTAGGTCTCTTCATCTGAGGCCTCAGGGTGCCTCTGCCAAGGCCTCCTTATGGGGGAGGGGGAGAACCTCCAAGATGCTTTTCTCCACTCTGATTTAGTACCCAGTACTTTTTCATTCCTAGCCCCTGCCTCTTTTTCTCACTTTTGGCCCTGGGTTCAGAAAACTGCTGGAGACTTTTGTTCAGAGCTCTCTCAATAGTGAGATATCCCAGACCCCACGTCTGTGCCAATCTACCTGATCCTGGACAAGTGTGCCATTCCTTGGGCGAAAATGTACAGGAGCAGTGCCACTTTTTCTGGTTTGGTCTCTTGCCTATGCCAGCACAGTAAGTGATCAAAGGCTAAACTCTTCCGCTTTTGGCTTGTTCCTTTAATCGGCTACTCCAGACATCTGACAGCCAAGTTCTTTCCTGGCTCAGCTGAGCTCCTGATGGTATTAATTATGATAATTTTTCATTCTTTGAAAAAGTAGCAAACTGGATATTTTTATATATGTCTCCTTTTATGCATGTGCGAGCTTCTCTACTGTATATGACTAGGAGAGCAAATTTGTTGTTAGTGCTGTTGAGTGGATTCCAACTCCTAGCGACCCTGTGTACAGCAAAGCAGAGCTCTGCCTGGTCTTTTCATGCCATCCTCTCACTTTTCCACACTATATCAGACAATGTTCCACTGCTATTCATAGAGTTTTCATGGCCATTTTTTTCCGAGGTGGGTGGCCAGGCCCTGAGTGGAAATACTCAGTTATAAATTATATGCAATCTTGATTTCAGTAGAGATTTCCCAATTGTATATCAAAAGGATGGTACCAATTACACTCCCACCAACAGTGGGTGAAAGTACCTAATTCTCTGTATTGTCATTGACACGGAATATTGTCTAATTTTTAAATATTTCTGCCAGTCTAGTGAGCGTGCAATCGTATATAATTGTGTTTTAATTTGCATTTACTTAATTACTCGTGACTTTGAGTCACCAGTCTTATATTTCTTGGCCATTCTGATTTTGTCTCCTATGAATTGCTCTGTCATGTGTTTAGTCATTTTTCTGTTTGAGGATTTTTTTTCTAATCGGTATGTTGGAGTTCTATGTTTCACAAGTATTCTCCCAGATTGTGGTTCATGTTTGTTTATAATATGTTTTGCCATTTAGAATTTACCAGCACTTTATGAATTGTGCTTTTCATGTTTAAGTTAATCCTTTCCTACCCTGAGGTCATAGATTTGCTACTTTTTCTTAATATTTAAAAACTTTTGTTTTATTTTAATGATTTGGTTTTAACTGTATGGAAATTTATTTCTGCATGTTTTGTGAGGTAGAAAAATTCTTTTTAATTTAGTCATAAATATATTAGTCATTAGTAATCTATTGCCACATAACAAATTAACAGAAATTTAGCTACTTAATGCACATTCATTATCTTACAGTTTCTCTGAGTCGGGACACCAGCACAGCTTAGTTTTTTCCTCTGTTTCAGGGTCCTTCACAATGCTGCAGTCAAGGCTGTCTTCTCATCTCAAGCCTCAACTGGGAAAAGATCCACTTCCAAACTCACATGATGGTTGGCAAGATTCATATCTTTGTGGCTTGTTGGACTGAGAGCCGCAATTCTTTGTTGGCTGTTGATCAGAGGTTGCCCTCATTTCCTCGACATCCTGGCCTCTACACAGAGTAATGCAGATCATTGTAGCTTGTTTCATCAAAGCCAGCAAGGGAGAGGATCTGCTAATAAGATCGAAGTTGCAATCTTATGTAAGACAGAAGAGGCATCCCTTCGCCTTTGCCATATTCTATTGATTAGAAGCACCCACAGTCATGAGAGAGGATTACATAAGACGGTGAATAACAAGAGGCAGGGATCATGGGAGCCCACTTGAGAGCTTGTCCTTCATAACAAGGAAAGCCAATTGTTCACAAACAATGTATTAGATAATGAACGTGTTCCTCATACATATGCAATAATATCTTTATCATATAATTTATTTAATTTTCTTCTATGCTCTTCACAAGCTAAAAACATAACTGTATCTCCAGCTGTTAGTAGAGTTCTTGGCACTTGGACCATGAATATATGTTCATGGAATGTATCAGCAGAGGACTTTTGACGGGACCAGTGCAACATCTGGATGGAGATTGGGTCTGTAACTTTTAAGAAATCAACAAACGTAATTGTTTTCTTCCACAATACCGTATAGTTCCTCTTACTATTTTTCTCATTGATTGGTTATTGACTAGTTACTAGAGCATCACCTGGAATAGGACTGATCCCTAACTACCACCAAATATGAGCCTCCTGCTTCAGTGGGTCTATTCCACTTAATTGTATCCAATATATCATATTGACTCCTAACTCCAGGCCTTTGTTTCACCCCACTTAGCGGAGCTTTCTTCTTTCTTTCTGATAGTCCAAATAGTATAACTTTTTAAAAACCTAGTTTTTCACATGTCTGGAAGCTCATCTTATCTAATCCAATTGCTGATGATCTTTCACTTCTGTGAACTACTACGTTCACTAAAATGCTTAATACTGAGGAAGATTTTCTGACATTTTGGCCCTTCTTGGCCTCTACTACATCTTGTGCTTGCCATATGGATTATCAATCAGGTATATGCAGTTTGTAAAGGTAATTTAAAATATTTACACTGAAGGAATACTATACTTCAAAGGAAACTTAGATTCTATCACTTCCAGTTTAAGGATAAGGAAGCTGAGCCTTAATGAAGTGAAGTGATTTTCCCCGGACTCACACAGCTAGTGAGTGGCAGGGGCCAGGTATGAACAATATTGTGTTAAATTTCCTGGTATGTTGCTTCCCTGTTTGAATCTTCCTCAGTTTGTTTGTCATATTGGTATTGGGCTGGAGGCTATAACATAGAAAGTGGTGCCAAGTTGAGAGGTAAGCAGAATTTGGCATCCTAAACCAGGCAGAGATTGGAGGAATTGCTAGACTGAGCTAGATTTTTGTTGTAACTCTGCTCTGGGAATATGAAAGGAGAACTTTCAAGATTCCCATCATCCAAGATGCAGAAAATCTCACAGGAATATGAAGAAAGAATGATAGCATAAAAACACAAATGTTCATAGGCATCGACTTGGTGGTGAGAGGATGAGGGTCTTTCTGATTGTTGTAATAATCTTGTGCATAGAGTTCCGAGAAGGCCAAGAATCAGAGGGCTCAAGCAAGCCACAATGGCTAAACAGTTGTCCGAATCTGGCTCACTTCTCAGGTAGATTGTATTTTCCCAGGCCTGTTCATGATTTTGATAAGCATTCTGCTCATACTAGGACTGGCTGACCTCGGTAGGAGTGTGGGGAGAATGGAGAGCCAGCATTACTTTGTTATCCGATTGTTTCCTTCTTCAGGTCATTATAGCTTCCCTGTGGTCTTCCTTTCTAGCAAACAGCAATAGATTTCCTGACCCAAACCCATGCTTTACATTGACCACTTGTCATGTGTCTTATCACTTAGTCACATTATTCTTCCAATTTCATGATTTAAAAAAAAATAACACTGAAAAATGTTTGTATTTCTTTGTATACTACAGTATAATGTATGCCTTAAAACATAGATATGTTTAATAGAGAAATACAGTTCTAGAATTGTGACATAGTGTAATTCTGATTAATATATATTCTATGATTTACAATAAATGAAAATATATCCTCTCTGTCCACAATATGGTGTTTTAAAAACTATCATCAAATCTAGCTTGCTACTACACTATTTCAAAAGTGAACATTCAAGGTTAAATTTTTTCAGATCATCCCATGGGAGCATGAAGCAGCTTGGGAAAGAGTTTGTATTTCTCAGGATTTCACAATTCTGCCTATGCAGTAAAAACAATAAATTTAAGCAGTTACGAGTTCAAGGTAAAACATTTATTTGAGTGGAAATATTAATTAAATTAGCAGAATTCATAAACAAATTAATTTTGCCAGGGTATCTGCTCCCTAACTTGAAAGTAGCTCCGTTAATGCTGTTATCATGAACTCATAATTTACCTTTTGTTCTAGTCCATATTTAGAAAAGTTTTTAATGTGTCATAACTTGTTTGAAACAGATTTTCTAGTGAGTATACACAAGCTCAAAGAGAAAGCCACCATTTTATACCAATTTATCATATTCCTTGAGCAGGTAAGAGAACAATAGTCCAAAACACTGCAAAGGGATCCCCACTCCCTTTTCAAGCGCCATTCGCGATATTTTATTATTCTTGTGCGTAATTAGGTGTATCAGAGAGGTTTAACAATAAATATCGTCAATTTTAATTATCTTTGGGAAGACCTGTCCAGATAAGCATTGCCAACACAGAGACTATGAACAGTAGCTGCTGTTGTGAATTGCAGTAACGCTTCAGTGAACTCATCTAACCCTCTTTATTATACGTTAAACATTTAAGAGGAAAATAGAAAAGGATACTATACATAGCCTAATGTCCTGCCAGTGTGAATCCCTGGGGCAACTCATCTTATTCAGAAAACACTCCAGGAATCAGTGAAGGATGAATAAATGAGGGCACTAAGAAACAGGGCAAAGGTGACAACTGAATAAAAGTTGCTACAGGCTCTAACTTTAGAGTATTGAAGAAAAAAATTCTGCTGAGCTTTGGTGGCAATATATGTGACAGAAGCCTGAAGTCAAAAAATCCCTATGGTATCTGAGATATAGAAAGGCCAGATTAGAGGTTCCATCTTTTCCTTCCTTCAGCATAAAGAACAGATCTATTTCTTTGTTAATTCCACCGTGTCTAGTACTAGCTTTGCAATAAAGCCTTTGACTGACAATTGAAACATGTTATAAAGGAATGCGGCAAAGCACATGCCTAAATGCACATTCTCCTGGCCAAGAAGCCATTCTAAAAAGCTAATTATGACTCTAGTTTGGACACGTTCAAATGCTCACTCCTGATTTTCTTTTCTGGATTTCACCAAGGAGTTTTAGGCTCAGCCTCATCTGGAGCTGTACCTTTAAACCATTGATAGATTTCGTAAAACAAGTAATGGAAAGGAAGAAAGATAAAAGAGATAACTGTTTAAGCGGCGAAACGTACCGAGAATGAAATTTGTGTTTGTTCTGTGTCTTTTGCTTTCCTTTGTTTTGCTTTGTCTTTTTGTGTCTCTCAGCACTTTTCCTATACATCCATCACCCCGGGCATCCAGTAGTCTCATGCTGATCCCAAGTCTGCAAATGCCATATTTCACTCTTCCCAGACCTGCCATCTCACAACATTTCCCCATGTGATAGACAAGTCCCACTTATTTTCCTCCTCTTTTATCCAAACTTGCCTTTGTGAAAGATGATGCAGGACTAAACATTTTTCACCTTAGCTCCAACTGTTCCTCTTCACCTCTCTTGCTAAACCAAATTGACCAACTAATGGCTACTAAACTAAAATCCAAGTCTTGCAGTACCTGTTTCTATCCTATCATTACCACAGCCAGTTTCCCCTACCTTCTGTGAACTGGATCAGTGAACAGTTCTCAGAACAAAATTCAACTACGATCTTCCTCAATCTACCCTGCGGGATTTTTAACATTCTTACTCCCCCCAGAACAATCATCTTGAGTTGTTCTCAAGTCACAAGGTTTCAATAAGGGCTTTTAGTTTTACTTCTTCCCCACCTGTATTGATCCTCCTTACCTCAGAACACTCTCTATTAAATATTGTAATTTGATGAGTCAATCTAGGTTATAAATTAATAGTTACCAATAGATTAATGTGCTTTCTCCAGGAAGTTACACAAATACATTTCATTAGGTGCCTGCTAGAAATATAGAACTTTAATCTAAAGTGGAATGTAGGAATCTCAAATAATTTAGCAGACATAAGAGGGGAGGTAAATGAAAGAATGGTTCATATTCAATAATCATTTAAGCTACCAATGGACTGTGTTTCTGGGCACGTATGCATTTATCCTAGGAATCTGTCATCTATTTCGGTCCACAATGGAGGACTCCCTCTAAGGAAGTGTGGCGTTTAAAAAACTAAGGCAGAGTGAAAAAAGCTATCACCTTACTGGAGCATCTTTGCCTCTCATTCCAAACTCTGAGGTACCGTAATATTTCCCTTTCCTCCAGGGAATATCAACACATATGTAAGATTTAAAATCTTTCACGGTGAATTTCTAATTGGATTTAAGACAAACATGGCTTTGAGACTTACAATCAAGTATATTTATGAAATGTGTGCATTTAGTGTTCAATTCATCATACTTTAAAATAGGCTACTATAAAATATACTGCATATTTGGGCATACGTTAACACAATTGACTCATTAAGTAGAGGAAAGTTGTCTGTGCAATTTTATTACCTACTTCATTAAGTTTCTACGCCTTTTTATTTCAGCTTTTAAAATTACCTTTAATTTAACTACAGAAGAATTCCAAGCCTTTATTACATGTGACTTCGCTGTCCTA
Source organism: Equus asinus (assembly GCF_041296235.1). Taxonomy (NCBI): domain Eukaryota; kingdom Metazoa; phylum Chordata; class Mammalia; order Perissodactyla; family Equidae; genus Equus; species Equus asinus. The sequence goes on from NC_091820.1 coordinate 74,247,711, forward strand.
GGCAATATTTAATAACATGTTCGATTAAGTTGCTTTATGCCACATGGTGCAGTTTTTAAAAATCTTAAAGGATATTGTTAAATCAAAGGTTAAAAGCAAATAGTTTGCAAACAATTATAAGGAGATTTTGTGAAAAATTCTCTGAGCTGGAAAGCAGCTTAAAAAAAAACATTTTTAAGTTAATACTTCCACAGGTAATGTTCTAATTCCATTAGTCTTTTCTAGTGGCACACAGCAATGTAAACTACTCTTTTATCGGTTCAGAGATGAAGCCAATCTCTTGACAGCCACCAAATTCTCAATTAGAAATGCAAATAGCTATTATTGCTATTGCCAATGGGATGTGTAAATGTCTATATCCACTACATTAACTGGTTTGAAAACATTGCTTGATGTTATCCTTTAAAACATCTTTAGTAACTAGTTCTTTGATTGAATTAGAACACTTCTTTTCAAAGTAATTGTATTTTGATTGAATTACACTTTTCCTCCCTAACCAAATTTGAGTCTGTGATGGGCCTTTAATGGCCAGATATACGTTCACTGTTCACTTTTAGCCTGTGATCAAACTAATGCCAATGATGAAATACTGATTTATATTTTAAATCTCTCATAAGAAATGCAGTTCCTACCTAGACTTAGTTTAACACTTTCTCTCTAACCTCACAGACAAATAATTCAGAAAGAAAACTATGGGGGTTTTTTGGATTGGAGAGGAGAAGAGAAATCAAATGCTGCATAGAATTGACCTTGTGTATATACTATTTCAAAAAATACTTCAATAGCTAGGATGAAATTTCTCTGGTGGGAAACTTAATCACATTGTTCATCAGATTATCTATCAGACAAGTAACAGAATTAGTAAATTTTATGGTGATTTATTTTAAGAAATGTTTTTCATATCCGTCAAGATAATTAGAAAAAAAAAATGCTGCCATTTTCTAAAATCACTCTAGAATGGTGAGATTAACTAAATCCACGTGGAAATGAGACCACTATAGATATATAACATTAGGAAAGAATTCCAAGCAATCTCTTGATCATATTTGTTTTTCAAGTTTATTGAAAAAATAGTTTAAAAATTCAGCAACGCTTTTGATTGTAACAAGTTTTTACTTAAAATACAACATTACAATGTATAAAGAATGCACTTTTTTCAGTGATTGCTGAGTTATAATTATATGCTTTTTTTTTTTTTGGAGGAAGATTAGCCCTAAGCTACATCAACTGCCAATCCTCCTCATTTTGCTGAGGGAGACTGGCCCTGAGGTAACATCCGTGCCCATCTTCCTCTACTTTATATGTGGGACACCTGCCACAGCATGGCTTGACAAGCGGTGCTAAGTCAGCACCTTAGATCCAAACTAGTGAACCCCGGGCCGCTGAAGCGAAACGTGCGAACTTAAGTGCTATGCCACCGGGCTCGCCCCTATTATATGCTTTTTTGATAAAAGTCGTATGAAATATCAGAAAGCAGTTGATTTTTTTTTTGCTGAGGAAGATTCGCATTGAGCTAACAACTGTGCCAATCTTCATGTATTTTGTTTGTGGGTTTCCACCACAGTATGGTTGCTGATGAGTGGTGTAGGCCTCACCTGGGAACTGAATCTGGGCCACCAAAGTGGAACGAGACAAACTTAACTACTAGACCATGGGGCTGGCCCCAGAAAACTATTGATTTTTAATGACATGTTTTCCTGAAAAATAACTATTCAAAGTTGTGTTTCAGAAAAAAATAATAAAGAAGAAAGGAAATTTTCCTTCTAAAAGTGTTAGCTTTACTGACTCAAACGTTGTGTTTTGAAATGTTTCATTAGTTAGAATGCATTGTGAACTGAGAGAAAATATTACATAATATGCTTGTTAATTATAACCCTTGATTTTTAATCTCTGAATATTTTAAATCATCAAATTTGTTTCCTAACTAGGCACACCAAGAGCCATTTTGAGGGAGGGGTTAATTTTATGGAACAAGTTCTAAATTAATGAGAATTTCAAAATTAGGTTATTTGAGTCTGTTGTAAATTCACAGGGAATTATGATTTTTCATGCTATAAATATTTTAAAAGACTTTTATTACTGTAAGCCTGCCTACAAAGGTGTAATTGCACAAAACTCCAAGAGTAAGGAAAAAAACCTTTTAAAATTTTAAGCCATAATGTAATATTTGTATGATAAAAATGATCCAAATTCTTCAGGTACTTGATGGAGTATACAAATAAATATTACTGATCACAAAGCTCACAAATTCCTTTACCTCTTTCCATTTCAACTACCACCACAAATTAGGCTCATTTCTTACCAGAGTCACAGCAATGGCATCTTGGTTGGTTTCCTTATATCCAATCTAGTACACACTGTTGTTTGTTGTTTTAGGGGCTGGCCCCGTGGCCGAGTGGTTAAGTTCGCATGCTCTGCTGCAGGCTGCCCAGTGTTTCGTTGGTTCGAATCCTGGTCGCGGACATGGCACTGCTCATCAAAGCACGCTGAGGCAGCGTCCCACATGCCACAACTAGAAGGACCCACAACGAAGAATATACAACTATGTCCCAGGGGGCTTTGGGGAGAAAAAGGAAAAACATAAAATCTAAAAAAAAAAAAAAATTGTTGTTTTAATTATTTGATTAATACCAGTCTCTCCCATTGAGCCACAAGTTCCACGAAGGCAGAGAACTGCTATTTTTTGGCTCAACTTTGTGTTTCACAATGTCTGGCACAAGGTAGCCTTTCAATAAAACTTGGGTATTGATAAATGGAAACAAAGTACAAAATAAATAAACTAGAAGAATATATCATAATATAATCATAAAGATTGTGTTTTTGAGAATGATGTCTAGATAACCTCAGTATACTTTTTTGAATTTTGAAAATTGTATAGTGATGTGTTGGCACTTTTATAACCAGGAAAAAAATAAAAGTTGTATCTTGTAAGTTAATTAGGTTTATGTAGTAATTTACTATGAACTTATCATTCATGAATATTCTATACCCTGTTGACATCCCTTTGTAATCTCAAGACTGTTACATTCCTTGTTAAAAGAAAAATCAAGAATGTTTATGGCAAATTATTGTCGTTTCATTTCTTTCATTTTTCTTAAAATTAACTACTTTCATCTTCAGAAGAAGAGCCCCTAATTCTAGTTTTGGGATTTCGTTCTTTTTATTGTTTTTTCTGAAGCTTCTTCAGCTGCAATATGCTTACATTATCGAGAAAAAAAGTAAAATGAAAAGAATTATAGACCACATTTTAGAAGCAAAGACACTATGGTTTCATACGAGGGTAAGTTTCTTTCTGTCTGCTCTACTGTTGACACCCTGCTCTCTACTTTGGAGGAAGCTAGAATAGGCCAAAAGTTAATGTCATCACAGAACAGTCTAGACAAAATAATTTCTAGAGCCCTGGGCTTGATGCAAATTAATAACTCAAAGTCAATCATCTTAGAAGTAATTATAGTTGGAACTATTTTTCCTAAACTGCCTTTCTTTTATTGTCAAAATCAAATCATATAAATTAATATGATGATCTGTTTGACCATGCATAAATATTTCCCCATGAAATGATCTGACTTCAAAATAATTAGTTGTCAGTTTTTCAAAATATCTGATTAAATAATGTTGTCTACTTTATGTACTGCTTTTCCAGATTGAACTGAAAAATGTGCTACATTAAACATGATGGCAGCCTGAATGTCAATGAAAAGTAATGAATGTTTTGTAACAAATCTGTACATAACTGTGACTATAGAAAAGTTAATAGTACTGAGACTTTTGGCCACATCCACATCCTGCTTTATTAAATGGAACTAAATTAAATTGCTTCAAACTTTTGGTAATGACACAATGGAGTGTTTCTCTTAAGATTGCAAAAAAATTGCTTTTTTATAATTGTCGATCAGTTTTGTAGCACAGTTTTGAGTCCCAGACACATTGCAGAACAATTTCCTTTTCACTATCCAAGGTGATAAAAGGGTGACTTTTTTATTTAAATCAGAAAAAAAGTCACAGGTTTTTAAAAAATGTGCAGGTACTGAACAAAAGAAACCATCACTGATAGAATTCCCATAAAGCAAGATCATAATTGAAACAAAGTGATTTTCTATGACACTACATACTGTCACATTGAGATTCATAGTGCTTTATCTGGATATGTTATTAAAAGTGAGTATCAAAATAATCACTACATCTTTCTTAATTATATGTGTAAAATTTTTACTTCATCATAATTTCCGAGGCAGTTAGTCCATGTCTTCATTACAGAGATTCTCTGGAGGAGTTCAAATTTAGCTGTATCCTAAGGAGCCAACTGGAGTATTTACTTGTCTCTAGAGCATTAAGCCAATAAAACTATCCAAGATTATTAGCAGGGACAATTTCCAGATGGAAATTCCATCTGCAGCCAAATCCTCTTGAGCCATATCAATGGCAATAACAAAGCAGGTTTGACTCTGGAGAATTTTACCCTCATTGCACTTGAAAGTTTAGACGGTGTATGCTTTTTGTTTCTTTGTTTTTGGTTTGTTTCTTTGGTTTAATGGAAAGAATTGTTCAACTTTTTACTTATTTGTTGTTATCAAATACACAGACAACTTTTCAGAGTAAATTCTGCCTAATTACTTCTAAAGAATTCAAGTTTTGATGGCACATATGAAGACATAACTTCCTTTGGAAAATTTTCTCTGTCGGGTTTAATAAGCTTTAATATCAGAAATGCATGATAGTACTTATTCTGAGACATTAGTTCTTAAGGTAATTAGTGAAAACATTGGATTATCATAGAAATGGCAAAATTTCCCTCTATTCAATGATACATACATATAGGAAACTTAAATCACCATTAAGCATTTATATCATCATCTGAAATAGCTTTGCTTATATCTTTCATCTTTATATGTATCGGTTCATATTTAAAGTACCAGAAAAGTTTGTAAAGGATATCAATTATTCTAAAAGCTCTCATTCTCACAAAATGCAAAGCAAATTCCCATGATAGTTTTACGTATAATGAATTCTTTCTTTTACAGCTTTCATGGAAATTGATCATTCTAGTTAGAAAGCAAGGTTACATTTAAATTAATATTATATTGGAGTGGAGGGGAAAAAAAGCTCAAGAGTAAGATACAGGTGAAGAAAGAAAAGTTTCAAATGTCAAATTAGAAAAATATAGCTCTGATTCTCTTAATTTTGAGGTCGATGGTGGTGATGATGATGGACTCGAATAGAGCGCCTATTTTTAACTTACATAACCACAATCTGCCCCTCTGTGGTGGTGTGGAGGAGGTAGCAGGCAAGAGAATAAGAAAACAGAGAAAAGGGTAATAAGGGGAGGCAGAAATATTACTAGAGTGATTTACACGTGCTTAATTTGGACCAAGAAGTAAAGTCAGCAAAAGAAGATTTAAGGCTCATGTCTTCATCGTTCTTCATTCTTGGCCCTGGCTCTTCCCTTTAGCACTAGTAGAGGGACAACTCCTTACTGTGAGTAAGGAAGCTATAGGAGGAACATTTTAAAATTCCAGATGAGCTACTTTCTTTCTGGTTTCTCAATGTGTATTAATATGCACATAAAGTTATTACCAAAACAAACAGTTCCAATATCTATGAAACGTGTGAAGCAAGTGTCTTAAGTGCTATCATGAAAAAAATTTTAATTTGCTATTCTCATTGCTTTTACCCTAATAAATCAGTTGAAATTGTTCTTCTAGTGGAAGAAGGAAGTATCCTTGATCCAACTCAAAAAGCAGGGGAAATTTATAATCAAAAGGATATACGTCCTGAGTTGCAGGAAGATTCATAGTGAAAAAAAATACAGTAAGATTAAAAAAAAATACGTTGATCAAAGTGGTCTTTACATATGCTACTTTTTTTCATCTGAAAAGTAACATATGTTGGGAAGATACTCTTAAAGTTACTTCTTTGTGTTTATCATCTGGCTCGTGTTTAATTAAATAGAAATCAGATTGTTCATTTTGTTTTGAACTGCAAAACATTACTGTTCTTTCAGAGATCTGTGGCCACTGCCTCATAATGGCACTCTTCTTTTTGATATTTGTGATGAAGAAACACAAATGAAAAATTTTCAGTCTTAAGTGATGATTGAAATAGTAAAGTTCTACCTGATAATGAGCCAAGTTCCCAAGTTCATTTGAAAAATAAAGTATGATATTATCTTTAAAAAATATCAGGAAAAAACTAGGGCAGCCAGAACTAGATATATAACTTGTGGAGCTCAGTGCAAAACTCATATGCAGAGCCCCTTGTTAAAATGTTAGGTATTTCGACATGGCAATAGCGCAGCATTAAAGCAGGCTCAGAGTTCTTCTGATCGTGAGGCCCTATGCCTATATACAGGTTGCGTGCCCCTGAAATCCATGAAGGAAAAAAATAGCCTTAACAAAGAGTACTTATTTGATATTTTATTTTTAAGTAATTGTAGATTCACAGTAAATTGCAAAGATAGTACAGAGAGCTCCCATGTACTCTTCACTCAGTTTCCCTGAATGATTACGTCTTAAATAATCATAGTACACTCTCAAAGCCAGGAATTGACATTGGTACAAGGTGTGTGTATAGTTCTACGCCATTTCATCACATGTATAGATTCAAGTAACCATCACGGCAATCAAAATGCAAAACTATTCCACCATCACAAAGATCTCTTTTGTGCTTCGCTTATAGTCACATCGTCCTCCCTGCTCACCATTATCCCTCAGTCCTGGAAACCACTAATTTATTCTGTCTCCATAATTTTGTCATTTGGAAAATGTTATATAAATGGAATCATATAGTATGTGATCTTTTGAAATTTACTTTTTTCATTTATCACAATTCTCAGGAGATTCATTCAAGTTGCTGCAAGTATCAATAGTTTCTTCATTTTTATTGCTGAGTAAAATTTCATGGTATGTATGTACCACAGTTGGTTGAACAATTCAATCACTGGAAGGCATCTGACTTTTTCCCATTTTTGAGCTATAATAAATAAAGCTGCTATGTACAGGTTTTTGAGTGGACATGTTATCATTTCTCTAGAATAAATTTCCAAGAATAAGGTAGGTGGATCATATGCTAAGTGCATATTTAGTTGTACAAGAAACTATCAAACATTTTTCCAGTGTGGCCATACCATTTTACATTCCCAGCCACCACATATGAGAGACCCAGGTTCGCCACATGCAAGCCAGTATTTGGACTGAGGTCAATTTTGAGGAGGAGTTGCAAGAACAGGGAATTTTGGATTTGGCAAATTAGTTGAGTTGATTAAATGTGGTATTCAGAACATCGAACTCTAAGGAATTAGTCAAGAAAGGGCAAGAGGAGGGGGTTCCATAAAGTAGAAAAGAACAGGAGAATAAGGAGAGGGCTCCAACTCATCTCACCAAAAATTTTTCTACAATTTCAGCTGAACTTTATAGGCCTTTATCAGCCATCCTATGGCTTAAACAAGGACGAGTGAAAGGTGTGAGGTACCGCATGATTCCTGTGCCATGAAATAATTTTTTGATATCTTTTCACTTTGGATATTTTTCTTCTGAAAAAGGTATTGTTTATCCTTACGATTAATCATAATTGTCTTTCATTCAATTTATTTGATCTAGAAATCTGGTAATTAACATTCTATTATCCAATTAGTCACCAAATCCTATCAATTCTACCTCTACCATGCCTAGGTAATCATGGATCAGTGACTGTTGTCACAGCCCCCTCATTTTTCTGGGCTCTAGACTCCGAAGACGATTTATTCTGCTCACACTTTTACCAAAGCTAACTTTTTTGAAGCCTAAAACTGTTTCTGTAAATTCCGTGCTCAAAAATATTTGCTGGCTCCTGAATGCAAAATCTGGACTTTAGTATACGGAGTTTAAAATCTAAATTTGACACTAATTTGCTTTTAATTCTCACTCCCCGTTTTTTTTCCTAATACCACACTTAAAATCGCTTAGTTGTGGACGACCAAACACACGGTTCAAGTTCAGGCTTTAGTTCTTCCAGTTCTTTCTTTCCTCCTGTCTCTTCCATTAAGATCTTACTTTTCCCTTCAGGCTTTCTTCAATTGTATGCTCTTCATTGAAAGCTTCAGACAAAATCAATGACCCTTTTCTCATGTATGTATTGATATTTCATTTATGGTACTTACTAGACTATATCATTGTAAAATCACTAGTAATGTATATGTATGTCATTCCTGCACTAGATTATAAGTTCCTGGAGAGCACAGACTATGCCTTGTTAATTTCCATTTTATTCCCTGTCTCCTCACTACTAACTCAATGCTTGGAACACAATATCAGTAAATGGAGACTGAATTGAATTATAACAGAGAGCGGGAAAAGATAACCACACAGTACTTCTAAGATCCCTAAAAAAGGAGCTTGTAAAATTAAATGGTAAAGCCAATAAATTAAAAGCCAATAAATTATAATATTTTTCATACTTGAATAAAGAAGAATAAAAAAGTAGAAAGAAATGATGTCAAAAGGGCTCCTATTCAATTAATAAGATAATTGGCTCTCGACTTCCTTTTACCTGATTAAATAGAATCACAGATTTGCTATTGTATAAATTAATAAATTAAGAAAAAAATTAAAAATTGATATGATACATGAATGGCAAAAATTTCAGGATATTCAGTTGTTTTAAGAACTTGCTGAATTTCCTGAGTATCAAATATTTCTTTTGAAACTTTGAATTATCCATGTATTTAAATAGTTCTCAGCTTTCCTTAAATGAATTCATCAGTTAATGTATTTATTCAATATATTTTTATTAAGCATCTTTAATATGCCAAGACCTGCTGGATCTAGGTTACAAAGATAAATGAAAACACCTTTCTCAAGAGGCTTAAAATGAGACCGGGGAGACAGACACTTGGAAACTTGTACAAATCACTATGAAATGGAACAATGTATACTAGGATTGAGGCAAAGTTTTCAAGCAGGAAGCTTTGCAATACTTTCATGGAGAGGATGAAATTCAAATTGGGCCTTAAAGGATGCATTGTTTCTGGGGACAAATGAGAACATTATAGGTAGAAAAAATAGCACAAGAAGGTGTATACTGGTCTTTTACTTGAAGATGTAGCTAGAAAGGTAGGATTATTATAAACATGCAGCCTCATATTTCATACTTTCTTTATATTTTGGGAGTTAAAATGATTTCTTTGTGTTTAACTAAAAGCCTAGTTATTTTTGCAAGCTATTTTTGTTTTTCTAAAATTGATTATAGGCCTTAATTATTATTTGTGCTTATTTATTTATTTACTTATTTATTTTAGTTCAACAGCTCAGTAAAAAATGGTAAAGACTAAGGTAGCACCAAGTATAAATGCTTACAAAGATATTGTTTTATGTGGCAAAAATTTATTATAACTGAAGTTTAAAAATAGGAATAATGATGCTAAATTCTCATTAAAATGATTCTTTATCCAGTGCAATTTTTACGTTGATTACCCCGGCATATCAGTAAGACATATTACATGAAGTTACATGCCAACACTCTTTAATCCTTAAAACACTGAAAAGTAATCTTGGGGAAGAATTTAAGCTCCTAGAACACATAGATTTAGCAGTTAGGGGGGAAATTCCTTAGTATCCATAAAATATCATTTATCCACACTATAGCTAGAATGTCTGTGTCCCCCAAAATTCCTATGTTGTAAACCTAATCCCCAGTGTAATGGTACTTTGAGGTGGGACCTTTGGGCATGATTAGTTCAGGAGGGTGAAGCCTTCCTGAATGAGATGAATGCCCTTATAACAGAGGCCATAGAGAACTACCTTGCCCCTTCCACCATGTGAGGTTACAGCCAGAAGGCAGTCTATGAACCAGGAAGTGGGCCCTCATCAGACATCAGATCGGCCAGCACCTTGATTTTGAAATTTCCAGCCTCCAGAACTGTGAGAAATAAATGTTTGTTGTCTATAAGCCACCCTGTCTCTGGTGCTTTGCTATAGCAGACTGAACAGACTAAGACAATCCACAATGAAGAGTCAGTTTGAGGCAACTGTGTCAGCTGTTGCTAAAACGAGGTCTCTCTTTCAGATGTGACTTATTTAATTCTTCAGCAATAAAGACTTAAAAATATGAACAAATAATTCACAAATAATGAAATAAAAATGGGTTATACATAAAATGTCAAGATCTAAAGAAATACATATTAAAGAAAAAAGACACAGACTTTTCAATTACCAGATTATCATGTTTTGTTCATAATAATAATAACCAAAGCTGGTAGATATAAGGAAACAGAAGCTCATATAGTTTGGGTAAGAATATATCAGTATAATCTTGCTGGAAGAAAATTTGGCAAAGACCTTGAGAATAGACCTTTCTTCTTTTACAACCCATTCAATTTTAAAATATATTCTGAAAAAAAAAGTAATCAGAGAAGTGTTTACAGACAAAAGTACAAAGATATTTACTGCAATATTTTGTATATCCTAGAAAATGAGAGACACTTTAAATGTTAAACAATAGAGGATGAGTTAAATAAATTATGACACATAGAGACAATGTCCAACCATTAGAATCATGTTTTTTAAGATGCTTAATTTTAGTAATGCCATAATGTCACATGAAAAGTAAACAGGAAACAGAACTTTAAATATGGTATGATCAAATCACCAAAAGATTGCTAGTTACATATCTGGATGTCTGATTCTACTTTGTTAATTCTCTGAGTTCCTTACATATTTTACAACTGATATGCACCGATTTGGCAAATAGTAAAAATATGATTAATATTTAGAAAATAAATTGATTTACTGTTATTGCTGGCATTTTATTTGCCAAAATATATAGTCTTGGGGGAAATCTATATGGTGTTGGGGAATCTTGATACAGTGTCTCATGTGACAGCTTAATAAGACCTATTGCTCTCTCCCCCAGTTGAGATGAATAAGTGTAGTGAAAGATGTTCTCTACAAATCTTCTCTTATTGGATGAGTACCCACACGCAGCTGAAATTTAACAATGTATTTTTCAAACTAATCTGCATACTTTGAATTCTGCTTGTTTTTCCTCGTTTTATCAGGTTACAAAAACGAAAGGAAACCCATGACTTGGCAGCTTCACATAAAAGAAAAGACATTAGCAGCTAAATACTTGTTTAAAACACTCCTTTCAGTAATCCCCATTATTTCCATTGTTATTGTCATCAAGATAATTTTCAAAAACTCTCCTTTGCCTTGAAGTCTCCAAAACTGACTTGATTCTCTACTTCTCCATACATACGCAGTTATAGTCTCAGAATTTCTCCAATTTAAATCAAACATAGAAACAAAATAAGAATATCGGCCCACTAACATTAGCCCGAAAGGACAGATTTTTCTATTTGATTTAGAATTCCCCAGGTTTCTTTTGAGCCATTGTTGTACTTTTTCCTTGGTATCCAATGGCTTCAAAAGCAACTATATGAGATTCCTAATGAGAGCATAAAAAATATATATAATAGCAAAATCTTAGAAAAGTATTCTTAGATTTAATCTAGCTAAAATTTTTCTTGCTACATATAAGAAAAAAAAGATGAGTATAATAGGTATATGCCAGATTACTAAGAAAGGAATTTCATCATGGATGTCCTGATCTCTAGTTTGGTGCTCTCTCAACATAGAGAAGTGAAAATCAACAGTAAGTTCAGAGTACTAAAAGAAATTTAGTTGAAAAACACACCAAGAGCTTTTGCAAATTATCTGATATATTCTGAGGAAAACAATGTTAGACCACATATAAATTGTTTCGCTTCCTAGTTTGTTTAGGTTTTGTTTGCTCGTGTATTCTCAGATAGCAAAAATCCAGATCTGTTGTTCTCCATTTTCTGAGAGCCTACTCTTTTTAGCAGATTATCTCACCTCATAAGTAAATAAAGAATAATTATTTTAGTGAGGTAAATCAAGAACATTCCTATCAATAGACAAATCATGTTTAACTTTAGGGAAAAAAAGGAGAGAGAAATATATGAAGTCTGATAGTATGATGGGTAGCCCTCAATGGCATTACTTTCAAAATGCTTATTATGGTCCTCTTCAAATAGAATATGAGCGCTACGTACTTTCATAGCCTCTGCTTTAGTGATGCAGAACTCCGCAAGCAAGCTTCCAAATGTTGTTGGCTCTTTGCCCGTTGAGTGTGAAATTGGAAGCAAAGCATATCAAATGCTTCCACATATCTCCATCCTCCATCCTCCTTGGTCCTGTGAATCAATTACTACTCAAAATTACCCTTTGGATATCAAAACCCTTTAAATAACAACCAATATATTATTATCTTCAACTAATAGAATTTCACTATTTTTATTATTGCTGTTACTATTTCTATTAACAGTTGAACTTTGAGTTCTTGGGAAGTCAGAAAATAAATGTTCTTTACAAAGTTAGATTAAAGTTCTTCTTTTTTAGCTTAGTGCTACATTTCTAAATGACTTTCCTTAAGAAAAACATTGAGTGTTTTAAGGAACACATACATTAGACTTAGTGATTGTCTGAGTTAGTTCTTTAATTAGCAGTGTAATGGAAGTTAAAATGACTAAAACTGTAAATTCTCTACTGGACTTCAGTTTGCTATTAATGCTTTAGAGGTGATGCTTATATTTCTTAGAAAGAGCAGAAAAATAATTGCATATGTACATTTAAGTATAAACAGAAAGCAGAGAGAGTTCACAAAATTTTAAAAATAAATCTATATTGCATATCCTTTAATTTTCCCCATGTCAAAACTTGGTACTTATAACCTCCAAATTAGCCTGTCTTTGGCTAGTGTTCACATTCCACAAAGTTCATAGTTTTGCCATCGTAATATAACTTTGGATAAAACAAACGCTAGTAATAGATATTGCAAGGCACTATTTACATATTATTGCTTATATTATAATATTTGGAATAATGGGATCGTAAAATATTTTCTTCTAAAACATCCCTTTTTCTGTGTTTGTAGCAAAACTATAGAATGAATTTTAATTTTTTAAATTCTCCTAATATCCATATAACATCTTGAAATAAGTCGTGATACTGAGATGGTACCACACTAGGGTGGCCTGAAGTAAAACTAAACAAAACAAACAAAGGTGCAAACAATTAACACCAGCCAAGCGCATCTGAGGAAGTACGGTAGTTTCATAGCTTTAATTGTGCCTGGGCATCATGCTTAATTTAAGAGAAAAACATTGCTAAAGTATTTCTTCCATTTTTGCTACTTGTGGGGAGTGGGTGAAGTGTAGATGAGATAAGAATGTTAGTATATTGATAATCATTGTAGCTGGATGATGGTGCATAATGGTTCATTATGCTACTATTTACTTTTTATGTATTTGAATTTTTTCCTAATAAAAATTTTAAAAAATCAGAAAGCAAAACAAAAACACCATAAAGTGAAAAAAACTACAGGGTGGATGAAAGTTTTGCAGCAGATATAGCTAAAACAATATTAGTATGCAGAATATATAAAGAATTGCCACAAATCAAAAATAATACAATAAGTATATGAAAAGCTACTTATGTTCAATCATTCCCAGTGATCAAGGAAATTAAAATTCAGACCACAGTGAAATGTCATTTAAAACACATATGATTGGCAAATTACTAAGCAGTCTGATAATATCAAGTATTGGAGATAATGGGGATCAAAGGAAATCCTTAAAAACCCTTGATTTGTCAGTATCTTGTTCAGTTGAGCACGATCACATCTTCTGGCCTAGTATTCCCACCTCTCAGTGTACATCCAGGAGAAACACTAGCTCATGAGTACCGGGACATATACACACAATGTCCATTGCAGCAATGTTCATAATAGCAAAAGGCTGAAAACAGCACAAATGGACAACAAACAGAGAAAGTATAAGTGAATTAAATTTTGCTGGTGCACTGGAATGTTCTACATCAGAAAATGAAATATGACTGCATATAACAACAAAAAGAATCATGAAAACATAATGTTGAATGAAAGAAAATCCAGTTCATTTACAATGTGACAAAGTTTTTACAGAACTTGCCTAAATAATATTTTCTTTTAGAGTGAAAATACAAGATTTGGGATTGTGGTTATCTTTAGTGGATTTAAAGATGATCATTACATTATTGTTATAACTAACATGTAAATTATACATCATTTTTTGTATGAAATAATACATAAAGCCAATAGCATAAAAAAGAAAGAAAAATCATGTAACTCACTCTCCCTCTTTCTCTGTAGTTTCTGAGTACAAGTTTCTACCTGACCTGCCAAATATCAGGTGCTGCTATAAAATTAAAAGCACATGTCTTTTCCATCCCTTCTAGGCTCTAAAATATAATGGTTTCCTGTGTTCTAAGGTGGGGTTCCTAAATTTGAGTTGTAGGTTGCATAGAATCACCTATTGAACCAAGATATCCTGATATTGGGGTCCAGAAACTGCATTTTAGCAAAGCACTCTAGGCGATTTTGATGCTGAGCCAGGCCGGGAACAGTGTCCCCACCAACCTAAATGTGTGCTGCCTTTGTTCCACTCTGGATCTTTAGTATAATTGCTCTCCTCCTTCACAGAGACAGGCCAATGTTAAATACACCCAAACTTGCAATGCGATTATGTTAAAGTATGATTTATATTTTTATTTACATGAACGTTTTTTGCTCCTCTTCATACTTACTCCCCTCAAGATATAAAACTCCTTCTTCCTTTCTTATAAAATGTGGATTTGCTAAGATATCATTTTTGTTTTCATTTTTCCATACTACAATCAAGTAAAACCATCAAGTGGGCACATGGGTTTTGCACACTAAGTTCATGAAATGGAGCATGTGGAAATATATTCATCAAACAAAAATATTTTAGCAAATTATATAATTAAATATGACAAATGCCAACAAGAAATCGATTGCCTTTTTGTTCTCATCAGTTTTATATAAATTATTATATATCTGTTATGGATAAAGCACTGGTCCCTTGGGGTTCTTTTTGCTTTTAGAAAATGAGCATAGAAACCACTCAGCTCTTCTACTATAATAGAGCACAAGTCACAGAAGAACCATGGTGACATTTTAAAAAAGGCTTTTTAAATTTTTGCTCAATTTTTCCAAGAGCGCATGCTTGATCCTGTTGAGGGCTGGAGTAATGTACTGAAAATGCTGAGGAGGGGTGCACAATTGCCTGAGTGTTCCAACTATCTAGGAAAAGGGAAGAATTGATAATCTAGAAGGTTAGTTGATCTCATTAAAAACATCTTTCTGATTATCTGTAAGGTAGACAGCATTTTGAGAAAAAAAATTTCGTCTTTGTCTGTTCCAGTCCCAGAGCAGATGTGGTTCACAACTCGAAGTGCACTTGTACATATTCTGTATGACAAAGACTTTCCTTGACCAAACTTAAGACAAGCTCCTTATACCCTTCTTTTTGACTATGTCTCGACCTTGGCCCCCCTCCTATCTTCTGGCCTGCC
This sequence comes from Equus asinus, assembly GCF_041296235.1. Lineage (NCBI taxonomy): Eukaryota > Metazoa > Chordata > Mammalia > Perissodactyla > Equidae > Equus > Equus asinus. Next base: position 74,263,115 of record NC_091820.1, read on the forward strand.
TAGCCCTTAAGTCACTTTCGTAAGATTCCTCCTACCCTTGATATCTGGTCATCCTGGTCTACCTTCATCAAGAATTCTGTTAGGTAGGTTTAGCAAGAATTTCCCTACCCTTGATATCTCCTCTTAGTAATTTTCTATCCACTGACCCCTTCAGTCTGATCCTTGGCTGTAAATCCCCAGCTGTCTTTACTGTATTGAGAGTTAAGGCCAATCTCTCTCTGTCATGATAGTCTTGGCACCTGCTGCAATAGTCTTGAGTAAAGGTATCCTTATCATTTTAACAAAGTGTCAGAATAATTTTTTCTTTAATAGGTATTACAGTGATCAATATCAGAAACTGAGAAGGATCTCTGCAATTATCTAAAATGTAATTTAACTGAAAAGTTTGCATTTTTTGAAAAATAAATTATGTCTCTTGGGGATATACTGTCATGTAGTTTACAGAAGCTTTCATGAACCTCTGGAACTGGGGATGTCAACCTGTGAAGGAAAAAGAAGAGACATATCTGACATGGGGATATTAAACCCCAAGTCAAGGCTGACTACCTTCTACCTGGGGGTAGAAACTACATGCTCGCCTACAGAGGTAGGACTTTCTCCAAGAATCTGTAGGAATGGCAATGAGGAAGAAAGACAAGAAAGAATGAGGATCTTAGCTCCAAGACTGAAGATCTCAAGGTTTCTGTGTTGGCATTTTTAAAAGTGAGTATTCACGCCTTTGTTGAAAATTAACGTGTCTGTAGAACACTTTCTCTCTTTTTACGATATCATCCATTAAGCATTATGTTGACTAACACATATATTTGCACATTGTCTGAGTTCTTTAATAAAATATAAGCTCCATGAGGGTACCACTTAGTTTCCTAGTTCACCACTATATTTCCAGTGCCTAAAATGTTGCCCATCATATGGGAGACACTCAATAAATATTTCTTGAGTTAATATATTAAAGAATGTTTAGGTGTGTATAACAGTTAACTATTCTTAAAGAGCATTTCTTTGAATTCATATTTGGGTTTTTAATTTATATTATGTAGATCCAAAGAAATGCTCATTAAGAATATATTGTTCACTTTGTATTTATGGAATACATCAATATTTATATGACTACTTCAACAGTTCTCAGTTATATGATAAGAAGTTATTGAGTGAATATTTTGTACTTTTTCCGAGCTAATAGCACATACATAATAATGTTTGTCTCTTTGTTTGTGAAGTGAACGACCAGGGTGGCTGTGTCAGTGTGGTGCACGGGAGCACCGCATGCCAGGGAGCACTAGTCACATAGAACAACTCACATGACAGTGTGTCTGGCAGGTGGGGGAATGTTGGGCCTTTCGTTGGCAAAGGAGTACTGTTTTATTTCTTCCACAAAGGCACTGTTAGAGCTAGAACTTTTTATTTTTCCTATTTTTTTTTTTAGTAAACATTTTAGGGAAGTATTAGATACAACTCAAACACATTGGAACAAAATAAATGACTGTTTTAAACATGATTCACTGCTTGGTAATGTGGAGATCCAGTAACTGATTATCATGAAACTGGCTAGCTCCATGTTGAAGAGTTGGTAGCGGAGATAGAGAGGAGAGCGGTGAACAATAGAGAAAACAGCAAGCTCCTAGGCTAGAAGACGGTGTACATGAATCCAAAGGGCTTTCCAAGTTTTGTAACTTAGAAAAAAACAGGGTTATGACATAGCCAGAAAATTTGCAAAACTACATACAAAGGAATGTCAGATGTAGACAAGGAATGTTGTCGTTATTGTGTCAATCAGATTTGTTAAATTTGCTTTTGTGTTTCTGATGTTATTTTTTAGACAATATGATTCTTCCTAGTGTGATAGATTGTTCACTAACTCCAGTTGTCGCTTTGGTGCTGGTGGCACGTCTAGTCAACCTACATCCCCTGAGCCATTGTTGTTGTTTTTTCCCAACAAGGAGTATGAAGGCACTGACCTTGCCAAATGGAATTAAAAAAAAATAACACTTTATGGGAAATTTAAAACATATGTAAAAGTAAGGAGAATAATAATAATGAGCCCCTGCATAGACCTATGACCACTTTCAGCAATTAAGTCATGGGCACTCTTGTCTAATGTATACCCTCACTGATGTTCTCACTCCCCTCTATGGATTGTCATTAAACCAATTCCAGACATTAAATCACTTCATCCATCAGTATTTCCTTACACACCGAAAAAACATAAGGACTTCTCAAGAAAACATAACCACAATATCATAATCAAAAATCCTTTAAAAAAACATTAACTTTTTTAAAATCCTCAAAATTAAAATTTATAGAAAAATCTCTTCGGTAGATTTTGCATTTCTGAATGGTAAATAAGGATTCCTCTGGAATTACTCAATTACTGCAGGTCATTAAAGATAATTAAGGGAATGGTTGCATTACATGATATGAGATCTTTCTTTTTTTGACAAATCCAGGAAAGAAGTCCTTTAAAGGGGATTTATTTTCTTTTCTAATAACATTATTGAGAATAACCTATAGTTTTCTGCAAGAATAGTAGGCATAACATTGTGAAATTAAATGAAGCTCATTTTGTTAAAGTAATAGGGTTTAGAGATAACAGGCATTAATGGGCTGTCAGTTAATCCACCAGATTCCTTGTACATAATTGGTCCAAAATGTGTTACAAAACCACAGCAAGACAACTTTTCATCTTAATATGGAGATTTCAAAAGTCTTGCATTACTCAAAATGTACACATCATCATAGAATTTACATAAAAGGAGGCAATAGGCACTGATTTATGAAGCTGTGTGAATAATTTTCCATGATGAGCTTGAAAATACTGCAGAATGTATATAATGTAGACCATTTCTCTTCGAAGTTTGTGTGCATATAAGGCAAAGAAGCCCCTGTTAAGAGACCCTGTAAGTAAGTGAACAAAAAATTCAAGTATGTTCAAACCGTCCAGAGAAATGTCACATTGGGGAGAAATGACTACCTCATACTCACCACCCATAGTCTAATATTTATCTGTTACCATACATATGTGCCCCTTTACCCCTTTCGCCTGCCCCCACCCTTTTCCCCTCTGGAACCACTGATCTGTTCTCTTTATCCATGTGTTTGTTTATCTTCCACATGTGAGTGAAATCATGAGGTATTTGTCTTTCTCTGTCTGGCTTATTTTACTTAACCTCATACCCTCAAGGTCCATCCATGTTTTTGCAAATGGGACGATTTTGCCTTTTTTTATGGCTAAGTACCATTCCATTGTGTATATAAACCACCTGTTCTTTATCCATCCATCAGTTGATGGGCACTTGGCTTGCTTCCACGTCTTGGCTATTGTGCATAATGCTGCAATGAACATAGGGTGCATAAATCTCTTTGAAATTGTGGATTTCAAGTTCTTTGAATAAATACCGGGTCATGAGATAGCTGGGTTGTATGGTATTTCTATTTTTAATTTTTTGAGAAATCTCCATACTGTTTACCATAGTGGCTGCACCTGTTTGCATTTCCACCAGTAGTGTATAAATGTTCCCCTTTCTCCACATCCTCTCCAACATTTGTTATTTTTTGTCTTGTTAATTATAGCCATTCCGACAGGTGTAAGGTGCTATCTCATTGTAGTTTTGATTTGCATTTCCCTAATGATTAGTGATGCTGAACATCTTTTCCTGTGCCTGTTGGCCATATGCATATCTTCTTTAGAAAAATGTCTGTTGATATCCTCTGCCTATTTTTTGATTGAGTTGCTTGTTTTTTTTATTGTTGAGTTGTATGAGTTATTTATATGTTTTGGAAATTAACGTCTTGTTGGATATATGATTTGCAAATATTTTCTCTCAGTTGGTGGGTTGTTTTTTCGTTCTGTTCATGGCCTCCTTTGCCTTGCAGAAGCTTTTAAATCTGATGTAGTCCCATTTGTTAATTTTTTCTTTTGTTTCCCTTGCCCGAATAGACATGATATTCAAAAAGATGCTGTCAATACTGTTGTCAAAGAGTGTACTGCTTATATTTTCATCTAGGAGTTTTACAGTTTCAGTGTTACGTTAAAGTCTTTAATCCATTTTTAGTTAATTTTTCTGTATGATGCAAGATAATGGTCTACTTTCATGCTTTTGCATGTTGCTGTCCAGTTTTCCCAACACTGTTTATAGAAGAGACTTTCCTTTCTCCATTGTATGTTCTTGGCTCCTTTGTCAAAGATTAACTGCCCATAGATGTGTGGGTTTATTTCTGAGCTTTCAATTCTGTTCCATCCATCTGTGGTCTATTTTTGTACCAGTACCATGTTGTTTTGACTGCTACAACTTTGTAGTATATTTTGAAGTCAGGGATTGTGATGCCTCCAGCTGTATTCTTTTTTCTCAGGATTACTTTGGATATTTTAGGCGATTTGTTATTCAATATAAATCTTGGGATTCTTTGTTCTATTTCCGTGAAGAATGTCATTGGGATTCTGATTGGGATTGCATTGAATCTACAGATTGCTTTAGGTAACATGAACATTTTAACTATACTTATTCTCCCAATCCATGAGTATGGAATATCTTCCCATTTCTTTATGATTTCTATTTCTCTCAATAAAGTCTTATAGTTTTCAGTGTATAGGTCCTTTACTGATTTGGTTAAATTCATTCCTAGATATTTTATTTTTTTTGTTGTGTTTGTAAATAGGATTGTATACTTGGCTTCTCTTTCTGCTAGTTTGTTGTTAGTGCATAGAAAAGCAACAGCTTTTTGTAAGTTGATTTTGTACCCTGCAACTTTACTGTAGTTGTTGATTATTTCTACTAGTTTTCTGATGGATTCTTTAGGATTTCCGATAAATAGAATCATATCATCTGCAAACAGCGAGTTTCATTTCTTCCTTTCTAATTTGGATTCTTTGCATTTCTTTTTCTTGTCCAATTGCTCTGGCCAAAACCTTCAGTACTATGTTGAATAGGAGTGACGAGAGTGGGTGAGCTTGCCTTGTTCTTGTTCTCAGAAGAATGGCCTTAGGTTTTTCTCCATTAAAGTATGATGTTTGTTGTGAGTTTGTCATATATAGCCTTTATTATGTTGAGGTATTTACCTTCTATGCCCATTTTATTGAGTTTTTATCATAAATAGATGTTGCATCTTGTCACATGCTTTCTCTGCATCTATTCAGATGATCATGTGATTTTTATTCCTCATTTTGTTGATGTGCTGTATCACATTGATAGATTTGCAGATATTGAACCATCCCTGTGTCCCTGATATAGATCCTACTTGATCATTGATCATGGTGTATGATCCTTTTAACGTATTATTGTATTCAGTTTGCCAATATTTTCTTGAGGATTTTTGCATCTATGTTCATCAGTGATATTGACCTGTAATTTTCCTTCTTTGTATTGTCCTTGTCTGGTCGTGGTATCAGGGTAATGTTGGCTTCATAGAATGAGTTAGGGAGTGTTCCATCTTCTTCAATTTTTCAGAATAGTTTAGGAAGGATAGGTATTAAGTCTTCTTTGAACATTTGGTTGAACTCTCCGGAGAAGCCATCTGGTCCTGGACTTTTGGGGGAAGGGGGATGTTTTTGATTACCATTTTAATCTCTTTATTTGTGATTGGTCTATTCAGATTCTCTATTTCTTCATTTGATTCAGTTTTGGGAGGTTGTATGAGTCTAAGAATTTATCCATTTCTTCTAGATTATCCTATTTGTAGGCATTTTTTTTTATAGTATTCTCTTATAATCCTTTGTATTTCTGCAGTATCTGCTGTAATTTCTCCTCTTTCACTGCTAATTTTATTTATTTGAGCCTTCTCTCTTTTTTTCTTCATGAGTCTGACTAAGAGTTTGTCAATTGTTTTTATCTTCTCAAAGAACCAGCTCTTCATTTCATTGATCCTTTCTACTGTTCTTTTAGTCTCTCTTTGATTTATTTCTGCTCCAATTTTTATTATTTCCCTTCCTCTGCTGACTTTGGGTTTTGTTTGCTCTTCTTTTTCTAGTTCTGTTAAGTGTAGTTTAAGATTATTTAGTTGAGATTTTTCTTGTTTGTTGGGGTGGACCTGTATTGCTATGAATTTCCCTCTTATGACCACTTTTGCTGCATCCCATAAGAGTTGGTATGTTGTTTTTCATTTTCTCTTTTCTCCAGGATTTTTTTCATTTCTCCTTTGATTTCTTCATTGACGCAATGGTTGTTCACTAGCATCTTGTTTAGTCTCTACATTTTTGTGACTTTCTAAGCTTTTTTCTTGTAATTGATTGCTAGTTTCATAGCACTGTGGTTGGAAAAGATGCTTGATATGATTTCAATCTTCTTAAATTTGTTGAGGCTTGCCTTATTTCCCAACATATGGTCATACGGTTTATATTTGAGAATGTCCCATGTGCACTTGAGAAGAATGTGTATTCTGCTGCTTTTGGATAGAATGCTCTCTATGTAGCTATTAAGTCCATCTAATTAAGTGTTTCATTTAAATCCACTATTTCCTTATTGACTTTCTGTCTGGATGATCTGTCCTTTGATGTAAGTGTTGTGTTGAGGTCCCCTGCTATTATTGTGTTGTTGTTAATTTCTGCCTTTACTTCTGTCAATAGTTATTTTATATACTTATGTGTTCCTCTGTTAGGCACGTATATATTCATAAGTGTTATGTCCTTTTGGTAGAAAGTCCTTTTTATCATTATATACTGCCCCTCTTTGTCTCTCATTGTCCTTTTTATCTTGAAGTTTGCTTTGTCTGATACAGGTATAGCAACATTTGCTTTCTTTTGTTTCCCATTTGTTTGAAGTATCATTTTCCATCACTTTACTCTGAACCTATGTTTGTCTTTAGAGGTGAGATGTGTTTCCTGGAGGGAGCATATTGTTGGGTCTTGTTTTTAATACATCCAGCTACTCTGTGCCTTTTGATTGGAGAGTTCAATCCATTTACATTTAGAGTGATTATTGAAATATGAGAGCTTAATACCGCCATTTTATCTCTTGTTTTCCAGTTCTATATCTCCATTGTTTCTCTTCCTTTGTATTTTTGACTGCCATTTCATTTTTGTGGTTTTCTCAGTTTTCTTTTTTTTATGAATTGTGGCTGTGCTCTGATTTTTTTGTTTAGTGGTTACTGTGAGGCTGGTATAAAAGATCTTGTAGATGAGATAATCCGTTTTCTGATAGCCTCTTCTCTCCATTAGCCTAAGTAGGTTCCATCCCCTACCTCTTCCCCTTCTGAGTTATTGTTGTCAGAAAATATTCTGTTTTATGTTGTGAGTTTGTGACCAAGTTGAAGTGTTTATTGTTACTTTTGATGCCCTCCTTCCCTTTATCTTTTATGTAATAATTAAGTATTATTTACCCTGTTCTGAAAGAGAGCTGCAGTTGTCTGTCTATTTATCTCCTTGCTCAAAGCTTTGTAGATATTTGCCATTTTGCTTCACATATTAGAGCATCCTTGATCATTTCTTGCAAGGAAGTTCCAGTGGCAATAACTTCTCTCCACTTTTGTTTATCTAGGAAAGTTTTTATTTCTCCATCGTATCTGAAGGATAGCTTCTCTGGGTAGAGATTTTTTTTTTTTTTAAGATTTTATTTTTTCCTTTTTCTCCCCAAAGCCCCCCAGTACATAGTTGTATATTCTTCGTTGTGGGTCCCTCTAGTTGTGGCATGTGGGACACTGCCTCAGTGTGGTTTGATGAGCAGTGCCATGTCTGCACCCAGGATTCGAACCAACGAAACACTGGGCCACTTGCAGCGGAGCGCGCGAACTTAACCACTCGGCCACGGGGCCAGCCCCTCTGGGTAGAGATTTTTATCTGAAAGTTTTTTTCTTTCAGTGCTTTGAATACATCACTTCATTCTCTCCTAGCCTATAAGGTTTTGCCAAGAAATCCTCTGAAAGCCTGATAAGGGATCCTTTTAGGTTATTTTCTTCTGCCTTTCTGCCCTAATATTTTTTCTTCATCATTGACTTTTGCCTGCTTTGCTATTATATGCCTTGGAGAAGGTCTTTTCACATTGATGTAATTAGGGGTTCTATTGGTGTCATGTATTTGTAAGTCTGGCTCCTTACCCAGGTTTGGTAAGTTCTGGGCTATTATTTCTTTAAACAAGCTCTCTGCTCCTTTCTCCCTCACTCCTCCCTCTTGAGTACCTATACTCTATATGTTGCTTTTCCTAATTGAGTTGGATATTTCTGGAAGAATTCCTTCATTTTTTAAAAAATATTCATTCTCTCTCCTCCTTTACCCGAAGCTTTTCTATATTTTTATCCTCTAAATTATGAATTATTTTCTCCATAACATCAGCTCTATTTTTCAAGGATTGTAGATTATTTTTTGTCTCATTAATTGTGTTCTTCATATCCAGAATTTCTGCTTTTATATATATACATATATTTTTGATCTCTTTGGTGAAGTATTCCTTCATGAAGTATTCTCATTAATTTTATTCCTGAGCTCATTGAATTGTCTTTCTGAGTTTTCTTGTAACTCATTGAGTTTCTTTATAACAGCTATTTTTAATTCTCTGTCATTTAGATTGTAAAATTCTGTGACTTCAGGGTTGGATTCTGAAGACTTGTCATTTTCCGTCTGCTCTGAATTGTTGCTGTAGTTTCTCATGATGTTCATTGAACGAATCTTTTGCTGGTGCATCTGTGGTAGTATCAGGTCACAGATTCCACCTGCTACCACTACAGCTGGGCAGGAGCTGTGTTTCTGATCCCATCTCATTTGTTGGAAGATATGAGGATACAGTGGGCAGTCCCGCTGGCTGGGAAAGCATTTGCAGGGGGGCTCAGGGTCCTGCTGCTTCTTCTTACAGTTGTGCTGAGGCATGTTCCCACTTGTGGGGCTGAAGTTGTACTATAGGCGCTCCAACTGGCCTAGAAACCTTTCCTGCATGTGTGTAGATCTGCTGCTTCTTCTTCCTGTCATGTCAGCCACTGTGCTTGGTAGGCAGGGCTTCTTCATGAGGTACGAGCCTGGGCCACTCATTGGGATCACAGAGGCATGGTAGGCTCTCCCGCCTGTCAGGAAATCATTTGTGCATGGGCTCAGAGCTGCCTCTGCCTCTTCTTACAGTCTCACTGAGCCATGTTCCCGCTTGTGGGACTGCAGTAGCACTATGCGTGATCCTGGTCGGGAAAACATTCATGTGTGCTCACAGTGCTGCCGAGGAAGAGTCAGAGAGTGCTCACCCACCTGTCTCCACTACTTTCCAGAGGCCCAGTCCATCCACCTTCAGATGTATAGCTGTGTGGGTTTCTCAGGCATCCTGTTGTGCTGTGTGGGCATCTTCCATTGATTGATGAATGCCCATTTAGTTGTAGTTCAAAGGGGGAGAGATAAAAGGAACAGCTCAGTCCATGTTACTGACATCACTGGCTGGCAGGGCTTTTAAAAGTAGTTGTTTGCTGTGAGGTACTAGGACTAATTTTTGAATCTTGAATTTCTTAAAGAGATGGAAGGTTTTTTTATGAAAACTTTGTCAGCCAGTTTGAAGAAATAAATTTAACAATGGGGTGTGTATTCACAGGCTAAGAAAATAAGGAATTTATTGCTATAATTTTGCCCAAACTTGAAAGCCTCCTACTGAAGGAGGTGGATATTTCTTCCTTAAGGTGATAATTGAATGAGACTTATATAATTTAACGATTAGTGATCACCATGACTAAGCAAAAAAGTGTAGAAATAGCAGTCATTTTCATTAAAATCTTTGGTCTATAATTTCAATAGTGAATACCTTGAGTGGTCTCTAATCAATGAAGTAATAGTCATGTAGGTTATTGATCCATTAAAAGGCGCAAATTCATATCCAAAATAATGATTTCTCATATCTTCACAGAGAGATGTTAAAGAACTGAGTGGGTTCAATATTATAATTCAGAATGTTACTAGTATTCATATAAGAAGTAAGAGAAATACTTTTATGGGAAAAAAGGTCAACTTTCGCCTTAAAAAGCCTACATAGTTTATATTGTGAAGCAAACTTTTTATAATATCTCCATACCTATGAGGCACAAAAATCTACTTGCAAGATTTTTAACTAACAGGTGTAAACAAATCCCCAGTGGTCATGTATGAAAAACATGTGCCAGGTAGTGCCACATGCATCTGAAATGTATCTAGGTACAATTAAATTCCCAATGAGATTTTTAAATTAATTCATGTGTCATGTTAGAGCCACATTTATATGGCTGTGGTTGTATAAAATGAGTAACCCTACTGAGAATTTGTTGTCTACAACAAACGTGAGGGTCTTTTATGGGGTTATGAGACTGTAAAATGAATTGATTTTATTCATTGGACTCTTGAGGTCTGTGTGAACAGCAGACATGTTTTGGCAGAATTTGTAGCACTCCAGGTTAAGAATCCTTGTTAAATGTTTGGTTTTAGTAATGTGCTAGGGATTGGATCTCGAAAATGGAATTAATTGAAATGATGAAAAATTCTGCAGAATACTTATAAATCTCCAGTTTTTCAGAGTTCAATTTACATAAAGGGATTGCGTTTAAATTTATGAGAGTTTATGCTGGGTAATATCTGTCCAGAACATGAAAGATGATTTATAAATGGAATGGAAAATTTCTTTTTGATACTGTTTAATAAACAAGAGGATGTATTTTCCTTAGTTTTTATACTCTTTATATTTGAATTTATTTTTTATATTTATAGCATATACATTGAATTTATATTTATATATTATTCTTTAAAATTTGAATATAGTGAAATTTACAGGTTATAAATGTATGGTTCAATGAGTTTAACAAAGACATATACTCATGAAATCCATAATCCTAATATACTAAGATGCAGAGCTTTCCATCACCCCAGAAAGTTCTATTGTGCATGCTATTTCCCAGTTACTCTCTAAACTACCTCCCCTGGGAAAGCTTTTTTTGGATTTTTTTATTAAAATATTTGTTGTTGTCTATTTGAGATTTTCATATAAATGGAATCAAATATGTACTATTTTGTGTCTGGTGTTTTTCATTCAGTATAATATTTTTCAGGTTCGCTGATGTCACGTGTATAAGTAGTTCATTATTATTGTACAGTATTAGTTCACTGTAAGAATAAAGCACAATTTGTTTATCCATTATATGCTGATGGTTATTTCACTTGTTTCTAGGTTTAGCTATTAGGAACAAAGCTGCTATAAACATTCATGTACAAGTCTTTTTGTAGATATCTGTTTGCATATTACTTCAGTATATTCCTGGAACAATTAATTTCTGTATCACAGGACAAATGTATGTTTAATTTTATTTAGAAGCTTCCAAAGTGGCAATGAGTTGATGTGTTTTTTTTTGAGGAAGATTAATCCTGAGCTAACATCTGCAGCCAATCTTCCTCTTTTTGCTGAGGAAGACTGTCCCTGAGCTAACATCCGTGTACATCCTCCTCTACTTTATGTGTGGGATGCCTGCCACAGCATGGCTTGACAAGTGGTGTGAAGATCTGCACCCAGGATCCGAACTGGCAAATCCTGGGTCGCCGAAGTGGAACGTGCGCGAACTTAACTGCTGCGCCACTGGGCCGGGCCCACAATGAGTTTTTGTAAGTGGTTGTAACCTTTTAAAATCCCATTGGCAACATGTGAGAACTTTGGTTCCTCCACACCATCACTAACGTTTGGATTTGTCAATCCTTTTCATTTAGCCAATCATATAGGTGAGAGAGAGTATACTTTTGTTTTGTTTTGCAATTCTCTGATGACTTATAATGTTGAGAACTTTTTCATCTGCATGTTGGCTATTTGATGTCCTCCTTTGTCAATTGTGTATTCAAATCTGTTGAATATTTTAATAGGTTTTCTATTCTATTTATTATTTAATTAAAGAGGATTTTCGTATCTTCTTGATAAAAAGTCTTTACCGAATATATAGTTAAGATTGTTAATAGCAGGGTTAATCATCTCTATTCACTTTGTAAATGGTACTTGTTGATAAGCAGAAGTTATTGTTTGATGAATTCCTACCTACACAATTTTTTGATATTGGATATTGCTTTCTTTTCTCAAATTTATTGAAGAATAATTAACAAATATGATTATGTATATTTGAAGTGTACAATATGATCATTTGATATAGATGTACATTGTGGAATGATTACCAAGATCAAGATAATTAACACATCCATTACATCACATAATTAACTTTTTTTAGTTCTTTTTTTGTAGTGAGAAATCTAAGATCTACTCTCAGCAACTTTCAAGTATACAATACCAAATTATTAACTATAGTCACCATGCTGTACATTAGATCCTCAGAACTTATTCTTATAACTGAACCTTTGTCTCCTTTGACATACATCTTCTCATTTCCTCCTCCTCCAGCACCTGTAAATTACCATTCTATTTTCTGTTTCTATGAATAAGTTTTTTTGTTTGTTTAGATTCCACATATAGTGATATATTACAGTATTTGTCTTTGTCTGGCTTATTTCACTTATTGTAATTGCCTCTAAATACAACCATGTTATCACAGGATTTCCTTCTTTTCAGTAGCTTAGTAATATTCCATTGTACATATATATACACAAGATTTTCTTTGTCTATTTATCTATCAAAGGATGTTTAGTTTGTTTCCATACCTTGGCTATTGTGAGTAATGCTGCAATGGACATTGGAGTGTAGATATCTCTTCAATGTCCTGTTTTCATTTCCTTGGGATATATACCCAAAAATGGGATTGCTGTATCATGTGGTAGTTCTATTTTTAACCTTTTGAGGACCTCCATTCTGTTTTGTTTACCAACTGTATCAATGTACATTCCCAGCACTAGTGTACAAGGGTTCCCTTTTCTTCACAGCCTTGCCAACACTTATCTCTTGTCTTTTTGATAATAGCTATCCTAAAAGTTATGAGATGATATCTCATTGTGGTTTTGATTCACATTTCTCTGATTATTAGTGATGTTGAAAACCTTTTCATGTATCTATTGGCCACTTCAATGTGTTCTTTGGAAAAATGTCTATTCAGATACTTTGCCCATTTTTAAATTGGATTATTTTCTTTTTTGTTATTGAGTAGTACATGTTCTTTATATATTTTGGGTATTAACCCCTTATCAAATATGTGGTTTGTAAACATTTTCTCCTATTCTGTACATTGTTTTTTCAATTTATTATTTCCTTTGCTGTACAGAAGTTCTTTGATTTAATGTAGTTTCACTTCTTTATTTTAGCTTTTGTTGTCTTTGCTTTTGGTGTCTTATTCAAGAAATCGTTGTCAAGACCAACATCAAAGATTTTTTCCCTATGTTTTCTTCTAGGAGTTTTACAGTTTTAGGTCTTATGTTTAAGTATTTGATACATTTTGAACTAATTTTTGTGAGTAGTGTAAGATAGGGGTCCAATTTGATTCTTTTGCATGTGGCAATCTGGTTTTCTTAACACAATTTATTGAAGAGACTATCTTTTCCCCATGATGTATTCTTGGTGCCCTTGTAAAAAAATTAGTTTATTGTAGATGCATAGATTTATATTTCTGCTCTTTATTGTGTTCCCCTGGTCTATGTGTCTGTTCTTATGCCAAACCATACTGCTTTGATTACTATAGCTTTGTAATATAGCCTGAATTCAGGAAATGTGATACTTCCTGCTTTATTCTTCTTTCCCAAGATTGCTTTTGCTATTTGGGGTCGTATGTGGTTCCATACAAATTTTAGGGTAGGTTTTTCTATTTTCTGAGAAAAATGCCATTGAAATTTTGAAAAAGATTGTAGTGAATCTATAGAACACTTTGGTTAGTATGGACATTGTCACAATATTAATTCCAAGAACATAGGATATTTTCCCACTTATTTGTGCCTTCTTCACTTTCTTTCATCAATGTTTTATTGTTTTTGGTGTATAGTCTTTCAGTTCCTTGGGTAAATTTCTTAAGTATTTTATTGTTTTTGATACTATTGTAAATGGGATTGCTTTCTTTCTTTCTCTTTCAGATAGTTCTTACTATATGGTAACACAACTGAATTTTGTATGTTGATTTTGCATCCTGCAACTTTACGGAATTCAAGTCTTTAGGATTTTCTAACAATAATATCATGTCATCTGCAAACAGAAATAATTTTACTTCTTCCTTTCTGATTTGGATGCCTTTGATTTTTTTTTTTAAAGATTTTATTTTTTCCTTTTTCTCCCCAAAGCCCCCCAGTACACAGTTGTATATTCTTCATTGTGGGTCTTTCTAGTTGTGGCATGTGGGACCCTGCCTCAGCGTGGTTTGATGAGCAGTGCCATGTCCGCACCCAGGATTCAAACCAACGAAACAGTGGGCCCTCTGCAGCAGAGCACGCAAACTTAACCACTTGGTCACGGGGCCAGCCGCTGATTGTTTTTTATTGCCTAAGTGCTATGGCTAGGCCTTCCAAAATTATGTTGAATACAAATGGTGAGAATACGTGTCCTTGTCTTGTTCTTGGTCTTAAAGGCTTTTAACTTTTCACAGTTGAGTATGATGTTTGCTGTGAGGTTTTCATATATGGTCTTTATTATATTGAGGTACATTTCTTCTATACCTCATTGGCTGAGAATTTTTGTCATGAGTTGTGTCATCTTTTTTCCTAGTCTAGCTAAAACTTTGTCAATTTTATCCTTTTTAAAGAACAACTCTTATTTTCATTGATCTTTTATTTCTAGTTTTTATCTATTTTTGGTCTAATTTTTATTATTTCCTTCCTTCTGTTAAATTTAGTCTCAGTTTGTTCTTTCTTTTCTTGTTCCATTAGGAACTAAAGTAGTTCTACTCCTAATTTTTGTCCTTTCTCTGGTTGCACTGAATGAAGAGTGTTTAGCAAGGACTTGATGCTCTGGATACTTGGGACATTAATGTCTTGGAGTACTACATGACCTCAGAAATTTCTATTCATCTCACAAATCTCCTTTATATGTTCTATTTTAGGGATCATTGAATCTCATCCTACTCATACACAGATTTGTATTCAGCCATAGACACCAAGGAACCTCTATGCATATTTCTTTAACTCTTCTTATTTGCAGCTCCTTCTTCTCTGGTACTCAGGAATTTTAAACTCCACTCTTTTCCTTCTGCTCTTTCAGGCCACTGCTGGCTGTTTGCTATCCATTTCTTTATGTTGTAGTCAGGAAAAATATATAGTCAAATATATATAATCAAAATGAATGTGGATTTCTCCATATAAGATTCCCTTCTCTCAAGTACCATATCTTTGAATTGTCCATTGAATACTGCCTGAAGACAGTTGCTTCATAGACTTTGTCTAGTTTTATAGTTGCTTATGGTGGGAGGGGGAAGCTATACTATTGTTATTCATTAATCTGATCAATGTACAGTTAAGTTCTCAAAGTAATAGTCTCCTATTGCTAGTCAGTAACTTGTAGGAATCACACTCACTGGGTCATTTCTCCTTAAATTATAGAAACAGTCATGAAGGGAAATTAGTCAATATAGTGAAAGGAGACATCCATGGTAATTGATTCATTTGTAATACCACAAAATGTTTTCAAAGAAATATTGTGAGTAAAGAGTACACTTTATAAGACCTAAACACATGGAAAGACAACATGTTTATGGATAGAAAGACTTAACATTGTTAAGATGGCAATACTCTCCAAACTGATCTATAGATTCAACGCAATCCCAGTCAGAATCTCAGTTGGCTTCTTTATAGAAACTGAAAAGCTTATCCTAAAATTCATAAAGAAACACAACGGACCCAAAATAGCCAAAACACTTTTGAAAAAGAAGAAATTTGAAGGACTCACACTTTCCAAAATCAAAACATGCTACAAAGCTACAGTAAACAAGCCTGTGTAGTAATGTCATAAGAATAGATGTACAGAACAATAAAGAGAATTGAGAGTCCAGAAACAAACACTCACACCTACAGTTAATTGATTTTTGGCGAGAATGCCAAAACAATTCAATAGAGAAAGAGTAGTCTTTTCAACAAATGGTGCTAGGACAACTGCTGATCCACATGCAAAAGAATACATTGGAAACCATATCTCATATCATATATAAAAATTAAACTCAAACAAATCAAAGACCTAAGTGTAAGAGCTAAAACTATAAAACTCTCAGAAGAAAATATAGTGGTAAATGACTTTTTAGAAATATAACCAAACATAAACAACCAGGGGAACAAGAGATAAATTAGACTTCAAAATGAAAAAAAATTTGTGCTTCAAGGGACACTATCAAGAAAGTGAAAAGACAATCCACAGAATGGGAGAAAATATTTTTAAATCTTATACCTGATAAGAGACTAATATCTAAAATATGTAAAATAACTCAATTCAATAATAAATAGACAAATATCCCAATTAAAAATAGGCAAAACATCTGAACAGACATTTCTCCAAAGAAGATATACAAACTGCCAGAAGCACATGAAAAATAATGCTCAACATCACTAGTCACTAGGGAAATGCAAATTGAAATCACACTGAAATATTACTTCACATCCATTAGGATGGTAATATTCAAAAAGACATGCAATAACAAGTGTTGGCAAGGATATAAGAAAATTGAAACCCTTAGGCATTGTTGATAGGAATATAAAATTGTGCAGTCACTTTTTTTTTCTTTTTTCTTGAGGAAGATCAGCCCTGAGCTAACAGCTGCCACCAATCCTCCTCTTTTTGCTGAGGAAGACTGGCCCTGTGCTAAAATCCCTGCCTATCTTCCTCTACTTTATATGTGGGATGCCTACCACAGCATGGCTTGCCAAGCGGTGCCTTGTCTGTACCTGGGATCAGAACCGGCGAACCCCAGGCCCCTGAAGTGGAATGCACGAACTTGACCGCTGGGCCACTGGGCAGGCCTCATGGTGCAGTCACTTTTGAAAACAGTTTGACAGTTCTTCCAAAGTTAAACATACAGTTACCACATGATCTAGAATTCTACTGTTAGATATATATGCAAGAGAATTGAAAATATATATTCATGCAAAAAATGGTAGACAAATCTTCCTAACATTATTATCCATAATAGTCAAAAAGTGGAAATGGCCCAAATGGCCACCAAATGATGAATGCATATATAAAATGTGGTATAACCATACAATGGATTATTATTTGACCTTAAAAAGGTATGAAGTACTGATATATGCCACAAAATAGTTGAACTTTGAAAACACTACACTAAGTGAAAGAAATCAGACACAAAAAGCCCCATATTATATGATTCCATAATATGAAATGTCCATGATAGGCAAATCCATAGGGACAGAATATACATTAGCGAGTGCCTGTATCTGGGGAAGATGGAGGAGTTGCAGCATAGTAGCTAAAACATGTAGGATTTCTTTTTGAAGTGATGAAAATGTTCTAAATTTTTTTGTGGTGAAGATTGTACAACTCTGTGAATATACTATAAACCATTGAGTTATACAGTTTAAATGGGTCAATCGTATGGCATGTGAATTATATCTCAATAAAGCTATTACAAAAAATAAATGAAAAAAGGCAAATGAAAAAATGCAGAAAAAAGGTGATAACTTGAGATATAAGTGAGGTTTAAAAATCTGGTAGAATAACACGAAAAACTATATGCAACTATGTTTGAAATATGAGGGAAATGGGTATATCTGTGAAAAAAGAGTACTAAAATTATTAAAGGAATAAAAATACTCAATAAACACTCTTGCCTCCAAAATAGTTTAACAAACAAATGGTTTTAAAAGTGAATTATGACAACCTTTCAAGGAAAAAATAACTTTTATATTTTTCAGGAAAAATAAAAAAGTCGAAAAGCTGCCCAACTCATTTTGTGAAAGTAGCATGACTTTTATATCAAAATCACATAAAGGTAGTAGAAAACATTACAGGTCAATTTCCCTAAAAATTATAGATTTAAAATAACCAAATTAAAAAAACCGATTAGCTGAATTTATCAGTGTATTAAAAAAAAATCAGTTCTAAGTAGTATATTTTATCATCTGACAATTTACTTATACAATTAATCACTCCAGTGTATGAAAGGAGAAGATTCACACTTCGATTGTAAGATGAATTAGTTCTTATACATCGGAATTTTGAAGATATAAAGAAAAAAAGTCCCATTCTGAGTGAGTTTATATCAGTTCAGGATGAAAGGCCACATTAAATGATTCATTTCTGCAATGTGCAGAAGTAACTTTAAGGAGTGGTATGTCTCAAAAGTTAGGAGAAAATGTCATGGAAAGTCTTTTTCAAAAAATGTGAAAGAAGCCCTTCAAAAAAGGATATTTAATTTTTTAAATTATAAATTTAGTGGAATTGATGTGTATTTGAAGGGCAAAGATAAAGTCACTGCCCTAGATACATGTGCAGAGTAGATTATTTTTATTTACAGTAGTAAAATAGTAAATTGTGGAAATCACAAAGTGCAGTCTCTTGTAATGAGTATCCCAGACAATTCAATGAAGATTCTATGTATTATATTGAGGTTTTTTATACTCTTTTATCTCCATTGATCAATTTTAAAGCACTTGTAAATGTAATACTTTATAGGCTAATATTTTTGGATCGAAAAGATAGACTTTCTGTGCACCCTCTATCCTTATTCCACAAGCCTTGTCCAGAAAAGTGCAGAGAAGCCCTGGAAAAGACTCTAGAGTCTGTAAAATATAAAGGACTTTTTTGTGGTACTTGGTTTCTGAATGTTACAGAAGATACAATAAAAAATCTAGACTTTCTGAAGGAGGAATCACCAAATACAGAAAGTCTGCAGATGTGCAACATGGATTAGGAATGCATCTGGAATAACGGACATTCGTGCTGTAGGTCTGTCCTTCCATAACAGTCTTAAATCTTTGTTATCTGGCTGGATCTTTTATGGGACTATTTGATTGAGAGGTGAATGAACGTTATTCTCTGCAATTAGATCACCCCAGGAAACTGAACATGGAGTAAGTTTTAATCTTTGCAAGTTGATAGGTCTTATTGAAAGTTTTAGGATGCTTAATCTCATTTGTAAAACTATAATTACTGCAAAAATATATCAAATTCTTCAAGTTTTAGGTATAAATGCCTATAGAAGAAATGGTGTATCTTAAGAGAAGTTGGATTTTTTCATTGAAATCATTTCTCCATAAGCATAAAAGTGAATTTTTAAAGTAGATGGATCTTTTTCTTTAGAAATCAGTTTAATATGATGCAATTTGAAATTAGACAGATCATGTTCTTGGTAACCAAGCTCTGAAACATGATCCAGACTTATTTATGTGTGTGGTGTTCCTGAAAGTTGTAGTGATCAAAAGCATTTGGCTCACTTTGTGAAAAGGGAAGGCAAGCCCACAGAGTGGCCAGATCCAGAAAATTGCAGAGGAGTACATCCATGGTGACAGTATGTCATTCAGTTTCACAAAGCAAGCTAAAAAGATGGATGGTCTGAAAAGAACAGAAACCCCTGGGTCCAGAAACTCAGTGACATCTAGTGGAAAGACTGGCACATGTCTATGATGAAGAATAATGATTTACCATATTGTGGATCTGTAATAGCCAGTCAAGTGTTTAATGTTTCTGATAGGAACAAAAAAAATGATCAATTTTCTAGCATCTTAAATGTGTGAGACATATCACCTAAGTTTCATGGGTCCCAAAGCCAAAGGATGTTCCCATCATCTGTTTGTTCTTCAACATCATCCTGGAGGCTTCACTCTCTGTCTCTTGGGGGCATAAATGCAGTGATTTTATTGTAAATATAGCCGAACTATGAAATACAGGACAGTCCTTCAGGATACCACAGAATATCAGCATATATAGAACATCTTTGGTTTTTGCAAGTCATTAAGGTCACCTTAAACGGCTGAATATGCTCACTTTGTCTTGGACAATGTATTCATGTATAGGTGTTCCCTCTGTGTTCTAATATGTATCAGTTCCTTGCCACTTTTAGGTATTTGTAAATATTCTTCTTCCAATGTATCATCTGTTTGTCTTGTCTACAATGTACTTTGTAGAGATGAAATCTTTAGTTTTATATAACTAATGTTTCCCTTATTTTCTTTCTTTTGAATCATAGATCGTGTTTTAAAAGTTTTGCTTAAAAACTTCTTGTTTATCCCTAGATTACAAAGATAGTAACCTAATTAAACTAATTTTATAGGTTTATCTTTCATATTTGGTGATTAATTCTGTGGGAATATACTTTTGCATGTGGGGTTGAGATCTGGATTTATTTTATATAGGCAGTCAATTATCTCAATAGCATCTATTATACACTCTCCCTTCCCACTTGAATTGTTCTGCTAAATTTATCATAAATTAAGTTTCTATATATACATGAATTTGCCTCTGAAGCCTCTGTTTTGTTCTATTGTTCCACTTGCTCATCTTGTTTCAATATGAATTTATAATACCATGAAATTGTAAAATTTTTTAATATCCGATTTCTTTTATCATCTTTTTAAAGATTGATTTGGCTATTTGTTGACTTTCATCCTTTTATATAAATTTTAGAATAAGTTTATTAAGTTCCTCAATAATTCTAAATGAAAATTTGTATGGGATTGCATTGAAATTATAGACTATTTTTTGCACAAATAGCTTCTCTATAACATTAAGCCATCCCCTTTAAGATCACGAAGAGTATTTCTATTTATTCAGATTATATTCTATATCCCCCATTAGCTTTTAAAGTTTCTCCATAAAGATTATATATATTCTTTGCAGTATATATTCAGACCATATATTTTGTATATATAAGTTCTAGATTCTTTATAGTTGCTGTTGCCGATGCGAATGACATCTTATAATTCTAGTTTGTATTGGTTGGAAAGTGAAATGCTGTTGGTGTTAAGTTAATCTTGTACCCACCAACCTTTCCGAATGCTCTTATTAGTTTTAATGATTTGTGGATTTTATTTGTGTTTCTAAGTAAATGAGTATATCTACAAATAACAGTTTTGTCTTCATTTCGATTCTTATACTTTTTATGCTTTTATTTATGTTACTACTTTTTCAAAAGGTTGGTACCACTACTATAGTGAGACCCATGCAGATAGAGGAGTCTTAAGACTGAGACACAGCACACAAAAGTAAATGTTTTCATAATAGAGGAATAAAAACAAAAAAAAAAGGAATTGAATAATCATCAGAGATGGCAATTCATTTGACTACGTATGTTTATTGGTCATATGTTAGTTGATTAGGAAATATTTAATAAAATTTAAAATGCTGTATACTACCAATCCTTGGATGAAATTCTGGAAGAAAAAGCCTATAGATTTTTTTCGGTTGTTTTACAAGCAATTTGTTTCTTTTATCAGAGACAGTATAATGCTTCCATTTTCTCTGCAATATTCTTGTATGAATTAGTATTTAAAGATCACAGTGAACATGTTACAGTAACCACCTATCATTTCATCAATAGCAAGAAGTTTAACAACTCATTCTTTTATTCTCTTTTTCACTCATTCAAATATTAATTAAATGCCACTTCGATGTAACAATGTTATGAGGAAAATTTGTATAAAGTGAGAGAATTTACATAAATCAGAATAACAGATGTAGATTTCTGAATATTTAGCATGAAAGCTTTGAGATAAAATGAAATATCTCAAAAAGTGAAAAGAACAGAAAGCCAAAAATTGATCCTGTGGACACCGGAAATTTAAGATTGAATTTTCTTCCCTCCCATAAGAGTTTCTCTTCCAGTCTCTTCATATCAATAAATCTCAGTCAGTAGGCTATTATCCTCCCGTTTACTCAAGCCAAAAGCTCAAGAGTCATTCTTGATCATTTGATTGTCCTTACCACTTCACTACATATAATCCATCAGCAATACCTGTCAACTTTATCTCCAAAACACATCCCAAATTCGTTCATTTCCCTCCATCACCAGTGCTTTTAAGAAATCATCTCCCTCCCCTGGACTACTGCAATAGCCGAACTGTTCTGCTTTTAGGCTTGATGCTGTTTACAACCTACAGTCTACGCAGCAGCCAGTGATTATTTACAATGCAAATCAGATCATATCAGATTCTATCATTCCTTTGTTTATAAACCTCCTATGATTTCTATTATATTTATAAGAAAATCCACACTCTTGTCTATGTCTTTAGAGCCAGGATCGGTATGCTATCTCTCTCTCTGATCTCATTTCCTGCTTCTTTTCCTTTTGCCTACTTTGATCAGCCACACTGGCCTTTCAATTCCTATCATACACCAAGCTATTTTTCACCTTGGCTTTGTAATTTTCTCTCCTTGGCACATTCTCTCACACCCATATATGGGAATTGCTAGTTTCTCTGAATCATTCAGATCTCTGCTAAAATATCACCTCCTCAAATTGTCCTTACCTGACAACTCAATCTAAAGAAGACTACCCTCACCTTTGATGCTTGCAACCTCTCCCATACTCACTCTCATCTGTATAACTCACGATTATTATCTTTATAGTACTTGTCGATAGTAGAAATTATCCTATTTTATTTTGTCTGTCATCACCCCTTATATGAAATGAGAGATGTACCCATCTTGTATTCCCAAATGTTTACCCACCTCTACCTAGAATAGGATCTAGACCTCTGTAAACATTTGTTTAATGAATGACTGTAGGGAACATAGCAACAAGAAAGAAAAAAATTGTTGGCAAGGAAGCATGGGGAAAACAAAGTAATGTGTTATTGTACCTAAGGGTAAGGAGGAGTTTCAGGAAGAGGATTACCCATTGTATCAAGTAACACAGAGAGGGCAAAACCGATCAAGGCAAACGCCACTGGATATGACTAGAAAGAGGTCATTGGTGATCTTGGAGAAAGCAATTTGTGTCGAATGCTAAGGCAGAATCGGATCTGCAGAGAGTTACTGAGGACTTCAGGAGTGAGAAATATAGAGTGCAGGCAGAGACAGTTCATTCAGAGTTTAGCTGTCAAAGAAATGAAAGATAATGGACATTATTTGGAAGGAATAAGATCAAGGAAAGATAGTCCCTCTCCTCAGGCAAACTTTAAGAAAACCAGAAAGATATCAAACAGAAGTCTCATCGAACTACAGTGAAATTGAATTTTCCTATGTTGTGATTAGATTAGTCGATGAGTCACTATTGGAAAAGAAGATCAAAATTGGCATTGAGGAAATTACCTGTCTTTTGGCAAACTGACCAGCTGTTTAGCAGCAGAGCACTAAGGTATGTAGGCTATTTTCTTGACTATTGGAAAAACTTTACCAAAGCATCCTAATGCCCTATAGACACTAAGTGCTAAATAAATACTACCAAATATGAAGCAAAGTTATGATGATTAAAAACCAGTATTTGATTAGGAAAAGGTAAAGGCATATTTAACTCTACAGAATCAGTCAGCATCCATGTTAGTTTAGTTTGAGTTGGTATGTAGTATAATGCTGTGGAAGAATATTTACCAATATTGAGAAAGTTATGAAAAATTTTTGAAAAAAATATGAATATTTTTCAGAGCAGCCAACCTCAATTCTCATTCCGCATCCCCACAAAAGTTAGATCTAATTAGTGCCTCGTGAAAAGCAGGGGTCTTTTGCAGCCATCCTCTGGGCATTTATAGTATTCAACAGGTCCTACAGTAAGAAACTTGATGGAAATTATTTAACTTTTACTAACTATTTTCTAAGACTTTACATTAGGAAGTTTTTGAGGAGATTTGATGAAAAGAAAACACTCAAACAATTCTTCTTATTGGTAAAATGTGTTTTCCAGTTAAAAGCAATAACGAAAAAACTTTTGGAAAATGTGTAGCATTGACTTTTTTTTTTTATTATTAATGTTATGATAGATTACAACCTTGTGAGATTTCAGTTGTACATTATTGTTAGTCATGTTGTGGGTACACCACTTCCCCCTTTGTGCCCTCCCCCCACCCCCACTTTTCCCTGGTAACCACCTATCAGATCTCCTTGTCAATATATTAACTTCCACCTATGAGTGGAGTCATATAGAGTTCATCTTTCTCTGACTGGCTTATTTTGCTTAACATAATACCCTCGAGGTCCATCCACGTTGCTGCGAATGGGCCAATTTTGTCTTTTTTTATAGCTGAGTAGTATTCCATTGTGTATATATACCACATCTTCTTTATCCAATCATCAGTTTCTGGGCATGTAGGTTGGTTCCATGTCTTGGCTATTGTAAATAATGCTGCGATGAACATAGGGGTGCAAGGGACTCTTGAGATTTCTGATTTCAGGTTCTTGGGATAGATACCCAGTGCATTGACTTTCATAGGTTTAAATTACCTAAACAATAGTTTATTGACTATTGCATAGTCAGGTAAATTTGATATATAGCCAGGTAGATGGTTGTATAGCCAGGTAGATTTTTTTCAACAAGGGTCATGGGAGACCTCAGCGAAGAACTACCTAGCCAGATTGGAAAATCATATCCTAATAATACACTGCAATCTTTGTGCCCACAGGGAAGGCCTTAGGAGATCAAGAATCTTCAATAAGAAAGGCTAGAGTTGTTGAGGCCATCTAGCCAGTTTTGACTTTGATGATGTGATATGGGATTTATTTGTTCACATAACACTAGCCCTTCCCATCTGTTAGTCAGTCCAAAAGGATATAGTGATATATAACTGGATGCTAATAAAAATCAATGGAAATGTTGTCACAGGTGTGCACTGCAGAAGCCTGGAACAAAACCCGCTGAATTCTGCTTGGGTAGGAGAAGGGTGAGGGTTAGGAGTGTGAACTTGTCAGGGAAAACTATCTGTACAAGATGATAACTGAGCTGAACTGTAACAGTTGAGGAAACTTATGCAGGTCAAGGGATGCAAAATGGAATGAAGAAGGACATTCCAAACATAGGAAATGGTATGAACAAGGTATAGAGCAAGAAGCAGTGTGGCATATGCAGACTGCCACAGCAGTTTGGTATTGCTGGAAAATAAAATGGAAGCGAATGCGGAAATATGCAAATAGCAAGGAAGGCAGAGACCAGATCATGGAGAGCCTTGTATTACATATTAAGGAGGTATAATTTATATTTTAAGACCTGAAATATCATTAAAGGTATGTTTTAGAGGAATGAAATAGTCGAATCAATTATTTAGAAAGATATAAATAATAAATATTATTTACTGAATACATACTCTGTACCAGGAATTGAGCTAAAAGCATTAAATACATATGATTACTAAATTTTTTCAATAATACAGACTAGCAGGAATTGTTCTGTCTCTTTTACAGATGAGAAAAACTGAAGTTTTGAGATACATAATATCTTGCCTATGATCAAAAAGATAGTCAATGCAGACCTAAGATTTAAGCTCAGGTTTTTGGATTCCAAAGCTGAAACTGAAGCCATCAAAAGCAGTATGGAAAACTTAGTCAGTCAGACAAAAATAGAGGCAAAGACCATTTCAGAAGCAATTGGTCAATACAAGAAATTATAAGGGTCTGAATTAATTAAGACAGTAGCAGTAAGATTAGAGGAAAGGATATAGATGTCAGAAATATCTAGAAGGTGATATTGGCCATATTGACTGATTGATTGTATGCAAAGAAATTGAGTTGAAAGAAAGAGAAATGATATTCTCAGGTTTCTATCTTGAATGACTGGGAGAATAGGATGTGATCAACTTTAATAGATAATAAAAGATTGGAGAATTTCACTCACACACAAATTGAATTTAAGTTGCCTGTGGGTTGTACAGATGGTGGTTTTATGTATATAATTGTGAAGTTCCTAACAGAAGCTTGGCCTGGAGAATTTGCTCTCAGTATTTTCAGCACTTCAATGACTGTTAAAGCAAAACATTTAGACAAAATACATGCTTATAATGTAGAAGAATAGACTGAAGATGGAACTCTGAAATGCATTAACACTTGAGGAGAAACCAAAGAATAAGATATCATGAGGAAGACCAAGGAGGGGGCAGAGAGAGAGACAACCAGAAGCACATGGTATCCTGAAGTTAAGGAGTCAGTTAATTTCAAGAAAGAGGGAACAACAATTTTAATTACAAAATTAAGGTTGTTTTATAGAAAGCCTGAAAAGTGTCCGTATTTACCAAATAATAGATCAAGGGTGATTTTAGTGAGGTAGTGTAGTGGAGTTGATTCAGATGGAAGTGTTTTTTGTTAAAGTAAGTATAACTTTAAAAGATAAAATTTTTAAAAACTTGGATGAGTAGAGAAGGATAAATTTAATAACAGTTATATGGAAATACAGAGTCAAGAGAAGAGGGTTTTATGCCTGGGCAAAGTTGTGTATCTAACTTGAAGTTGTGGGACAACTGAATATCTTTATAGATTGTAGAGCAGTGCCAGTAGACAGGGAAAGATTGAAGATAAAGGAAGGATAACAGAATCCTTATCTCAAATACTTTTTGTGGTGATTTTAAACGTCCACAAATGTTTTGCTACTGTTCCATCAAAAGATGGAGACTACTTCTCTTCCCCTTTTCTAGGGGCTGGACTTAGTAATTTACTTCTAATGAATAGAATGTGGTGGAAATGATGTTAGGTAATTTTCACAGTAAGTTTAGAAAAGAAGAAATAGCTTTTCCCTGGCTCTCCTTCTTGAGACTTAGCTATTGAAACTCAGGTCCATGCTGTGAGGGAGCCCATCCCACATGGAGGGGGCACCTATTGGTGCTCCTACTCAGGTTTCAGCTAATACCAGCATCAACTGCCAGACGTCTGAATTGAGGAAGCACTCAAGATGACTCAGCCATCTCTGACTGAGCAAGAACTATCTAGTGAATCTAGTCAACCCTCAGAAAGCTTAGGTAATAGTGATAAATAACTGTTACTGTATCCCACTAAGTTTGAAGTATTTTATTAAGAAACAATAGATAGAACATTTTTTTGAGAACCTACTATATACTAGGCACTCTGTTAATGACTGGGCATATAAGGATGTACAACATCAGATATGTTCTCTGTTCAGAAAGTGGTTGAAATCTAATGAAAAACGTTAATTGCATAATCCTATAATATATGTACCACTTCATTAATAAATTGTTCAATAGATGAGATGTACATGATGCTTTAAGAGTATTTAATGGGGCATTTGATCTTGTCAGAGAGACAAAGTAAGAATTCTTTAAGGAAGGATGCTTGAGCTGAGATATGAAAGACGAATAGCAGGAGTTAACTGAATGAATGAAGAAAGATAAAAGATTCTAGGAAAAATGAACAACCTGTGCAAAGGCTCTGTGGTAGGAGGGATCATGAAAATTATAGTTTAACTGATCAGAGAACATATGGGATTTTTGGGGCACAACAATAGCGAAGAGATAAAAGGACAGTAGTCTATCACAGAGAAGGTAAGCTAAGCTAAGGATAATGGAAATCTGAAGGAAAGTAAATGAAAGGAGATATCACACTGGTATCATCAGATCTATATTGTGACAATATCACTCTGGTTCCAGTATAAACAATAGATTAGAGGGGAGCAATAGTCAATGTAGGTAGTCTAATCACAAAGATATTTCAGCAATCCAGGCAAGAAAGGATAGTTTGGATTAGAGTAGTGGGTGGGGGGATAGGGTGAAGTAGAAGGATTTGTGATAGAGTTAAAATGAACTAGAATTGATGAAGGATTGTTGTGGGAATTTTGAGGGGATAATGAGATATCAGGGATGACTCCTAGGATGCTGGCTTGTAAAAGGGATTGGGATTGGGATGATGATTGGGATTGCCATTAGAGGAGATAGAGACCACCAGAAGATGGTCAGTTTAGGGAAGCTAGTGCATGAATTCAGTTTTAAAAATATTAAGTTTGGGGTCCCATTAAGAAATCTAAGAGCATTTGTCAAATAGCCCATTGAATACACTTGACTGTAGCTTAAAGTAGTGGTGTGGCATGTTGATATACATTTGTGAGATGCATGTGTATAAGTGGTATTTGAAGTTATGGGTGGAATTGAGGGATAAGAAAATAGAATATATAAAGGATGTTTGTGAGATGAATAGAAATTTTGGAGGTCACGTAGTACTGCAAGGCATTGGTCTTCCCAATGTCCAGAGGATGAAGTCCATGTTATTTTGAGATGAAGGCAATTGAGAATAACCTGATAGGAGAAACCTCTCCACCATCCCCCTATTTGCCTAAAAGGAGGACATAAAATTATAAAGGTGTCCTTCCTCCCCTCTCTACCAAGAAGTACAAAATTTAATCCGCAGTGACAGCTTTAGACCCTTATCAATGGAGAAAGTATCAACTTAAAACTGCATAATGAACTTTACTGTTGTGTACCATGATTTCATTGGTAACCTCCCGATAACTGGGCTCCCTCCACCTTTCCTTCTTTTGTCTGTAGCTGAAGATGGTATTTAAACCAGACTTCTAAGCCACATTGAAAATTGGACATTTGCCCTGGGTACCTCACATGTATACATGTGGTATACATAATAATAAACTTCTGTTTGTTTTTCTCTTGTTAATCTGCCTTTTAGTACAGGATCTCAGTCCAGAACTAAGAAGAGTAGAGGTAAAATTACTGTTTCTCTCTAACACTAGAGAATAAAAAAAAAAAGTGAGAAGAGAGGCTAGGCCCAAAATTGGAGGAATTTTAAAATATAATGATTGAGTAGAAGAGAATAATTTTCCAAATACAAAAATAATAAATTGTCAGAAAGATTAGGGAAAAACCAACAGAAGGTTGTGCTGTGGGAAGCCAAGGGAAGAAAGTATTTTTAGCAGAGAGGAATAATCAATAATATTGTGTTCAACGCTTCCAAAAAGTCAAATTAAGAAAGAACTGTTGTAATTCTTGCTATAGTTAGTGTCATGGTAGTTATTGTTACAACAGTGAAAATTGCTTAAACAATTAAGTCAGAAGCCAAATAGGTGAGAGGTGAAAAGTGATTGGGAATTCAGGAGAGTGAGTATTTATAAATTTGTTAAATTTTGCTGTCAAAGGAGGGATTGAAATTGGGTCATGGCTGAAGATAAACAGAGAATTCTAGTGAGGGACATAGTTTCGTTTTGCTTTTAATGTTTCTTTTTAAATGCAAAAGATTTGTGTGTGTTTACAAATAATATGGAGCTTCTATTTCTGGCAGCATGAAAGATTACACACTCTGAAAGAGTTCGCCAATTAAAATAATTAAAATGCTGCTTAAAATATATTAAAATTATCTGAGATGGTATACAAATAAAAAAAACTCCAGTTCACAGAAGTGAAACCAAGAATCATGGAAATTAACATTTGGTAAAGTTGGCTGCCGACCTGAAGGCTTCTGCTAAAGTCTCACGGTTTGAGCTTTTGCTTTGATCCCATTAAGGGTACGGAAAATAGAAAATGTTGACCTTAAACAAATTGACAGTCCATTATTTTTCCAGCAAAAATGGATTTATTTGGGATCAACAAAGAATTGCAATTCAGGGTCTGCAACCGTGACAAGCCAAGTTTGAGTCCCTCACAAAAAGGAGAGGAGAAATGCTTTTATAGAAGGGAAGAGGAACTTGGGAGGGCTATTGTAAACACAGAGTTTGAGGTGCAGTCACTTTTCATTGGCTGAGCTGTGACAGTATCTTATTGGCTGAGCTTCTTGTGGGTCAAGAAGAGGAAGTCTTTCTTCATTCTATTGGGCTCTGCTATCAATATAGGGCAATGGTGCTCCCCTTCCGTCCTTCTAACTCCAATTTAATGAGGGTTCTCTTTATTAATCTCCACATCTCCCCTTTTGGTGGAGATTTTTCTCTGAAAGCATTTCTTATGAAGTCAGGTTTTTCCAGTTTCATTGGCCTTTTGTCTCTCAATGCCAGGAAGGATCTTTCCTGGGTGGCCTCTCCCATGTTGGAGGGAAAGTGCACAGATTGGAAACTTATTGTGGCCACATTTGAATAACTAAGAGGGAGAACTCTCAGGCACTTTCCATATACTATCAAGATCATAGGCATTAGAGATCATCTAAGGCATTATCTTAGCATCAGATATTTGGTAGACAAACTTCCAACATGCCTGGTCCAGACATCTTGTGAAACCTGTCTCATCAGATGTCATCTGCCTTAATTCCAGGAAATCTTTACTTTCAGATCCCTATGTGATGTGCCTCTCCAGTCAGGGGTTGATGCTTCCTTTAGGTGTGTCACATGAATCCAAAAGTCTATTCCCTGGAATTTTGCGGCACAAGGGTTAGTTAACAATATCTGATATGGGCCTTGAAAAGAAATCTTCTGGAGGTACCTTTTCCAATAGACAAAATCTCCAGGTTGCAAGGTGTGATGTTTAAGGTCTTTGTCTCCTTGGAGTGCACTATAAAAAAACTGTTCTGCCAAAGCATGGTTATTATTAATAGAAGCAGTTAGACCTTTTCAGTATTGGAGTGTATCTCCTTTCATCAGCTGTGGGTCAAAAGAAGCATGGGCCGAGCACATTGGCTATCCTGTGACCATCTCAAAGGGTGAAAGTTTGAGTTCCAAATATGGTGGATCTGAGATTTAGAAGGACCAATGACAATGCTTTTGGTGGAGGTATTCGTAAGGTCTCTACAAATTTTGCCAATTGAGCCTTAATAACACCATTAGTGAGTTTGACCAAACCAGCAGTTTGAGGGTACTAGGCACAGTGAGAGTCTTGTAAAACCAGCCAAACAGCACAGACTTGTGTGCACCTGACCAGTAAAATAGGTTTCCTTCATCACTATGAAGCTCAAGAGAAGTTCCTCAAGGGGAATTCTTTCCAAAGGGACTTTAGCCACAGAAGAGGCAGCAGCCTGTGTGCAAGGGAAAGCTTCAGTCCAATGACAAAACATACACACCATGAGTAAAACCTATTTATATCCCTGAGATGGGGGAAGTTGTATGAAATCCATTTGCCAAACCTCAAATCGTCCATTAGGAAGTTTAAAATGTCTGGGAGCAGATGAACAAGCTGACCCGGATTGTATTTTGGACAGGTGGGACAAATGAGGTAAGCACTTTTTACAGCCTTGTTAATATTTGCCCACCAATACTGATTCATGAATGCTATCATTTTGTCAGGAGACCAATAGTTAAAAGCACGTACAGTGGTTAGGAGTGGGAATTTTAGAATCTCCAGCAGAACTGGGTTGTTAGACAGTCCAAACCAGAGCTTTATCTTTTTATCAACCCAACAGTTGTTAGATTTCCACTCTTGTTTTTCCTTTTCTGAGGCCAATTGTTGGGCTTCTCTGGTCAGTTTTTCAAAGTTATCATTTGGGAAAATATCCCTTTGGACCATGACAGAGGTTGGCTGTTGTTGGTTTCTTTAAGGGCTGGATTCCTTGTGGAAACATCAGCTAAGTGATTTCTTTAGTTTCTAGAGAGTCAAGTTTAGAATGCTCCGGTATCTTAATAACAGTTAAAGGGACAGGTTAAAGGATAGCATCCAATAATTCCTGCACATAGGGCCATTTTTAATTTTATTTCAATTGGAAGTAAGGAAGCCATGTTGTTTCTATAACATTTTGAATCATGAGCTACTAAAAAAGTATTATCTATTATAAATACTGGCAATGTTGCCCTTGGCTAAAGTACAAGCTCATTTAAGGGTGTATAATCCAGACTGTTGAGCAGAAGTAGCCATAGGTAAAGGTGCTGCCTCAATAATCTCAAAAGGACTTTCAATAGCATACCCAGCACAGTATTCGCAATTTTAACCTTTTAAATAAGAACCATCAGTAAACCATGAGAGTTAGTGGTACCCAAAGGAGTTTCCTACAGATCATCACAAAGAATTCGGAGGTCATCCAACACTGTTAGCAGTCATGAGGGACTTCATCAGTAACAGAAGAGAGAAGAATAGCAGGAATGAGGGTATTTCAATGCAAAAGAGATATGTGGGGAGCAGTTAACAAAAGGATTTCATGAGAGGTGAAGTAATTGGATGAAATATGTTGAGTGTGATGAGAATTCAGGAGGGCTACTACAGCGTCAGGTACAAAAGTGGTTAAGAGGGATCACACAGCAATTTTCGAGCGCCCTTAACCAAAAGGGCAGTGATAGTAATGGCTGTAAGGCAAGGAGGGTAGTCCTGTGCCACAAGGTCCAGTTACTGACTATAATACCCTATGTGTCAATGGCAGTCTTTGTGTTTTGGACTGAGTACCGCAAGGACATTCCCTTCTTTTTCATATACAAAAAGGAAAAAGGGAATCTGATAATTGGGATGTCCAAGGGCAGGTGATCTCACCAAAATATTCTTTAAGGACTTAAAGTCTATATGATTCTGTTCTTCCCAAAAAATTGAGTTGGGGTTGTTATTCTTTAGTAAAACCTCAGAAGTTTGGCCATAAAAGAGAAATTTGGGATTGAGTTTTGGCAATAACCAACTGTCCCTGGAACACCTCTCAGCTGGTGTTTTGCTTTGGGTTTGGGGAAATTTAGGACACCGTGAAGCCTGTCTAGATCTCGGTGTAGCCCTTGTTCTGATATCAGATGCTCTAAATATCAAACCTGGGTTTGGGCAAACTGTAATTTCTCTTTGGTGACCTATGTCCCTTTAAGACTAAAAGCTTTAGCAAGTGGATGCTATCTTCCTGTGAGGAGACTTGGAAAGGAGAGAAAAGAAGCAAATCACCTACATATTGTAATAAAATAGAACCCCTAGGGAGCTTTCTATCATCCAGCTCAGCCTTCAGGACTTGGGAAAAATAAGAAGGGCTTTCTGAGCATTAATGTTTAGGTAAATTGTTGCTCTTCTCAACTGAAGGCACAAAGGTATTGACTAGTCTCATCAACGGAAATGCTCAAGAATGCACTACATAAATCAATGACCATAAAGAATTTGCTTCTAGTGGGAATGGGCCTTAGTAGCATATGAGGGTTAGGAACAATAGGATGTTGAGGGATAACAACGTTGTCTATTGCTTGGAGGTCCTGGGCAAAACTTCACCCTCAGCCCTTGGGTTTTCTCACAGGTAAAATAGGACTATTACAGAGACTAGTATAAGGGGTAATGAGCCCTTGAGCCTTGTAAACCTCTATTATGTCTGTATAGTTTGAAGGACTTCTTTACTTATAGCATATTGCTTAATTGTAAGGAGAGGTTTTGAGGGATCTCTGAATCTTGATGGGAGGTGCACTTTGAATTTTACCAATATTAGTTGGAGATTTTGCCCATAAGAAGGAGAGTGGTAGCTGATTCAACAGGGAAAACTGATCAACGTTTCCAGAATCAGCTCTGGTATTATCAGGATAGAGCAAAGAAAAAATGTCAAAGTGTCATTTAATTCACCTGATTGGCTGTTTTCATGGCTACTGTCAAATTCTAGAATTATTTCCCCCTTTCAGGAGAAATTCCAGTATGATACTTTTCTCAGAAGTCCCGGCCTAATAAATGAATAGGGGTGGAGGAACTAAGGAGAAAAGTATGTGTGTCTTTCAAAGGGCCTAAACATAAAGGAATAGGTTCAGAGAGCAGGACTCTTCTGTGGTTTATTTGAAATACCAAATATTTGAACTGTTTTAGTACTCCAAGGCAGTCCCTGCCTTATAGTGGTGGGGTTGAGCACCAAGAGCATGGCTTCATTGTCAATGAGAACAGAAAGAGATTCATCTCCAATGTGGAGAATTGTTTCCCTGAGCCTATTAAGAGGGAGGATTGGGAGGCGCCCCTGTAGTTCCTCAGAGACCTGTCATTGACTATTTGGAGGACATTGGAAAGGCTGGTTAGAGGGACGAAGGCATTTGAAGTGCTTAAATTTGTACACATTTCTTTCCCAATGTCCTGATATTTTGCAATAATATCAGAAACTAAGAGGTTTTTGTTTCATTTAGGGGCTTTCATTTGCTAGAGTTGTAGCATTTTTCCTTTTAAGTGACTCATCAAAAGTGTGAGACAGTTGGTTTGCCAGATTAACTAAAGCTGGAGTACACAGTTTCCCATTCCATCCTGGCCCTTTTTACTAGATGGAAAAGGTCCTAGTTCAGCCCATTAACAAAAAGAGTTAAAAGCTACCCAGGTGGAACAAATATCTGAAAGCAGACCAAAATTTTCTTTAAAAGCAATCTAAAGTCTATTGGAATAATCATGAATGGGTTCATCAGGTTTTTGTCTACGAACATGAATTCTGTTCCAATCAACTAGTAATTGCCTGAGCCTGATTATACAATAGGTCAGTGGGTTGGTTTCCTGGCTGTAATTCCCGAGACTTTTTAGGATATTCCTAGTTAGCAGTTTTCACCCAATGCTAGGGTGGCTTTTGCTGACAAACATATGAACTAGCTGATATAAGTCAAAGAAACTAGGTTGATAAGTTTGAATGACTATATTTAATTCCTCAGCAAATCTGTGAGGCTCTTTGGTTACTTTTTTTGGTGAGGAAGATTGGCTCCAAGCAAACATCTGTGCAAATCTTCCTCTATTTTGTATGTGGGATGCTCCCACAGCATGGCTTAATGAGCAGTGTATAGGTCTGCACCTGGGACCCGAACCTGAGAACCCTGGGCCTCTGAAGCAGAGCACATGAACTTACCCACTACGCCACCAGGCCAGCTTCTGTTTCGTTACTTTGGGAAAATCTTTGACTATGGCTCACAGTTCATCTTTAGTCCAGGGAATATAAGAAATTAAGGATTTAGCATTTGGATCCTCAGAAGGCATAATTTTAAAGGGACAGATTCTGATAGGTGTGGAGGAAGAGTGAGTAGGGAAAATTCAGGGAAAAGAGAAGCTCCATGAGAGTGTTAGTATCGGGGAACTGAGAGCACAGGGGAGGTGGTGGTGGTATAGAAGGGAAGGAGGAAGGTGGTAAAAGAGGCAGGAAAGAGGTGAAAAGAGGCAGGGCCTGAGCACAAGGAGCTGGGGGAGAGGGACAAGATGGCACCAGAGGACAGAAACATGACACTTCAGAAGCCATTTTATCTTTCTTTAATTATTTGTTTGCCTCAATTAATCTTAAAATTTTACTTTGCGAAGAGGCAGTTTTAAATTCCTGATAAAGTTTGAAAGCCTCAAAATACAAATCAAAATAGATGTTCCATTCAGTTATGGAAATCACAGAGCTATTGTTGTCCAATTTGGTTTTAAGAAAACTAAATTTTGGAAGTTCAAATGTTCCTCATAAAGGCCATTGATATTCGAAATTGCTTTTGGTTGCATCTGTCCATTTAGTTAGAAAAGTGCATAAGGAAGGACCATGACTTTTAAACAAAAAATCAGCTGAGCTACCTGTGGGGGTGGATACCCTCAAAATATTTAGATAACTAAGCTCCTATTTCTTAGAGGTTTTTCTCTAGAGCGAAGGAATAATTCTCAAACAGCCTAGACAGCACAAAGAGCTTAAATAGCTGGTAATTCAAACTGCCTGAAGAGCTCAAACAGCCTTCAGGTTTAATACCAGCCAGTTCAAACAGAACAGTCAGATTTCAGTAAGGTGGACCAAAAGTTGAATCAACACAGTTCCAAAGAACACTTTAGTTCCAAAGGGAATTGGACGGAAAGTTCATCAATTGTAGTTTCAAGGAACGGTCTGCTCCCAAGGGAGTCAGGCCAAAGGCTGGACTGGCACAGTTCCAATGAAATAGTCTGAAAGTCTGACCAAAGGCTAGCACAGTTTCAGTAGAAACAATCTGGTTCCAAAAGGAATTGGACCAGAGGCTAGTGCAGTTCCGAGGAACAGCCTGATTCAAAGAGTCAAGATCAAGTGCCACTCGAGTACTCACAGACAAACAAGGCCTGAACCAGAAAAAGATGAAGCCTTAAAACAGATCTTGAATAAAACCTGGAGAACTTCAAGGTGCAAGGAGGGCAAAAGCGCAAATCCAGGAGAAAGATTTACCTTCAAACTCCAGGCTTGGTGAGAAAAGCAGCCAGCTCAATGGGCTCTGCTGGGGGTACTATGCGTGTTTACCCAACAGTCTTGGAGGCGTGGAGGGTCTTCTCTGGATCCCCATATGAGCCACCAAAATGTTGACTTTAAACAAATAAGAGTCAGTTATTTCTCCAGTAAAAAGGAGTTTATTTGGGATCAGCAATTTGTCTGCAATTGGTCTGCAAACATGGCAAACCATGTGCACGTCTCCCAGAACGAGAGGAGGAGAGATTCTTTTACAGAGGTGAAGAGGAATTTGAGAGGGCTGTTGTAAACAAAGAGTTGGGGTGTAGTTGCTTTTCCATGGTTGAGTTGCGGCAGTCTCTCTCGATGGCTGAGCTCCTTGTGGGTCGAGAAGAGGAATTCTGTCATCTTTCTGTTGAGCTCTGCTATCAATGTAGGGCATGAGAGCTCCTCATTTTGACCTCTTGACTCCAATTTAATGATGTTTTTGTTTAACAATTTCCACAGAAATAAAACCTAGGGCCCACACAAGGTAGGGAATCAATAGAAGATTCTGGATAAATTTGAGCTGTGTAATAGTGAATAGAGAATTCATTGCCACACTGACTAGGTGGGAAAGAAAATTTGCCTACCTTGACAATGCTAATGGGAGAAAAGTATACCGCTAGGAATTCCTAACCACAAGTTAGGAATGCGAGATTTTAGTAACTAATTATATTATCTATGTAGAGTACTAGGTACATAATTTGCAGGGTCCGATGTAAAATGAAAATATGAAGTCCCTGTTAAAAAATTAAGAATTTCTGTGCCAGCCTGGTAGCATAGTGGTTAAGTTCGCACGCTCTACTTCTGTGACCCAGGGTTTGTGAGTTCGTATCCTGGATACAGACCTACACAATGCTGATCAAGCCATGCTGTCGCAGCATCCTACATACAAAATAGAGGAAGGTGGGCATAGACATTAGCTCAGCGACAATCATCCTCAAACAAAAAAAAAAGAGGAGGATAGGTGACAGATGTTAGCTCAAGGCCAATCTTCCTCACCAAAACAAAAAAAGAGAGAGAAGAAGAAGAATTTCAAGACAGTTATGGCAAAGCATTAAACCAGATATGGCACTCTTTTTTTTCAACATGGGTGATGAGAAACTACACAGGTCTCCTACCCATGAAGCTGGCATTTTCTACAGATTCTGAAAATTCTCAAGTGGATAATTTAATGTGGAGCTAGGTAGTTAGTGTTTCAAGGTGTCTGGTAGAAAAAAAAAAGAAAGTTCTCTAAGGATGAACTATATTAATACAGGCCTCAAAAATATTCAACAGATAGTTTTTCATAAAATAAACACCTCACAGTCAAAACCCACAAAACATACAAGGAAAAAAAGCTCCATGAGTCTGAACAACCAGAAACAATACATAAATGGAACAAGCTTACGAAATTTCATATATCGGAATTATCAAGCACACTATACAAAATATGAGTATAGTATGTTAAGAGAAATCAAAGAGATGTTACAAAATATGGGAAAGATTTATAAGATTATAAATAAAGCCCAACCATATTTTTTTAAAAAGTAATGTCATAAAAGCTCTAGATATATAAATTATAGGGATTGCACTAGACAAATTCAATAGTCAGACTCAGCAATGGTTTAGTTAAAACCAACAAATAAAATAATGACTAAAACATATTTTAAAAGACTTTGAAAAAAATATTCCAGGGAGATAGATAGAACACATTAAAGGTAGGTGAAGAAACATCGAAGATGGAGTTAAAACATCTAACACTGATGTGATCAGAGCTGCAGAAGATATTAGAGACAAATGGCATGAAGAAATATTCGAAAGAAAAGTAGTAGATAATCTTCAGTATTACTGAAAGACACTTTTTCTGGGCTTCAGGAGGACATATTTCAAAGCAAATCTAAAAATAATATAGTGAGATCATAGGACATCAAAGAAAAAGAAAATTGTCAAAGCAGTTGGAGAGGAATCATAGATCACTGAGAAGACATTCATAGACTATTGGTTGAACTTCCCAACATTATTGATGAAAGCCAAGAGATAATTTATTAATGTGGTCAGACAAGGTGTCAATCAGCCCAGGGAAATTATCTTTCAAGAATAAGGTTAAAATAAAAGAAACTTTTAAGCTTTCTTTTTTTAATTGCCAAAAGAGCTCTATTCAAAGAAATTTTCAATGGTTTACTTTGAACAAACATATGAAGATTGGTGTGCAAAGATGTTAATTAGTAGCTGGGGAAAATTAATTAACCCTGTGTATTACTTAGAGTAACTTCTATTTAAAAGGAGATCCCCAGGGGCCAGCCCTGTAGCCGAGTGGTTAAGTTCCTGTGCTCCACTTTGGCGGCCCAGGGTTTCCTGGTTCAGATCGTGGGCGACGACATGGCACCACTCACCAGGCCATGCTGAGGTGGTGTTCCACATAGCACAACCAGAGGTACTCGCAACTGGAATATACAACTATGTACTGGGGGGCGTTGGGGAGAAGAATAAAAAAAAAAGAAGATTGGCAACAGTTGTTAGCTCAGGTGCCAATCTTTAAAACAAAAAGAAATAAAATGAGATCTCCAAAATACAGTGGAGCAGATGTGAACAGTTGTATGAAAACAGATAGGCTGCTCTACGTTACAAGACTATCCAGGGAAACAAGTTCTGGCTCATTATTATCACATTATCACAGATGTATTACTGCACACACACTCATACACGTCACACACACACAAACACACACACATACCCCTCATACCTCAAAGGTTAAAAAGACTTCAAATTCAAATTTAAAAATATGTAAACTAAATAAAAACAAGAAATACTTGTACCAAACTTTGTGTCATCCAGCTAACATAGTACTTAAAGAAAAATTTATAATTTTAGCAAAAATGAAAGGTATAAATTTAATGGATCAAGCATTCTTTACAAAAAGCTAAAAATCAAGATAAATTAACTACCCTCAAAATAGAAAGTCATTTTAAAGATAATAGTAGAAGTTAATTAATTAGTCAATTAGATTCAATGGAGAGTAAACAAGGCAAAATTTATGTCCCTTGAAAATCCTAATAAATTACACTATCCTCTAGCAAGATTATTAAAGAAAAATGGGGAAAATGTGAAAAGTAGAGTATTAAGAATAAAAAAAGACATGACAATATATCTTTCAGATATAAAAATAATAAAAAAGATATTATAAATAAACTTAGGACAGTGAACTTGAGAACAGATAAAATGGATGCATTTCTTGAAAACATAACTTTCTACAACTAAGTAGAAATAGAAAAATTACATAGCATGCAGCTCTAAAAAAATATGTATCAGTATTTAGGGATCCTAGAACAGAAAAAATGTACACATACATATCAAACCCCAGTGGATTTGCAAGAGTTTGAACAAACTCTGTTAAGGAAGAGAGAGAGGGAGAGAGAGAGAATCTTCCTTAACTTATGAGGTTAGTTTAACCTAGATATCAAAATGTTATGGACAATATTAGAAAGAAAAAATTACAGACCAGTATCACTCATTATTTCTATAGAAAAATGCAAAACAAAATGATACTGAATTGAATTTAGTAGTATTAAAATGATAGATAATAAATAATGACCAAACTAGCTTTATCCCACAAATGCTAGTATGTTTTAGTATTCATATGTATATTAAATATGTAAATATGCATTACAATATATTAAAATATATATACATGTGTATGAACTTGAAAATATGAAAAAATTATTTTAAAATTATATGATTATTTAAATAGAAAACACAAAATAATTTGCAGAAAATATATTGGAATTAATAAGAGACGTTAGCATTGTTTCCGGACACAAAATTTCTGTACCAGTCAACTGTATTTCTATGCACCTAAAGCAATTGATTAAAAATAAAAAGCTAACTTTTTAAGTCACAACACCATCAAAACACAAGAATATATTTCACATAAGCTGTGCAAACAATTTATGAAAATTTATAAAAATATATTGAAGGATAATAATAATACCTAAGTAAATGGAGACCAGCAACATATTTGTGGATAAAAAGACTTAATATTTCTCTGAAATATATATTTCCCCAAAATATAGTGCGATTTTAATCAACATCCCAAAATGGCTTCAGTACTTGACAAACTGATCCTAAATGCTTATGAATATCTAAGTCCAAGAGATTCTTAGAGAAAAACAGTATGAGGGATTTGGCCTACCATGTAGCAATCTTATGCCAAAATTCTAGACATTAAGAAATGAGGTATTGGCATAAGAATAGTAGAGAGTCTAGAATATAATTTGCATATATATGGAGATTTGATTTATGTCAAAGAATGTCCCTGCAGATGAGTAGAGCAATAGTGGACATCTCCTTAAATGGGGCCAATTGCTTATATGAGGTAGGAGAGAATTTGATTTACACTTTATGTCTTACAAAATTCAATTTATCAAGGCATAAAGACAAATGTAAAACACAAAATATATACAAGTTTTACAGGACAGAGCAATAAAAAAATATTTATCACCTGGATATGGGGGCAGATTTCTTAAAAGTAATGATAATGATGGATCAAGATGGCATACTAGGAAGCTCCAGGCTCTCACCGCTCTACAAAACCGTGAAATAAATAACATAGGCACAAAATAGTTTTGTGAGAACTCTATTAACCCATTAAGAAGCTGCAACAACCAAGCAAATGCCTAATCAAGAAAAAGCCACACTCAAAATGATAGGACATTTTATGATGTTTTTGCTCACCTTGCCATACCTCCTCCCAAGCAGAGTGCAGTGTAGTCAAGAAAAGGCTGTCTAATTTCAAGCTCTTTCTTTGGGACAGAAGGAAACAAGTGAAACTTGTGACTCATCATGTACAAGGTAGCAATCACAAGATTATCAGTGATTTTCTCAGCAGAAAACTTGCAAGACAGAAGGTAGTGATATGATATATTTTAAATGCTGAAAAAATCTGTTAATCAAGATTACTGTATCTTGCAAACTATCCTTCTAAGACGGGAAAGAAATTAAGACATTCCTGGAGAAACAAAAGTGGAGGGAGTTTCTTACTACTAGACCTGCTCTATAAGAACTGCTAAAGGGAGTCCTTCAAGTTGAAACAAAAAGATGCTAGAAAATAACTTGAAGCCATATGGAAATATAAAATTCTCTAGTAAATGTAAATATATAAACAAATATAAAAACCTGTATTATTATAATTTTGATTTATAACTCCACTTTTAGTTATTTTATGATTTAAAATACAAGAGCATAAAAATAACTATCCATCTATATTAATATATACACAATATATAAAGATACAATTTGTGAGATTAATAATATAAAGTAAGAGGACAGAGATGTAAGGACTAGAACATTTGTACAAGTTTGAAGTTAAGTGGTTATCTTTCTAAAACATATTGTTAGAACTTTAGGACTTTTTATGTAATCTGCATGGTAATCACAAAGAAATTATTGATAGAATATACACACAATAAAATTAGAAGAGAATCAAAATGTGTCACTACAAAAACTCAACTGAACACAAAGAAAGGAAGTAAGAAAGAAAATGAGACAAAAAAATGACATTCAGAAAACAATTACAAAATGGCAATAGTAATTCTTTACTTGTCAGTACTTGCTTCAAATATAAATGGCTTAAAATCCCCAATCAAAAGACATAGATTGGCAGAATGGACAAAAAAAAAACCCAACAGAATCCAATTATAAGATTTCTACAAGACATTCACTTTAGATATAAGGATATGCATAGGTTAAAAGGCAACAGATGGAAAAATATATTCCATTCAAATAGAAATAAAAAGATAGAGTTGGCTACATAAATATTACATAAAATAACCTTTGTCAAAAACTTTTATGAGAAAAAGGATACTATATAAAGATAAAAGGAGAAACTCAGCAAGGAGATGTAATAATTTGAAATGTATATGCACCAAACATCAGAAATCCTAAACATATGAAGCAAATGTTGACAGAATTGAAAGGAGAAATAGATAATTCTACGTTAATACTGGAGGACTTCAATATCTAACTTTCAATAATGGATAGAACAACCAAAACGAAGATAAATAAGAAAATAGAGGAATTGAAAACACTATAGACCAGTTGGACATGATAACAGACACAAACAGAGCATTTCATCCTGTAGCCAGAATAAACACTTTTCTAAGTGAACATGGAACATTCTCCAGTATAGTTCAGATGTTACACAACAAAACAAGTGTTAATAAATTTAAAAGGAGGGAAATCATACAAATTATTTTTTCCAATTGCAATGGAATGAAACTAAATCAATAGCAGAAGAAAAATTGGAAAAACTACAAATAAATTAAAACAACACAATCTTAATGAATGAGTCAAAGAAGAAATCACAATGAAAATTAGCAAATATCTTAAGACAAATGAAATGATATACTAAAACCTATGGAATGCAGCAAAAGCAGTGTGAAGAGAGAAAATTTTACCTGTAAACACATGTAAAAAATCTTAAATCAACAATCTAATGCTACGCTTTAAGTAACAAGAGATAGAAAGACAAACTAAGCCCAAAGATAGCAGAAGGAAAGAAATAATAACAGTTAGAACAGAGGTAAACAAAACAGAGAATAGAAAAATAATAGAGAAAATCAATGAAACAAAGAGTTGGTTCCTCAAAAGGATCAACAAAACTGACAAAAAACTTTCAGCTAGATTAACAAAAAATAAAGATAACTCAAATAAAATCAGAAATGAAAGAGAGGATATCACAATCAATTTTAGAGAAACAAAAAGAATTATGAGACTATTATAAGCAATTGTAGACCAACAAATTGGATAAGCTACATGAAATGCATAAAGTTCTAAAAACACTAAACTTACTAAGACTAACTCATGAAGAAATAGAAAATATAATCACCAAAAAGCAACAAAAAGATTGAATCCATAATCAAAACATCCCAAAAAAGAAAAGCCCAGCGCCATATGTCTTTACTGGTGAGTTTCACCAAACAATTAAAGTAGAATTAATACTAGCTCCCCACAAACTCTTCCAAGAAATTGGAGAGAAGGGAACATTTACAAACTCATTCATTGAGGCCAAAATTACCCCAATACCAAAGACAGAAGAAGAAAAGAAAACCACAAACCAATATTCCTAACATATATTGATGCAAAATTCCTCAATAAAATCCTACCAAACAGAATTCAACAGCACATTAAAAGGATTATACATCATAACCAAGTAGAATTTATTCCTGCAATGCGCAGTTGTTTCAACATATGAAAATCAATCAGTGTAATACATTGCATTAACAGAAGAAGGGAAAAAAAACACATGATCATTTCAGATGATGCATAAAAGGCATTTGACAAAATTCAACAGCCTTTGATGATGAGAACATTCAACAAACTAGGAACAGACAGAAACTACCTTGATATAATAAAGGCGATATATGAAAAGCACAAGGCTAACATCACATCCAATAATAAATGATT
Source organism: Equus asinus (assembly GCF_041296235.1). NCBI lineage: Eukaryota > Metazoa > Chordata > Mammalia > Perissodactyla > Equidae > Equus > Equus asinus. The sequence goes on from NC_091820.1 coordinate 74,306,191, forward strand.
GCAAGTTTTCCTGAGATCATGAACAAGACAAGAAAAGACTGCTTTTGCCACTTCTAATAAAGATAGTATTGGAAGTCTTAGAGCGTCTAGGCAAGAAAATGAAATAAAAAGCATTCACTGGAAAGGAAGAATTAAAATGATTTGTGTTCGCAGATGACATGATTTTATGTGTCGAAAATCCTAAAGATTCCACACACACACACAACTTTTAGATCTAATAAATTAATCCAGGGAAGTTGCAAGATACAAAATCAACAGGCAAAAATCAGCTGCATTTCTACATAGTTACAATGACTATTTTGACAAAGAAATTAAGAAAAAACAATTCCATTAACAATAACATAAAAAAAGAATAGAATATTAAGATTAAACTTAACAAGGAAGAAAAAGACATACACTGAAAATTACAAAATTTGGCTGAAAAAAATTAAAGAAGAAACAAGTAAATGGAAAGACCGCCTATGTTCATCAATTGGAGGACAGTGTTGTTAAAATATCTATACCATCCAAAGCAATCTGTAGATTTAATGCAATGTCTATCAAAATTTCAACGACACTTTTTTTCAGTCAGAAAAATTTATCCTAAAATTTATATGTGACATCAAGGGACTCTGAATAGCCAAAACAGTCATGAGAAAGAAAAACAAAGTTAGAATTCTCACGTTCTGATTGTAAAACTTGTTACAAAGCTACAGTAATTAAAAGAGTGTGGCACTGACATAAGGATAGACATTTACCCAATGGAATATAACAGAGATCCCAAAAATAAACCCTCCATATATGGTCAAATGATTTTCAATAAGAGTGCCAAGACCATCGTATGGGGAAAGAACAGTCTGCGCAACAAATGCTGCTGGGAAAACTGGATATACACATGGTATGGCAGAGCTTGTGTTCAAATAACCCTTATTTTACTGAATAATGGCCCCCAAGTGAAAAGGTAGTGATTCTGGCAATTTGAATATGCCAAAAAGAAACTGTAAAGGGTTTCCTTTAAGTGAAAAGGTAGAAGTTCTAAACTTAGTAATGAACGGAAAAAATTGTATGATGAGGTTGCTAAGATCTATGGTAAGAACAAATATTCTATCCTTGAAATTGTGAAGGAGGAAAAAGAAATTTGTGCTAGTTTTGCTGTCACACCTCAAATATGTATGTGTAGGAAAAAAAGATATTATCTCTAGGGTTTGGTACCATCTGCAATTTTAGGCATCCACTGAGGGTCTTGGAATGTATCTCTTATGGATAAGGCGGGACTACAGTATACCAAAGAACTCCTATGAGTCAACTGTAACAAAAATCCTGATTAAAAAATGGGCAAAGATGTTGAACAGACATTTCTCCAAAGAAAATATAGAAATGGTCAATAAACACATGAAAGATGCTCAATAACACTTAGGGAAATGCAAATCAAAACCACAATGAGATGCCACTTCATGTCCATTAGGATAGCTATTATCAAAAAATTATAGACAATAATAAGTGTTGGTGAACATCTGTGCACTATCGGTTGGAATGTAAAGTGGTGTAAACACTATGTAAAAAAGTATGGCTGTTCCTCAAAAAATTAAATGTACAATGACCATACAATCCAGAAATTAAACTTTAGGATATATATCCAAAAAAATTCAAAGCAGAATCTAGAAGAGATATTTGTAAACCCATGTTCCTAGCAGCACTATTTGCAATAAAGGGTGGAAGCAACCCAAGTGTCCATGAAAGATAAATGGATAAACAAAATGTGATACATACATACAATGGAATATTATTCAGTTTTTAATAAGGAAGGAAATTCTTACACATGCTACTATATGGATGACCCTTGAGGGCATTATGTTAAGTAAAATAAACCAGTTACAAAAAAATTCTGTATAATTCCATTCACATGAGTTAGCTAGAATAGTCAAATTCATAGAGACAGACAGTAAAATGCTGTTTGCCAAAGGCTGTGGGGAGAGGGCAATGGAAAGTTGTTGTTTAATAGGTATAGAATTTCAGTTCTGCAAGATGAAAACAGTTCTGGAGATTGGTTGCACAGTAATGTGAATGTACGTAGCACTACTAAAACGTATATTTAAAAATGCTTCAGATAGCAAATTCTGTATGATGTATATTTTACTACAATTTAAACAATATGATAATGATGATAAAGAGTATACATTTAGCTTCTTCTGTCTACCAGGCACTATTGTAAGCACTTTACATATATCAACTTACTTAATCATCACATTACCAATAGCAAGCACAAATAATATATGATTTATAACTTCAAATCTTCTGAAGATATATATGATTGAAGAATTTTAAATGTTCTGAAGTTCATCAAAAGATAGAAAGTGAATGAAATTGTAAACAATAAACTGGAAAAATATTTCTGTCAATCATATTATTGACATAGATTCTCAATCCAAGAAATATAAAGAATTGCTATGATATAATAAGTAAAAGACAAAGAAACCAGTAGAAAATCAGCATAGATAACAAGCGAGCATTTTCATAAGAGGAAACTCAAATGATCCACTACTAAATACAACAACGCAAAATGGAAGCAAAATGAGCTACAACTTCACAGCTATCAGCTAGGCAAACATCCCAATAAAACTGTAAAGAAAAACAAGTAGGTCAATCAATAGCAGGTATCCCTGAAGATAGGAAATCATAGAAACTCCAACCCATTATAATTGGATTGTGTCCTGGAACTGCCCCTTAGGAAAACAATCTTTCAACATGAAAATATAGACTCTTATGGTCCAACAATTTTCCTCCAAAGTATACACCCCATAAAATTACATGCATAGGGCGCTGGCTCCATGGCTGAGTGGTTAAGTTCGCGCGCTCCGCTGCGGCGGCCCAGGGTTCGGATCCTGGGCGCAGACATGGCACTGCTCCTCAGGCCACGTTGAGGCAGCGTCCCACATCCCACAACTACAAGGACCTGCAACTAAGATATACAACTATGTATGGGGGTTTTGGGAAGATAAAAGCAGAAAAAAAAAAATGAAGATTGGCAACAGTTGTTAGCTCAGGTGCCAATATTTAAAAAAAAAAAATTACATGCGTATATACAACAAAATACATGCATAAGGATGCTTGATAAAATTTTTATTCATAATGGCCCCAAACTTTAAGCAATTCAAGTGTCTATCAAAAGTAATATATATGTAATAAAATAATCATAAGATGGAATACTACATAGCAGTGAAAATTAACCAATTAGCACAACACAATTCTTTTCTACATAAATGAATCTCAAAAAAAAGTTGAATAAATAAACGCAATTAGCAGAAAAATATATACCTAACCAAGCTAAACCAAACTATATACTGCTTAGTGATATATACATAGGTAGTAAACATACAAGGAATTGAGGAAAAGAATAGCCCCAAATTTAGGATATATCCTATATCTTAGCACAGAGAGGTAGATGTGATTAGGCAGGAGAATACGTGGGCTTCTAAATTATTGATCACATAGTCAATTCTTGCAGTAGTTATGTTCTATAAAGTCACTCCAGACACTGAATAATCATATAACAAACCACTACTCCCAGGGGAAATATAAGATTAGGTTTCTGTGAGCCTCTGATTACAGCATTTTCACCAACCAATCAGCATATAACCTTGTTTTACATGTGTTTCTATTTGATGACACAGTAATGGTTAATTTTTTGTGTCAGCTTGGCCAGGTTGTGGTACCCAGATATTTGGACTATAACGTTTATGAGTATGTCTTCCTTATTTTGTTATGGATATGTTTGTGAATGTGTGTTAAACAAATATCTTTATTTTATTCCTTTTCTTATCCTCTTATCATATAACATAAAATGAATTGACTTTATAGCATAGTGTTTAAATCAACTTTAGATCTTAGTATTTAAGTTATAGGATATCAAAGAGAAGAGTAAACATCATCCAAGGGCTTTACATTCTCTCCCAGAGAAAGGGTTAGTGCATTTTTGGCTGTACATATGATAGTTGTATCATATGAGGTGGAAGCATAGCCTTGCTATTGTCTCTGTTTGGAGATTAAGAATGGTTTAAGGAGATGTGCATGGGTGCCAAGTTGACAAAAGGTGGATTTGGGATGCTTAATTTTATATGCCAACTTGGCTGGTTCTGGATACGCAGATATTTGGTCAAACACATCTGGATGTTGTTGTGAAGGTATTCTTTAGATGAGATTAACATTTAAATCAGCAGATTTTAAGTAAAGTGGATTACCCTCCACGAGTGGATGGGCCTTATCTAATCAGTTGAAGGCTTATAAAAAAAGACTGATCTCCCCCAAAGAAGAAGAAATTTTGCCAGTAGACTGCCTTTGAACTCAACATGAAATCTTCAACTCTTCCCTGAGTCTTCAGCCTGCTGGCCTCCCCTGCAGATTTAGACTAGCCAGTCTCCTCAATTGTGAAAGCCAATTTCTTAAAGTAACTCTCTCAACCTTTCTCTCTCTCCTATTAGTTCTCTTTCTCTGGAGAACCTCAATTAATATAGACATGTTTTTAAATATATATTGTGATCTGGGAGCATTGAACTCAAGGCCAACAACATTACAACTCACGCCTGAACTCATGCCTTTTCTAGCACGTGTATTTTCTCCATAAGGCCCATCACAGAGTTCTTGTGCTTAGGAACACTAGACAGCACTTCAGCACTATTTTTGAGAGTCATTTGAAACAGTAAAAGCACCAATAAAAGGCACAAAAATGCAAAAGACTTGGCACTAACTAGTCCAGAAAAGGGCTACTTCTTTACAGCATGAATGCTGGAACAAGAAGGCAGAGTGCTGCCTTGTTTGATCTCAGCTGGGAACATGCATATTAGGCAGTTAAAATTTTCTGCTACTCTGCTTATGTCCATGAATTATTGTGAAAGTGCTGTGAGTGTGGATTTAGAGACAAATTTTAGCAAGTAGCCAAATTTCCAAATACAGAATCCATGAATAATGACAATTAACTATGTATATATTTATTGTTTTTTAAAGATTGTCACCTGAGCTAACGACTGTTGCCAATCTTCTTTTCTTCTTCTTCTTCTTCTTCTCCCCAAAGCCTCCCATTACATAGTTGTATATTCTAGTTGAGTGCCTCTGGTTGTGCCAAGTGGGACGCCGCCACAGCATGGCCTGATGAGCAGTGCCATGACTGTGCCCAGGATCTAAATCAATGAAACCCTGGGCCGCCAAAACAGAGCCCAGGAACTTAACCACTCGCCCATGGGGCCGGACTCTAACTATATTTTTTAATTTTAGGTACAAAGGTATTTATTATAATTTTAACTGTACATTTCATTATGTACATCATTTTGTATGGATGTATATTTTACAATAGAAAACTTTTACATTAAAAAGTGGCAATGGTAAACATTTTTGAGATGGGAAGTTTGAATTTACAAGAAATTGAAAGGAAAATGTATAGTGTAAGGTGTCTGAAAAGGTGGGAATTATTAGGATCTAAATCATAAATGTAGGGACTTGTCACAGGAGGAGAGACAGCTCCTATATTCTAATAGGAGGAAAGGAGGAGATAATGAGTGTAGTTGTTGATTGGCTTGTATATATTCTTTTTGAGATGATGATGTCTAAAGTAGGAGATAGAGGAGTTTACATAGGTTTCTGAGCAATGATATGAAAGTTGGACAAGGCAAGGTCAAGCGTACAAGATATAGATATAGATGTGCAGATATTAATACACATAGATAAAATTCATGGTGAGTCAGTGCATGACTACTCACTGACTTTTGTGTCTAAAAGACACCTTATATATAAGATGGTTGCCAATTAATATGTGCTTCTTACTGTCTACTCTGTTTCTTAAACACTGAATATCTCACAATATTTCACAGAAATATATGTCAAATTTATTTATTTATAGATAAAAAAAGAAGACGACTGAACAGTGTAGGGAATATGTTGAAGATCACAGGGTAGGATCAGAGCCAGAATCTAGTTTCTGGTCCAATATATGTCTTCCTATTTTTGTCCACGATCCTTTTCTGCACTATATATGCTAGACATCAAATAAAGATTCAAATAGTACTTGGTATAAATAATTAATATTATACAAGAACCATTCTTGTTCAATGGTGAGCAAATGATTTTACTTGGATAACTTCTAAAAGAATTGTGAAAACAAACAGGCATCACTTCCCTTACTTTTAGTTTGATGTGAAATTTTTATCATAATTTCAAACACTTGAAGAGGATGTAATCTTTGGTGTAGTATAAATATTGAAATTTACAAATAAAAGTGTTATATCACACTTTGAAGTGTACCACTGAACTCCAAATACCATGGTGATTTAATACCCTCTATCATCTATTAATAAAAATAAGCTCTGCTATAAAAGTCAGAAATTATTTCCATTTTTTTTTTTTTTGAGGCAGATTAGCCCTGAGTTAACTGCTGCCAATCCTCCTCTTTTTGCTGAGGAAGACTGGTGCTGAGCTAACATCCATGCCCATCTTCCTCTACTTTATACGTGAGACACCAACCACACTGTGACTTGCCAAGTGGTGCCATCTCTGCACCCGGGATCCGAGCTAGCGAACACTGAGCTGCCGAAGCGGAACGTGCGCACTTAACCACTGCGCCACTGGGCCAGTCCCCTCCACTCTTTTCTTAAAGTCTTCTTTTTAGTCTATCTTCTCCATAGATTCCTCAACTCTTTTTTAAATGGAAAGTCTTAATTAAGTGCCTCTTATGTGTTTTACCATAATTCTCAGTATAAAGCATTATGTCATTTGTCATTTTTAATGTTTTTATTTCTTAAATCTACATGGCTCAAAGTGCTAACACTTTTTTCTGGTTTAACTTACCATTACAATTATTCATAGGATGTTGTTCAAAGCAAGTAAATATAATATAAAGTTTGATGTATAACTACTAAACATTAAAAATAATGTTTTATTGGAAATGTGTGTTTTGAGATGGTTATATACAATCATTTAATGTGCTTATAGACAGAGTTCAGCATTATATTTTATTTTTTATAGACAAACTGTGAGGAAACAAGTTTACCTAAAACAGTAGATGGGAATGCAAAGAGTTTTGTTATAGAAATGTCACTCAAGTATTCGATATTCCTCTAAATTATTTGATAAAAATAACATAGTGTTCCATCATATGTGAAATTCCATTAGGTCTTCCTTTAGTCTTTTTAAAAGCACCTCAAATACCAATATTTAGATTTTTTTCCTTATTTTGGTGCCTTGGGGTTTCTCCCCCACCAGCCCAGAATTACTGTGTCACATTACTGGTGGGGATGGGTAGAAAATAGTTCCTTCTTTTTTTAAATGGGTGTAAGGGCTGCTATGAAAGAGGAGCTGGGGAATGAAAAAAGCTTGGATCTTGAGCAGAACAGTTTCCAAAAATGTACACGTAGAAGTTGAGGAAAGGGAAACTGATTCTCTTAGAACTGCTGTTCTAAGCATCTCTACATTCCACCACCAGGATATGTGGAGATTTCTGGATTTCCTCTACATTCCATAGAGGCTACAGGGCTCAGACCCCTGTCTCAGGAGCACCTATTAAAGCACTTCATCCGCACTTGCTGGTGTTTGCCACTTTGAATGAGGCAGGAAGGCAAAGGATCTGGTTAGATGGTCTCTTATTTTCTTTCAGTTTATGTGCAGCTTTATCGATATTTCCAGTACCTTGCTCAATTCCCATTTTTCATCCCACTTGGAAAGTTTCCACATGCCCTCAGAGTTATTGTGTTCCCCAAGTGAAGACCTCTGCTCTTTGCAAAAATATTTATAACTTGCAAGAGATTTCAAGTGAAATGCAGCAGACAACAACATTTGGTTTATTCCTCTGATCCTGCACTTGATGATTATAAAAATCTGAAAAGCACTATTCGTTCTTAACAAACAATCACTTCTGTTCTCCAAATGGAGGGACATATTGTTAATATATGCAGTTGCAGTTGCATTATGGAAGTTAACAACCATTTTCATCAATACACTTATGTAAATCTGCGTTTTCAATAATGACTCTAATAAAGATAAAGTTCTGGAACAAATTATATTTTGAGCTTTACATTCTGTTGTTTCACTATTGAATATAATATTCAAATGAGTATTTTTGTATCAAAAAAGCAATGCAGTGTCACAAAATATAATTAACCATAATTTTTCAAAATTTATTTTATATAAATCCACACCTATATATGTATGTTCATGTATGCATACATGCGTATGTAAAAATTTATACATGCATGTGTTTATTGTTACATATATTAGTGTGACTATATCTTTCTCTACTCCCTGAATTTATTTCTTTCTATTCTTGTGGTATTAAAATGCCTGTGGTTTTATGCTACAATTAGCATAATAAGTTGAAGTTGTTATTGTTACTGCATTTGTGTATGTTTTCTTTTCTCAGCAAAAAAAGAAAATATCCAGCAAGATTATATTAGTCTTCAATTTTTTAATTTATTATGTTTTTATTTTATTGATTTCTGCTTTGATTTGTATCCTTTTTTTATTTTATTGAGGTCACATTGGTTTATAACATTATGTAAGTTTTAGGTGTACATCATTACAATTTTGGCTTCTCTATAGACTGCGTCATGTTCATCACCAAAAGTCAAGTTGCCATCCATCATCATCCATATGTGCCCCTTTACTCCTTTGCCCTTCCCTCACCCCCTTCTACTCTGGTAACCACCAATTTCTTTTCTGTATGTATGTGTTTGTTTGTTTGTTTGTTTATCTTCCACATATGTGTGAAATCATATAGCATTTACATTTCTCTGTCTGACTTCATTTTTTTCATCCATTAATTCCAAAATTCGGGTAATCACTATAAAGAGTAAAAGCTGTCTAAATCCTTCAAAAGAGAAACCCCCTAAGCGCTACTTTTCAAGGTTTGTTAGGAAGACAAAAGAGGTGGAAGTAAGCAGGAAAGCCGAGTGAACTTTGTAAGGATGCTCGGGGGCATTGGATCAGATTGCAATTCTGATAAACATGTGAGTCCCAGAAATTAGGCTGTTGAGCATTAACTGAAATCCCATTTTTATTGACTGAGACTTATTTTCTCTCATTACAGATGTTCCTTGCACTAGCCAATAAATGATGAAAGTCTGCAAAAAAGGAAAAAAAAAATAAATTGAAACAGAATGACATTTCACATCATTAAGATATATTGATAGAAACTTGATTTAAATGCAAATCAAAACTACCCATACCTTAGAACTGACTAAATATTATTGAGTAAAAGAAAGCCAATTCTTTTGTATTTAGTCAATATTTATTCAGCAAATATTTTTTGTGCATCTGCCACGCTATTCCAATCAATCATCAGCAGAAAACTTACTGTACTAGTCCATTATGCCTGATCCTGATGTTTGTAAGAGATACACGACCTTATTCTGACTTTAATAATTTTACAATATATTGAGAATTATATGAGCAGCTGAAGAAACATGGGAAAATACATGGCATGTTTTGAGGGTAACGAATAGGACTATTTGGTATGACCTCAGAATTCCTCTAATAGATCTTTACAGAATTCCCCTTTCCTACAACTCTAACATTTTAAAAAGAGGCAAGAGGCATTGATGGGTATGCTATAAACATTCAGGGAGGGGAAAATTCCCTCTTCTACCCTTCTTGAGTTCTTATGGCTAGACTAATAATAAAATTGATACAAGACTAGATTAATAGGGAAAAAAGAGTTTAATATGTATTTATGAGAGATCATATTAATGTTGCTCTGAGAGTGAACAAAGCAGACAGTTTATATGTCTTCTTACACAAAGAAACAATAAATGTGTGAGGAATTGACAGGACAAAGAAACTTAGGTTTTGGGTCTGTATTTAGTGAAGAATTTAAGCAGAGTCTGGGCTTGAGGTAGTAAGTTAGTAAAAGTAACAGGTTTGTTTATGTAGACATCTTGGCTCTGAATTCTCTAGGTCTGGTGATAAAGATGTCTCTATCTCCTGGAAGGAGGGCGGTGCCTTTCACATGGGAGGTTTAATTCCTACTTTCAGAGGGAACAGAGAAAGACAACACTTTTGTCAGAACAAGTAACATTAATTCAAATAATCAATATTTCATTATGGTCTATTTTGAGATGGCCTGCCCTGGGACCCAACAGTTTCCTCCACTGAAACTTCACTGGAAGTTTCACATAGGCATTCTTCAAAGACGTTGTGAGTTTGGTTCCAGACCACTCCAATAAAGGAAATAACACAGTTTTTTTGGTTTCCAAGTGCATATAAAAATTATGTTTACACCATACTGTAGTCTATTGTGTGCAATAGCATTATATCTACAAAAAACAATGTATATACCCTAATTATAAAATACTTTATTGCTAAAAAATGCTATCATCTGAGCATTCAGTGAGTTATAATCACTTTTGCTGATGGAATGTCTTGTAAAAAACACAATATCTGAGAAGTGCAATAATGTGAAACACAATAAAATGAGGTATGCTTGTATTAAAAGTTGAGCTAGTAGACTGTTTTATTATATTGAATTGATCTTTCAGTCTTGAAAATAGGTCAGTTCAGTTAAACAGTGTGTCTCATTTCAGGAGGCAGTAATGCAAGTGGGCTCCCAAAGTTAGGTCTTTGATGCAAACAATCAGGTATTTAATAAGAGACATTGCTATGGAAACAAAGAGAAACAATGGTTAATGGTTGGAGCAAATTATAACCCAGTTTCTGAGCCTAGGGGCAACCAGTCAAGAATTTTTCTAGATGTCAGGGTCAAAGCATATTTTGCAGTTTGAAATGTCTCTCATGATATCACTGGGTGTTCAGTAAATTTTCTGAGTGGTTTACACAGCAACAGGCATAAAGATTATCTAAACAGAGGCTATAGTGGCAATCTCTCTTAAGTTTATATCAAGTTGTTTAGCTTCAGTATGCGGGGATTCAAGGAAGAGGACAGCTTTAATTCTCAATGATTCCAAGTCAAAAGTGGGAGAAAAATTAGAAACATTAGTTTGGAGAGTGGTAGCCATATACTGGAGGAAATAGAATTTAGGTTCCAGTGTAGTTTTTAAGTAAATAACAAAACATCAAGGAAAAATAGCACTAGAATCTAATATCCACAAGTGCATAACAGTTTCCACTGAAACATAATTTTTCTCTCTAAAATAACCCTCATTTTCACCAAATATAGTCAAGTTGAGACTAATTTGTTTGCAAAATAAGTCTAGTTTCAATAAACTTGGCTTAGCTATTTACAGAAGTACGGCAAGAATAGCGAGTGCTCATATAGGCTCTTTTAAGTTTGCTTTGCTGGAACTTTTCATAAATAATCTCGATTGAACTTTTAACAGCCTCTTTAGGCTAAGAAGCCAAGCCAAATACTTGCCATTAGATTCTGCCTGTAATACTTATAGATTTGGGGGAATTCCCCTCTTCTTCAGGTTTCTTAAGGTATCTTAAGTTTCCTGCACCTGCAAAGAGATAACCTCACTTACTCAACTGGTTAGGCTGTCAGGAACCCTGTAAGTAAGGTACCAGGCTATTTCTCAAGAGGTTTTATTTGCTTCATGGACTCAACCTTAGTTTCTTAAAGCTGTTTGGTCATATCTGAGTTTACGTATATCTCTCTCAAACATGACATTTCAGTCAAAGCCTGGTAATATAACCAATGTTTCCAATTGTATCCTATTACAAGGAAAACAGATTCATATTGAATTTATGCAAATAAATATATTGCTATGAAAATAAGTATACTCACTGAGGGTTTCTGAATTCTGGTGGGATCAGGTAAGAAAGAAAAGTAAATGTTTCAATTCTGCTTACAAAAGGTATAATTCACCAAATTACTGTAAGTCATAGATAGCTTAAGAGAAAAGAAAAACGTTTCCTTAAATCTAGGAAAAAAAGATTAAAGAATGCAATATTTCAGACTAAGTCATAAAAATTATAATCATCTCCATCATTTCATTTAGTCCCATGTGAATAATTCTTGGTCTGTTTGAATCCAGTTTATCAATTAGTTCTCTTAACTTTGCCTGATGATTAAGGGTGATAGGGACAGTAATAATTCCACAAACTTTGCAAAGTTTTTTTTAAGGCTCATATGATTTGTCCAGTGAATTGGATGTCTCAATCAATGAGGATTGTTGAAGGTATGCTCCAAGAGGGGAAAATATTTTCTCACAGTTTCTTTGCCATTGTGAGGGTATCAGCTAGGTGGCAAGGGAAGGCGTTAACTCATCTGGAAAATATACATACAATAACAAGAGCATATTGATAACCCATACTAAGTGGCAGTTGAGTGAAGTTCAGCTGCAGGTGCTCAAAAGACCCAGAAGAAGGAGTTCTCTAGCCCCTGGGTATAAAAATAGTTTTTGCTATGGTGGGTAAAGGAATGCAAAAACTGAAAAATTGGGTTTGACAGGGAGCTGGAGGGAACTGAGCAACTGTCTTGGGTTTCCCATAGCCCAACTGTTTGCTTCATTTACAGCCATTGTTTACCCATCTTAATTTCTCTGATTCAGGAGCAGACTGTTGCTGTTACGAGGACATCAGGATGGCAAAAGCCTGGCAATGAGGAGTCACTTTTTGCAAAAGCAGAATGGACTTCATCCACTGTGCCACAATCTTTATAGGTTCTGTTGCTGCTGTCTTGGCATGAAAGTCAGCTAGGGCATTTTCCTGATGCTCAGATTCAGTTATTTCAGTGTAAACCTCAATTTTGAAGCTAGAGACCAAGTTCAGTTTTATGAATTTTCTTCCTATGCAGCATTTTTTGCAAAAGTATCAGGTAATTATAAATGATGAAAGACTTAAAATTAACGCACATGACAAAGAAATTTGGTTATTTCTGTGACATACATTTTAAGATAATAAGTAGAATTATGACTGATAACATTATACCAGGGCATATCAGATTTTTCAGAATTTCACATAATCTATGGAACTCTTATACACAGACACAACATAAAGGAAGTTTAATGGCATTTCTTATTTGAGGATGCTTCCCATGTAATTTTACATGTCAAATAAGCCTAATTATTTTTTTAAAATCTTTTAGAATGTTCCAGATAAAAAGAAAGAATTATTTAGAATTTTATTTTGAGAAGTTTGTCAAAAATATCAAAAAAGTTTTAAAATACTTGCCTAAATAGGATCACAGATCATTAGGAAAGAATGTTTAATTATCTATTTAACCAAAGTGGCAAAAGAAGATTTCAGACACATGTAGAAGGTTACATAGCTGCAAAACCTTACCTTTCATTAACAGAAAAGACTCAGCTTTTAATGTAATACACAGGAAATAATTCTGATAAAACACAAAAAGGTATGAAAAACCTTTCATAATCTCTCCTCAAAAGCAGACCAATTTTCCAAGAGCGCTGTGTTCTTATGAGATGAAAATTAACTTCCAATTATACATAAATGTATTATTGATACTAAAATTTATTTTAAAACTCTAACAATTTTAGCTAACTGAACCATACAAGGTAAGATTTTCCTCCCTCTTTTTCCTTCCCCACTTTTTATTTAATTTGTCCTTTAAACAAATGGAGAAAAGTAAACTGTAATTTTGTACCAGTTTACTTCTGACATTAAAGCGCATTCACTTACGTAAATTCATTTCAATCTTAGCCAGCCTTGATCTCACATAAAACCCCTTTCCAAAGATTTTTTTTTAAATAAACCTTCTATATCTTTTTATGTCCACTTTAGTTTGTCCCCTGTTCTCCTTTTCAATCAGAAATAACCAGCCTTATTTTGGGACAAAATTATTTTTCTTTGCCTCTACAAAAATGCATCTCCAGGGGCCAGCCCTGTGGCCAAGTGGTTAAGTTTGTGCGCTCTGCTTCAGTGGCCCAGGGTTCCACTGGTTCAGATCCTGGGCACTGTAGGGGAGGAAGACATTTCCTCTTCCCAAATGTGGGTTCGTCTGGCCAGAGAAAAAATTAAATTCACATGAAACAGAATAGCAAGAGAAAATTAAACAAAGCTTTATGAGGAACCATAGCCTGGGGCCTTTCTTCCCGAAGGAGGAAAGGGCACCCAAGAAGTGGGGTGCACAGAGTGGTTATATACCCCCAAACAGGGTGTTTCACATATGATTGAAATGTCCCTTTTACAACAGTCACGAGGCTGCTCTGTCAGCACAACACTCGATGGAAACGGCAGATAGGTCTGCTGTCCCAGTGAACACCACGGGGTGGCAGGTTTGTTGCCTCGGGCTGGGGGGGGTCACAGATGAGTGCCGCAATCGGTTCCCAGCCTAAAGAAAGATGCTTAATCTTTAAGGAGATGTCAACGTTGGGAGGGGGAGGGAAGTCAGTTACAGGAGGTTACCAGAGAAGCACAATAAAATGCAGATTTTAAGTCCTTGCCTTTGGTATTGATTAAGAGTTTCTAGAGAGAAGGTCATCTCCTTTCTTCTTCCTGGCACAGAGAGGGAGGCACCTTTTACAGATAGAGATTTACTTTACAAATGTAAAGGTGTCCTAACAAAGGGCAAGTTCCATTCCTCAGAGCCTCCTTCCCTGTCCCAGTTTATCAAAAGCAATCGGCCTCAAATAATCCTGATGCCAAAGAGACATATCTTGGGGTGGTCAATTTGAGGTCCCTACAGCACAGACATGGCACCGCTCATCAGGCCATGCTGAGGCAGCACCCCACATAGCACAACCAGAGGCACTCACAACTAGAATATACAGCTATATAGCAGGGGGCTTTGGGGAAAAGAAGAAGAAAAAAAAAGAACATTGGTAACAGATGTTAGCTCAGCTGCCAATCTTAAAAAAAAATTGCATCTCCACTCCTCATGCCTTCTCTTTCCAAAAACATACATCTTATTTTCCTTGCATACGAAGATTTTTCCCTTATTATTTTTAGTAGCTTTAATTACATATATTAGTTAGAATTCTTAACCTTTAAAAACCTTAATTTCTTGTAAAAATTAAGAAGAAAGTAATTATGAACTGTCTTTTATATTAGCATTCTGCGAATTAACAGACATAAATGCTTTTTATGATTTCTAGAAATGAAGTGTCAATGAAAATAATCCATAACCAATCTATAAATGAAAATTTGGGTGAGTTTATTCTGAGCTTAAATCTTAGGATTATAACCCGGGAGAGTCTTTCCACAAAGGAACAGAGCACTCCAAAGAAGTGGGGGTACATAGGGTGGTTATATACCCTCAAGGAGGGTGTTTCACATATGATTGAGATGTCCCTTCCACAATAGTCACAAGATCGCCCTGTGGGCACAGTGCTTGATGGACACAGCAGGTAGTGGGTCTGCTATCTTGGTGGGCGTAGGAGGAGGCAAGTCTATTGTCTCTAGCTGGGTGGTCACAGGTGAGCACAGCAATCAGTTTCTAGTCTAAGGAAAGTTGCTTAATCCTTAAGGAGACGCCAATGTTGGGAGGGGGAGGGAAGTTGCACCTTTATCTCAAGGGCCTTTGTTCTTGCCATAGGGAATCTCTAAAGCAGATATACAATGCGTGCTCAACTCAACGGCCATGGTCAGGCCATTTTGGAAAGACAAGTTCAGGCCGAATTAGGTTTACACCAAATGGCTTCCTCATATACTCCAATATATCCTATTACTTGCCATTTTTATTTGTCAATACTTTTTTATAGAAAATTTCTCAGTGTGGCACAAGGTATGTTTACTGATAGACTCAAATATCTTTAATTTCTCTGTAAAAGAAATCAAAAAGTAAATAGATCTATGTTTGATGCCTAATGTTTTACCATCTTATCTTTTCTGGAGATGATCTAGACATTCAATAAATTTCCCATCATTTCACTTAACTTAGCAAAACTCTAAAGATTCGAGTTACAAGAAAATTTTGAGGAAACTACTTTTCAGTATACCTAATATAAAACATAATTATTGCACCTAAAAATTTGTTTTATTAACAGCTATATAATGCATTTGTTCTTAGCAATCATACTTTGATTATTCATGAAAATTTCATGAGCAATTAAAGCAGTGACCATCATCTTGAGTTATTTTTTTCTTGCTGACAAATTTTGTAACAGAGATAGTATGAACTTATTTGACTAATAATGATGCGGGGTCGGTGAGCTGAGGAGTGGAAAGAAAGATTTCTTGGACTCTCAAGATCTGGCAGTAGTGCTCTTTTATTTAGAGACTAATATGGAGTAGCATGGGGACAGGACCCATGGGCAGTCAGAGCTGCTGCGTGGGGACAGGACCCACGGGCAGGAGGAGGTGCAGCTGGCATGGGGAGCTGCTGCTGCCTCTTCTGCTGCAAACATGGGTGGCGAATAAGGCTAAATTTAAGGCATAGGTATGTGAGTTATCTCTTTACAAGACAAAGGAAAGAATATGTAAAAAAGTTAAAATGGTATCAGTGCCAGTAGAGTCCAGCCATTGGATAGTCCCACAACTTTTAGATAAGAATCAAACTGGATTGAGTAAATGACAGAAGTCATTGCTTAAATATTATCCTCAGCTAAAGACAAAAGAGGATTTTGGGGGTTGGGGGTCAGTTACATGAGGTTGCCAGACAGTAGACAACTTAAGTTCTTGCCTTTGGCATTAATTAAGAGTTTCTAGAGATAAGGCCATCCCCCTTCTTCCTGGCACAGAGAGGAGGCATCTCTACAGATGGAGGTTTCCCTTACAAATGTAAATGTTTCCCAACAAAGGGCAATCAAACTCCAGTCCTCAGAGCCTGCTTCTCATCTGCAGTTTTAAAATTAACCAGGCTAAAATCCTCATCAATAACCCAGGTAGAAAAAAAATTGCATGTCTTCATTATATTCAGTGCAGATAACTCTGAAGACATGCTTATTTTAAATAAACCAAAAAACTTAAACACACTTTTATTTACCAAAGATTATTTTATGTCACATTAACTTGAAAAGATTTGGGTTTATTTCTATTATATTTAGAAATAATTTACATAAGCACTTTAAGCTAATTAAATAGTGCTATTTTAGAAATTAATTTTGATAATACCATCCAGAAGTAGAAAAATATGTCTATAATGTACATACACACACACACACACACACATATATATATATACACAAAAGAGATCTTATAGTTTCTATTTTAAATTTTTAGCTGTGAATCAGGTATAATACAAAACTTACTAATTTAGAAATAATTGTGTCTTTAGCAGATGGAACAAGTTAAAGTTACCTTACTTAAAAGCTTTTGTATTAATATTTGTGGGGAAGACTTTTGAGATTTATATTTGCCCAGACAGATAATCTTCAGGAATTAAATTTTGGGAAAAAGAGCCTTTCTAGCAGCTTGCAATTTAAAATGACCAGTTTTCCTTTTTCTTTTTCTTCAACCTCAGGCTTTACTGATTGAGTTAGCCTGGGCTTAGTCTCAAGCAATCGTGGGCTCTTATCTCCTGGGGTGATTGCATTCTGAATGCATGGTAAAATTTACAACTTCAAAGGACAGAGAGAAAAAGAAATGCAGGTTTTTTTCCTAGAAGTTTTAGGGCAATTGCTATTTAAATTTTTCCTGCTTTTCTTAGGGGAGGGACAATTGTACTCTCAATGTCCTAATTTTGATTTGTTTAAGTATACCCAATTTAAAGGATCCATCATCTGGCCATTGAGGTGTAGGATCTGAAACCAATAATCCTTCTTATGGCTTAACCACAGATGCAAGAGGCATCTGCAAAGGAGATGACAAAGGATACAGCCCCCTCAAGATGCAAAAAGTTCAGTCCCAGAGTTAGCCTAAGAAAGTAAAAGTGGTAACTGTGAGAAGGCTTGTTATTAAACAGCCATTCCGATACACAGGAAATCACTTGCTTCTCCCTTTTGCACAGAATAGGGTGACTTCCCAAGCCAAAAGTTCACCCAATTAATTTTAGATTCCCTAAGCGTGGATCCACTGCCTAGTTGGCTGCCCATCACGTGTACATGCATCCTCTAGCTGGCAGAGACAGAAGAAAACCATGACCATCTCTGGCAGGAGCAAGATCAAAAACGAAACCAAATAAGAGTACTCATCCCAATTCCTTATCAGAGCCACTTTTTCACAGGAAACTGGTTTTGTAAGTATTTTTTTCTGATATTCTAAAGTGAGAGAGAGAGAGAGAGAAATACTCTCACCACTTTTGTTCCTATCAGACCCCACATGCAGAGATCTTGGACGTAGACATGGTAAGAAACTTCACCTTGTTTTGCTGTCTTTTCTGTTAGGTGTCTCAGGATCTCTCAGTTGCAGCAGCCTCAGGGAGAAAGCAGTTTCCCAGCCAGTGATTCTCTTGGCTAGGTCGCCAAAGCTGTCAGGATAGGCGAAATTCCCACTTCTACCCTTCTTGAGTTCTTATGGCTGGACTAATAATAAAATTGACACAAGAACAGATTAACAGGAGAAAAAAACAATTTAATATGTATGTACAGGAGACTGAGAGTGAACAAAGCAGGCAGTTTATATATATTTTTTACACACAGAATAAATTTGTGAGGAATGGACAGGACAAAGAAACTTAGTCTTGGAGTATGCAATTAGTAAGGAATTTAAATAGAGTTTAGACTTGAGGTAGTAAGTTAGTAAAAGTAACAAGGTTTGGTTATAAAGGCTTCTCAGCCCTGAATTCTCTAACTGATGATAAGGATATCTCTATTTCCTGGTATGGGGAGGATATGGTATCTTTCACGTTGGAGATTTACTTCCTGCTTTCAGAGTAAACATAGAGAGGAGGGTCAAAACTTTAAGTCAAACAATTAACTTTAATTTAAAATAATCAGCATGTCATTGTGGGATATTTTGGAGTGGCCTCTCTGGGCCCCAACAGAGCCACATGTATTATCATGCCATGAAAGATCTACCTACTTAAGTACAGTTTGCTCCATAGAAACTTGTTTTCACTCACCAAAAGATTAATATCTCAAAATGACTTCAGTTTATCAATTTGGAATAGATTGCTTTCTTACTCAAGTTTTGAAAATGTAATTTTATTTTACTTTATTCAGAGCTGATTACAAGCAAAATAATAAATAAATAATATTAAAGTGTATTTAAGATGAATTACATGAGTTCAGAAACAATGGTGAATGGAAATATCTCTTGTACAAGGTGATTGCATGTACTATTGCTTCTAACATTTGGAAATATATAGAAGAGATTTGATTCAGAATTATTGGTAAGAGAGTTAATAATGTTATATTTGTTGAAGAGAATACAGAAATACTGAAGTATTTAAAGCAAAGCAAAACAAACAAAGAGAAACTTGCATTGTTTAATCTCATACATCTCAATTCCTTTACTTTTCACTAATTTTCTTGCATATGCTTACTATGCCTGCATAAGATGGGCAATTGAATACTCACATTTCAAATTCAGCTTTGTTCACAGTTGTCCTGAACACCCTGGCACTCATGACACTACAATTTTGAATGCAATTGGTCCATTAGACTCATCTACATTTTGAAATGCTCATTTCTTATTTATCTGGTTTAAACTGTGACATACGCATAACCTTTCTGGTACCTGGGCATCTGGCTAGCAACCTCATATTCTTTAGACCTCAACTATAATCATCCTCCAATAAAAATCACTCCTGATTACTTCTAATCATCAGAAATATTTTAAGAGATATATACACCCTTTTGTTACCAAAAAAAATCTTCTCTTGTAGCAAATGTTTCCCTTGATTTCCTGTCTTAAACTTTTTAAGAATAGTAAATATTCACAATAAGAAATGTTTTATTCTTTTTACAAGTTAAAGTAATTAAGTTCTGACAGCCCAAAGAAAACTGCAATTTTTAAGTACATGACAGGGGCTTATAATATTTGAACCAAGATCCTTTAATCTCCCCAGTGAAAAATTAGTTTAGCATATACTGTTGGATGCAGAGATTTGTTCATCAAGACTTTTCATGGCAAAAAGTTCACAATAAAAATGTTTTCTTCTGTTGTGTTTGTCAGTTGAAGGTAAATTTGTCCAATACTTTTAACTCTAGAGAACAAAAATAATGAGAAAAGTATAGAGGCATCAGTTTTAAAAATAATAGAAATTATAGCTTACATTGGATGTGGAAGAGCACTGAAAGCAGAAGGAATTAGCTAAAGTTTACGCTGTGTAGTGAGACATCTAGCCTAGTACCCCACCCTGCTTCCAGAACTAGGGACAAATTTAAATGTGTTCCAAGCCGAAATTTGGAGGATTTCTTTCCTGAGAAACTAAATAGCCTCAGAGAAAAGACCTCCAGAGACTAATTTTTGGGTTTATTAATGAAACTGAGTTATTCACGTGTTCTCTCTGATGGGAGGGCTATAATTTGAACAGAGCACTCCAAAGATTTTAAGTGCTTCACTCTTAATATGAATGGACATGTCAGGTTCACCAGATTTTTGAGAGAAACATTCAAGATGAAATGGAACCAAAGGAAATAAGAAACAAAATGGGGGAATTAGAGGGGCCGGCCCGTGGCCAAGTGGTTAAGTTCATGTGCTCTGCTTTGGTGGCCCAGGGTTTCACCAGTTAGAATCCTGGGCGAGGACCTAGCACCATGCATCAGGCCATGCTGAAGCGGCGTTCCACATAGCGTAACCAGAAGGACCCACAAGTAGAATATACAGCTATCTACTGGGAGGATTTGAGTAGAAGAAGAAGAAGAAAAAAAAAGGGAAGATTGACAACAGATGTTACCTCAGGTGCCAATCTAGGAAAAAAGATGGAGGAATTAGAGTCAATTCAGGGAAAAGAAGAAATCTTAAAAATATAATAATATCGACAGAGAAATGAAAAGATCTTTTACATACAAAAATCAATTATTGAATTATATGGAAAAATCAGAAAATAAAGAAATGGCTCTTGGACATTAAAATATGATAACCTCAAAAGAAGAAACCTTTTTTTTAAAGATTTTTATTGCTAGTCTCCATCCCATATACCATAATAATGAACATGTCTTGTGTCCTCAAGGAAGAGACTCATTTCTCTCTGTCAGTAATATGGAAAGTGACCTTAGCCTCACCTTTCCCAAAGTGACTCATCTCTAAATGGAGTTGCACCACTGTCAGAAACTTCCTCTTTTTTGGATGCCATATGATTCTGGGTTGATGGAAAAATTTTGTCCTTCATTCACATGCTGTAAATTAGACTTACAAATGGATCACAACCTCCCTGCAGCATTCCAAGATTCTCAACTCTCCCATGAGCCCTCACTGTCACATTCTATTCTCCTTGGCCCTGTCGTGCCCAATGAGTAAGATTAAAAAATGTTCTATTTGTCCTTAACCATATTTTGATTGCCCTCTCTCTCTCTACCCATTAATGCTAAGATGAATAGAGATGTGTAGGGAACTCACCTTCTTAGTGATTATACCCTGATCACCCTTTTTAACTTCCACCCTATTTCATCTTGCTCCTTCAGTCACTCTTACTCTGATCACTTTTTCCCATAGCACTTAACACCTTAATTATTTTACTTATTGAAAATCTCCAGCAAATAGAATGTAATTTCTGTGACAGCAAGAGATTTTGTCTCTTTTGATTGTTGATGTACCCCCAGTGCATAGAAAAACATGCCTGGCACACAAGAGATGCTCAACAAATATCTTTGAATAAACAAATAGCACATTGTTTGTCTTTTTTCCCTGATATTGGAGAGATATTAATGTGACAGAAGATAGAGAATGTGCTCAGTGACCTTAAGCAACTTACTGAGCTTCCTGAAGCCTCTATTTATTTGTAGTCTTTAATTCATTCAAAACATATTATGCACTCCATCTGTCAGCAGTGTATTAAATCCAGGAGTATGAGACTAAGAGACGGCTGAAGTCTCTGTCCTCAAGATGTTCACAATCTGGTGAGGGAGAAAGATACATGCAGAATCACCACCACATGAAATAATATATGGTGGCTTAGGAAATATCATACTTAGGTCACTGTGACCAGAAGATATTTGCAGTTGGGTGTGTTAAAAGAGGAGGAGAGAGAGACAGAGAGATTAAATTTTGACAGTGGTGATTTTGACCATTTGTTTTGTTGAATTTTTCTAAACCAACATAATGTGTTACATTTGTAATAAAAAACAAATATATCCCAGTGATAGGAAGAATAATGGCCTCCCCAAGATGTCCAAATCCTAACTCCCACAATTTGTGATTATGTTATGCTACATGGGAAAAAGAAATTAAAGTTGCAGATGGAATTAAGGCTGCTAATCAGATGACCTTAAAATAGGAAGATTATCTGGAACTACACAGTGAGCACAGTGTAATCACAAGGATTCTTAAACGTGGAAGAGGAAGGCAGAATAGGAGGTCAGAGTGGTACAATGTGAGAAAAACTTGGCCTGCTATTTCTGACTTTGAAGACCTAGGAAGGGTGCCATGAGTCAGGAAATGTTGGTGGCCACTAGAAGCCAGGAAAGATAAGAAATTGGGTCCTTCTGTAGAGCGTCCAGAAAGAAACATTGCCCTGCTGACACTTGAATTTTAGCCCAGTGAGACCCATTGCAGACTTCTGAATTTTAGAATTGTGAAAAATAAATTTGTGTTGTTTTGAAACACTAAGTGTATGTTATCTTGTTATAGCAGCAATCAAAACATGGTATAATTCTGGGGCCAGCCGGGTGGCATAGAGATTAAATTCATGCACTCTGCTTTGGTGGCCCGTGGTTCACAGGTTCGGATCCCGGGTGTGGGCCTAGCACCACTTGTCAAGCCACACTGTGGTGGCATCCCACATAAAAAATAGAGGAAGATTGGCATGGATGTTAGCCCAGTGGCAATCTTCCTCAGCAACCAGAGGAAGATCGGCAACCGATGTTAGCTCAGGGCCAATCTTCCTCACACACACACACACACAAAACCTAGTATAATTCCTATTTTGGTATTTAGAAGAGAAACATTTAAGACGGACCCTCAAAAGTAATGGATCCAATATTTCAGGTTTCCTGACATTTGTGGTATAAAGACATTCCATGAGCAATTGGAGTGCTCTACACCTTTTCTCACATGAAATTCTATCACATCTATTAATGCCTTTCTGTCAATAGAATAACATTTTATATCTTCTCCATCCATGGCCAATAGATAAGCATTTTATATCCTCCCCACTGCTGATGTATTTTGCAAAGCCATTATTAATGTGTTTATAATTTGTGGAACTATCAAAGTACACCTATATTCTGCTTGTGTCACCATAGATAAATTGGGTTTCCATATTAATGGATTTTCTAAATAAAACTCAGTCACTTTTGTTGTGTGTGTATGTGTGACTATGCATATGTGTTGATTTTTAATATTCAACTTTTCAGTGAAATTTTCCATAAAATGTTTTCCCACTTTTCCATATTTTTGAAGCAGAACAATTTATATATGTAACATTTTTCTGATGAGTATGTGTAATTATTATGAGCATAAATTGCATGTCATGCTAATACATATTGTTTTAGGATTTAATGAGAAACATAGAGTAATTTATATCTATTTGAAATAGTTCCTATTAGCTAATAGGTTATCCTCAAAACATTTTATAACAATCACGCTATCAGTAGAAGGCAGAACAGATTGGATGAGAGAAAAGAATGAAGGAGGTAGAATGATTTAAGAAGATAGCAGCAGAGCCAGCCTCGATGGGCTAGTGGCTAAAGTTCAGTACTCTCACTGCTTCAGTGGCCTGGGTTCATTGCCCAGTCACAGAACCATGCTGCTCATCTGTCAGTAGCCATGCTGTGATGGTGGCTCACATAGAAGAACTAGAAGGACTTACAACTAGGATATATGACCATGCACTGAAACTGTGGGGACGAAAAAAAAGAGGAAGATTGGCAACAGATGTTAGCTTAGGGTGAATCCTTCTCTACAAAATAAAAAAAAAAGAAACATTCACAGATATAGGATTCCATGAGCTCTCAAAAAACAAAAGGAGGATAGTAGTAAATCGAACATTTGGGAATCATTGCATGAAGAAATTTAGTGACCATAAGAATGAAGAGTGAATGATTAAGAGACAGCAACAGGAAAAATTGAGAAGAATTTGGAGTTTCATTGTGAGTAATAAAGAATGAAGAATCGAAGAAAACTCCTAGAATTCCTGCCTGGGTGATATAGTGGATGGTGTTAATATTCACTATGACAGGGAATATAAAAAGAGCAAATTTGGATAAAGGATGAAAGTTTCATAAAGGGATATTCTGAATATGAGATGCCAGAGAGGCAATCAAATGGGGATGCACTATAGAAGCTGGATATTTGGAGCTAGGAGTAAGGAGTAGCGTCTGAATATGAACATTTTTGGGTCATTGTTAAATTATAGATGATAAGTGAAAGCATAGTTATAGATTAATTAATATATTATGAGAAGAGAGCCAAGAATGAAGTTGGGGAGAACAGCAACATTTAATACTTGAGTTAAGGAGAATTTAAGAGTGTTAAAAACTGTAAAGAGTCTGATATTTTACCCTACTTACAAGCTAACAAGTTAGTCTGCTGAAGTTTCGTGGATGCTCTCAGAAGACGTAAAACTCCCGGATCAGCAAAAAAGGAATTTATTACTCATGACAATAGCTACAGTCAGATTATAAGCATCGGCATCAGTTATCCTAGTTCCCACACATCTGTGGGAATTGTGTCAGATGATACCTGCACATACAGTGGGGTGCATTACAGGAGAAGAATCCTGAGTTTAGACCTAAATCTTTTATTATGACCAGTAAGCATGTCTGTCCTATGCTTCAAAGGGAGAAACTATATCTTTCAAGTTTACTCACCATGCAAACATTCTTTGAAAGATAGAATGGAACAAAGGTGGTCAGATGCTCTCCTCATAATAAGATTTGCAGAAACATGGTAAATCCATAAGGAATTATTTCCCAACAAAGAAGGGCATTACTAAGGAACAATCACAAATGTTGGAAAAGCAGGAGGGAGGAAAAATATGGAAGATGAAGTGAAAAGAGGAAGATTTTATGAGGAAGAGTTTGTTAACAGCAATAAATATTATAGAAATTTCAAGTATATTGAGAGCTATATACAGTCTATATAGTTTGGCAACCAGGAGTAGAATTGTTGGATCATAAAGTACACATATGGTCAGCTTTAAAAGATATTGCCAGATGATTTTTTTAAAGGGAAAAAACAATGTGTATTCCACCATCGGTAAATGAGAATTAGAAATGATCCATATTTTTGTCAACACTTAACATTGTCATCATTTTTATTTTTAACCATTCTTGGATGCTTGTGATATGTCACTGTGGCTTTAACATACATTTCCCTTATGATTGATAAAGTTGAGCACTTTTTGATATGTTTATTAGCCATTTGGATATCCAATTTTTTTGAAGTTTTTCATAAAATCATGTTTGTCTCCTTTTTATTGGGTTTTCATACAGAGTTTTTAAAAGTTATTTGTTCTAGATATGAATCTTTTACTGAATATATGTAGTAAAAATATATTCTACTACTCTATGAGTTGAATTTTTACATTTTAAGGATGTTTAAAGTGAAGAGAAGCTCTTGATTTTAATGTAGTATATTAACCGTTCCATTATGGTTTATACTTTTTGTACTGTTTAATTAATCTTTGCCTTCTCAAAGTGTGGAGTTATACTCCTATATTTTCTTTTAGAAATTTTTTAATTTTTAATTTTAGTATACATATGTAATCCATCTGGAATTTATTTTTGTATGTGGTGGTGAATAGGGGGCAAATTTTATGTGTTTGTCCACATAGATATTTTAAAACGTTCACTTGTGGGGACTGCCCAGTGGCGCAGCAGTTAAGTTCACACGTTCCACTTCAATGGTCCAGGGTTTGCCGGTTCAGATCCCAGGTACAGACATGGCACCACTTATCAAGCCATGCTGTGGTAGGCCTCCCACGTATAAAGTGGAGGAAGATGGGCATGGATGTTAGCTCAGGGTTAATCTTCCTCAAAAAAAAAATTAACTTGAATCCAATGACCTTGTTATATTGACTATTTAATTTTGAATTTGTTACAAGAATCTTATGTTTTATATTCAAGTTGTCTACAAATAATGAGTTCTATTTCTTGCTTGCTGCATTAGCTAGGACCTCTAGCAGTGTTGAAGTGAGAATAATGAGCATCTTCATCTCATCCTCAATCTTGAGAGGGAGAGTGGGGGAATTTAACATTTCACCCATCAAGTTTCATATTTCCTGTAGACTTTTTGTAGATACTGTCAGATTAAAGAAATTCCTTATGGTCTTCATTTACTCAGAGTTTTTACCATAAATGACTGTGAAATTTTCTCAAATCTTTATTCTACATTGCATCTATGAAGATAATTTTCTACTGTTTTATTGATGCGATGAAATATATTGATTTTTGTTTAAATACTATATCTACTTTGCATGCTGGAGTAGACCCAAATTGTTCATGACATATTATGTATTTTTGAATATCACTATATTTAATTTATTATTTTTGTTAGAATTTTTGCATTTATGTTTATAAAAGTTACTAGTCTCTAAGTTTCCTTTCCTGCATTTGTTCTTTGCAGTTATCCTGGCCCCATAAAATGAGTTGTTTTCTCTCTCTCTCTCTTTCTCTCTCCTTCTCCCTCCCCCTTTTTCTCCAGAAGCTGTGCAAAATTGGAGTCATTTTTTCATTAAACATTTGGAAGAATTTACTAGTGACTACATTTGGCACTGGAGATTTCTTTGTGGGAGTTTTTAATTGCCAATTTAATTTCTTTAATAGTTTAATTTCTTAAGTAATTAATTTCTTTAATAATGCAGTAGTATTCATACTTTTGAATCTTGTCAGTTTTGGCAATTTGTGTTCTAGGAATTCATGAATTTTACATAATATTTCATATTTATTTTTATAAAATTATTGATTATACTGTCTTAAAATCTTCACTTTAACTATAAAATATATAATGATATCACTTTTTGAGCCCTTATATTTTTGATTTGTGACATTTCATTTATTTTCTTATATGTTTATCAATCTATTTATTTATTTTGGTCTTGCTCAATCTTGCTAAATGTCTATTAAACATATGAGTCTTTCAAAGACCCCACTCTTGGCCTTGTTAATTTTTTCTGTTGTGGTGGTTGTGCATTTTGTTAGCATCATTATTACATTAGGTCTTCTACTTATTTTCTCTTCAAGATAGTGATTTTATTTCCTTCAGATATATAATCAAAAGTGGGATTAGTGGATCACATGGTAGTTCTACTTTTTTTTAATTGAGTTAACATTGGTTTATAACATTATAGAAATTTCAAGTGTACATCATTGTATTTTAATTTCTGTGTCAACTACACCATGTTCAACACTGAAAGTCTAATTCCCATCTGTCACATGTGCCCTTTTACTCCTTTACCCCTTCGCCTCCTCTCTGGTAACCACCAATCTATTCTCTAAATCTATGCTTTTGTCTGCTGTTATCTTATATTGCACATATGAGTGAAATCATACAGTATTTATCTTTCTCCAGTTGACTTACTTTGCTTAGCATAATACCCTCAAGGTCCATCCATGTTGCCACGAATGGTAAGATTTCATCTTTTTTATGGCTGAGTGGTATTCCATTGTGAGTGTGCATATATATGTATATCACATCTTCTTTATCTGTTCATCATTGATGAGAATTTAGGTTGTTTCCAAGTCTTGGATGTTGTGAATAATGCTGCAATGCACAGAGAGTGCAAATATATTTACAAATTAGTGTTTTCATATTCTCTGGATAAACACACATAAATGGAATAGCTGGATCATATGGTAGTCCTATTTTTAATTTTTTGAGGAATCTCTATACTGTGACCCTAGCGTCTGCACCAGCTTACCTTCCCACCAGCAGTGTATGACACTTTCCTTTTCTCCACATCCTCTCCAACACTTGTTCTTTCTTGTCTTTTTAATAATAGCCATTCTGGCAGGCATGAGGTGATATCTCATTGTAGTTTTGATTTGCATTTCCCTAATGACTAGCAACATTGAACATCTTTTCCTGTGCCTGTTGGTCATCTTTATATCTCCTTTAGAAAATCATCTATTCATATCCTTTGCACACTTTTAGATTGGGTTGATTACTTTTTGTTGTTGAGTTGTACAAATTTTTATATATTTTGGATATTACAAGATAGATGATTTGCAAATATCTTCTCCAAATTGTTAGGCTGTCTTTTCATTTTTTTGATGTTTTCCTTTGCTTTGCAGAAATTTTTAGTTTGATATCATCCCACTTGTTTCTTTTTTCTTTTATTTCCCTTGCCTGGGAGACATGATATTCAAAAAGATACTGCTAAGACCAATGTCAAAGAGTATACTGCCTATGTTTTCTTCTAGGAGTTACACAGTTTCAGGTCTTACATCCAAGGGACTTTAACCCATTTTGAGTTAATTATTTGTATGGTGTAATATAGTGGTCAATTTTAATTTTTTGCATGTGACTGTCTAGTATTCCCAACACCTTTTATTGAAGAGACTGTCCTTTCTCCAGTGTATGTTCTTGGCTCCTTGTCAAAACTGAGCTGTCCATAAATGTGTGGGTTTATTTCTGGGCTCTCAATTCTGTTCCATTGAAGTGTGTGTCTGTTTTTTTGCCAGTACCATGCTGTTTTAATTACTATAGCTTTGTAGTATGCTTTGAAATTAAAGAGGGTGATACTTCCAGCTTTGTTCTTTTTTCTCAGAATTACTTTGGCTATTCAGGGTCTTGCATTATTCCATTTAAATATTAATATTCTTTAATCTATTTCTGTGAAAAATGTCATTGGAACCTTGATAGAGATTGCATTCAATCCATAAATTGCTTCAGGAAGTACGAACATTTTAATTATGTTAAATTTTTCAATCCAAGAGCATTGAGTATTTTTCCATTTCTTTATGTCTACTTTGATTTCTTTCAACAATGCTTTATAGTTTTCAGGATACAGGTCTTTCAAATCTTTGGTTAAATTTATTCCTATATATTTTGTTCTTTTTGTTGCAATTGTAAATGGGATTGTATTCTTGACTTCTCCTTCTGCTCTTTCATTATTAGTCTATAGAAATACATCTGATTTTCATATTTTGACATTGTACCCTGTGACTTTACTGTATTTTTTATTATTTCTAATAATTTTTTGATGGATTCTTTAGGGGTTTCTTTATATAAAATCATGACATCTGTAAACAGTGATAGTTTTACTTCTTCCTTTCCAATTTGGATCCCTTTTATTTTTTTCCTTGCCTAATTGCTCTGGCTTGGACTTCCAGTACCATGTTAAATAAGAGTAGTGAAAATGGGCATCTTTTTCTTGTTCCTGTTCTTAGAGGGATTGCTCTCAATTTTTCACTGTTGAGTATTATATTAGCTGTGGGTTTGTTATATATGACCTCCTTTATGTTGAGCTACTTTCCTTCTGCATCTATTTTATTCAGTTTTTATCATAAATGGATGTTGTATCTTGTTGAATACTTTCTATCTATTGAAACGATTGTGTGATTTTTATTCTTCATTTTGTTAATGCAGTTTGTCATGTTGGTTGATTTGTGGACTTTGAATCATCCCTGTATCCCTGGAGTATATCCCACTTGGTCGTGGTGTATGATCCTTTTAATGTGTTGTATTTGATTTGCTAATATTTTGTTGAGGATTTTTGCCTCTTTGTTCATGGGCTATATTGGCCTGTAATTTTTGTGTCCTTATCTGGTTTTGGTATCAGGGTAATGCTGGCCTCATAGAATGAGTTAGGAAGCATTCTTTCCTCTTCAATTTTTTGGAAGAACTTAAGGGTAAGTATTCAATCTTCTTTGAATGTTTGGTAGAATTCACCAAGGAAGTCACTTGGTCCTGGACTTTTGTTTTTGGGAGGTTTTTGGTAATTATTTCAATCTCCTTGCTAGTGATCATTCTATTCAGATTCTCTATCTCTTCTTGACTCATTTTAGGAGATTGTATAATTGTAAGAATTTATCCATTTCTTCTAGATTATCCAATTTGTTGGTATAGCTTTTCACAGTGTTCTCTCAAAATCCTTTGTAATTCTGTGATTTCCATTGTGATTTCTCCTCTTTCATTTCTGATTTTATTTATTTGAGCCTTTTCCCTTTTCTTCTTGGTGAGTCTAGCTAAAGGTTTGCTGATTTTGCTTATGTTTTCAAAGAATCAGCTCTTAGTTTCATTGATCTTTTCTGTTGTCTCCTTAGTCTCTATTTCATTTATTTCCATTCTGATTTTCATTATTTCCTTCCTTCTACTAATTTTGGGCTTTGTTCTTCTTCTAGTTTCTTTAGGTGCACTGTTAGATTGTTTATTTGAGGTTTTTCTTGTTTGTTGAGGTAGGCCGTATTGCTATAAGCTTCTCTCTTAGTACTGCTTTTGCTTTATCCCATATATTGGTATGTTTTATCCCATATATTTTCAATTTCATTTATTTCCAGGTATTTTCTGATTTCTCCTTTGGTTTCTTTGTTGATGAAATAGTTGTTCAGTAGCATTTTGTTTAATCTCCACATATATGTGGCTTTTCCAGTTTTCGTCTTATAGTTGACTTCTAATGTCATACCATTTTGGTCAGAAAAGATGCTTGGTATTATTTTAGTCTTCTTAAATTTATTGAGATTTGTTTTGTGGCCTAATATGTGATCTATCCTGGAGAATGTTCCGTGTGTATTCAAAAAGATTGTGTGTTGGGGGCTAGCCCCATTGTCAAGTGGTTAAGTTTGCATGCTCCACTTTGGTGGCCCAGGGTTATGCTGGTTCAGATTCTGGGTGCAGACATGACACCACTCGTCAGGCCACACTGACTCAGCGTCCCACACACCACAACTAGAAGGACTCACAACTAAAATGTACAACTATGTATTGGGGGACTTGGGCAGAAAAACAAAAAGATTGGCAACAGTTGTTAGCGCAGGCTCCAATCTTTGAAAAAAAAAAAGATTGTGTGTTTTGTAGTTTTTGCTTGGAATGTTCTGTATACACCTATGAAGTCCATCTAATCTAATGTGTCATTTAAGGCCAATATTTCCTTGTTGATCTTCTGTCTGGATGATCTATCCACTGACATAAGTCGAGTGTTAAAGTCCCCTACCATTAATGTGTTAATGTCAACTTCTCCATTTCTGTGTGTTAATATTTGATTTATGTATTTAAATGCTCCTATGTTGAGTGCATAGGTATTTACATGTGTTAAATCTTCTTGTGGGTTGTTCCGTTTATCATTATGTAATGTCCTTCTTTGTCTCTTGCTACAGTTTTTGGTTAAAGTCTATTTTGTCTTATATAAGTATTACTTCCCCTGTTTTCTTTTATTTTCATTTTCATGGAGTATTTTTTCCATCCCTTCACTTTCAGTTTGTGAGTATGTTTAGTTCTACAGTGTGTCTCTTGTATACAGCATATATATGGATCTTGGTTTTTACCCATCAATCCATGCTATGTCTTTTGACTGGAGAATTTAGTCCATTGACATTTAAGTATCTATTGATAAGCATGTACTTATTGCCATTGTATTACTTTTTCTGGACTTTTTTGTAGTTCTTCTTTGTTCCCTTCTTCTTCTCTTGCTCTCTTCCCTTGTGATGTCATGCCTTTCTTTAGTGCTATGTTTGTGTTCCTTTCTCTATATTTTTGTATATTTACTACAGGTTTTTGGTTTGTGATTACAATGAGGTTCAGATATTATAACCTACATATGTAGCAATCTATATTAAGTTGATGGTGTCTTAGATTTGACCTCTTACACAAAGTCCTATGCTTTTACTCTCTCCTTCCATGTTTTACGTTTTTGATATCATATTTTACCTCTTTTATGTTGGTGTATCCTTTAGCCTGCTATCATAGGTATAGATGATTTTAGTGGCTTTGTCTTTTAACTTTCATACTACCTCTATAGGTGGTTGATCCACTACCTTTACTGTAAGTTTGCCTTTACCAGTGATATTTCTTCTTTGATAATTTCTCTTATTTCTATTTGTGGTCTTTTCTTTTCCACTTAATTAAGTCCCTTTAACATTTCCTGTAAGTCTGGTTTAGTGGTGATGAACTCCTTTAGTTTTTGCTTTTCTGGAAAACTCTTTGTCTCTCCTTCCATTCTGAATGATAACCTTGCTAGGTAGAATATTCTCTGTCGTAGCTTTTCTCCTTTCAGCACTTTGAATATATTGTGCCACTCCCTTATAGCTTGTAAGGTTACTGCTGAGAAGTCAGCTGATAGCCTTATGGGGTTTCCTTTGTATATAACTTGTTGCTTTTCTCTTGCAGCTTTATGATTTTCTCTTTATCTTTAATTCTTGACGTTTTCATTGTAATTTGTCTTGGTGTAGGCCTCTTTGGGTTCATCTTATTTGATACTTTCTGTGCTTCCTGTACCTAGATGTCTGTTTCTTTCCCCAGGTTAAGGAAGTTTTCAGCTCTGATTCCTTCAAATAAGTTCTTTGTCTCTTTATCTCTTTCGTCTCCTTGTGGGACACCTATAATGCAGATGTTAGTACACTTGATGTTGTTCCAGAGGTCCCTTAAACTTTGTTCTTTTTAATTCTTTTTTCTGTTCAGCTTGGGTGATTTCTTCCATTTTTTCATCCAGACTACTGATCTGTTCCATGGCATCTATTCTGTTGTTGATTCCTTCTAGTAAATTTGTCATTTTCATTATTTTATTCTTCAGCTCTGATTGGTACTTTTTTAGATTTTTCAATTCTCTGTTGAAGTTCTCACTGTGTTCATCTGTTCTTCTCTCCAGATCAGCGAGCATCTTTATGACTATTAATTTGTACTCTTTATCAGGTAAATTATCTCTATTTCATTTAGTTCTTTTTCTGAGGATGTCTTTTTCCCTTATTTGGACCATATTCCTTTGTCTCCTCACTTTTCCTACTTCTCTGTGCTTATTTCCATGTATTAGGTAGATCAGTTACTTCTCCCAATCTTGAAAATGTGGCTTTATGTAAGAGGTACCTTATGGGGCTCAGCAGCATGTTCCTCTCTCAACACCCATGCCAAATTCTCCATGAGTGTCCCATGTATGGGCTGCACATGCCTTTACATTGTGGTAGGGTTCTTATTGCTGTGGTCATGCGGGTAGGCTAGGCTGGCTTTGGGGCTGGATGGTTGTAAGCCTTGGCCACGTTCAGCTGCTATGATCACTTTATAGGGTGGGGCAGGCCCCCAACATGGCTGGCTGAGAGTTCTAATAGCATAGAACTACTACTGTTTTGGTGCAAGGGAGTCAAGTCACCAGTGTGACTGGGTGATAGACTTGGGGGCTCACAATTGCTGCAGGCCTCTGGTGTGGCTCCCTGTAATGTGCAGCTGTTGTCAGCTCTCTTTTGGGGAGGGCAGGCCTTTGGCAAGAACTGGCTATGCTGCCCTGTGGCACACAGCTGCCTCAGGAGCGCAGATAGGAGGGACCATCCCTAAGGGCAGCAGTATACAATTATTTCAGGCATTGGAAGGTAAAGAAGATCCCCTGTGTGGCTGTTTGCAATAGCCAGTGGTACAAGTATACTGTGGGGCCACACACCCTGCCACCACAGTCCCACATACCCTGCTGCTGCAGGCCCACTTATCTGCTGTGAGCTTGCTGGTGGTCAGGTCCTGTCCCTAGGATGGGCTACTTACTGCCTGGCTGTGCTAGGTGGCCTCAGGTGGTCTAGTAGGCAGAGCAGACCCATCAACTAACAGGCTAGAGGAAGGATTATACTGGTCCTTGCCAGTGTCTATGTCAGCACTACTGAACTAGGTCACAATAGTAGCTGCTACCAGTGTCTCAATCTTTGAGGGGTTAGGCCCAGCCACCTCCTGCCTCTCTGGGATGTGCTCTGAGCTTAGTAAGTGAGTGTATTTTATCAAAGGACTATGTACTTTTTTATCTGATTGCTTTTTGCTGGTTTCTGGGTCAAATGAATCTGTGTGTGGGAGCTTTAAGAGCAAGTTTTTCTTTCCCTGAAGTTCTATAGTTTTTCTGGGCATATTCCCGTTAGTTTTCAAAGGCATCAAAACCAGGTATTATGTCAGTTCTCTAGTTCATTTCAGTAAATCTTTATATCGAGCACTACTGGGGTGTTATATGGGGATTATGCTGGGAATTATAGTTGTCCAATGGTGAACAGCAAAATACCCAGTTATGCTCATGTGGGGCTTAGGATGAAGACTGAAGATAATTTGAAATGACGCTAACCTGGTACACAAAAATGAGATCACACAGGCTTTAAAGGCAAATTAAATATGTATTATGTATTATGGGATCTCATGTCTTATGCTGGGTCTAAGGGCTGGAGTGCCTAATGTGGGGATCACATTCCCTACTCCTCTAGGGGAACCTCTGTACCTTTGAGATTGCTCCTGGCTGTGAAATACCACAGCTAAGGTGTGATTTTTTTCCTCAGTGGGGCTGTGTCTTTGCCTCTTCCAACCTTGTCTGTGTTGTCCCTTGTTGTGGAGGTTCTTTTTATCCAGTGTCCAGCTCACTCTCAGAGGAAATTGTTCCACAGGTAGTTGTAGATTTATTGTGTCCTCAGAAGGAGGAGAGTTCAGGATCCTCCTATGCCACCATCTTCTAGACTCCTCTCTTCTACTTTATTTAGTATGTGATGTGATTTTTTTTACTCAATTCTTGATATGAAAAGTTGTTGATTAGTATTCTACCTTCATTACTAATATATAGATTTATTTTTATAAATTTCCTTCTCTGCATGGATTTGATGTGTTCCACAAGTTTTGATATGCTCTATGTTCATTTTCTTTCTCATAAAAACATTTTCTAGTTTTTATTATGACTTTTTCGTTGACTGATGAATTTCTTTGCAATATATTGCTTAATTTCTAAGTATTTGGTCCTTTTCTCATTATGTTATTGATTTCAGGCTTAATTCTGCTGTGGCCAGAGAATATACTCTGAATGATTTCAATGCCCTATTTCCTTGCCTAAAATCCTTCCAGACCTTCTCGTTGCTACTAAAATAAAAATGAACATATTTAATTTGCCTTTAAAGCCTGTGTGATCTCATTTCTGTGTACTAGTTTACCCTCATTTCATATTATCTTCAGTCTTCATCCTCAGCCCCACGTGAGCGTAACTGGGTATTTTGTTTCTCAGCATCGGACAACTATAATTCCCAGCATAATCCCCATATGGCACTCCAGTAGTGCTCAATATAAAGATTTACTGAAATGAACTAGACAACTGACATATAAAATAACTAGATAAAAATAATAGGCTATTAAATTAATTATTTCTAGCTTGTTCTTGCTTTCACAAAAAGGGAAAATATGGATATAATGAAGAAACTCAGCTCATAAGCTCTTTAAACTTTAGTTTTAGGAAGGTAAAAAAATAGAAAGCTAAATTTTAAAACATCATCACATCATCTGATCCACACTCAAGTAGTTTATACCTCAATCATTTCAAATGAATGGGTAACTTATAAGCAAAGATTTAAAAATAAAAGAAAAGGGAGTACAAGATTTTCATTTGATAGAGAACAAATAGAATACTGTTGTCACTCATCTAGTATGTTGATCAACAGACAGCAGATGTTATCCATTCCCTGAAAATTATAGACACAAACTCTGGAAAACTAGGGCTCAACCTTATCCTTCCTCTGAAATTTCTTCCCAATAGTGGTGAGTGTTTTTTTCATATTTCAGATCTTATGTTTGGATGTGATATGTTCTTTCCTAATAGTGTTTAAATGTTCTAGAAAGGCAATGTAATACAATACAAGAAGCAGTAGCTTTTGAATTAGAAAATTGATTAGGTTTAGATCACATATCTGTCACCATATGACCATGGTAAAGTCACCTAAGTTTTCTGTATACTTTTTCTGCTATTTTTCCTGTAACTCTGCTTAACAGAAAACTCAGGGGTAATTATAACTCTGCAAATTCCACAGTGTTAGTTTAAGAGGATCTACTCAAGTGATAGATAAAAATGTATTTTGATAAGCATATATTATGTACAAATTTAAAACACCACTTAATAATATTCTCATTATAAGGAAAAATACAGAAGAGAAAGCAGTTTAAACTTTATTGAAGTATTTTATGTTCTCTATATGTTTAACATACATTATCTTACTTAATGCACACAAGAGTTTTTAACACCAAGTATTTACAATTACCAATTTATGTCAAGAAACCTATACATGTGCAGTTTAAATCATTTGTCTAATGTTGCATGCCTGGTCTTTCTTATGCCATAGTTCTTGCTGCATCAACAGTACCATGCAAAATCATACTGTCACCCAGAAAGCGTAATACAGGCCACTGAAGCAATATCATACAACTGTGAATACTTTTTGTCATTTTAGCCAACATTTTGGGCAACATCCTTAATACATATCAGTTTCCCACAATGTCACTGAAGTACGTTATTTCACAATTTTAATTATAGGGAATTGTTTAGACTAAGATCAATTGCCTTTGAACATTGGAAGTAGCATTGCTCCCCAAAAGACTAATTACTAGGCAAATGCATTTCTAGTGGGGGGATAAGAACTGTGGTCGTGCCTAAACTACATTTCCTCCCATATTACCTGAGCTAATATTGCCTTGGTTACTTAGAGTCCTCAATGCATAATTAACAGTGTAGAAAAAACTAGTGGCTCAAAATGGGAAAAATCCAACAACTCTGGATGGAACAAAAACAGGCATTATTATTTTTTTAAAAAGCATACTTTCTATTTGCTAAAATGACATTTTAAACAAATGTAAGTAATTGATGGTTTCCCTTTCTATCTGGCCTTACACCACTTAACAGAAAGACTGGTAATCCAGCTATTTTCCATATTTTTATGGACATTTTTTCACTCCAACTTATTTTTTTTAATTAGCTGTCACCAAATTTCCCAGAGTATATGCCTACCAGTCTTTCTGGTAATGACATTTTATTTACAAAGATACATTGTTAAAATTTAAATGTAAATTTGTAAGCTCTACAACTGCAGCTTCCATATCAATCATTTACTAACATTTACCCAGTGCTTTTAAGATGAGGAGGTAAAGGAAGGTGCAATGCACGTATGACTGCTTTGTGTTCCAGTGCTGCTTTCTTTTTCCTATAGTATTTATCAACTTGTTTTGTTCTCATAATTGCTATGGGAGTTTGGGTCACTTTAGGCACTTGGAATGCTTGAGATGGAAAAGACTAAGGGGAGTTAAAGGGTGATTGTCAGTTAATGGCAGTGCAAATGAAGCATGAGTCTTCAGTTGAAGCTCAGCTCAAACTCATCTCTCTCACAATGAACACATACATTATTTTGTGATTGTTTATTTAGAATTACGGAGTGCGTATTTCATGTAGAAGTACTAGAGAAAATCATCTGGAAGTGACTGGTAGATATGCATTTTAATCAGACGAACAAAGCATAGTTTCTGGGCCATCTGCCATGAACAACTTTGCATTTTGACTTTGTATTGTAACAACACTAATTTTAATAAAATGTTACCTGTGATTTCCAGTTAGTTAAGATAAATGCACATATTAATTTTAATTTTACACTCTACCTCTGGAGATAGTCTTAAGTTGATTGTTAACTGGGTGCACGACTGAAAAACTCAAATTGTGATAGATGTTATTCTAAAAATAGACCTTAAAATTGTTAGCTTTTAGTAATTCAGTCCCTGTGGATCAAAAGCCCTCCCATTCCTTTTCATAAAAAGAACACATTTTGCAGTGTCTAATTCATTCTATCTTTTAAACAGTGAAATTAATGCAATTCTTTATAAGAATTATATAATTGCTCATATATATGTGGTCTTTGTCCATATTTCTTGGCTCACAACTCCCAAAACCCTTGAAATTCCTTATTTATGTTAATGAAGGTGACCTTTGGATCCCATTCAAAGGTGGAGGCTGGTTGCCAGAAGAACCAGCCATGTGATCAGAGGATTAGAACTACAGTT
The DNA here is from genome assembly GCF_041296235.1 of Equus asinus. NCBI lineage: Eukaryota > Metazoa > Chordata > Mammalia > Perissodactyla > Equidae > Equus > Equus asinus. The sequence goes on from NC_091820.1 coordinate 74,343,952, forward strand.
CCATTGCCTGATTTCCAGAAGAGGAGTGAGGCTTGAGGTTGAATCAATTGCCAATGGCCAATGACTTAGTCAACCATGACTGTGTAATGAAGCCTCTATAAAAAATCAAAAAGAGAGCTCCCTGCCCTTTTTTGGAGAGTTTCTACATTGGGGAACCAGAATGCAACCATGTAGGCCCCAAGCTCCATGAGGACAGAAGCTCCTTTGTTCCAGACCTGACCCTATATATCACTTCATCTCACTGTTGATTCATATCCTTTAACGTCCTTTGTAAAAAATTGGTTATCTAGGAGCTGGCCCCACGGCGGAGTGGTTAAATTCATGCGCTCCACTTTGGCGGCCCAGGGTTTTTCCAGTTCAGATCCTGGCTGCGGACCTAGCACTGCTCGTCAAGCCGTGCTCAGGCAGTATCCCACGTAGCACAACTAGAAGGACCTGCAACTAGAATATACAACTACGTACTGGGGGTCTTTGGGGAGAAGAAAAAGAAGAAGAAAAGATTGGCAACAGATGTTAGCTCAGGTGCTAATCTTTAAAGAGAAATTGATAGTGAGTAAACAAGTTTTCTTGCCTTCTGTGAGCCATTCTAGAAAATTAATCGAACCTGAGGAGGAGATCATGGGAACCTTTGATTTATAGCCAGTTGGTCAGAAGCACAGATAACAAGCTGGGCTTGCAGCTGGCATGTGAAGTGGAAGGTGGTCTTGTGGGACCATGCCGTTCCATGCTGTGGAATCTGATTCTATCTCTGGGTAGATAGTGTCAGAATTCTTGGATGCCATGCTGGTGTCTGACCACATCTTGTTGATGTGGGGAAGCCTCCACACATACATGCTGGAATTGGGTCCAAGAACCCCCTTTGCAGTTGGCATCAGTGAAGTGGGATTTGTTAGAATGGCCCTGACTCACAAACGTGGTTTTTGAAAAGAAAGGATAAAAGGATGGGAGATGAGGAACTTTTGATCCCTGGATGGCTCCCTAGTCATACATGATATGAAACTGCAGCTGTGCTGTGATCAGTTATTAGAGGTAAAAATTACCAATGGAGGGGCTGGCCCCGTGGCCAAGTGGTTAAGTTTGCATGCTCAGCTGCGGCAGCCCAGGGTTTCGCTGGTTCGGATCCTGGGCCCAGACATGGCACCACTCATCAGGCCACGTTGAGGCAGCATTCCACATGCCACAACTAGAAGGACCTGCAACTAAGATATACAACTACGTACCAGGGGGGATTTGGGGAGTTAAAGCAGAAAAAAACAAAGTTTGGCCACAGCTGTTAGGTCAGGTGCCAGTCTTTAAAAACAGACAAAAATTACCAATGGAATTTAGAAATGGTAGTAGACTTGGATTCCAAAAAACTGGTTCATTGGATATACAAGGAAATGCAAAATAATAAGAAGCTTGCTAAATATATAATTCCCGGGTTATTATTATCTGAAATAGACAAAATGAATGTAAAAGATATTGCTAAGTCACGTCTTGATGCTGAACCAAGCTCAGACTTGGGTCCATCTGAGTTTTGGCCGTTAGCCATAAAGCCACCTAGAAAGGGAAAAATTATGCAGGAGCAACAGAAAGTACCTCTAAGATCACTGGTCAGCAAGAAGATAGTTAATGTAGGGCAAAGGCAAAACCAAGAAAGGACTGAAACCAGGGATATAGTATGAAGAAACTGGCTCATTTTGTGGATCAGTATTTTGAGCTTCCTGAAGAGCCTTTACTAAAATGGACTGTGAGAGTAACCAATGTGGAGGCTGTGTCTTTGGTTTTGAATGCTGCAGAATGGAAGAGCATGTTTGGGTTGATGTAAGACTTGCAGCTCACTATTGAACAATCACAGCTATCTGTATGGGATCCAGGCACACAGGAGGTTATTCCCAAGGCAAGAGCCAACATGGTGAACTGTATAAAAGCCACTATAGAGTATGTTTATCCTGAGAAGGGAGATTGCCCCACTCCCCCTATAAATGCCAAATGGAACACCCCAGGTTAAGTAGCTGATATGCTTCATATGCAAACCATGTGGGACTAGATTTATGACTAGGATATTCAACCATTGAGTATGCCCATTACTCAGGTTATGGAAATGCTGTGATCAAGGGGGCCCAAGTTGCATGGGAACCCTGTGTAAATTTACTGCTACAAAATTAAACAACAGATTGAGAAGCCTTATCAGAATTGTTATCTCAGCCTCCCTGTATGGGTCTTACTGATACCAAGAACATTAATTAAGAAAGTAGACAAAGGAGAGAGTCAAGGGGACTCAACCTAGCAGAGTGAAAGTCTATAGATGGTTATTGAAAAATGGAATGAATAAAGCGAACATTGATGGAGTTGAAACAGAGGTGTTGATGAAGCACAACCAGAGATTGGATGGACTAATGGAAAACCCTTTAGGTCTCCCAACATTAAAGGGCTCCGACAAGTCCACTCTATTCACTCAGGTATAGAGGAATTTAAGCTGGAAACAAAGATTACAATGAGAAAGGTGACCAGGAAGCGCCTGAGGTGATGGTTAGGAAGTTAATCAGATAAAGAATGATGTAGAGGCCATGGTCTTCTGGTCCCACCTCCAGCTGGGGACCCAAGGTCATATGCACATGTGGGGATATATGCACATGGCCAGAGGGAGGAGAAGGAACTTCTCTGAGACTCCTTGATACAGGACCCCAATACACTGTTATTGCAAAATCTGTTGGTGAAGTTTTAATGGGAGCTAAGCTTAGATTGGGAGAATAGGGAGATGCAACAGTTGCTGGGATTAAGGTTTAAGTTTGGATAAAAATGGAAGCTTTTGAACATATTTTGTATAAGGTGGTTGCATCTCCTTTCCCTGAACGTGTTATTGGGATAGACATTACGCCTGACAGAGGACTGTTTTCCCTACCTAATATTGTAAAACAGAAGGCATGTACGTCTGCCCTCGGGCCAGTTTTAATGGGGCATGGTAAATGGGAACCACTGTAACTGCTTGAGACCACACAGGTGGTTCACTTAAAACAATATAGAATACCTAGTGGGCAAAAAGAGATTGCCACTTTAATTAATGGCATGCTAGAAGCTAGAGTGCTTGTACTGACAAATTTGCTGTACAATAGCACTGTGTAGCCTGTGAAAGTGGAGAATGGCTCATGGAGACTAACAGTAGGCTATAGAGGCTTAAAAAATATTGTACTGCCCGTAGCCTCAGCAGTTCCAGACATAGTTGCAACTACAGAGAAAACACAGCAGGCTAAAGGAGGCTGGAAAACAGTGGTTGACCTTGCAAATGCTTTCCTCTCTATCTCAGTTTCAGAAAAGAGAACCAACTGCAGTTTGCCTTCATGTGGGAAGGATCCTGTTTACTTTTACTGAACGGCCACAGGATTATCTGAACTCACCAACTTGTTGTCATAATTTGGTCAGAATATATTTGGTCTTGATGCAGGTCTCAAGTGTAATAATACACTATATTGATGAGATTATGATATTATTGGAAACTGAAGTGCAGGCTAGGACAGATTTGAATGCAATGGTGACGCACATGACCAACTAGGGCTGGTTAATAAATCCAGCAAAGGTCCAAAGGCCTGTCAAACAGTAAAATTCTTAAGGGAAAACTTGGGCAGGAGCCACCCAGGGTATTCCACTAGTGACTAAAATAAACTACTGTTGCCATCCACTCCTAGGACTAAACAGGAAGCCCAGCATTTGGTCGGTTTATTTGGATTTTGGAGAATACATATTCCACATCTGGGAATACTGCTAGCTCCCATCTGTGAGACTACCCAGAGGGAAGCTATATTTGAGTGAGGACCTGAACAAAAGCAGGCCATGTCTGAATTGCAAAAGGCAGTAGCTGTCTCAATGTTTTGGGGCCGTTATGACCTCCACGCAGATATGATTTTGAAAGTGTCTGCCACCCACATTCACGCAGACTGGAGCTTATGGCAAAAGCCCATGAGTGCCTCCCAGCAGCAACCATTGGGATTTGGGACCAGAAAATTCTCAGATGCTGAGAAAGGTATGCATCATTTAAGAGAATTATTTGCCTGCTATTGGGCATTAATTGTGACTGCCTCAATGACTGAAGGACGTAAAATAATCACAAAAACTGAGATATCCATAATGTCTTGGGTAATGTTGGAGAAATAATCTAATAAGGAAGGCAGTGCCCAGAAGAGTTCCATAATAAAATGGAAATGGTTTATACAGGAGCATGCTTCTGGGAGAATGCAAGCAAACACCCATTGTATCCATGAGCATGTAGCCTCTTTTCCTCTAGGACCAACTTTGGAGCCACATAAGGAGCTACTGGAACCAATTGCCCTGTGGACAGTGCCCTACAAACAGCTCTCAGCGAAACAACAAAGAGCTGCTTGGTTTATGGATGACAGTTCTAAAATGAAAGGACAATAGCCCTTTTGGAAAGCTGCCGCATTAAGAATAGCAGATGGCAAGACTCTGATGGAAGAAGATAAAAATAAATCAGTTCAGTGGGCTGACTTGCATGCTGTTTTCCTAGCAGTGATGGAAGAATTGAACAATGGCAAAAATCCCCTATGTTTAGGTATTTACCAACTCATGGGCCATAACCAATGGCCTGGCCATATGGTCAGGTAGATGGGCAATGGGAAACTGAACCATTAAAAAGATCCCAATACGGGACATGGCCCTATGGAAATCACTCTGGGAATTTAAGGGGCACATTAAAGTAGGACATGTCAATGCCCATCAGAAGAACACTTTTTCAGGTTTGGAAGGTTACTGGAATCACCAAGTGGACATTTTGGCATGCTCCCTTGAAGTGGCCACCTCGGTCCATCAAATGAGGGGACTCGGGAGGACTGTAGCAAAGTAGAAATGGGTTGAATCTAGACATATTTTTCTTGCACCCTGAGAGGCACAAAATGCCAATAAGAACTGCTCTGTTTGTCAACAAGAGAGACAGAGACTGTAGATAACTATGGGGAAAATTCCACAGGAAGAAGGTTCTGCACATAGCTGTCATTGGATTACACTGGACTGATGCCACTAGCCCTGGGAAGTTATAAATGTGTCCTAACAGGAATAGATACTTCAAGGAGGGCTTTACATACCTCGTGGTAGATGTAAGCACTCAAAATACTACTAAAGGACTGGAACAGAAAATACCATCTTAATTTCGACTGCCAAGTTACATATCTTTGGACTAAGGTACGCACTTTACGATCTATAGTGTCCAACAGCATAGGCCAAGAGATATCACATCAGATGGGCATATTATGTTGCATATTATCCTCAGAGTAATGGTTTAATAAAAAATTGGAGTGGACAGTTGAAAAATTTGTTGTCTAACTCTGGGAGAGATAAAGGCATCAGAGGCTGACTTGCATGCCATCAAGAGTGTGGGCTCACACTCAACATGAGGGAGGCTAAGCAGGAGTCCCCACTGGATAGATTCTTCTGCTCCTCTGGGGGATTTGGAGAAGGGGCAGGGAGGATGCTGGCATGACCATACAGTTCATCCTCATATCACCACAAATTTCTTTTATCCTACCTGATGCAGTTCCAAGACCAGGGATGCAACTCTGGGTGCTGGAAGCAGGAAGGATTCTTAATCAAGAAACTGTAACTATACCTTTAAATCATTATGTCAGAATTCCTAAGGACCTGATGGGGTAGATTTTGCTTTCACTCCATCTGGCAAAGTTGGCACTGACAGTGAATGCTGCTATGTTGCCTAGTGGTTGGGACAGCCTACTGGTTCTGTACCTGTGTAACCCTACTGTATGTGAGTGGAAGTGGATGGAGATGGAGGCACTTGCTGGAATAGTATTGCTGCCAGCAATCTGAAACAGCTCAGTGGCTGAAGCTAATGCCCCTTATAAGGGTGGAAAAGTCTGAGTAAAGACAAATGACAAATGAAAAAAAGGAGAAATAATAGATGAGCGTAAAAGGATGAATAAATGGGTTATTACAACAAGAGACATATAATATTTATTAATATCTTGAAAGAGGCTCAGATAGGGGAATCATTTTATTTCTCAGCATAAGTACACCAGATACCTGGAAGGGTGAAGCTATATGTCTGACAAGACCACTTCTGCAAAATTGAATGGAAGCCTGCAAACCTGAGTAACATTGCTCTGGGAGACATTTCCGTATGATATGATGATGGACTGGGTAGTTATGAATGACTGAAGAGATTTTAGTAATGTGCCAGTATCTTTTGACTTTTATGACTGTTTTGCTGTAAGGAATCTGTATTTGAAGACCAGGGACATGGACTGCAATATTGTGATTTATAAGAAATATATATTTGGTCATTAAGATGATCAAAACATATTTCTCATATATATGTAGTCTTTGTCCATAGTTCTTGCCTCACAGTCCCCCAAATCCTTGGAATTTCTTGTTTATGTTAATGAAGGTGACTTTTGGACCCAAAGGTGGGGGCTGGTTACCAGGAGAACTAGCCATGTGATCAGAGGATTAGAACTTTCACTCCCATCCCTTGATTTCCATGGAGGAGAGAGGGGCTTGAGGTTGAATCAGTTGCCAATGACCAATGACTTAGTCGATTGTGACTACCTAATGAAACTGCCATAAAAAACCCAAAAAGACAGCTTACTACCCTCTTTTGGAGAGCTTCCATGTTGAGGAACCAGAACACTTCCATGTCCCACAGTGCTGGTCCCTACACTTCATGACGGAAACCCCTTTGTTCAGGGCTTCACTCTGTATATCTCTTCATCTGGTTGTTGATCTGTATCCTTTAATATTCTTTGTAAAAAGTTGGTAATCTTATGAGTAAACAGGTATTCTTGAGCTCTGTGATCTGTTATACCAAATTAATCAAAACTGAGGAGGGGTCATGGGAACCTTTGATTCATAGCTGGTTGGTCAGAACTGTAGGTAACAACCTGGACTTATGATTAGCATCCTGAGTTGGAGGAGTTGTTGGAACCTCCAGTTTGTAGCCAGTCAGTCAGAAGCACAGGTAACCTGGGTTTGCAGCTGGCATCCGAAGTGGAGGGTGGTTTTGTGTGACTGAGCCCTTTACCTGTGGAATATGATTCTATCTCTGGACAGCTAGTGACAGAAGTGAGTTGACTGGTGTCTGAGAATGGCTTGCTGGCGTGGGGAAGACTCCAAGCACACACATGTTGGAACTGGGACCAGGAATCATTTTTTCAACTAATAAACAAGAACCTCATTAAATTCGAGTCAGGAAGTCAAAAAGAGGAGCTCTCATGCCCTATGTAAATAGCAAAGCCCAATAAGAAAAAGAAAGATTTCCTCTTCTTGACCAGCCAGAAGCTCAGCCAATGAGAGACTGACACAGCTTAGCCAATGAAAAGCCACTATACCTTGAAGTCTTTGTTTACAATAGCCCTCCCAAGTTTCTGTTCAAATGAATCTCTCCTCTCCCTGTTGCAGGGGATTTGCACTTGGCTAGCCAATGTTTCAGACCCTGAATTGAAATTCTTTGCTGATCCCAAATAAACCCATTTTTGCTGAAGGAAATAACTGGCTGTCCATTTGTCTAAGATCAACATTTTGTTGACCTGCACAGGGTTCCAGAGAAGACTGCTGATGACTCTGAGGCGGGTGAGCAAACAGATGCGGTACCCACCCCAGAGCCCATTGAGCTGGCTGCTTTTCTTATCAATCCTGGATTTGAAAGTAAGTCTTTATCCTGAACCTGAGCTTCTGCCTTCTTTGTATTTGGGGCTCTCTAGGCTTTATTTGAACACTATTCTAAGCCTTCAACCTTTTCTGGTTAAGGTCTTGTTTGTCTGTGAGTACTTGGGTGGCACTTGGTCCTGACTCATTGAAGCAGGCTGTTCCTCGGAACCAGCTAGCCTTTGGTCCACTTCCTTTTGGAACCAAACTTTTTCTACTGAAACTGTGCTAGCCTTTCATCAAACTTTTGGACTGCTTTGTTGTACCTGTACCAGTCCAGCCTTTGGCCTAACTCCCTTGGGAGCAGACTATTTTATTGGAACTGCATTGAGCAACCTTCAGTCCACCTAAATGAAATTAGACTGTTCCCTTAGAACTTGGTGGTATTAGGCCTGCAGGCTGTGTGAGCAGTTGAAGACGTTTGAGTTGCAAGCTGTCTAAGCTCTTTAGCCTGTTTGAGCTGTTTAGACCTTTTGAGAATTATTCTTTTATTCTAGAGAAAAACCTCTGATAAATGGGATCCAAGTTATCTAAATATTTTGAGGGTTCCTCCCTCTACAGGGACTCAGGCTGATTTTATGTTTAAAAAATGATATCATTCCTCATGTGCATTTCTAACTAAATGGACCTACTTAACCAAAAGTGATTTAGAACACCAATGGCCATTGTGAGAAACTTTGAGACTCCCCAAATATACTTTTTTAAAACCAAATTGGACGACTATAGCTCTGTAATTTCCAAAACTAAATGGAATGCCTATTTGGATTGGTATTTTCAGGCTTTCAAATCTTACCAGGAATCAAAAATTGCCTCTTTGCAAAATAAAATGTTAAGATTAACTGAAGCAAACAAATGATGAAGGAAAGAAAAAATGGCATTCAAAGCCTCCTGTTTCTCTTGCCCAGCTTCGTTGTCTCAGGTTTCACCTCCAGCACTACCATATTCCTCTACCCTGGTTCCTAGTGTTCAGGCTCTGCCTCCAGCAATATCTTTCTTCTTCCCTTCAATGCCACCTACACCTCCTCTATATCCTCAGTTCCCTCATACTAACTCTTGGCTAAACTTCCAATTTTCCCTGTAACTTTCCCCAATCTTTCTTCCTCTGAACCTATCAGAACTTGTCCCTTTAAAATTAAGCCTTCTGAGTATCCAAAGGCTAAGTTCTTAATTTCTTATACTCCCTGGACTAAAGCTGAACTTTGAACCATAGTCGAAGATTTTCCCAATGTAATCAAAGATTCTCACAGATTTGCTGAGGAAATGAACATAGTCCTTCAAACTTCTCAGCCTGGTTTCTCTAACTTATATCAGCTAGTTCAAATTCTTGTCAGTGAAGGTCAGGCCAGCATTGGATGAAAACCACTAATTTGGAAAATCCTGAAAGGTCTCCAGAATTACAACAAGGAGACTGTCCCATTGACTTGTTGTATGATCAGGCTCAGGCAATCACTAGATGACTTCATTGAGCAATTTCTGGGGTTTTCCCAAAGCCTGTTGATTGGAACAAAATTCAGGCTTGTGGACAAACCTGATGAACCTGTTCATTACTATTACAGTAGACTTCAGATTGCTTTTAAAGAAAATTCTGATTTTACTTCAGTTCTTGCTTCCACCTGGGTAGCTTTCAACTCTATGTTTATTAATGAGCTGAACCAGTACCTTAAGCATCACACCTTGCAACCTGGAGATTCTGTCTATTGAAAACAACACCTCCAGAAGAATTCTCTTCAACCTCATTGGAAAAACCCATGCCAGGTACTGTTAACTAATCCTTGTGCCACAAAATTCCAGGGAATAGACTTTTGGATTCACATGCCACACCTAAAGACAATACCAAACACTGGACCTGCATATCATCTGGTGACCTGAAAGTAAAGATTTTCCAGAATTGGAGTAAGCTTTCTCAAGATGTCTGGACCAGGCCTGTGGGAAATTTGTCTGCCAAACCTTTCATGATGACATAACATTTCAGATGATATCCAGTGCCTATGATCTTGATAACATATGGACTTTAGAAAACAATAATGCCTGCAAGTTCTCCCTTCTACCCCTCCTTTTTACTCAAATTTGGCCACAAGAGGTTTCCAGTCTTTGCACTTTCCTTCTGATGTGGGACTCAACACCCAGGAAAGGTTCTTTCTGGTATTGAGGGACAACAGGCAGCTGAACCTGGAAAAATTTGGCTCTTGATCAGCAATGTTTTCAGATAACGACCTTGCTCAAAAGGGCAAAATGTGTAAATTAATAAAACAAAACCTCATTAAACTGAAGTTGGGAGGCCAAAAGATGGAGATCTCAAGCCCTATATCAAAAGCAGAGCCCAACAGGACGAACAAAGACTTCTTCTTCTTGACCAACGAGAAGCTCAGCCAACAAGAGACTGCTACAACTCAGCTAACAAAAAGCCACTACCCTTTGAACTCTTTGTTTACAATAGCCTTCCCAGCTTCCTCTTTCCCTCTATAGAAAAGTTTCTTTTCCCCTTGTTGCTTGGGACTTTTCATATGACTCACCCATGGTTTCAGACCTCAAATTGCAATTCTTTGCTTATCCTGAATATACCTATTTTTGCTGGAGAAATAACTGACTATTTGTTTAAGGCCAACATTATCATTTATAAAGATGACTCAATATTGCTTTTAAATCCTGTAAAATTTAAGAACAATTTTAGCATTTCTAATTCCAATTCAAATATTAAAATGAAAATAAAGTTTATTATGAATGTGAAACTTTCTGAAATTGCTCAAACAGCTAAAGCCATTTTTTTTGTTGTTCAGGAATTGCGACATTCTCTTCATTTAAAATGTCACCTATATCTATGGACATCAAGAGGAAATATTTGTCATTCAAACTCTTTGAACTGATACTAAAAGTTCTCTTTTATAATAAAATTTTAATTTTTTCTGAAATAAAGTATAAAATTTACAAACCAAACAAAATTATGTTATTATTTTCCTAACAGAGTTTCTTTTTAATTCTTTCATTATTAGATTTATGGTGCATATTTTTCCATGTCATTTTTCCATGTAATCTACTTCAATTTTCTCTTTATTGTATGATGTTATTAATATTTAACTTTTGGGGGTTTTTTTTTACAGGGGTTTATTAAAAGTTCAGAATGACGATCACCATCTAAGCATTCAAATCTCAGTACTATGAGTCAACAACTATTTTAAAGGGGAGATTAAATATCATCATTCAGCCTCCTTAAAGTATTATTGGCAGTCATGTGATAAATGTTGAAAATATAATTATAAATTTGTAGTGCTTGAAGATAATTAGCCATCATCTATAGTACTTCCTCTACGTAAGGATAGAGATTGTGTGTTATTCAACTTTGTATCTTTCCACAGTTGTCCTTGAATGACTAATAACACATACAAAACTCTCAATAAATATTTAATGAATTAGTTAAGGCACAAAGTCCAAAGAGGTTAGTTAGCTCTTCCAAAGACACACGACTAATGAGTGTCAGTATTAGTTTTGTTACTACTATAATAAATTAATATAAACTTAGTGGCTTAAAATTACACAAATTTATTACCTCATGGCTTCTGAGGATCAGAACACTGGGTGGACTCGACTAGGTCATCTGCTCAGGGTCTCATGAGGCTCTTATAAAGGTGTTGGTAGAGCAGTATTTTGTACTGTAGGATCCAGGAAAAGTACACTTCCAAGATCAATGAATTTGCTAGAAAATTAAGTTCCTTGGGGTTATATGACTAAGGCCCTCATTATCTGGGATGGGTCTTTCCTACTAGATTCTGTCCACCTTCCTTCTCATCCTTTCCATGTGGTTCCTTCCAGCAATAGTGGGTCAAATATAGTTCATTCTTTTAATCTCTTTGATTTATCCTTCTGCTGCATCTCATACCCTAGATCAAAAATGTTCTTTGCTTTTAAAGTCTTAAGTGATTAGCTTGGGCCTGCCAGGATAATGCAGAATAATCTCTCTACCTTAATTACATCTATAAAGCCCCTTTTGCCATATAATGTAAAATATTTACAGGTTTCAGAGATTAGGATATGGACATCTTTAGGGAGTCATTTTGCTTACCACAGTGTCAAAGTCAAGTTTATAACCCAGTACCTTTCTCACTATCTTTCTGTGACAACTTACCTGTAATTTGTCTAGAAAGTGAAAGATGAAGCAGATAGGACCATTGTCTGTGATGAAGAAACTCACTTGTAATTTCAACTTCAGAACATAAGAGAAAGATATGTTTAGAAAATGACTCTGCAATCCATGTTGTAATGATATGACAATTTGTAGCCATCTGTGCAGAGTGACTATATGTTGGTATAATAGACAGTTTGTATATATTTGGGAAAAATTTATAAATTCTTGAAATTCAAGAGTCTTTCTGTACTAAGAGAATATAAGACTTACTTGTCCTGAAGGATACTTGTGATACTAACATTTATCCTTAAATCTAGATTAGAATGCAACTACTGTGCAAGTATTCAAACCAAACAGTGACTTTCCTCTGTGGTTAACTTATTTTTTAGAGTGTTGGGACTTTAGATATCAAGAGATGAAAGCATTAATTGCGTGTATTAAGAAAAGGAAAGTACACCAGAAGTAACCACGAAAAAAGGCTTAGAAGATATAGAAAAGAATCAGCAGGATAAAACCCAAAATCTTTTTAATAAAGAGTGTGAAGTTCGGCTAAAAGAAAAAATTTTAAAATTTGCAGGAATATAATCTTGTATATTGCAATAGGTTTTTGGGGAAAAAAGCTTTGTTTTATATTCATAAAATTTAATACAAGTATAAGATGAAAGAAAACAATTCTAGAAACACACAACGTATCAAATTGAATCATAAAGAAAGAGAAAATCCGGACAGATCTGTAACTAGTAAGGAGATTGACTCAATAATGAAAAACCTTCCAAAAAAGAAAAGTCCAAGAACATATGGTTTCACTAGTGAATTCTATGAAACATTAATGTAGAATTAACACTAATTCTCAACAATCTTGTCCATGAAATTTAAGTAGAGGGAGCATTTAAAATTCATTCTATGAAATCAGCATTACCCTGATACCAAAGCCAGACAAGGAAGCTACAAGAAAACTGCAGGCTAATATCCTTGATGAATATTGATGAAAAATAATCAACAAAATCCAGGAAACAAAATTCAACAGCTCATTAAAAGGATCATACCTCATGAGAAATTTGGATTTATTTATGGAATGCAAACATAATTCACCCTGAGAAAAGCAATCAGCGTAAAACACTGCATTAACATAACAAAGGAAAAAAATCACATGATCTTCTCAATTGATGCAGAAAAAGAAAATTTAACACCATTTTATGATAAAAAAACATTCAATAATTTTGGAATAGAAGGAAATTACCTCACCATGATAAAGTCTATATATAAAAAGCCCACAGCTAAAATCATACCGTTAGTGAAAGACTGAAATCTTTTCCTCTAAGATCAGGAATGAGACAAGGATGCCTGCTTTTGCTGCCTTTATTGAACATAGTACTGGAAGTCCTAACCAGAGCAATTAGGCAAGAAAAAGAAATAAAAGACATTAAAATTAGAAAGAAAGAAGTAAAATTATCTCTTTTCACAGATGACATGATTTTATATGTAGGAAAACTTAAAGGTTCCATAAAACCCTGTTATAATTAATAGTCAAATTCAGCAAAATTGCAGGATGCAAAATCAGTACTCAAATCTCAGCTGTGTTTCTATATACTAAGAATGAACAATCTGAAAAGAAATTGAAGAAGGCAATTTCATTTACAATAGCACCAAAAACAATAAAATATTAGGATTAAACTTAACAAAACAATCCAAAAGACTTGTATATTGAATACTACAAAACATTGCTGAAAGGAATTTAAAAAGACATCAATAAATAAAAAGACATCCCTCATTAATATAAATTTAAAACTCTTACAAGAAAAGATAGGAGAAAAGCTTTATGACACTGAATTTGGCAATGATTTCTTGGTTATGACACCAAAAGAAAAAATAGATAAATTAGACTACATCAAAATTAAACTTTTCTGTGACTCAAAAGACACAAACAGAGAAAAAAGGCAACTCACATAATAGGAAAAAAAATTTCAAATCATATATGTGATAGAGGGTTGTATTAGTCTGTTCATACTGCCATTACAAAATACTATAGATTGGATGGCTTAAACTACAGAAATTAATTTTCTCACAATTCTGGAGGCTGGAAGTCCAAAGCAAACTCTGGAAGGGTCGGTTTCTGGTAAGGGCTCTCTTCCTGGGTTATAGATGGCCACCTTATTCATTATATAATATTGCTGTGTCTTCACATGGTGGAAAGACAGAACACTCTGGTGTCACTTCTTATAAGGATACTAATCCTATGAAATCAAGGTCCCACCTCTATAACCTCATTTATCCTTTGCCTCCATCTAGGTCCTACCTCCAAATACAATCACATTGGGAGTTAGGGCTTCAACATATAAATTTTTGAGGGGACACAATTCAGTCCCTAGTGGCGATTAATATCCAGAATATACAAAGAGCTCCTACAACTCAATGACAAAAAAAGACAAACTGATTAAAAAATAAGCTAAGTATTGAATTGTCATTTCTTCAAAGATAAGTAGGTGGCCAATAAACAGGTAAAAAGATCCTCAACAACTCCATATCAAGAATCATTAGGGAAAAGCAAAGTAAAACTACAATGAAACACACATCACACCCATTAGGATGGTTACTATAAAAAATAGAGAGAGAAATAACAAGTCCTTGCAAGGATGTGAATAAATAAGAGCCCTGGTGCAATGTTGGCAGGAATATAAAACGGTTCAGCTCCTGTGGAAAATAGTATGATGGTTCCTGAAAGAATGAAATAGCATTACCACGTGACACAGTAATTCCACTCTTGGGTTTATACCCAAAAGAACTGAAAACAGGATCTCAAAGGGGTATCTCTATACTCGTGTTCATAGTAGCGTTGTTTAGAATAGCCAAAAGGTGAAAGCAACTCAAGTGTTCATTAACAGAAAATGGATAAACAAAATATGGTATAGACATACAACGGAAAAAAGGAAAACAATTCTGACACATGCTCCAACATGGATGAGAATTGAGGACATTATGCTAAGTGAAACAAACCAACAACAAAACGACAAATACTGTGCAATTTCACTTATATGAAGTACCCAGAGGAATCAAATACATAATAATAACTTTTTTTTCCCCAGGAAGATTAGCCCGGAGCTAACTACTGCCAGTCCTCCTCTTTTTGCTGAGGAAGCCTGGCCCTGAGCTAACATCCATGCCCATCTTCCTCTACTTTATATGTGGGATGCCTACCACAGCATGGTGTGCCAAGCGGTGCCACGTCCGCACCCAGGATCCGAACCGGCAAACCCCGGGCCACTGAGAAGTGGAACATGCGCACTTAACCGCTGCACCACCGGGCCAGCCCCTCAAATACATAGATACAGATAGCAGGAAGGTGGTTGACAGGGACTGCCGGAAGGGGGGAATGAGGAGTTACTGTTTAATGGGTTCACAGTTTCAGTTTTGCATGCTAAAAAGAGTTCTAGAGATGAAGCATAGTGACGGTCGCACAATAATATGAGTGTATTTAATGTCATTGAACTGGACATTTAAAAATGATTACAATGTCACATCTGATGTTATGAGTATTTAATGCAATTTAAAAAATATTAACTAGCTTAATTACTTAATTTTAAAAAGGTCAGAGGGGAATTAATACAGCTAATATTAATACCAAATAAACTAAATTAAATACTTAATTTGGAGTAAAATGAGTTAAATACATACGTAAAAATCACATTATCATGTTGAGTTTTAACCCAAAGGAATCATCTGTTCCAAGACTTTAAAACTGTGTAATTGCGTGTTTCTAAGTAATTCTCATACTCACATGGATTCAAAGCAGAGATTCTAAAGACAAGAGCTTACAATAAACAAATAAACCAATTAGAATGACAGAAGGTACATATTAGGTAGCATTTTCACAATGGAAGAAAGCTATTGAAATAACAAGATCCAGATGTTATTCCAAACTGAAGCTTATTCTCTTCAGAAACCCTCAAATTGTATCTGATGTGTAATGCTTCACCCAAATGATGACTTAAAGCCTAAACGGTTACGTCGTTTCTGTATTGTAAACGGAAACTACACACCTGTGAAGAAAATCTGTTTTCCAATGGCATTAGAACGACAGCTGTGTATTGTAAACACAGGGGAATCTGTAAATCTGTTTTAAATCTCACACACCAGACTCATTCTGGCCTCATTCTTTTTGTCCTAAAAAGCACTGAGGGAAAATATTAAAACTGGCTAATTTACTTGTAAACTAACACTTTAGATACTGTGAGGAAAAATTCAAAAGTATGAAGGGCACAAGCATGGACCATAAATCATTAAATTCATTTAGATCATTAACATCTATTTTCAAGTAATAGTTTGGCAATTTGATATTGAGTAGTTTTCTTAAATGGAACTTCAGTTTAAATTCTTATATAATGGTATATGTTAGTTTAACCATAAGAGAATCAACATTTTGAACTAAAAAAATGAGATTCATAATCATATGCTACTGTAGATAATATCAGATGACGAGAATTTTTCTGCAACCATAGTAGCAACTATGATTGGGCCAGAACTATAGTGAACCAAGCAATGCCTTGTGGGGTGGGTAGGAAAATCAGAAGCTTAGAAACCAGACAAATCTGAGGACAAATTCTATCTCTACCATTTAGGCTACTCTCTCCAAACCCAAGTTTTCTTATAGGCATAGTCTTATTTATATCCATATGAGGATAAGATGATTAATATTAGTTATCTAACACTGTGCCTGGAATATAGTGTTAAATAAAATTTAATGACTGTTGTGGCATTTGTTTCTGCCATTGTCATTTTAATAAGAACTTGGAAATGCTTAAATGGACTCCAGAACTGAGCTGGTACAGTCTGATTAATTCTAATTATTCCTTATGCTGTTCCAGATTCTATGTTTTTTCAAGTTTGTCATCTTACACTCAGAATTTGCTCAAGGTAGAGTTTAATAATATCACCATCTCTTTCCTAGCCCCACTGTTCAACTTTCACAGTAGCTTGATGAATTTCATTCATTCAATAATACTCATTATCATCTAATTTGTGCCTAGAACTGTTCTAAGTTTGGAAATTCAGAGCTGTACAGGACAAGTGCCCTCAAGTATCTTAATTTATTCAGAAACATAGGCAGAAACAATTAACCATTTCAATAAAGCATCATAAGTGTACCAGATATTAGAGAGTCACAAACAAGAAGTATAAAGGAAGAGCACGTTCCTCAGTATTTTGAGGGAGAGTAAATCAGAAAATGTTTCTGAAAGGATGTCATGTTCTAGATGAGTTATGAAAGTCTAATAAGATTTGAGAGACAGAAAATGTTATTTGAAGCAAAAGAAAGAAAGCTCGTTTTAAAATAATGAGGCAAAGGAAAGCATGGCTCCTTAGAAGAAGTAAAATTATTACATTTGGAAAAAAGGATCACTAGGAGTAGAGACTGCAAAGTTAGACAATGGATAGACGAGAAAGAGGCTTTTATCACTACTGTGGAGATTAATCTTTATCCTCAAGTCAATGGGAAGCCACTGAAGCATTTTAAGCAGACAAGTAACATAATCAAGCTTCTAATTCAGAGAAAAATGTCCATGGTAGTTTTGGAGATGAGTTGAGAGGCTAAAAATAAAATCAGGAAAAACAGGATACCATTGTAGTAGGCCAAGTGAAATATTCCAGAGACTTTAACAGCGTGATAATGGATGCAAAGACTGGGCAACATATTTTAGAGATATATAAAGAGTATAATTGGATACTATAACTAATTTAATATGATAGGTGAGGTCATAAGTAACTTCTGAATGACTTTTGGGTTTCCCACTTAAATGAACCAGGTCAAAAAGCATCATTATTGACTCGTTACAAGAACATACTGTAGATAAGAAAAATATTTGATTTACGATGCATTCATTCTAAGGTGATTATGAGAAATATGGTTTATTCTTTCCAATTGATGGCTATATGTACAGATAACAACTTAGTTGTCTGGACTGAATATATCAATTCAAAGTAATCAGAATATCATATTTTAAGTCATGGATATGGGAGAGATTCCCATGAAAACATACAAATAATTAAGACAGCATAATACTAACACTAAAATTGAATGAGAAAATCAAATAGACACACACACATAAATATCAGAAAAATATAAAAATAATCTAGAGGCCAACATCTCTTAAAAACAGAGATTGGGAAATTCTAAGTAATAGCAAACATCTATTAGAATATTAAAATAATAGTACATTATGACTAAACAAGGTTTACTCCAAGAATGAAAAGATGTTTCAACATTATAAAAAATTAGCAATGCACCATAAATAGAATAAAAGAGAAAAATGCATAATTATCTCAAGAAACCACAAAGTACTTGATTAAATTGAAAATGCTTTCAAGAGTTATAAAATAAAAACTCTTAGCAAAGTAGGAGTAAAAGGAACTACAAGGGAGTCCTATTATCTGGAAATGTAATATTGAAGTCCATATAGCTATAAGGAAATGTAGGTAACCAAAGTCTTATACATAGATAAATAGATATATGGACGATAGATAGATAGAATACATATACACATATATACATACTAGTGAAAATATTAAATTGGCCACTTATGAAATTATTTTCCACTCAATTCTTCTAGTTTAGCAGTAATATCTATCCCATCTGATCACATATGATTTTGTAGGTCAATGGAATTAAAATGTTTATCTCTTCAGAGGTATATAATTTCATGAAGATCATAAAAGTGATGCAACCATAGCAAAAGGCATTAACATATTAGAACCCAAGTTATACTAGTTAACAGTTAATATAATGTTTTACAAAGAAGATAATTAAAAATAAACATTTTTAGGAAAAGTGATTTGAATACTAAAGGATTAAGAAAGGTAGTTAGAGATATTGACTCATCTCACAAATATTTTTTACAAAAATTGCCTTATTTATGCTCATGTTTTAATGTTAATAGTGAAGAGAAATATTTCTATTGACATGAATTTATCAGAAAAGTCTACAACAAAAATTGTTTTATTCTTAGTTTGTTATAAGAATTATTACATAATTGTGATTATACCTCAAATGTGAAATATAAAAAAGAATAAAATTATTTCCTGATTACGTTAGTTGTCATTTTTCAACAAAGAGTTCCATTAAAAACTTCTTTCACTCTGTATAGATAAAGGCCTAATTGTGTTTTTCTCGTTATCCTCATATAGTAAGGACCTTGTAAACCTTAACTTGATAAAAGGTATAGAGCAGAAATCTAAAACGTGTTACATTTAATGATGAAACATTACAGGTATTCACATTTATTTTTCTTTCATTATCTCAAGCTTTTTTTATTGCAGTATCATTAGTTCATAACATTTTATAAATTTCAGGTGTACTTCATTATATTTCAAATTCTGTTTAGATTATATCATGTTCACTATCCAAAGGCTAATTGCAATCCATTACCATACACATGTGTTTAATTACCCCTTTTGCCCTCCTCCCTCTCTGCTGGCCCTCTGGTAACCACCAATCCAATCTCTGTCTCTATGTGTTTGTTGCTGTTGTTATCTTCTATTTATGAATGAGATCATATGGTATTTGACTTTCTCCCTCTTACTTATTTTGCTTAGCATAATACCCTCAAGGTCCATCCATGTTGTCACAAACGGCCAGATTTCATCCTTTTTTGTGGCTAAGTAGTATTCTATTGTGTATATATCCCACATCTTCTTTACTCATTTGTCCCTTGATGGGCACCTAGGTTGCTTCCGAGTGTTGGCTATTGTGACTAATGCTGTAATAAACATAGGGGTGCATAAATCTTTATACATTCATGTTTTTGTGTTATTTGGATAAATACCCAGCAGTGGAATAACGGGATCATGTGGTAGTTCTATTCTTAATTTTTTTGAGGAATCTCCATTCTGTTATCCATAGTGGCTGCACCCACTTGCACTTCCACCAGCAGTGTACAAGAGTTCTCTTTTCTCCACATCCTCTCCAACACTTGTTATTTTCTTTTTTGTTGTTTTTTAAAGATTGGCACCTAGGCTAACAACTGTTGCCAATCTTCCTTTTTCTTTCTTTTTTAAGGATTGGCACCTGGGCTAACAACAGTTGCCAATCTTTTTTTTTTTTAACCGCCCCCCCCCCCACATAGTTGTATATCTTACTTGCAGGTCCTTCTAGTTGTGGGATGTGGGACGCCGCATCAATGTGGCCTGACGAGCAGTGCCATGTCTGCACCCAGGATCCGAACCCTGGGCCCCCGCAGCGGAGTGCTTGAACTTAACCGCTTGGCCACGGAGCCTGCCCCATATTCTGTTTTGTTAATTACAGCCATTCTGGTGGGCATGAGGTGATATCTCATTGTGGATTTGACTTGCATTTCCCTGGTAATTAGCGATATTGAACATCTTCTCATGTGTCTGTTGGCCATCAGTATATCTTCTTTGGAGAAATGCCTGTTCAGATCTTTTGTGCATTATTTAATTGGGTTGTTAGCTTTTTTTGTTGTTGAGATGTTTGAGTTCTTTATATATTTTGGAAATTAACCCCTTATCAGATATATGGTTTGAAAATATCTTCTCCCAGCTGTTAGGTTCTCTTTTCATTTTGTTGATTGTTTCCTTTGCTGTGAAGAAGCTTCTTAGTTTGATGTGGTCCCATTTGTTTATTTTTTCTATTGTTTCCCTTGCCTCATCAGACATGGTACTTGAAAATATTCTGCTAAGACTGATGTCAAAGAGCATACAGCCTATGTTTTCTTCTAGAAGTTTCATGGTTTCAAGTCTTACACTCAGGTCTTTAATCCACTTTGAGTTAATTTTTGCGCATGGTGTAAGATAATGGTCTACTTTTATTCTTTTGCATGTGGCTGTCCGGTTTTCCCAACACCATTTATTGAAGAGACTTTCCTTTCTCCATTGCATATCCTTGGCTCCTTTGTCAAAAATTAGCTGTCTATAAATGTGTGGGTTTATTTCTGGTCTCTCAATTCTGTTCCATTGATCTCTGTGTCTGTTTTTGTGCCAGTACCATGCTGTTTTGATTACTATAGCTTTGTAGTATATTTTGAAATTAGGGAGTGAGATACATCCAGCTTTGTTCTTTTTTCTTAGGATTGCTTTGGTTAGTCAATTTGCTAATATTTTGTTGATTTTTGCATCAATCTTCATCAGTAACATTGGCCTATAATTTTCCTTTTTTATGTTGTCCTTGTCTGGTTTTGGTATCAGGGTAATGTTGGCTGCATAGAATGAGTTAGGAAACTCCTCCTCCTCTTCAATTTTTTGGAAGAGTTTGAGAAGGGTGGTATTAAGTCTTCTTTCAGTGTTTGTTAGAACTTTCTCCAGGGAAGCCATCTGGTCCTGGACTTTTTCCTTTTTGGGAGGTTTTTGATGACTGTTTTGATCTCCTTACTGGT
This sequence comes from Equus asinus, assembly GCF_041296235.1. NCBI lineage: Eukaryota > Metazoa > Chordata > Mammalia > Perissodactyla > Equidae > Equus > Equus asinus. The sequence continues at coordinate 74,365,096 of NC_091820.1, forward strand.
GATTGGTCAATTCAAATTCTCTGTTTCATTCTAAGAAATTTATCCACTTCTTCTAGGTTATCCAATTTGATGGCTTATAGCTTTATGTAGTACTCTCTTATAACGTTTATATTTCTGAGGTGTCCATTGTAATTTCTCCTCTTTCATTTCTGATTTTATTTATTTGAGCCTTCTCTCTTTTTTCTTGGTTAGTCTAGCCAAAGGTTTGTCAATTTTGTTTATATTTTCAAAGAACCAGCTCTTATTTTCATTGATTTTTTTTCTAGATATATATTTGTTAGTCTCTATTTCATTTTTTTCTGCTCTGATTTTTATTATTTCCTTTCTTCTACTGATTTTGAGCTTTGTTTTTTCTTCTTTTTCTTGTTCTTTTAGGTACACTGTTAGATTGTTTATTTGAGATTTTTCTTGTTTGTTGAGGTAGGCAGGTATTCACATTTAGATTAGGAACAAGACAAAGATCAAAAATATCTGCTTTAAGTTCTACAAATATAATTATATTGAAGGTCCTAGTGAATAAAATAAGACATTTTAAGAGATATACATATCGGAGAAAAGTTGTTATTATTTGCAGACAATGTATCTGTTCACTATATAACCCTAGATGAGTAAAAGAAAAAAAAGCTATTTGCAGTGACAAAATTAACTATGTAGATGAATATATACTCGATACATTTATCTAAAAAATTAAAAATTTATACTTTTTATGTACACCAGCAATAAGCAATTTGAAAGTACAATTAAAAAAGAATCCTGTTTACCATATAGATTGCAACTACAGTGTATATAGAAATGAACTTAGCAACAAATGTTCACAATGTTTATTTAAACAACAAAAAAACTCACATTAAATTGTACCTAGAATCATTGAAGAATATTTGAAAAAATACAAACATGTCATGTTGTTGTATGAAAACACAACATTTAAAGTTTTCATTTTCCCCCAAATTATAGAAAAATTCAATGGGACTCCATTCCAAAATCCAAAATAATTTTCCATGAGATTTGACAAGTTGACCTTAGAATATTCATGGAAAGGTAAAATACTCAATAGCCGTGAATGTTTAATACATAGAAAAGAGTAAAGGGCATGTTCTATCAAATATTAAACCATGTCAAAATGCTTTGAATTCATTCATTCATCCATTCGATTAACATAAGTTTGCTGAGTACCAATTATAGCACACTGGAGATGCAATGTGAATGAATTGGCACATCCTGCCCTCATGGAGCTTACATCCTAGTAGAGGACCAAGCAATAAACAAATTAAAGGACAAATAAATATATAATATTCCAGAGTTCATTAAGTGCGATGAAGAAAAACCAATGGAAGGAGTGATATTATTTTTTAAAGGATACTAATAAAAGCAATTGTTCAAAAATTAATAAATAGATAAGTAGAACAAAATAGGTAGTTAAGAAATAGGCCAATGAATTTATAATGATTTTAAATTTCAAATCAGCGAGGAAGGGACACATTATTCAATAAACCGCATGGGGCAATCGGCTATAAACTTGGAAGAAATGAAGTCCTCGGGGCCGGCCAGGTGGCACAACGGTTAAGTTCACATGTTCCGCTTCTCGGTGACCTGGGGTTTGCCGGTTCGGATCCCAGATGCGGACATGGCACTGCTTGGCAAAAAGCCATGCTGTGGTAGGCATCCCACATATAAAGTAAGGGAATATGGGCATGGATGTTAGCTCAGGGCCAGTCTTCCTCAGCAAAAAGAGGAGGATTGGCAGTAGTTAGCTCAGGGCTAATCTTCCTAAAAAAAAAAGGAAAGTAATGAAGTCCTGCAATTCCCAACATAAATTTGTGTAGGGATATTTCCGATGTATGTAACAGACAAGAGATTAGTATCTAGATAAAAAATACTCAAAAATCAGTTAGAAAAGAAATATAAAAATGAGTCAAAAAGCATGCATTGTATTGGCTAAAGTGTGGGGAAACAGATATTCTCATCCCATACATAGCAGGTGAGAATGAAAATTGGTGCAATCATTTTGAAGAACATTTTGGCAGTAGCTATTAAATAATTATAATTGCTTGCATGCTATGACCAAAAAATTATATTTCTGAGTATCTTTCTAAAGAAACATGTGCCTGCTTAAGTAGGCAAGTACAATTATATACATTCCTAGATTGTAAGAGTGATATATTAGAAACAAATGCTACTCTTTCCTACAATGTATTAGCATCCAAATAGGTGGATGTGACTGGGGAAAACACACACAGAGAGACACACACAATCATACTTACTAATCAAAGTTCAAATTCATGACCTCAAGTCAAGTGGCTCTTCAACACTGCTTAACCCAGTTACTCTTTCACTCTCTTAGATGACTATCTCATACCTTTGCCTCTCAAAAACTTCAATATCATCTCCCTACTCTCCTATTCTGCTTCTTAGCTAATTATCTTGAATCCTAAATAACTGAGAAAATATTAGGAGTCAAAGAAAGCTTCCACTGGATTCTACAACCAAACCTACCCAGTATGTGACCTACACTCATATGCTCTGCCTTCCATACTATTACCATGGACACTCAGCAAAGACCCACTCCTCCATTTGTGCACTTGCTCACATCCCCTCTCACCTAGTCAAGTTTATTGTTCCAGTAGTTATTTCCCATTATTCAGCACTATTTTCCCTCTCTACAGCATCATTTACTTAATTAAAAAAATCCCTGTTTTATTCCAGTTTCCTCTCCAGCTCTGCTTTGCAGAAAATTATGAAGTTTTTTAGATTCACTTGATTCATTTCCTCTCCTGAAGCACAATCTATGATGTTTCTGTTCCTAACTCTTCACCAAAGCAACTCTTCACAAATTCACAATTAAATTCCACATTGCTAAGTAAAATGGTCAATCCTTAGTCCTTGTCTTACTCCATTTTTTCCATTTGGCTTTTCAGACAGTGTACTCTCTTATTTCTTCTTGTATCTCATTGCAATCTACTTTTCAGTCTTCTTTTTCTCGTGTCCTCTTTATCCATTGAACTTCTAAAGTCTGGAGGGCCTCAGTGCTCATTCTTCAGACCTCTTCTCTTTTCTATCTATACTCATTCCTTGGTGGGCTCATCCACACCTATGGCTTTAAATATTATCCATATGCTGCTGACTTTGAGATGTACATCTCTACCCTAGATTACATTCCTGAATTTAGAGTATCACATATCCAAATTCCTGCTTGACATATCATCTTGGATGTCTATGAAATAACAGAAAATATATATATTGTTCTCTGCCCCTGGCTCCTGGCATAGAGCTCCTAAAACGCTTGTAATTTCCTAAGTGTTAAGAGCCCCAGGGTCATCTTTTGTTCTAATATTTGGCCTTTGGCCCTGGTTTCTGACAGAGTTCCTAAATATCTTGGAATTTCCTGGATGACAGCAGTGTCTTTGGTTCTAATGAGGTAGCTTTGTGGGCTTCTGGATGAGAGCTGGTCACCAGAAAGACAAGGCCATGATTAGAAGCTTGGAAAAGAGAAATTGTTCATGTAGGATGTTGCTTTGCATCTCGTTTGGCCTACCACTAAATTACTGAAATAACTGAACTGTGATCCCACCCATTACTCATTATTTGATTTATGATCAGTCAATTGAAGTAAAACAATTATTATTTATATTTCAAACCACAGTAAGATATGTTGAATGGATATACTCTTGAAGGAATTATTAACTGAAAAAAGTGTATTAAGATGCAAAGAATACTTACTGATATTTGAATTTCAATCACTAAAATTCTTACTTCAGTATAAGTCAGAGAATTGTGTTTTGTTTCATTTTCTCATAACAGCAAAAATAAATATATAGTCATTGAAAAAAATTAGAAATATGATTGAGCTAAAACAAAATCACTCACAATGCCAGTATCCAGGGGTAAACAAACAACAGTGATATTTGTAGTATATTCTTCTGAGTTCTTTTATTTGCTTAGAAAATGTTTTAACAAAAATGGATTCTATTGTAGTTGGTTTATGTGAGTTTCTTCTTTCTCCTTAATAATAATGTACAAATATCTTCTGTGTCTATACAAGATTCCATCATAATTTTAAATGACTATAAAGCATTCTATCATATGCATCTTGTACATTTGTTTAACCAACTTCTATTTGAGAATGTTTGGCTATTTCCAAATTTGAACTATTATAAATACAGTTAGGATGAACGCCTTTGCAGCTAAATCTTACATTCATCCTTAGCTTCCTTTGAATAAATAAATAATTTAATGATCTTGGATAAAATTTTGTGGATTTTTGTGGTAAATAAACATTTTGACTATTTATTGCTAAGTTCATTTCTATGTATGTGTAGTTGCAATTTATATTGTAAACAGGATTCTTTTTCAATTATATTTCCTAATTGCTTATTGCTGGTGTATATTAGCATATGAATTTATATACGTTGAGCTTATATTCAGCTACACAGATGAACTTTGTCATTATTTTAAATATTTCTTTTAAATTGTGACATAATTTGCCAAAATACTGTTAAAGATAAACTGAAGCATATTAACAAGCTTGAGTTTTGGGCCAGCCCGGTGGCACAGTGGTTAAGTGTGCATGTTCCACTTTGGCAGCCCAGGTTCGCTGGTTCGGAACCCCAGTTGCAGACATGGCACTGCTTGTCAAGCCATGCTGTGGTAGGCATCCCACATATAAAGTAGAGGAAGATGGGCATGGATGTGAGCTCAGGGCCAGCCTTCCTCAGTAAAAAGAGGAGGATTGGTGGCAGATGTTATTTCAGGGCTAATCTTCCTCAAAAAAAAAAATGAAGGCAAAATAAAAACTTTCTCAGACAAACAAAAACTGAGGAAATTCATTACCAATAGACCTGCCTTGAAAGAAATGTTAAAGTAGCTTCTTTAGAGAGGAGGAAAATAGCGTGGGTCAGAAACTCAAATCCATGTTAAAGAAAGAGAATCAAAGAAGGAATAAGCAAAGTTAAAATTAAAACTTCTGTTTTTCTTATTCTTAATTGATCTAACAGGTAACTGTTGTTCAAAATAATAACAACAATGAATTGTATTTTGTATACATCGTAGGTATTATTTATATATGTATACTTGTCTATGTTTATATATAAGTGAAATGAATGACAGTGATGTCATAAGGTCCTGGAGGAAGGAATTAGGATTATTTTTTATTATATGTTACTCACACTTACCCTGAAGCGGTATAGTGTTGTTTAAAAGGGACTTGAATTAGTTGTAAATTAAAATAAATGACATAGGCATTTCCTGAAATGTTCGGTTCAGTTTCCCGACTTCATATAATTCAAGGTTTTCTCTGAAAGATAAAATTCCCTTGATAGAAAGATTACTAAAATTATGTTGGAATATCAACTTCCATAGTTGGTCTTGGCCTAGTCATACTAAGAGACTAGCTTATGTTTAATATTTTAAACAAAAAAAATCAAAACTGTACTTCACAAACAGTGGAAAGGCAGTATAGAAGGCTGAATATAAAAAAAAGGGATTCTGAGCGGTGTGAGTTTTAATTCCAGCTTCATGACTTACTCTGAGACATTTAACCTCTCTCTTAGTTTTATATTTATCAGATAATTATGATAACATGTTAAAATTGGATGAAAGGATTAATTGAAAAAAGAAAGTGAATTCCCTTGTGCAAAGTTTTATTCTGTTGTACTGAATGGTGAGCTATCATTCATCTTATTTAAGGAAATAGCTATCTTTATTCTTGTTTAAGTAATATTGTAAGCCAAAGTTGGAAAACTAAACCTAATAATTAAATTAATATCGATGTTAACTAATGTATATGCTATACAATTTTAAATAGTCAAGGTCTCATTTCTTCCCAAGGAAATATTTCAATACTGTTGTTTCTCAAATTAAACTTCTGTCTGCTGCCTTGCGTCTACTAATAAAACATTGCCAAAAAATCTAGCTTTATGACTGCATGACAATGTTCCTGTGAAGAATAAAGTCTGATTAAATGAAATTGCGCAAATATAAGCCAAGCATAATACCTAATTAATAAGTCTATTCTGCTTTCTTCTTCATTGTTTCTAAATACACAAAATACTTGGAAAAGAATCATGCCAAGTAGTCCCCTCGTCCCCTGATGCACATCCCCCAAACCCAGGCACTGCAGTTCACTACTGTCATTGCTTGACTCCATTTCCAAACTGATGCATTTCCCATTGACAAAGATATCTTCTTCATCTTTTTAAACAAGCCTAATGGAGCTTAAGATTAAAACTCTGCTAAATAGTTTGAAATTCTTTATCATGAAAGATACCTTCCAAGAAGATGACAGATAGTTTTAATGAAGAATATTATTTTATGATTTCTCAAAATAAAATTATTCCTTTCAATTATTTTTCTAGACATATTGACTTTTCAAGCACAATTATGTATGTGTGTGTGTGTGCATATATGTGTGTGTTTGTATGTGTGTAAGTGTACATATATTTTTGCCTTTATTATTGGTCATGAGTCTGCATTTTTATACTTACTTTATATACTACTACTATGAATAATAAGATCCATCATTTGTTATTTGAAGCACCTACATAATCGTATTATTTTGATTTCTGCCTGATTTTCAGTGCATGAAAAATAAAATAATTATTACATTTGCACTAATTATAGAGGTTGCCCTCTATTATTTCCATTGCTCTAACTTATAAATTATGAAAGTACTGGAGTTTTACATTTACTGAGTTTCAAACTTTTACTTCCTCTGCTTTAAAAAAATATGAAGCATGTCAATAACTAGAAGCTGAGCTCTGTTCTCATCTAAATAAAATCAGCAGATTACCTTCTGCTTCTATCACAAAAGCAAATTAAAAGCATGTGGCAATATTTCTCCAAATTAATTAATACTAATGTGTATAATACTCAAGAAGACTATAACAATCTCATCACATAAACAAAATTCCTTTTGTACAATTACTGTTTCAGTGAAATACCCATTTTCAGCCTAGATTTGCATTAAAAAAAAGATAAAATAATGAAAACAAATATTGTGACAAGTTCATTGTCGACAATACAAAATAAGGTAGGCTTTATTTGTTTTAAACTTAAAATAATCCTAAATTATGTGCCAACATAAGGAGAATAATTTATATGTAGAAAAGAGAGACCTAAAGAGAAATGTATGAAGTATAGTGCTTATTACCTTTTCATACAAACACCATTCACTTCTTAAGTATTCCCTGGAAAATATACATGGAGTCTGTTTTATTGGTAATGTGGTACTTGTTCAAATAATTGAAATGGAAATTTTAAATGAAAACAAAGGGACTTATATAGATAATTTAATATGTTTGTTGTATCTTGATGTATAGATTTTGATAGTAATTGGGTTTTTGATAGTTTCTAATTAGTAAAATATGTATTCATAAAATTTTCATTACCCTTCAAAGCAACACTTATAGATTTATATTCAGATTTAGTTATAATTACATTTATGCAGCTTTAATTTTAGAGAAAATATTACTCACAATGTATTTCAGTTATAAACATGAAAAATTATAAAACCTCTTAAATATTTTTTGTAAATATAATTTATAAAAAATTATAAACATGAAAAAGGTCTATTATGTGATGTTATAGCATAATTCACTGTAGATATTTTGAAACACAAATTATTTTGAACTTAGAGAAATGCATCCTCAGAGATACTGATGAACTATAATTCAAACTATTCCAGGGGCCCACCCAGTGGCATAGTGGTTAAGTTCACACCTTCCCATTCAGCAGCCCGGGGTTCACCAGTTCAGATGCCGGGTGCGGACATGGCACCATTTGGCCAAGCCATGCTGTGGTAGGCGTCCCACATATAAAGTAGAGGGAGATGGGCATGGATGTTAGCTCAGGGCTAGTCTTCCTCAGTAAAAAGAGGAGGATTCATGGCAGATGTTAGCTCAGGGCTAATCTTCCTCAAAAAAAAAAAATTAAAAAAAATTTTAAGAAAAACTATTCCACAGTGGGGCTGCCCTGGTGGGATGTTGGTTAAATTTGTGCACTCTGCCTCGGTGGCCTGGGGTTCACTGGTTCAGATCCCGGGCACAGACCTACACACTCCTTGTCAAGCCATGCTGTGGCAGCATCCCACATAAGAGAACTAGATGAATTTGCAACTAGGATATACAGCTGTGTATCAGGGTTTTGGAGAGGGAAAAAAACATTATTCCACAAGACAGCATCTTCACTAATAGTTTCTGAGGGCAGTTGTGCATATATTGACTCTTTCAGGACATGTCCTGTGATTCAAATATATCCACATGTCTTACATCCTCTACTTGTTAATCTCATTTAACATTTAAATGACATTCTTAATTATAGACCTTGGACAAAATCTGTAATTATAAAAAATATGCATCTTATTTACAGAAATTTTCAACAGTAAGAGATAAATCGAAAAAGGATTCAGGAGGCTGGCCCCATGGCATAGTGGTTAAGTTTGATGTGTTCTGCTTCAGTGGCCCAAGTTTGTGGGTTCAGATCCTGGGCATAGACTTATACCTTTCATCAGCCATGCTGTGACAGCAACCCACATACAAAGTGGAGGAAGATTAGCACAGATGTTAACTCAGGGCTAATCTTCCTCAGCAAAAAAAAAAGAAAAAAAAAGAATTAAGGCTTAAGTCTCACCTAACCAAAAACTATAATCAACTGGAGATTTGAGCTTTAAAAGTAACTGAAATTTTATTATTTCATGAATTTTATTCTCACCTGGATCTCCTAAGTAAATGAATAGAAGAAACCTGCACTAAACAATATTATTTTATAGTATTTATTTTCCAAATAAGGTCTACATTAGAGAACTTTCACAATATAATACTAAACAGAGGGAAACAGTTAAAATAAGTCACACCTATTATAAGACTTTTTAGATCATCCAATCTTTGTTCCAAACTTAGTTAAACCAAAAACATCAGAAAATATCAGAGAAAACCAAACTACTACCCAAACCACTAACTTGATAGATAAACACAGAAAGTAATTTCATTATGAATGAACACCCTTCTCTACCTACTCAAAATAATCATTGTATAATAGATGGGTATCACATAGAGTAACAAGCATGAGGAGAGGAGAACATAAAGGACTTTAAAACAATTGGACAGAGAAATATGCATTTCTGGTCTCACAGAATTGTAATACATTTACTCCTTCATTCTCTTGTGACCTTTTGAAATGTTGAGACATTGGGAAGATTCTTATTAGTTTCCTCTTTTAAAATTGCATTATTCAAGAATGTGCAAGTTTGTCCGAAGAAAAAACTAATGAAAAGCCATTTTTTTCTTAGTTAGTAGACGTTCAATCAATGACTAATGAACTAGGAGGATCCCTTTAAATAGTTTATTAGGACTTAAAGTTTCATATCCTTGGAGAAAATTTAACACAAATTGGTTTTGTTTGGTTAAATGACCCTTTAAATGACACCGAGACTATTCTATTTAGGAAAAGCTTTCTCTTTTTTTCTTATTCCTTTTGATCTGATAATCCCCCGCCCCCCATTTTTGACCTCTGGTTTTAAAACAAAAATAGCCTATAAAACAGTATTGGAAATATTAAATCCTATTAGAGCAACATATTTCCATTTGGTGTTTATCAAAGTACAAGAAATTGATACATTTTTCCAGTAAAATTTCAAGTTAAGGTCCTTGAGATTGAACTAAAGAAACGTTCTTTGATTCCTTGCAAATAAATGCCCCTTAAAAAATCTAAATTTTGTATAAAAACAAGAGTCAATGAAGGAGGGAAGTATTATATTTATTTGCAATTGTTCTATAAAATTTAAATACACGTGTGTTTTAGTGACTCTAATTTATCAGGAAGTTGGCTAAGGCTGCAATGCCATACTAATTTTGCTCAATTTAAAAGAAAATTTATTTAGTATTTAAACAAGAAATAAAATCAAAGAAGAAGCCAATCGGATCAAATTCAGCTATTACTTACCCCATAGTTTCCCTGAAACTATAAACCTAGAAAAACAGCATACTCTCAAAACCAAAGTAATATGCAATTATATTTCAATTCCTGATATATTACCCATGCCAATAAATAAATAAACTTGGTGGAAAAAATATACTCTAATGTGGCCCCCCATGATCTCTGTCTCCTGATGTTCAAATGATAAGGAAATACACTCTCCTTGAGTGTGGATGGGACTTCTGACTTGCTTCTAACCAAAGGAACATGGCAAAAACCATGGGCTGTCACTCCTAAGATTACATTATATAAATACTCCCTCTTGCTGGCGGACTTGCTGGCTTGTTGAAGAAAGTGCCCATGTTAGGAAAGCCCATCTGACAAGGAACCATGGGAAGCCTCTGGCATCTGAGCACCTCTTCCAGTCAAAACCCAGCAAGAATGTGGGCCCTCAGTCCTACAAAAGCAAGGAAATGAATTCTAACAACAACCTGAGCGAGCTTGGAAGTATATTTTTCCGTATTCAGGTCACATATATGAACTTAGCTTAGTTGATACCTTGATCGCACCCTTGTGAGACCCTAGGAGAGGGCCTGTTAAACTATGCCCAGATTCCTGACCCACAGAAACTGTGAGCTAATAAACGTGCACCGTTTTTAGTTGCTAAGTATGTGGTTGTTTGTTTAGAAGCCATGTAAAACTACTATGAGAAAGTAAAGGGCCTGGCCCCTGGCCGAGTGGTTAAGTTCTCATGCTCCACTTCGGTGGCCCAGGTTTTCGCTGGTTCGGATCCTGGGCACGGATATGGCACCCCTTATCAGGCCATGCTGAGGTGGCGTCCCAAGTGCCACAACTAGAAGGACCCACAACTAAAAAATATACAACTATGTACTGGGAGGTTTGGGGGAGAAAAAAAAGTTAAAATAATCAAATCAAAATTTCAATAATGCTAGCTTTTGGCAAGCTTTATGCTACCCTTTTATGAAAAAAGTTAAATATTTTACTTACTAAAATAGCATCTATGGATTTCAGTCCAATTTACAGAAATATTTGTGTGATTTACACAAATATCTATACTACATGGCCATAAATAAACAAATGTCACACATTCGCTCCTTACCAAACACTTCTGCTACAGTATACCTTCTATTTAGCATCTGATTTAATACACACGAGAAACGATTGAGTAACGGTTTTTCATAAAAACTTAAGCTGCATTAGGAAAGCAGTATATGCTGTACTATTCAATATTATGGTACATTTTTCTCTATTAACCCAGTCTTCAACTGGTTATTTCTGAAATGCAGTCTGTGATTTTAGAAAAGTCTCTAATTCTTATTAAAGAGGAGAATAAATTTCTACATTATCAGTACTTTAATTTTGAAAGGCAGTGCTCAATAAAGATATAGTTTTAAAAGTAAAGATGTTTAAATTACTCTGGGATCATTCTATCCTTCATGCCATTTCCTTATTGTAACCAGCAAAAATGAAAATCCAAGAGTACTGCAGACTTTCTAAATGTGGTATATTCAATTGACCTCTCAAAAGCACTCTTCTGGTGGGGATGCATTTTATAGAAACTGAACGATTTTTTTTCTTTCCCTAATTAAAGGCAAAATTTTAAAACTAAAAACTGACTGAAAACAGAACTAACTGGGAAATGAAAAATCAGTAGGTCTGATATAAAAGGCTTTCCAAACACATTAGAGACATAAGAATGCTTCTATACCGTCATCTTCCAAAACTCGATTTCCAGAGTCTTTAGCTAAGGTGCCTTTGGATTTTTTCTATTGCATTTTGGAGTTTGTTTCCAAGATCCCAGATTTTAATCTTCTTCACTTCCCTAAATGTCCTTCTTTGTTATCGAATTGATCTATTTATTTGAATGTTTGGGACAATGAGAACATAAATCTGAATACCACTCCTCCCTTTACTCACTCTTCCTCCATTCTCACTATGGATGAGAAAGGATTTCGGCATCACGCCAGGATTTGCTGACCCACACAAATGGGTTTGTTCTAACCATGTAATTGTACCCAGAAAAATCAAATGTGTGTGAAATAATATTCACTGTGTCTAATGAATACCCAGGGATAAATTATGAGGAAAAAAACCCTTCTATTTAGAATCAGAAAGACACGGATTTGAATCATCCCTCACAACCATACTAATTGTGTTACTTTGAAAATTGAGTTATCACTATTACCTCCCTTACCATATTTGTGGTGAAGTTTAAATAAGAAAATCGGAAAACCCATTCAAATTGCCATATCCATTATAAAGAACCAGTATTTTATATAATAACATATACATACAAGTAATATACTATAGAAATGGAGAACTATGCCCCTCTTATATTTCTGTGGCTCCATCAGCCCCATCTCAAGCCATCTCTTCCTTCTTAATCTGCCTGTTAAGGAGTATTCTCACAGAGCATTCCTTATCAGGTCTATTCCAATTATAGAATTTCTATGTTCTTTTGGATATCTTCGTCTGTTTTCATACTACTGAATATTGTATAAGCAAGAAGTACCTCAGCTTTTTTTCCTGGTTTCCATATGTGCTCCTTCTTGTTCTTTATTGCATAATAGCAACCAAACTACTCACGGTAATCAGTGTCAATCATCCCCATCAATTTGATAACTCCTCCCTTTGTCTGCTCATCTACCAGTAAGACAAACCTAAACTGACCAGGAGATCACCTTCACTCCGAGTTCAGAAGAACCTTCAGAGCGTCTCCTGACAGAAATTCTTCCTGATCCCTCTGGGAAGCAGGGCTACTAACATGGAATAGGGCAAGAGTGTATGGACAGGAAAAACAAATTCCACACGTGGATTATGAGAAATAATGTTGAAAAGAGCCAACCCTGCTACCATCTCTCATTTTCCAGACTGTATATTTTGGCTTGGGAGAACAGATTATTATATTTTAATGATTGGTTCAGTGTACCTATCACATTCTGAGGGACAGTACACCAAACTTAAAGGGTATTGTCCCAAAGCTGTCACCTTAACTTAGCTTTTAATAGACCATTCCATTATTTCATTAAACTTTCTGTTTCTAGTAATACAGTATACTGCACGGCCAAAGGTTCTCATGGCCATGTGGCCATTGTTGCACCTCCTTTGTCCTAAAAATAGGTCCCTTTGTCTGAGGCGATGTTATGCAGGGTCGACGCAAAGCTTCCAGCTGGTGGTGCTTGCTGAGGCACAGCAGGCAGGAAAAGCAAAACCATATTCAGAGTACGTGTCAAATACCTATAAAAATGAATCACTCTCAACTCCAGGGTGGAAGGGGTCTGACGTGACCAAGCATCTTTCAAATAACTTCCTGGTTTCCTTGAGAGATAGTGCCATAACAAGGACACAGTTTTAATCTCTATTGCTGGCAGGTTTGACATTCAATAGCAGCAAAAGCTATCAGACTTGGAGAGAGGGAACCAAAACTGATTGGTCAAGCATATTCTCCATTCCTTTGAAGGGGAGCAGAATACGCCACCCCAAAATATGCCATTTTGGCATAAAGATTATTTTGAACTGAAGGAAATTGAGAAGAAAAATATATAAGAGAAGCTCTCTGCTCTCCTTTTACTTGCCTAAAAGCAAGATACAAATTTACAAAGGTGGCTCATTTCCCCTCTCTACCTGGTAGGACGAAAGTTAATCACCAGAGACAACTTTAGACCCTATCAAGCCTAGAAATGGTGCCAGACAAAATCTACATAACAAAGTTTACTAACTAATCTTTTTCTCTGTCCTTGGAAGCCTAAAACTGCTTTCCTTTGTCATGCCACTTCTCTATATGTTGTTCTTTGTTGCAGAGTCTATACATGCCAGAGTTCTAAACCATCTCTTTCAGTTATTCAAGTTTTCCCTGGGTATCTCCCGTGTATACATGAGATATACCATGTTAATAAATGTCTGGGTTTTTTTTCTCTTGTTAATCTATCTTTTATTACAGGAGTCTCCGAAGAGGTAGAAGGAAATTATTTTTTCCTTCCCTACACCTTCTCCTATGTCCATAGTGTTCATGGATTTACTGAGCAAGCACTGAGGTAGCCAAACACAGTGGATGGCTAAACTGCACTGGAAAAGTCATGGTTCCACCTAGTTTCTAAGTGCCTCTTTGGCAGTAGATGCCCTGATAAGTATTAAAACTATCCAGAAGCATTGAGGAAAGTTACGTTCAGGAAGTAATGTGAACAAATCCCATCCTACACCACAGAAAGAATGATCATTGGGATCAGCTGAAGGTATGCATATTATATAATACATTTAGAGCTGACAAACTACCCTGTTCATTGAAGGATGGAGCTAGCCCATACTGTACCTAGAGGCACTGAGTTGCTACAGAGGTAAGAGCATAGAGAGATGATAAAAATGGTTATAGATCATCACCTCCAAGTTTTCATACTCAGAACCAATTGAACAGGTTATAGATATGAATTCTATAAATTGGTGACTCATTATAAGGATTTGATTTCTCTCCCAGTAGTAAGTCACACAGATCCTGCTCAAACCATCTTGCTCATGTAATTATATTAAAGAAGACCTGAAACATTATCACATTAGCTGAGGGGGAAATTCAATTGTAAGCTCCTCCTCCTGATAAACTCAGAATTCTCCACTTGATTACATGATAACTATTGATCATTCTTATTGAAAAATAAAAAACAAAAGTAACACTCTCAGAACTATCTGGAGTATTCATTATTCATGTGAATTTTGCCAACTCTTTTTTTTTTTTTTTGCTGAGGAAGGTTTGCCCTGAGCTAACATCTGTGCCAATCTTCCTCTATTTTGTATGTGGGTCACCACCAAAGCATGGCTGCTCACAAGTGATGTAAGTCCATGCCCAAGAACTGAATTCGGGCTGCCAAAGAGGAGAGTGCCAAACTTAACCACCTGGCCACAGGGCTGACCTCCCAATTCTCAGTATGATCTCTGCATAAAATAAAAGCAAAGATCGAAAATGATGTGCAAAAGGGAACTTTAAAAAAAATCTCTTATAGTATGTTAAGTTCCCATACTACAAAGCTGTTATTTTTAGAGTTCTGTTTAAACTGCAATAAGGGAAACTACAGAGGGAAGTTAGAACAACTGTATGGGTCCTTGTAATTTATCTGGATGCACTTTGCTAAAGTTGCAGTCATTACATAAATCTGCATGCTTTTGTACTGGATCACATCTGGAGGATTGGCCCTAATGTAAAAACTAAATGTCTCTGCTTGCTACTGTTGTCAAGAGCAATTGGTTATTTCTCAGTGCAATATTCCCACAGAGCGAGGAGGTTTATAAGTATTTCTGTTATAGGCACATGTTCATATTGTAATCTGAGAAGTGGGAATTTGAGAAGACCTCTAATTTGTTATTCCAAAGGTCAGATCACTTTTACCAGTGAATTGGATTTTTACTAAACTATAGAAAATTACTGTGAGCATGATGATCTATATACAATTCACCTACTGTAATGAAAGTTATTTCATTGGCCACAGAGTAAATTACTCAGTAGCTCCTTGAAATAATCTGACCGTGTGCCACATCCATTGTCCTTCTTTTCGTAAATATTGTGCTGCCAATAAATCTCAATTCTTGAGACTGAGTCAAAGAAACTATCCTAATGGTGAACACTTCAATCTATACTTTGCCTCAGAAAAGCATTCTCCATTGCTATAATGCACTTAGGCTTGCTTTCTGGAACCAGGGCCTCATTTCCGGAACCACTTTTCCCTGATCCTCCTGAATCAAAACTCTCATGACTTTAAAGTACATGTTAGGAAGAGAGCAATCCGAGGAAGTGAATTTAAACTCAGAATTTGCTTTTATGTTGCTTTTCCAGAAAGATTTGTATTTTAAGTGCTCTTTAGCAAAAAGAATAAATTTTATGTGGAAATATAAACATTTTGCAAGTCATGGAGATTCTCTCCCTAGAGGGAGTATCAGTCTCTTCCATTATCCTTCAAATCATTCCAAGTAAGTAGCCACCTATTCTTCCTACATGAAAGCACTGATATCAATATGTTGTAATCCTGGCAGCCATTTTTCAGGAAAAGCTTTACCATGAAGTTCAAAGGAAAAATAAAACAACATTATCTAAATGGGGAAAAAAAAGATCCAGATGGCAGGATGGCAGGAAGGCAGAGTGCAGAGACTAATCTACCATGAAGCTAATGAAGCTTAAGCTTCAGGGCCTCTCACGTGTGTAGGGCCATCCTAAGAACGTGAGAAGGGCTGGAGCAAAGTGTTCACATGGTCATATGTATTTGTAAAATTTGCGAAAAATGAATATTATAACTTCAGTTGGTTAACATCTCTATTTTTCCACATCCGCTTGCCTTCTGTCACACTTACCACCAGTTGGGTGGTACTGGAGTGGCCGTGGGCCATTTGGAAATCTTTTTAAGGAAAGTCAACTTGGGATAGTTTAGATTTAGTAAGATTTATTTCTGTGTTTTTCAGTCATTTTCATGCATGATTGAGTTGCTACTGACTGTCCCAAGTATAGGAATGGCTTCTAGAATATATCTATGTACAGTGAGCCAATACACCTGGCATCATGCAGGAACCAGCAGAACAAGGTGTTCTATAGTGATATGAACATGTCCTACAGCACTGGAGGTGTGGAATGGTGGCGTATAAAAACTTGTGAAATGCAAGAATATGTGTGAAGTCACATGTTTGATGAATCCCAATGTATTTAACCACATCTTTTTATATGTGGACCATCTTTTCCTGATAAAGTCTGGTGATCCCAGATAAAATGGCAAAAAGAACACACCAAAAGCTAAGGAAAAGATCAATTTTGACTAGAAGTAATGAATTTCTTGGATTTTGTGTGCGTGTGTGTGTGTGTGTGTGAGGAAGATTGTCGTTGAGCTAACATCTGTGCCAATCTTCCTGTTTTGTAAGTGGGGTCCCACCACAGTGTGGCGTGATGAGTGGTGCTAGGTCTGTGTGCAAGATCTGAACCTACAAACCCCAGGCCATCCAAGTGGAGCATGCAAACCTAACCACTATGCCACAGGGCCAGCCCCATTTCTTGGATTTTTTAATAATATAATTAATGTGGAGGAGGGAATCACATAAACATAATGGATAAAGATACGCTTCTTGCTCCTTTTGCATGAAATACTATTTGACACCATATATATAAACATTTGACACTAATAAAAGGTTATAACACTATAATGAAGATTAAAAGACAAACTCAGTGTCCTAAGTCTAAAGGAATTTGCAATTAGTCACTGTGCAAGAAAAGTTGAAACAGCCTGGAACCTTATAGTACATGAATGGAATTCACTAGAAGTTTCACTAGAGTTGACAACAATCCTAAAAGTTTACTTGGCATTACCAAAAGCAAGTCTTGAAGCTGAAAGAAATTTTCATAAAATATCAATAACATACAACTAATTTTGATCAATCCTGTTAGAGGAAGAATCCTTTGTCTTTCTAATGTCTCTATAGAAAATATTATTAAAACACAGTTTTTACAGAAAAAGCCAATCAAAGAATATGCTATTCTTTTCTGGATGTTGTGACATCTGTTGTATTTGCAGTTTTTTAAAAGTTGTAATTTTTTCTCCTTTCTTTTCTCATTCTACATGTTTACTTTCACATCTACCTTTTTAGTAATTTTCTATTTTTACTCTTAAAGTGGACCCCCAAAATGTCGTTTTCAAGCCCCTGGAAATCTTGATCCTCCTTGACAGGATTGGATACCGGAAGGAGAAGAGATGAACTCAGATCTGGCTTTTCTCTGCTGTTAACTTACTCTTTGACCTTAAACAATTTATTTAACTTCACTGAGCTTTCTTTGTAATATCTTCAAAATGAGGCCATTGTTTTGAAGGACTCTTCTATTCACACCGACAATGTTGAATTTGACTTGAGCTTCACGCTCCTGGAAAACAGTGAAAGTTAAAGGAATCCCCCCACCAAATTTTGTTTTTAAAACATGGCTTACTGCAAAGAACTGCCCTTCCCCACGTGACTTAGGGAAGATTCATGGATGTCTCCTTGCTCAACCTATGACAAAGCTAGACTCAGACACTCATTCTGCGCCTCATAAAAGGTGATTAGCTGAACTGTTTTATCTGCATAGGTCAGTCAGAACAAAATATTTGTTAATCTATCTTTGGTTGTGATCCCCTCCTTCCTTTCCTCCAGGCACCTGCACTTCGGCCCACCCTCAGCCTGAGGCGACCTATAGTCCCTCCCAAAAACAGCATGGCCTAAGGGTAAAATATTCTCTGATCCATTATCCAGTCCTGCCATCCTTCCCTCCTGCTTGACATACATCTACTTCTTTCTAGCCTTGTTTACTCCTCTCTATAAAAGAAAACCTCTTTTTCCCTAACTCTTGAGTTTTTTGCAGATCTTAGGCTAACAGCATTCTTCCTGTTTCAGAAGCCCCTCTCCTTTTATTACAATACTCCCTTTCCTTCCTTGCAATAACCCTTTTGAACAAAAGTCTCTTTTAACTCTGTCTGAATTTATTCTTTATCTGACAATGCAAAAACGTGTCTGTTAAAGGGTTAGAGAAATGGAGCCATCATATTATCTGTAAACCCCAAAATTCTACTTTTCCTGTGAGTGAAGCTACTAAATCAGTACACAGTATAGAATTTCTTTTAAGACCCATATTCAATCACTTTTATGCACTGAAAAGGCCCCATTTATGGCTGAGTTTTTTATAAAGCCAATCATCCAATGAACGTCCATCTAAATATAGTACACTACTCCAAGAAAATTTTTCCTGAATTGTAAATGCCATGAAAGCCTGTGTTACACTATTCCTGTCTAACTAATGTAACATTTGGGAGCAGATAGTGAGATTTCTTTTATGACAAAATTCATGTGTTGAAATGGTTTAAATTGAAGAAATAACTTCAGGAATATAGTACTATTCTTCTCTGCCAATTTTTCATCTTTGTGAAATTTCCTAGAGGTCTTGTAAAAGGCACTTCCAACAGCATATGTTTTTAAAGGCCCCAAGGACCCTTAAAAAGCCAGATCACAAAACACACAGAAGGATATTAAAACCAACTGCCAATGTATTAGTGTTAGAAGCATATTTCTAACTAGGTACTTCTCCTAAGATATCTCTTCTGCATATCAGCTGCAAACTATTCACACCAGCTACAGTAACCATGATTGAAATGAGTTAAAGCCAGTGTGTTGGCAGGCAATAATAGTTTATAATGCAATTTTTAAAAATTTTTATTTATTTATTTATTTATTTGGCCCTGTGCTAACATCCACCACAAATCCTCCTCTTTTTGCTTTGGAAGATTGGTCTTGGGTTAACATCTGTGCCCATCTTCCTCGACTTTATATATGAGACACTGCCTCAGCATGGCTTGATAAGCAATGCATGTGTCTGTGCCTGGGATCCGAACCAGTAAACCTCAGGCAGCAGACCTGAGGTCACAAAGCAGACCACGTGAACTTAACAACTACACCACCAGGCCAGCCCCCTATAATGCAATTTTTAAAAGGAAAAATCTGGCTTCATTTCTGTACAAAGAATTTATATGCTGTTTTAATCTTTGTTAGAAGATACCCAGAGACACTGTCTTTTTTTCCATGTCTGTGAACCTTTTGTCTGTACTAGACCAAGAGCTATTTATGGGCAGGAACTAATTCTAATTTCTCTCTGTGACTTAGGATTGAGTAGAGACTGATTAATATTTGGGACAGAAAGACAAAAAATATTACTCTGTGCGTTTATCCTCTTTCTGCTTCTCTCTCAGTCTCTTTGACCTCTTATTGCTGCTTCATCTTTTCTTCATAAAATATTTCCTAGACACACAGAAGTGCCCATTACATATGTTCTCACTTTAGAAGTCATAAATAAAATATTCATACTCTCATCAATGAGTAGAATATAGGATGACCTAGTCCATCTAAAATCCCTCAGTGTCCCTCTCCAAATTGATCCCCCTTCCGCACCATCAGCTGTAACCGCCACTCTATACTTTGTATTAATTATTCCTTTGCTTTTCTTTATAGTTCTTCCACATGTAAATGGATCCTTAAGCCATATATTGTTTCCACTTTGCTTGCTTTCACAGTTACATAAATAGGATCATAACTGCATATATTCTTTTGTGTCTTGATCATTTCACGTAAAGTTTCAATTCATTCCAAAGTTGAGATTCATTCATCTTCCTTGTGTATAGTCTAGCACCACAAAGTGTCTTCCCATCGTTCCTTGACCAACAGCGTTAGGATCACCTGGAAGTCTGGTAGAAATGCAGAATCTTGGGCTGCACTCCAGAATCCCTGTGTCAGAATTTGTACTTAACAAAACCCCCAGGAGATTTATATGTTAAATGTTAAGAATCACTTCATTGTTTGATTACAGCACAATATATTTATCCATTGTCTTATCTATGGATATTTGGTTGATTTCCAGTTAGTTACTTTACAAAAATTTCCCTTATTCATTTAATAAATATTTATTTTGTACCTACTACAGGCCAGGCATTGCAGTAGGTACTTAAAATGCTTTAGAGAACAAACAGAAAAAAAAAATCCTTGCTTTTATTCTAATGAAGAGGAAAAAGAATAAAGCCATCTATTTAATAACAAAATTTTATGTTGTAAAGTGATAAGTGCTTGTTCTGGACTAAATCATGTTCTCCTCAAATTTATATGTTAAGGCTCTAAGCCCCAGTACCTCAGAATGTGATCCTTGGAGATAGGGCCTTTAAAGAAGTAATTAAGTTAAAATGAGGCTGTTAGGGTGGATGCTAATTCAATCTGACTAGTGTTCTTATAAGAAGAGAAGATTAGAATTTACCGAGAGACACCAGGAGTGCATGTGCAAGGAGGAATGGTCATGCGCAGACAGAGCAGGAAGTACTCATGTGGAAGCCAAGGAGAGAAGCTTTAGGACAAACCATACTTGTTAATACCTTCATCTTGGACCTCCAGCCTCAAGAACAGTGAGAAAATAAATTTCCATTGTTTGAGCCACCCAGCCAATGGTATTTTCTTATGGAAGCCCTAGAAACAAATATAATACTTTAGAAAAAAGAGCAAGGTAAGATGGACATGCCAGGAGAGAGAATGCATACAATTTTAAATAGGGTGGTCAGGTATGTTGCATTAAGAAGACGTCATTTGTCCAAAGACCTGTAGGAGATAAAGAGATTTCATGAGGATACCGGATGGGAAAACATTCCAGTCACAGGAAACAGTCAGGTAAATGATCTGAGTAGGCAGAGTGTACCTGACATGTTCATGGAAGAGCAAGGAAGCCAGTATGGCTGGAGGCAGAGTAAACAAGGCAAGAGAGCAGTAGGAGATGAGTTCAGAGAGCTAACAGGACTTTGGCTTTTACTCTTACTGAAATGGGTAGCAATTGCACAGTTTCAGCGGAGGTGCAACATGTTCTAACTTACATTTGTAAAGTACTATTCTGGTTGCCGTATAGAAAATAGAATATATAGGGTCAAAGGAGAAGCTGCAAGACCAGGTAGTGCTAAATTTCTAAGAGTTAATTAGAAAAATAATACACACAAATTATTAAATTAACACTAATTATTCTTTGACAGATAATTTGTTGGAAGTTTATATTTTCTGCTTTCCACTTTTGTTTTTCTTTCTGGTATCTTATTTTTAAAGCCAAATTTACTAACTTTTCTTTTATGATTAGCCCTTTTTGTGTCTTGTTTATGAAATCTTCCCCAACACAAGCTCATGAAGGTATTTTTTTCTCTTCAAAGCTTTAAAATGTAGTTTTATAGATGTAAGTCATTGTTCCATCTGGAATTGATTTCTGTCTATGGCTTTGGCTGGAAAACAAATTTTATTTTGTTCTTCAGTATGGATGGTCAGTCATCTAGCACCATTTATCACATAGTGCAGTTAGCAGTCATTTGCAATGCCAGGCCTACTATATGTAAAGTTTATGTATATGCTTCGTCTATTTCTGAGCTTTATTATTTGATGAGTTGGTCTATTTGTCTATCTGGCTAATTCCATACTGTTATAATTAATTTTCCTTTTAAATAAATATTTTTGGTAGAGCACATCCCCAACTTTGTCCTTCTTGAAGATGTCTTGGTTATTCTTCTCTCTTGCATCCATATAATTTTTAGAATAAATTTCCCACTTTGCCCTAAAAAGATTGTGCTTATTAGGTGGGATTTTCCCATCATATAATCTATTATTAGGGATTAACTCACAGTTCCTCTCTCTCTACGAATATAGGTACAACTCCAGGGCATCACAGAAGATTATAGGTGTTGGTGACTTCAACACTTATTATAGACATTATTCTTTTGTGAACATCTAAAGTTTGTGAAAGCTCAATTGTGACAGCTAAAGGTTGAAATCAAGTAACCACTAAATAGTATTTGTGGCACTGTCATCCTCTCCTCCTCATCCACTTCATCATTATCTTCATCATATCCAACAACAGAAATAGTAGCTAACATTTGTTGAGTGCTAAGTACTTTTTAGTTGCTTCAGATATATTTTGGTCTAATTCTCTCTATATTCATAGCAATATACAATATTAACTGCTTTTTTTTTCTTTTTTTGAGGAAGATTAGCCCTGAGCTAACATCTGCTGCCAATTTTCATCTTTTTGCTGAGGAAGACTGGCCCTGAGCTAACATCCTTCCCCATCTTCCTCTACTTTATATGTGGGATGCCTACCACAGCATGGCTTGCCAAGCAGTGCCATGTCTGCACCCGGGATCAAAACTGGTGAACCCAGGGCCAATGAAGCAGAATGTGGGAACTTAACTGCTGCACCACTGGGCCGGCCCCTTAACTGCTTTTAAAGATCTGGAATGAGGATCAATAAGAGAGGTTAAATATTGTGCCTATGTTCATATATCTGGGAAAGGGATGAGGTACAGATTCAAGGGCCAAATTATTTTAACTACAAAGACTTGGCTTAGTCTTTGTTAATTTTCTAAATTAGAAACCAATGGCTTTGCAGTTGCTGCTTTACATTCTGCTTTTGATACTCTTGATAGAAATTTAGTATTTAAGAGAAAAAAAACACTGAAAAGCATGACTAGCTTCAAAGACATATTAATAATTTAATCTTTAGTCATCCATCATCTGAACTGGTATAGTTTCCGATTGAGCACCCTCAATGTCCTTTTATAAAGATAAATCCTTTCCCCTTCAAAGTACTGACCTATCTCACAAAAGCATCATAAGGATTAACTAACTAAAGATCAAAGAGAGCTTTGGGAATAAATGTACTATGTAAATATTGAGTACTGAGAACACACATTTTCAATATTAATAAAATACTAAAAAATCAACATCAGTTTTGTTCCAAGGTTTGGAATATTTTTGTTGTTCTTTTTTACATTGTAAGATATGCACTGAAACATTTGTCATAAAATACAGTCTTGCTGCTAAATCCAAAAAAGCCAAATAGATTTTAATTTTTCAAAATTAAATATTCTCATTTGATTTTAAATCACAATGGTTCCTATAGAACCAAGATTATATTCTTCTGAGAAATAATCAGCATATTTTAGGAAATATAGTGTTTTATATTTCCTATTGAATGATCATCGCTTCTTACATTTTGCTTTTTTTGCCATAATTCTTGGTTTTATATTCAGGTTATGATTTAATTATCTTTATTCTTTTTAAAAAAATCAGCTAAATATGTCTATGCTTTATAGAATAATAAGCATTGGGAAGTTATAATAACACTGGAAATTATAAATGATAAAATAGATCATTTCTTGAACTTTTAGATTTACAAGTATGTCTACAGTTACAATATTATAGACATAAGAAACAATTATCAGAAAACATAGAATCACACAATGAGATCATGCAGAGATTTCCAAGAGGCTTAGAAATTACTTCCACTTTAGTACTGAAGGGGAGCAAAATATGCCACCCCAAAATATACTACTTTGGCATACTGATTATTTTGAATTAAAGTTACTTGAGAAACAGCCAGTGCAAGAAGGGCACTCTGACTCTATTTTGTGCCCCTGAATGAAGAAGACAAATCTCCCTTGTGAAAGGTGTCCTTTCTATACCAGGAGGGTAGAATGCATCCTTATCACCAGCAATGGGGAATTTAGGGCCGAGAAAGCTATATAAACAAACCTTGTTACTTCACTAATTTACTACCCTCAGCCCAAATCGTTTTGTCTTGTCAATTCTTCACAAGCTTACTGTTTCCTTGTCTAAAAGGTATAAAAGCTGCCTGCTTTGCTCAGTTCTTTCAGTCTTATATCTTTATGGGGCTCCTATATGTCTGAAATTAAATTTGTTTTTCTCCTGTTAATCTGTCTTGTCAATTAAATTATTAGGTCAGCCAAATAACCTAAAAGGGAAGAAGCGAAAAGTTTTCCTCCCCTATAATACAAATCATGAGAGCCATGTTATGGACATCTGCAAATAGGTCTCTGGTTTGAAGCTTTGCTATTTCAAGAAATATCAATATCAATTAAATTACATTTTCTCTCCAAGTTCTGATAGGATATTTTGTTTGCTTGTTTTCACAAATGAGAGTTTGAACTTTAGTAAAAAGATGTTATTAAACACTAGAAATCACAAAATAATGCATTTTCGAGCAATTAAAAATATGAAATAATCATAAATTCGTAGTGATTTACAAATATTCATATTGACAGACCAGAAGTCAGATTTGATTTTCCAAAGAAAGAATAAAAGGGGGAATGGAATTGTAAATGTTTGGATAATTACAATGTAAATAGCCTTATCAAAAACTCTTGAAGTGCAAGGATTATATAGTATTAATATCATATTAAATCATGAATTTAATTTAAGTACATGCAATGGTATAATATTATAATAAATATACTTGCTCCTATAATTTTTTTTGCATTTTCCTTATTATGCTTATTTAATACTTACTTTAATGGCATGTATAATATGCACAGCACTATTTTTAGTGCCTTACAGATGTTCATTCATTTAATCCTTATGACAAAATGAAGTAGTTACTATCATTGCTCACATTTTACAGATAACTATTTAAGTGACTTGCCCAAGGTCACACAGCTGGAGAGTGACAGAGCCCAGGCAAGTGCATGTTAGAGTGCTTAGCCAGGTGCTAAGATTGCTTCTAATATTCCTTTGTTGGTAACCAGGTAGCAAGTTGGAAAATATCTCTAGTTTGAGAGCACACCTGTTTGGAGTATCTTTGGTGTTACAACGAAAAGAAAACCATTGCAGGATTCAGTGAAATAAAAAATTTATCATTCTTGATTTTCTTCCTCCCAAGGTGATGAATTTGTGTGAGCTGCTGTCTAAATCCCTCAAGAGAATCTCAGAAGAAATAACTAAGATGGTTGTAAGAATTTTTCTGGAAAGACAAATATCTACTGTGAAAAACTTCCTAGGGAAATGGAAGCCATTTTGAATCTATGGAAGTGTGTGTTTTTGTGAATGCAATGTGTATGGAGGGTGTAGAGCTGAATATGTTAGAAAAAATTTGAATTTTGCTTTTCAGTCTCTCCTGCTATTGCCTTGGATCAATCAATACCTGCCTCCTTGCTATGAAACTCTATGACAAAGATCCATACCCTTAGTTCAGATGTTTGTATAAGTAACACAGTGCAAAATCTCCGTTCCAGAGAATTTGACTAGCCTTGAGCATTTACTCCTCTCTTCCTTCTCCAAACTCCCAGGGTATTTTGATTATAATCTAACGCAAGGGTTAGAAAACTTTTTCTGTAATGGGTCAGATAGTAAATACTTTAGGTTTTGGGGTCTACACAGGTCTTTATCACGTATTCTTCTTTTCTTAAGAAACCATTAAAAAGGTATCAACTATTCTTAGCTAAGGACATGTACAAAACCATGTCAGGTCTAGAGTGGGTTTGCCCCACTGGATTTTCTTTTGCAGACTGCTGATCTAGCGCAGACCTGCTCCAAATGCTGATTTCCCTTCAGGTTCCAAAGGCCAGATGCTGCCTTAAATAACTGTCTGGAGAGGAATATGAAACTGGAGTGATCAAGAGAGGTTTTTCTGTATTTGGGAACTTATTCTAGGAACTCACTCCTTTCTTCTCTTTGAGTTTACCACTAGAGGAAGGGTGTGGCTGACACAGATTAGAGCCCAGCCAGCCTTTGATGTGTGATATGCATTGCATTCCGAGTTACGCAAGTGTCACAAGCCAAAATAGAAATCTGAGAAGTATGACTACTTTTAAAAAAATAATTGGAATGTAAATATTTTAGGAGGCAGAAATATTAGACCATATTAGTCATTTAAAATGGTTATTTGAATTTATAATAAGCCTAATAAACATACTTAAAATTATAAGGGAAAATTTTAGCAATAATAAACAGGAATAAGAATTCATAAATAAGTAGAATTTTAGTCATGAAAAATATAATTATTGAAATAAGTACACATGCAAAATGGACTACAGACTTGGGAAACCAGATTGACAAACTTTCCCAGAGGGAAATAGAAATGGCAAAAGAGATGGAAAATACAAAACAAACAAAAGGTAAAACCAAGAGAATAGTAGCAAACACATAAATAACTCCTTAATGTGGACCAAGCAAAGTTAACACAACAATCTTATGAGGTCAGATCTATTACCATCATTCTCATTTAGATAAAATACCTGAGGTTAAAAGAGATTTAAGTAATTTGCTAGTAAATAGGAGAACGAAGACGTGAACTCAGATGTCTACGTTCCAGAGACCATGCTTTCTGACTGCTATGCTTTTTCATAATCTGAGTCCCAGAAGGAGAAAAACTAAATTGAAATAGAAAAGACATGTTGGAGGAAACAACATATAAAATTAACCCATAACTAAAGAATAATGAAAGACATCACCTTAAAAAAAAAATAGACAACTAGGAGAAGAAAGAAAACCAACAACAATATAATTAAATTTTAAAATATAGAAGACAAAGAGAAAAATTTCCAAATAGAGAGATTACCTACAAAACATAAGAATAAGCTTAATAGACTTTTCAAAAGCAACACTAGTTGAAAGAAGACAATGGAGAAATATTTTGTAAAGCAATGTAAGAAAATAGTTTTGTAAGTAAGAATGTTTAAATCTAGCCAAATTATCCTGAAAATGTGAAAGCATAGTAAAAATATACATAGGCATGGTGGTCTCAGACAGTTTGCAACATAAAACTCACTTTTAGAACAGTTTTGGATGATCTAATCAAATAATAAGAGAAATAAATAAGGGAGAAACTGAAAGAGGTACGCAAAGTAATGTTGATTAAATACCTTGAAAAAGTGTGATGTTGTCTAAAAATATAGCTAATAAAGAAAAGGAAAAGAAGATTATATTCATAATTACCTAAAGTAAAATTATAGAAAATAACAACATGATATTGGGGGCATGAGCTGTTGTGAGATGTAAGGATATGAAAACATCTAACATTTTTCTTTAATTAGGAGGAAGGCGTGAATATCTGGTATATATATCTGTGCTTTTTGTTTGTATGAGTGTATATGTATGTTAGAAAGTATAAAAATAAAACACATTGAGTCAAATTCAAATAAAAAGCTAAGATGGTAGAAACAAGGGCAAATATTTAAATATTTACAATTGTAGGGGAGGAAGACATTTCCTCTACCCACCCTGGGTCCTTCTGGCTGGACAACGAATTAAATTCACATGAGACAGAATAACAGGAGAAAATTACACAAGGCTTTATAACATGTATACATGGGAGAGACCCAGAAAAATTGAGTAACTCCCCAAAATGGCAGAAGCTCTCACCTTAAATACCATCCTCAGCTCAAGACAAAGGAGGATGTTGGGAGTGGGGGGAGTCAGTTATGGGAGATTACCAGAAAAGCACGCTAAGCAAGATTAAGGTTATTATGCAGATTTAAGTCCTTGCCTTCTGCATTGATAAGAGTTTCTAGAGATAAAGTCATCCCCCCTTCTTCCTGGTACAGAGAGGGAGACACCTTTACAGATGGAGAGTTCCTTTACAAATGTAAATCTCTTTACAAAGGGTAACTTCTATTTTTCAGAGTTTCTCTCATGTCTGCAGTTTTTAAAAGTAACCAGGCCAAAATAATTCTCATGCCAAAGAGATGGATCTTGGGGTGGCCAATTCCAGTCCCCCACACAATAAATAGAGTAAATTGACCATTTAAAAGACAGCAATTGACAGGTTGAGTAACCTTAATAATAAATAATAGCAACAACAACAATAATAAAAACTGGTTCTGTGTTTTATACAAGGAAACCACGTATAAAAAAAGACAGAAAAGTTGAGAACAAAAGGATGGTAATCAATATATCATAAGAATTAAAAATATGGTGTATCATATTATACCATATAACATAGAGATATAAAAATCATTAGGAAAAGAGATTAATTACATATGATAAAAAGATTCAATTCACCAAGATAATATTACAATTTTAATTATGTAGTTATCTGTCAATTTGGCTGGGGTAAGGGATGTCCAGATAGCTCAAGCTCTGCATAAAGGACCTAAGAACTTCTACAGTCCCCATTTGCTGGAGTCTCCTGGTTTAATCCGTGCTGAGAGTTGCTGGTAGTGCACATGGCCTTCTATTGGCCACTCCATAATAACTTTTCTTTGGTTACTGCTGGTGTGTTAAGTGCATGTTTGTTTGATTTCTTTTGTGTATATAAAATTTAATTGCTAATGAGACCCTCAGAAGTCAGAAAACCACCAAAACTGATGGGGATAGGTCGAACACTTAAGAGCTATTAGAGTGCTTGCCACCAAACCCAAAGATTCCTGTAATAGGACCCTGTGGCATATCCCCCTTAGGTATTAGTTTGGCTTCAAGAAATCCAAAGACCCAGATTAAAAAAACAGGATCCTGTATATCCAAAGAATTGAGCATGCCACCTTCCAGGATACCTGCTTATTTTGTGTTTAAGACCTATAGTCCTAGAAACTGTAGATATTTACAAGAATGGTAAATTCTCACTAAAGACAACCTAGAATTACAGTGGCCATTATGGAGAATATTCCAATTAGACAACATTGTTCATTTAAGGAGTGCACTTGAGAGCAAGGGATCCCAAATTGAGCAAACAGAATGGGATGCCTATCTTAATTGGTATGCAGAAGTTTCCAAAAGGCTTCAAGATTACAAAATAGCTTCATTAAAAGACTTGTCACAAAAAGCTAGCAAAAAGTTCAAGGCACAAAAGGTAACTAAAATGAAAGACAACAAGATTGATGTAACTCTTACTTCCTGCCCTGTATCCTTGTCTACCTGAGTACTCACCATCTACTAACTCTCTATCTGAACTGCTTTTTCACTCTGAAGAGACTATTGCATAGTTACCTTTTAAAATAAAACCAGCTGAAGTTGTGATACCAGCTCAACACAAGGGAAGCCATATTGTAGAAAAGAAATCATATTGTAACTTTAAATGACCTCTGACTAACTAGTCCAAGCATGCTCTGTAGATTTTGTGGCCCCTCCCAGTGGCCTTAAGATGATAACTTTGTTCTTTTGAGTTGCTTAGGGCAGAGAGCCTATGCTGATAGCCACCATCAATGACAGCTGAAAGATCAGGGTGTAGGGCAGTTGCTCCATTCTCTGATGCATATCCAGTAAAACAAAGGACTCTCAGGAACTGGGACCAGATGTTTGCCCCACTCAGAGACAGGCCACTTCCCCCACCTGGAGACCAGGCCTGTAGTCTTTGTTCCATAAGATGGTTCTTTTGGACATGAGTTGGCCATCTTCCCTCTTGCTAGAAAGCTGTAATAAAGTCCTTTCTCACCTACCACCTTGCCTCCTGACCATTGTCATGTCTTGCGGCAAGCAGACAGCCCCCTTGGGTGGTAACAGTTGCAGGTAATCCTCGTCAACCATCTTTTACTCCTTTGTCAAAGGCCAAACTAATAAGGGCCATAGTTAAAGAATTTCCCAAACTTAAGGAAGAACCCCCAAATGTTTTTTGAAGAATTTAGAGTCATTATAGGGGCTTATGACCCCAGATTTCCAGATCTTTACCAGCCTCTGTACATGTTGGTAGGACTTGTGAAGCCCAAAAATAGATGCAGGATACAAAACGGAGAAATCTCAAGGATGATATTCAAGATCCTTCATCTACAACATGATCCTCTCATGGACCACAAAAAGCTCAGAATATAGTAACTGAGCTTTTAAAAGCCATTCCTAGTGTCTTCCCTGCCCACATTGATTGGTCTATTATTCAACCACGCAAATGAAAGAAACATCAATCTGTGCCAGACTTTAAAGTCCATTTGGAAGTCATCTTCCTATGGTATTCCAGGTTCAATACAATAAATTATCTCCTGAGATTAGTCGATTGATAAAATGCAGTAAATAGGATGAGAGGACACTGCTTTGACTGAACTTGTGACCATAGCTGAGCATTTTGAAAGGACTTTGGAGCAAGGCCATAAACAAAAGTCCATTAGGCTATTGGCCTTACATCTACAACAACTCCATGACGAGAGACCTGAAATTCCACTTGGGTCTCCTGCATCACACCCTCCTATGAAAATACTGCCCCAGAAATTGATGTCTCAACTGTAATCAACTGGGACCCTGGAAAAAAAGATTGTCTTCAAGGGTTCTATGCAAATTCAAGGAAAGTCTCCCATATGGGCCCCTCCCGGAGTTGATGGTCCTCCAAGAGGTTCTACAGTAAACTCCTACATTATTCTTCTAAACAGCCAGGGGTAACTAAAATTATTCAGACCCCAATAAAAATTTTTCCTAGACCTTCTCCCTTAAGCTAAATGTACCCGGATGGAAAGAAAAAGATTCCAACATAGGTGGCTGGGTATTTCAGTCTTTTGACATCATCTAGGTGGCAACTCAATTCTTTGAAGAATCAGAAGCATCTGTCCCTGTTTTATAAATCTAGTTTTTATAGGACCAAATGTGGGGCTCCAGAAACAATTAAAAATCCACCAATCTTCTTTACCAATCCCAAAACCTCCCTTATTTTTCTCCAAAGGCTTGTCCCTGTGCCTTTGAAATGTAAATGTTCTACCTGGTCTTCTCCGGGGAATTCTTACCTAGGTCATTTCATTGAAATGCAAACTTCAGGGAGGTAATTCTTATCAAAGGGAGAATGTCATTTGAAATTGAGGCAAATGAAAATTTTAAGTGTCTTTAGCCATCTGAGCAGGTAACACTAACATTTCATTTACCAGAAAAACAACTTAGATTCAACTTCTTTTATAAGTTGTATTATTTTACCTGGTTCGTGGCAGTAATCTTAAAATAGGAGCTTTAAGGTCTCTGTCTGCATCTGTGTATGTGTTTGTGTGTATCTATATATGTATGTTGTAGATGTGTGGTATTTTTCTCCCTCCAATGGTGTTACCAAAATTAATTCATAAAAACTCTGTTTAATTGGCTTAAAATTAAGTGCTTATAAATTAAGTATTCCTAGAATTCTCAGAAATATGATAGAAACTAACCCAAATGAGTTTTAGGTTCACGTGGTACAGAGAAGCAGGAAAGCATAGGAGAAAATCTGAATATAAAAAAGAAGGTTGTAGAAGGTTTGTGGAAAATGAATCTTTAGGAAAGAATTTTATGTGTGGTCAGAACTGGCGAAGATTGGAATAAATTTAATTAAGTGAAAGAGTTTTAATGTCAAAAGTGATGAGGATTTTAGGCTGCTTAATTTTAAAACAGTTTATGATGAGGATTTTTAGGCTGGTTACTTTTAAAACTACAGATAAGAAGCAGGCTCCAAGGAGTGGAATTTGTTTGCCCTTTGATCAGAGACAATTGCATTTGTGAAGGAAATCTCCATGCCTCCCTCTCTGGAATTGGTTTGCTCCTTTGTTGGGAAATATTTACATTTCTAAGGGAAACCTCTATCTGTGAAGATGCCTCCCTCTCTGAGCCAGGAGGAAGGGGGGATGGCCTTATCTCTGGAAACTCTTAATGGGGAAGGCAAGAACTTAAGTTGTTTACTGTCTGGCATCCTCATGTAACTGACCCTCCCCCCGACAAATCCTCCTTTGTCTTTAGCCGAGGATAAAATTCAAGCGGTGACTTCTGCCACTTACTCAATCCGGTTTGATTCTTATCTACCATTTTAGCTTTTTACATATTCTTTGTCTTGTAAAGAGATAACTCACATGCCCATGCCTTAAATTTAGCCCTAACCCTCAACTAGGGGCAGCAGCAGGAGCTCTGACTGCCCGTGGGTCCTGTCCCCACGCACCAGCTCTGCCTGCCCATGGGTCCTGTCCCCATGCCAGCGGGGGCAGCAGCAGCGGCTCTGCCTGCCCATGGGCTCTGTCCCCATGCCAGCGGGGGCAGCAGAAGCGGCGGCAGCAGAAGCTCTGACTGCCCATGGGTCCTGTCCCCATGCTATTCCACACTATTTTCTAAATAAAAGAGCACTACTGCCAGATCTTGAGAGTCTAAGAAATCTTTCTTTCGACTCCTCGGCTCACCAATCCCGCATCAAAAAGCACACTGGTACAAAATAGATTTGGTTTTCTCTTTGTTAAAAAGACGAAGTTTTCTTGGACTTTTGGTCTGGTTTTGATAAAAGATTGTGAAGGTTTCTTTAGCTTTTGGATAGTCTGCCTAGAAAGCAAAGATTTTTTATTTTACCAAAACAATTTACTTTGCTTCATGTTATCTTTATCATCAGGTTTTTAATTACTTAAGAAAACTGAGTCTTCTCTATTAAAAGAGCTAAGCTTTTTTTGCAACGCTATAACCTTCTGTATTTGCCTGTGACATCTTTAATTGTCACTTTGGTTAATATCTAAGTATTGTTTCATAATGATCTGTGATCCTTACTTAGTCAAGTGTTCTAAAATACTTTGATATTTTGACAAAGTTTGTAAAATCAAATTCTAAATGAAGTCTTTTTGACCTTGAACCAACTTTGAGATCCCCCCCCCCCCAGAAAATCTCAAAAGACTTGTTCTTTGCCTTTGTAAAAAGGAGATGCTACATTAGTTAGGCTAATTTGGGATGTTAAATTACATAGGAAGAATTGTCAAATAAGTGATGATAAAGCTTCCTAGGTTATATTGTATGGGTGAATGTTATTAATATAAGTGTTCTAGAAATTGTATAAAATTCCTAAAATTCTGATGTGTCCAGGTATAATATTATCAGTCATAATTCTAGCTATTATCTTAAAATGTTGCATGTTAGAGAAAAACCAAATTTCTCTGCCAATTCCATTATAATGAACTCTCATCAGATATTTAACAATGAGCATCTTTAAGTATTTTCACAGACAGTTATTGTTCTAATCTGATGCTTTTACAAAAACATTGCTGCAAAAATACCTCATCTTCAAGGAGATTCATGAAAAGGAGTTTTGACAAGTTACTAAGAACAAAGACTGCCTTTGTGTATCCTTGGAAGGGACTATACAAGATTATAACCCAGATGACAGCTGAACTTCAGGTCCTTGAACCTTGGGTACACATCTTGCAGCTAAAGGCTCCGCCTGACATGTGGTCCTGTACAGATGCTGGAGATCTAGGAATCAAATTGAGGAGGAAGAGAAGTAGCTGACATCGAGGTAGACTGCTTTCTCCCAAGATGCCAGGTCAAGACTTCATGCTTTAACTAAACTAGAAACCCTCTCTTTTCTTTCTTTTACTCTGGCATTGGCCTGGAAAGATGATGCTCTCATCTGTATCTCCCAGGTCATTTGTAAGGGATGTAACCGTTCAGATTGCTGGATTTGCCATGATGTGAGAGATCACCTGGTCCTCTGTGTGACCAATTTTTCTTCTTTTCCCAATGTCACTGCAAACTGCAATCAACCTACCCTTAGAAGTTTCTTACTGAGTTCAACTTTTATGGCCAGAACAACCTGTACCAATTATAACGGTATATACCAAATTAGACACATTTTCCTACAAGAATCTTAGAACATTTGCACCCTCACATTCCCATGATGATCTAGCTGATATTTTCCCCCACTCATTAAAAGATCTCACCAGCAGCACATATCTTTGTAAGGCATTTAGAATCACATTTTATTTCAGGTTAGGAGATTCTCTTCCCATATGCACTAAAAACCTGACAGACTCCTGGTTTAGAAGTAAATACAGATGAGAAAATGATGAGAAACCTCTGCTTAACTCTTAGAGACACTGCAGATTTCATTGCTAAGACTTAGCTGCCCGGCAAAGATCCTTAGACTCTCTGGTCAAAGTTGTTCTTGATAACAGGATTATCTCTTAGCTGAGCAAGGAGGTGTCTGTGATATAGCCAACACCACCTGCTGTTCCTGGATTAACACTTCTGAAGAAGCTGAAACTCAGTTATATAAGATCACTGAGCAAGCCACTTGGCTTGGAATGGTGACTCCTTCAACAGAGTCTTTCTTTGATTGGTTTGAGTCTTGGGGATCATGGCTCCAAAGTGCATGCCAAATATTGGGAATTACCCTGCTTGCATTTATCATAATAATCTCCCTGGTGTGTTGTA
The DNA here is from genome assembly GCF_041296235.1 of Equus asinus. Classification (NCBI taxonomy): domain Eukaryota; kingdom Metazoa; phylum Chordata; class Mammalia; order Perissodactyla; family Equidae; genus Equus; species Equus asinus. Next base: position 74,399,419 of record NC_091820.1, read on the forward strand.
TTCTCTTAGAGACTTTAGGTACATATTTGCAGCCACTAACCACCAAGCAAATGAATTCCTTAAGACTGGAACATTAAAAAAGGAACAAAGAGAATGACTGACTAAAAAATTGTAAGCCTAAAGTCACAACTTATGAATAACACAGAGATTCAGCATAAAAAACAACAACAACAACAAAAAAACCAGGTCAGCCAAAGATGTGAGAACTATAGAGTGGGAGTTGAGTGTGGTGTCAATGCCTTAAATTTTGATCACATCTCTTAGTTGCTATAAAGAAATAACAGGCCCAAAATGGAGTCACTTATGCTAAGCTCCACCAAGAATTACTACCTAACTTAATTGCAATTTCAGCCTCTTCCAGAAGTGGAATTTTAAACCAATCAGTCTGGAATTTCCTGATCAGCACTAGTGAGGTAATCTGCCCTGATAAGACCCCCTGCCTTCCCCTACTGGAGAATGACCTTGTCTGAAATAATCCACTCTTTTAACTTTTTTTTCCCACTTTCCTTATGCCTATAAAAATCTTCCATTTTGTACAACTCCTAGGAGTTTCTTTCTAATTGCTAGATGGGATGCTGCCCTATTCATGAATCACTGAATAAAGCCAATAAGATCTTTAAATTTATTTGGTTGAATTTTTGTTCTTTAACAGATCCATGGTGTTGGCTAGTTAATCATAGTGTTCTTAGAAGTGAAATAGCCAGGAAACCTACTAAACTTTTCCTTGATCTGTATAAGTAGAAAAGATCCAGGTAAAGGGAACAAACATCTAACTAGGATCATAAAAACAGAGTCACAGCCCCTCAATCAATTTCTAGACTTGAGCTAGTTTACAGACTCAAAACAACCTTGAATGAAAGTGAATCCAGGTACCCTTGAGGAAGGACCCTGGTACACTAGTGAAAATTTATACTGGTAATTTTTCTCCCAGTTTGCCCCAAAGAGGTCTACAGCCTTTTACTAACTTTGTAACTGTACATAGGAGAAAAGGAAATAATCAGACCTTTCATGGACTACTGACACTGGCTCTAAATTCTCACTGATTCCAGGAGACCCAAAATGTCACTGTGGCCCTTCAGTCAGAAAAGGGGCTTTAGGGAGGTCAGGTGATAAATAGAGATTCAGGTCTCATCTGTCTCACAGTGCACCTGGTGGGTCCCTGAAGCCATCTTGTGGTTATTTCCCGAGTTTCAGAAAGGATAATTGGAATAGATATACTTAGAAGTGGGCAGAATCTCCACATCACTTCCCTGACCTGTGGCGTTAGGGCTGTTATTATGGGATAGGTCAAGTAGAAGCCATTAGAACTGCCTCTACCTAGAAAAATGTAAGTTAAATGCAATCCCTCCTCCCTGGAGGGATTACAGAGATTATTGCCACCATCAAGGACTTGAAAAATGAAAGTGTGATGGTTCCCATCACATCCCCATTTAACTCTTCTATTTGGCTTGTGCATAAGACAGATGGATCTTAGAGAAAGACTGTGGATTCTCATAATCTTAACCAGGTGGTGACAACAATTGTAGCTGCTGTACTAGATGTGGTTTCATTGCTTAAACAAATTAACACATCCTTTGGCACTTGGTATGCAGCTATTGATCATATTTGAAAAAAATGGCGAAGAATTTAATGGAGGCCATCATGGTTGGAAAAAAGGAAAAAAATTACACAGTATATTCTGTAGGAAAATATATACATGTAGATATAAATATCTACATATGTAGCTATGAAAATATGTTTTTAGTAAAACCAAGGAAATGGTGGAATGAGAAATATGAGATTTTGGAAAGTGATCTCTTTTGGAGGAGGCAAAGAGATGTTGAGGGGATGCATATATATACATGAAAGATATTGTTAGTATTTTACACCTCATTTTTGTAGTGGATTCACAGGTTTTTGTTTTATTAGACTAAATATATACAGAGGTAGATGATACGCATAGACATACATACATATAAATAGATATTTAGATGTGAAATAAAAGATCATACACAGATCAATGATGAGAGCGCAGCATGAACAGTAAAGTATGGTTATTCCAATTCTGCACAACTTACATCAATCAATAAATAAGGATGGTGAGATATTAGCCATGCATTGGATCTCTAGGGCAAAGGCTTATCTATAAAGAATCTATTTCTTAGGAATTGTCATGTACTTATGATAAAAAAAAAAGTTGAAGAGAAGAAAAAATATAATTGAAATATTAGAATCATAAAAATATTAGGAAATTAAGGGGCAGGTTTTCAAAGCTTGACTGGAAGCAAAGTAGGTTTTCCAGGTACGCATTGTGTGTAAGAGTGAGCTCTAAGGAGTTCTGAAGAGAGAGAAATTTGGAGCTGTTAATAACCAGGTGGGAAGCAGTATAGAAGTAATTCCGGGAACTGAATCTGAGCACATTTAATAGCTAGAGATCTTCTGGAAAAAGGAGAGCAGCTGTTGGATGCTGCAAGAAAAAATTGACTCAATCATCACAATAGACTTTCCCCCAGAAAGCTTTTGTTTTGCTGCTGTTGAGGAAGTTAAGCCAGAGGAACTAAGGAACAGCTGGGCTGCTGTGTACAAACATTGAATCAAATTAGACTCAAAGTTCTTCTGAGATGGATCCAGGAATTTATGAGACTGCAAATTTCCAAAAAAAAAAAATTATAGCCTGTCTATTCTCCCCTCTCCTCCTTATCCTGTTGCCTAAATTGATGAGTGTTAGATGGTGGGTAGGGTGTTAACCTGGTTAGCTCCAAAAAGGAAACCTGAGATTCCTTAAGTGTCTGTGATACCACTGATTCAAGGTTGGATAAAGGAGAATGGAAGGACTGAAGTCTGTGGGGAAAATCTGAAATTTAACTATTATACTCTTGAACTCAACTCACTGGAAGTTGGCCTTAAAAATTACTACCGCAGTTAAATCTAGAGATAATTCCATTTTCGCTTCTCTGGAATATAGACCAAATCGCAATAACAGCAAAAGAGTAAAAGGAAGAACGATAATTTTTTCTAGCAAAAGGCTGCAGAGAATACAAAGGTGCAGAGAGCCAGTTAATTCTGCATGTTAAGTCAAAGTCATAATTTTACCTTTGAGTGCTGGGTGCAGAGCAGGAGCTTGCTAAGTATTCATTAAATCACTCAATCTTTGGAGTTTTAGTTACAGAGCTAAACAAAGACAGACCCATTTGTCCTTATATTTGCCCTACTTTTAAGAATAAGAGGGGGTTTTTTTTGTAACTTGTCATTCCTGCCCCTTTTCTTAGCTTCTAGATAATAAGGCACACAATTCAATGTGGGAGCCCACCTCCTAATTATTAGTTTAAATGATCATGTCTCCTTCTTTGCCAAGTAATACTCATAACTTCCTGTAACTGGAATGTCTACATTCTAACTTGAGATTGAAACTAATCCTTACTAGTTTGAAGTGTGGATGTGCCCTAAACAGAACAGTTGTCTCTTTATACAAAAAAAGGTATTCTTCATTAAATGAAAGTACTTTTAGGCAAAACTTGCTAATGTAGCTATGAAGCATGACTAAAAAAACCCTCAAGTTTTTCACCTACAAAATTCCACGTATGAAAGCAAAAGAAATTCTTCTCCAACCCCTCCCTCTTGCCACTTCCCTGTAGTGAATACTGCACAGACTTCAGAAGTGTTTATTTTGCCATAATTTATTAGAGATGGTTACATCACAGTGTTTGCTGGAAGAAGTGTGCTTTTTAAAATCCTATTATGCCCTAGGCACTTGGGCCACCTAGAAGGCATGAGTCTAAGAGCTTTCCCATTTGTGCTTTGACTAAGGAGGCCCTAAGTGAAATTCAGAGGGATGACTAAATCTAGATTTAGTGGCTGTATATATGCAGGCAGAGCTTGGCTTGTGAGTTTAATCTTGGGACAGAAGGCTGAGAGGTGCTTACTTAAAAGCTGGCATCCTTTGTTCTTGAGGAGCTCTGAATGGTTTAACAATTTGGCAGCAGTTTCATAGTTTTCAGCATGGACTCACCATCTAGAAGCACTCTCTGAAATAGCTTTTCCTTTTAACTTTTTCTAGACTGACTATCAACTCAGCATGGGACGATTATGGCAATAAGTTGTCAATTAATCTGAAAAATCATATGTCAGGTTTCATGGTGGCTCTGGTTTCAATAACGTAGAGATAATTTTCCTCAAAAGGAGGATGGCACGTTTCTTTTATTTTTCTGCTTTCCTCAAAGGCATAACTTATCTAAACTGACAGATTCAAAAACACAGGGAAAAAAAGACAACAGAAAGGGACTAGATATATTTTGTGCTATATATAGCATGAGAAATACTGTTTTCATCACCCTGCTAGCTTTTTTGAGTTGAGCATTTTATTAATTTTCTATTGCTGTTTAGTAAACCAATAAAAACCTAATAGCTTTAAACAAGGCCCATTTATTAGCTCACAGTTCAGTAAATCATAAATTCCCACACAACACATCTGGGTTCTCTGCTCAGGGTCTCACAAGGCTGAAATCGCGATGTTGGCAGAGTTGTAATCCTTACCGGAAGCTCTGGGGAAGAATCTTTTTCTGGTCTCATTCAGGTTGTCGGCAGAATTCAGTTCCTTGCAGTTGTAAGACCCATTTTCTTGCTGGCTGCTGCTGGAGGACTGCTTTCAGTTCCTAGGTGCTACCCTCAGGTTCTTGTATATGTCCCCTCCACTTTCAAAAACAGCAATGGTATGCCGAATCCTCATGTTTTCGGTTTCTCTGACTTTTCATTCTGCTACCAGCCAGAGAAAACTCTCTACTTCTAAAGGGCTCATGTGATTACATCGAATGAATCTTTAGATTAACTTAGAGTCAGTAATAACAACCTTAATTGCATCTGCAAAATCTCTGTTGCCATGTAAAGTAACGTAATCCTGGGATTGCTATCATAGTCACAGCCCAGAGGATTTGGATGGGATTGTTCGGGAGTGATTTTGGAATTCTGCCTTCCACAACCATCTGCATTCGTTCTTAACGACCACCGTCAGACAAGATTTATTTGTTGTGTAGTCAATTGTGACCACTTCTTCATTTGCTAATATACTTTGTCTTAAAAATACAACACTCTTTGGCACACCCGCTAAGAGTTCTTTAATATCTAGAGTCTGGTGAATGATTTTCAAAGTTTCTTTTGTCTAACAACCAAAGTATAAACATATATCCTGAATACTGTCTCTGCTCTAATCTTAGCTTTTAACTCCTTCACTGCTTTATAGGAGTGCGTTACTATGATATTTAAAATGAGTTATTTATAATCTATTTCAGTGAAATATCTGTTTAAAATGAAAGAAAAATATAGACATATCATATATTTTTGTAAACCTACCATCAGTAGTATGATTAAAAATTATGTATGAGAATATATAAACACATTTTAATGCATTTAATTCACAAAAATGTTACCTGAATGTATGTGAAATGTACTTTTGTGCTTTTCAGTTGCAAAAATTAAGGCAAAATCTGGGGCCGGCCCAGTGGCCAAGTGGTTAAGTTTGCTGGCTCCGGTGCATCTGCCCGGGGTTTCGCCAGTTTGAATCCTGGCCGCGGACATGGCAACACTTGTTAGTCCACTTTGAGGTGGCATCCCACATGCCACAACTAGAAAGACGCGCAATTAAGATATACAACTGTGTACCGAGGGGCATTTGGCGAGATAAAGCAGAAAAAAAAAGATAAAAATTAAGGCAAAATCTTTCTTAGACAAATTCTTATTTGAAGATGTCAGTCATGAACTTGGGAGGTACACTGTTAGTTCAATAGTATCCATTCCCTGGTGTGCCTGGCCTCCCCCACACCATAAAAGTGATAGACATGCAAGTGCCTCTAGATTAACCAAGGTAACTTTTATGACCTACAGGATTCACAGTGGTGAAAATAATAAGAATGCATTTGTAAAATAATTGAAAGTACTAAGAATCGCCAAAAAACCCTATATTTCCATGCATATTTGGGATGTGCTTTCACTAAAAATTCTTCATTCTTTATCTGAAATTCAAATTTAACTGAGGGTCCTGTATTTTATCTGGCAACTCTACACGAAAAGACTCAGCAAAAATATGATATCCACATCATACATTATCTTCCCTCCTAATTTTCTTCCACTCCAAACATATACTTTCAAGGCTGCATAGTTTGGTAATGCTGCAGGTCTAGTGAGTCCATAAGAATGTCGATTATTGTGATTGTAGTTTTAATTTCCTACACAGAGGAAAAAAATTCTGGATGGAAAAAAAATTGTGGCATACTGAATTTAGAGAGAATGGACTCTTTATGCGTAATAAATTGTACAAATTAAAACACCTACAAAATATAGTAAGAGAATATCTGATCTAACAAATTTATAGTATTCATTTAGCTATTTTATATTTTTCTAAAAATATGTATTAAAATAGTGAACTTTCTCTGCAAAATTGGTATTCCTCCTCACAGTCCCAAAGCGTGCTGTGAATAATCCAATCTCTCTATGTGTTTGTTGTCTCTTCAACCAGCTTGCAATATCTTAAAGACGGGGGCTAGATTTTATATGTCCTTGTATTTCTCCATAGTCAAGCATCAAATAACAGGGCCAGTTTTCAAAACTGTATGGTCTGCTACAGTGCCTGAGCTCTTAACCACTGCTCTGTAATGTGTCATATAACAACGGTAGGTAATCACTTTAAGTCAATTTTTTCTTTCTCTCATGTATTTCTTTGTCCTTAAGTTAGCCAAACAATTTTTGGAATGGCTGGTAGTGCCCTTGCAGCTATTTAAAGCAGTGTATGGGCGGACCATGACCCATGGCCTACTAGGATATTATGCTTAATTTAAATGTTTCTAAAGGCCTTTGTGATTCTCTTTAATTGTACTTTCAAGAGTCTTGCTTTGCTCATTTCTGAAACAGTAATATTTTGGAGAACTTAGACACAGTCATGTGAATCTGAGGCTAAAGAGCTATACTAGTTTGATACTAATGACAGCTTCAGCTCGAGCAATGAAACTGGCACATTTTTCCTCCTGTTTGGTTTGAGTAAATCATTTTGAGTAGTTTAGTTCTTTGTATAAGTTTTTTAAAAATACGGTTGAACAAGAAAAACATTATTTACATTTACAGGGCAAGTATGTTTTCCCTTTGACAGTATTTCCAATAGATTTTCATGTTATAGAGTGTAATTAAATGAAATTATTGAAAAACTATAGGTCAGTAGGAAGTACTCAGTATGTTTCCAAAAGGAATAATTTCTTTAGGTCCTAACTTTCTCTACAAAATTCCCTGTGAGATCTATGCTTCATAGAAAACTGAACTGTGCTCTATGGTTTTAACATACCATGAAACATCATTCATTAAATTTCAACCAGGTTCTTAAAACAGTAAATGTTTTGCTATCTTTTGCTCTATTTTTCAGCAATTCTAATGATTATTCTGAAATAATACATGCTCACAGCATGTATTTTTGTGAGCTATATTTTAAATATTTCAGAATGGCTGTATATACTTATTTTCTTCATTTATTTTCCTATAATTATCTCTTAAACCCACTCCAACCTGATTTTTTATTCCAACCACTTCACTGAAATAGCTCTTTCCAAGACCACAAATGATCTCAATGTTGCTAAATCCAGTGGCTCAGTCTTCATCCTTCCAAGTCATTGGCAGCATTTAAGACAGTTGTTATACTTTCCTCATTTGGCTTCCAAGGCATGATTCTCTCTTCACGTTCCTCTTACCTCATTGTCGCTCCTTCTCAGACTTCTGTGCTGTTACTTACTTTTCTCTCCAGTGCCACAGTGCTTGGTCTGTGGAGTTCTTTTATTTTTTATCTGCATTAATATCCTCAGAAATGTCATCTAGCATCATATACATTTATATAACATCTATATACTGACAATGTCCAAATTTTTATATCCGGTACCAACTTATTGAGTGAACTCTAACTTTAACACTCAAATATTGTTTATTTTCTGTTTCTTTTTGCAAGAATATAAGCTTCATGAGGGCAAGGATCTCTGTTTTGTTTACTAATGCATTCCTACTTTGGGGTATAAAAAGATTTGGAATAGAGTAGCAGCTTGATAAATAGTTGAAGGATGAATAAATGAATGAATGAACAATTGTATGTACATATGTGTGTATACATACACATATATGAGATAGAGAAAGAAATAGTTCACAAATATTTGATTAACTAGAACACCTTATTTCTTTGTCATGACATATAAAAATATGCTCTTGAGAGTGAAATCATCAAGATGATGGCATAGGTCTTTCTCAACTTCAATCCCTCTCATAAGACCAATTAGCAACTATCCATAGCCAAGACATCATTGTGAAAATCCTAGAACCCAGGGATGAGACTGAAGCATCCTCCTGGACCACAGAGATTGAGAAGGCTCACATTAGAAGAGTAAGAGCCATGGCTACACTCTGACCACATGACCTTTCCCTCAAACCAGCACAATGTTGCACTAGAGGAATCCCTTGGGCCTATGGTTTCTCCAGTGGGAAAAAGAAAGCTCACAGTGGACATCCAGCTCCATTAGAGTTGAAAGACACTTCCCAGGAAGCTCACTCAAGTTACACCTCTCAGGAATGACTGGAGAAATCTGGGGGCTCAACCACTGGGGATCCAATAGAGATGGAGAAAGGGGGCAGGGCTTACAGCAACCAAGGTTCAGATCGTGACAGACCACATTCCTGCTTGCAGTGGCAACCCAGCAAAGATTTCAGTTAGCAGTTCTGCCCATCAGTAGAGACAAGCCAGTGGCCTCATCTGGCCATGTAGTTTGGTAGCAGTTCTGCCTGATTTGGGTCTCCCACCAAAGAGCTATACTGGACATGGAGCCCAGTTTATGGCCCCACCTGGGGACAGAAGCTAAATTTCAGCCTTCCTCAACTGCTAAAGTCTCCAGTTCCAACTGACCAGAAAGCTTATCCAGAGAATCCAGGAAGCTATAAGAGCCCATTTTATAGGCCTTCTTGGGCAGGGAGTCAAGCCAGCAGTCCTGCCTAGCTATTAAGTATAGCCTCTGGCCCACATAATCAGGGAATCTTAACAGTGACTCTGGCTGGCCTCATAGCCCAGTTTACAGTACCATTAAGCCATGGAGCCCAGCCCACAACCTCACCTCACAGCAGAACCCAGCCAACAGCAACAGAACACACATTCTTCCTAATCACACATGGAACATTTTCGAGGATAGATCTTATGTTAGGTCATAAAACAAGACTGAACAAATTCAAGAAGATAAAATTATACCAAGTATCTTTTCAGAACACAAAGGTATAAAACTGGAAATCAATAACAGGACGAAAGCTAGAGAAATCACAAATACAGGGAAATTAAGCAACACCCTTCTGAAATACTGATGGTTCAAAAAAAATCAATGGAAAAAACTATTTTGAGACAAACAAAAATGGAAATACAACATATTAAAACTTATGGGATGTAGCAAAAGCAGTTCTAAGAGAGAAGTTTATAGTGACAAATGAATACTTCAGGGAAAAAGAAAGATAGACAAACTGGCTTTACACATTAAAGAACTGGAAAGGGAAGAACTAATTTAGCCCAATATTAGGAGAAATAAAGAAAAAATAAAGATTAGAGCAGACATACATGAAATAGAGAGTAGGAAAACAATAGAAAAGATTAACAAAACTAAGAGTTGGTTCTTTGAAAAGATAAACAAAACTGACAAACCTTAGCTAGAATAACCAAGGCAAAAAAGAGATGATGCCAAAAAATAAAATTATAAAGGAAAGAGAAGTCATTACAGTTAATACTACATAAATAAAAAAAATCATAAGAGACTACTATGAACAATTATACACCAACAAATTAGACAACTCTGGAGAAATGGACACATTCCAGAAAAATATATCCTATCAAGACTGAATCATGAAGAAATAGAAAATCTAAACAGACCAATAATAAGTAAGGAGATTGAATCACTAATCAAAAATCTCCCAACAAAGAAAACTCCAGGACTAGACGGTTTTACGAGTAAATTCCACCAAACATTTACAGAAGAATTAACACCAATCCTTCTCAAACTCTTCCAAGAAACAGAAGAGAAGAGAACACTTCCAAACTCATTTTGTAAGGTCAGCATTACCGTTATACCCAGTCCAGGTAAGGACACCATAAGGAAAAAAAAAAAAAACTATCAGACAATATCGTTGATGAATACGGATGCAAAAATTCTCAATAAATTGCTACATATGACGTTAAAAGCATAAGCAACAACAACACAAATGAACTAGTGGTTCCATATACATATATATATACACATATATGTATATATGTATACCTATATATATGCACACACAGTGGAATACTATCTAGCCATAAGAAGAAGGAAATCCTGCTATTTGTGACAACATTATCCTTAGTGAAGTAAGTCAGACAGAGAAAGACAAACAGGTAGACTCTCACTTACATGTGGAATCCAAAAAAAATCTAACTAAGAAACAGAGAGCAAGTTGGTGATTGCCAGGGTGGGAGCAGGGGGACGGTGGGAGAAATGTGTGAAGGTACTCAAAGGGTACAAACTTCCAGTTAAAAGATGAATAAGTTTTTGGGATGTAATGTACAGCATAGTGACTATAGTTTACAATTCCATACTGTATATTTGAAAGTTGCTAGGAGAGATCTTAAAAGTTCTTACCATAATAATAATAATAATAATAATAATAACAATAACAATAATAATGGTAACTATGTGAGGTGATGGATGTCTTAACTAACCTTATTGTGGTAATCATTTCACAATATATACATATGTCAAATCACTACACTGTACACGTTAAACTTACACAGCATTATATGTCAATTACATCTCAATATAGCTGGAAACAATAATTTACTCTTTCAGTGATATCTTCTTCTCAATATGTGTAATCTTCTAAAAAATATGACATTTAGATATTTTTTCAGTATAAAAAGCCCCCTGCATTTGAAAACTGTATGCACCAGTCTTATTTTATGCAAAATTTTGATAAAAGTTAACACTACAAATTCTGTATGTATTCTATTTTTATTTTTAATGTCCTTTTGTGCAAAAATTCACTCAATTTCTGAAGAGGGAGGTAATCTCATCTTAACGATTGCTCTGAAAACTTAGTACTTCCTTCTTGTCATACTAGAAACTGAAATTTTACGAGCTGGATGAGAAAAAAAAGTGATGTAATAGTCCACTGGTGGTCTATGTAAAAAGGAAGATAAAGAATCAAAGGAGAGAAAGAAGCTTCTTATAGCTGGTGCCTTTCAGAACTTAAGTAGAGTCCTGTTTTTCAACACTGAATTTGACTCCCTGCCATCACCCTTAAAAATACATACAGAATACAAATTGTCTTGAGTTCAGAATGTGAAGGGCCGTTGTTAGTTGGAGTTCTTCCAGAAGACAATTCTGTCTCAAACAGAGTTTTGTTCTTATAAGAGGTTAACTTCTCAGCACGAATATGACACTAAGGACCTAATTATCAGTTTTCCTCTTTCCTGATGGCGCTTTCATCCACAGCTGAACATTTTTCTTTTTCTTTCAAACTACGTTCAGTTGTAGTCTCTACAGGAAAAGCAGAACTTTGTTGATTGTCCTCAACTCAAGGAGAAGAGTTTAATCTTTATTTATAGCATTTATTAAGTACCCACAGGAAATAGCCGGGTCAGGGTCTTAGCTAAGACCTAAGACCTATCCAAAGTATAGAGAAATAAGGCAAAGTTAACATCCTCGAGAAACTTATATTCTGAAGTATAGATCCAATGCTCTTTGAAATTGTAACTATTGGGAATAAAAACTCGGAGAAACAGCATCTGAGAAATGAACACATGGCAAAGCATTAAATTGGTCTACTGAATAGAAGCCTAGTATCATAGGTACTTACATGGAAGCATACTCAGCCCAGGTTGTGGCAATTCTGAGTTTGTATATTTCCAGTCTTGCAAAGGAGTGGTTCTCAGCCTTGGCTGAACATTGGCATCACCTGGGGACCTTTTAAAACTCTTAATGTTAGACATTACCTCAATAAATCAAGATCTCTGGGACTCACATACTAGTATCTTTTTAGAAACTCACCAGGTGATACCAATGTGCATCCAAATTTAAGAACCAGTGTTATAAAGGATACCTGCCTCATAGAGTAGGACCACATTGCACAGTTTAGACAGTACATGACAGGAGAATCAATCATGGCAGTGGCCAAATAGTCATAATTACACCAATTCCTTGACCAATAGTCATTTCATAGGGTCTTTGTTTGTTTTATGAGTTAGTTTATGATTGATCATCTGAGAGATTCATAAAATCCAGCCATAATGACAAAATTAGATACCTGTCACTCAATGCAAAATTTGGGGGAGAACCTTACTAACTTAAAGGGAAGAGTAATACATCTTTTTCTAGGCTTGCTAAAAAGTACTAGGGTGACAGGAGTCATTTCATTTCTATTTTCAAACACCTTCAGTGATTTCTCATCAATCAATAGCCCATCTGTATCTGAATCTCCAAGTATGTTTGTTAAACATGAAGATTCTTTAGACCGACTGAGTTAGAATCTCTGGGATAGGCCAAAGAACTCTAGTTTTAAAAATCTCCCAGATAATTCTGATTTACACTAAAGAGTAAGGCTTATTTATTCTTTAAGTAACAGCAATAACAAAACAAAGCATAGTAAATAGGGGAAATTCAAAACCCTTAAAGTCTAATCTAACAAAAATCAAACCAAATCAGTCATTTTAGAAGGTCCAAAAATTTTTTTAAAGATTAACTCCAAAGGGAATAGTGTCACTTGAATTGGCCTTTTTCTTGGAAATTTAGGTGGGAAAGTAAGCAATGAAGATACAGTACTTGAAGTAGCTTCATTGTAAATTTTTACTTCTATTGGTAAGAAAAGAGTCATGTATAAACACCAATTTTAATGAAACTAATAATAATGACTTAGAGATACGGTTTTCTTTGAAGATTTTTGCCTTTGGAATAATTGGAAGAAGTAAATTATGTAATTTGCTGTAGGGTTGAAAGTATTCTATGTCTCTTCTTACTAATTAAGTACAAATCCAATAGAATTGTATGACTTTTTTAAAAAGGATATTTCAAGGAAAATAGACTTTTCTTCTTCTAAAAATAGCTTGAATGTTTTATAAAAATAATGCCTGTTCATTGTAAAATTTGAAATTCAAAAAATAATTCAAGGAAAATAAAAATCACATAAATCTCACTACTATTGCAGAGAAGACAAGCAATTTATCTATAGGTGTTTACATACATACGATAACTATTATGCTGTAACTTATTTTTCTTTACTCAATGATATGACACACATTTTTCAGAAAATAAAACTATATATTATAGTTTTTAATGACTGTACACTATCTATGTACCAGACCTACTTTAGTCAATCCCCATCAAGGGAATTTAGGTGACTTTTCAAATTTTCTCTGCTATAAATTGTCTTAAGATGAATCCTTATGTGTATGTATTTTCAAACACATACAACTGTACCCTTAGTGTAAACTCCTAAAAGTCATTTTTTTCTATATCAAAAGTAATGAGCATTTTATATATTGATTCATATTGCTAACAAACCCCAGAAAGATTGCACCGTACCATATGAGATTGTCCCTTATTTTATACACTCTACAAGGCTGGCTTTTGTCAAGTTTCTTAATTTTTTTCTTTTCATATTTTTAATAATTACCTCACCATCGTTTTAATATTCTTTGAAAAATATTAGTAAAGTGAGAAATACTTTTTCATTTATTGGCCTTGGTAAAAGAAAATCCAAGCTTTTGAGCTCATACATAGCATCTAACCCTGTCACCACAGACACTCGGTTCATAATCTTGTTGAATAAGTGTCAGGGAGGCTGGGGGAGGAGACTGACATTCAAATAGGTCATCTTGTCCACTTGATTAAACATCATGCTCCCCTGTGGATTTCTTCAGCTGGACAGTTATGTGGCCCATGTACATATTTGCACTACGTATCTATTCCAAGAGATCCAGCCACATACCTCACTCATTTGTCACTGCTCTTCCAATCTTACTCTTTTCAGTCTTTGACCAACCAGCCAATCATTAGCCACTGCCTATGAATCATTGGAGATCTATACCTGAGGTCATCTCTCCCTCCAAGCAAAAGATATAGCTAAATTCTGCCCACCAGAAGAATAACCATTAAAAACTGTGTTTCAAGCCAACCTCTTAATGGGACTGTAGTGCAGTGCAATCCGTGGTGCTGGTCTGTCATACAAATCTCTCTAAAACCTAGACTTCACTTTTTTGCTCCTCCACTGGTTGGTTAAAAGGGAACCTCCCATGAGGCCATTGGTATGAGTTTTGAATGAGGTAGAAAAACAGCAAAAGCAATAGTCTGAGCCTCTTGCTCAATTGTTTGACTTGTGCCTTCTGGATTTGCACAGGCCAGTTCTTGCGTATATCATATCCATTTTATAAAGTTGTCCCACTGTGCATATCCAATTGTATGATTTTTAAATCAGACACCACGAAGTCCAGGATGGTCAAAGAGTCACTTAGTATTTAATTTATTTTCTGGCAAGATTATCTCTGGGGTCCTCAAATATGAGAACAAGTCAATCCCAGAATTGAATTTTGAGGGTCTGTTTACTGGGACCACTTCTGTTGCCTATTACTGTGTTAGAAGGGATTTCAGTAGGAAACAGATGGTACACTAAACTAGGTCCTGATGACTTTAATAGTGAAATAAATTTAAAAAGCATGGATACAATTTAGAGAAACCAAAGTGGGAATGATTATCACTCGTAAGAATGAAAGGGTAAGTCAAGGGAGCATTTACAAAAACAAACAGACAAACTGAGAGATAGAGAGAGGGAGAGAGGGAAAAACGAACTGCTAGTATCTGCGTTTTTTGTGCGAGGGGGAACACACAATCTGCTGGAACCCAACAGGGAAGGAAGTAGGGAAATAAGTAGCTCATCTTCATTCCCCACCTTCCAGTTTTCTTTCAGAGCCTTCATTGGCTAAGCCCACCCAGAAGCCAAGGGGAAAGGCACCCACTAAAGTAGTCCATACAGGTCATCCTCCAAGGATGCACAGGAGGATGGAGATGGATGGATTGTAGAGTTGGAGATTCAAATAGAATATAACTAACAAAAATTTACTTCATTGTTCCCTTTCTAAAATTTTCTTGGCTTTTCTTATATTTTTCCTTAAGATGAACTTTAGAATAATTTGCCATGTTCCAAAAATTAGAAAAATTGAATTGTACCCTTGGCTGACTTTGGATACATTTTTAAATCAATTCATAAGAAATTGATGCTTTTACAATATTTGGTGCTCCTATGCAAAGCAAGGAATTTCTCTCTATTTAGTCAAATTATTTATGCTTTTTGTAGAGTTTTAGAGTTTCACGTAGGACTTAAACATTTGGTATTAAGTTTCTTCCTTGGTGTTTTATGATTTTGTTATTATCAATGATAAATTTTCTTCCAATAGAGTTTCAAATTCTTTTTATTTGCATATAGGTTGCAGACTATAGAAAACAATGTTCATTATTTTTGTACTTTAATCCTACAATGAGCAAGAACTATGGATTAATGATCATCTCTAACAGTTTTTTAGTTGATGCTGTTGGTTTTTCCTGGGATAAAATAATTTCTTCTATAAATATTTATAATTTTGTCTTCTCCTTGACAATACTTATATTTCTCAAATAATGCCCTTGCCTTACTAAAGCGGCTGTCATGCATAGAAAAAAGACGCTAAATAGTAATGGAGATAGCTGGATCTTTTGTATTGTTCCTGATCTTAATGAGAATGATCATAATTCTCCTTTAATCATGACACTTACTTTCGGTTTGATACATATGTAATATATATATACATATATATTATATATCTTTCTCATATACATATCAATTATATGTATATCTCATATATGTATCAATTATATCAATCAATATATATATATAATATATATATATATCAATTCTTATTTTATGGAATGTAGCTTTTTGTAATTAGAGATAATTGTTGGATTTTACCAAAGGCCTATTTATGTCTATGAAATTCAAGTTGAGACATTTCTCATCTACCTTATTAAATATAATAAATTACATTAGTATAAATTTCCTAAAAATGAAC
This sequence comes from Equus asinus, assembly GCF_041296235.1. Taxonomy (NCBI): domain Eukaryota; kingdom Metazoa; phylum Chordata; class Mammalia; order Perissodactyla; family Equidae; genus Equus; species Equus asinus. The sequence goes on from NC_091820.1 coordinate 74,415,512, forward strand.
TCTTGTAGCACTACTAAAATAAACTCTACTATGTGTATTTTATTACATTATTCTTTAACATATGGTGAACTTTAATATTCTATTTTCATTTATATTATAAATATTAGTAAGTAGGTTTATCTCTAATTTCCTTTTTCTGTAAGCTTTAGCAAATTTTGTTAATTTATATTATTGCAATATTTTGTTGCTATTACTTTATTCTGTCATTTTCAGTTGCTTGCAGACCAGTTTTTACCACAAAATTCTAAGCTGTTAGGGGCTGGCTCCATGGCCGAGTGGTTAAGTTTGCGCGCTCCGCTGCAGGCGGCCCAGTGTTTCGTTGGTTCGAATCCTGGGCGCGGACATGGCACTGCTCATCAGACCACACTGAGGCAGCGTCCCACATGCCACAACTAGAAGAACGCACAACGAAGAATACACAACTATGTACCGGGGGGCGTTGGGGAAAAAAAGGAAAAAATTAAAAAAAAAAAAAAAAAATTCTAAGCTGTTGGAGGTCAGGGACAATGGCTTATTCATTGTGTATCCACACCATGTCCAGTCTATTGCTTAGCACATTATAGTTACTGAATAAATGTTTATTGACTCAATAATTATGTTTCTTGAGATGTGTAAAAAATCAATTTCAAAACAACCTTGGCTCTCCATGGCTGGTGTTTTATTTCACTCCTGTTGTGTCTTCTCCATATTTGGTTTCTGGAAAAATTCATTCCTACAAGACTTACTCTCCTTCTGTGTCTGCTTGTCCTAAGAAGCAGAATCCTTCTAGAAAAAGTTACAAAGTAGGATAAACTAGTACCATTATAAATATATAATTTCCAATATCAAGTGAACCCACAACATTATGAAGCCATGCTCTATGCTTCTCCAAACAACTCTCTTTCTCATTCAACAAGGACTATGTCAAACCTTTAAACTCTTCAAACCACTGATGCCTCCACCATCCTACTTACTCTCCATAGACTACACAATCTCTTTAAAAAAAAGGGTAAGTGGAAGCTATTTTTAATTATATCTTTGTAAATTTTTATTTCTAAAGCTTTATTGCTGTTATATAGACATGCAAAAGAGGTTTTGTTTTGCATTATATTTTGATTCCATTTCTGGCCAACTTTCTAAATTCTCAATATTTCTAATAATTTAATAATGAATTACTTTAGCTTCTCAGTGTAGACATTTATATCATCTGCGAATTATACAAGCTTGTCTATTTTCCATGCATGCCTTGATTTTTTCTTTCTCTTTACTAGATGGCCATAACCACTGATGTGATATTGAGTAAATACAGTGACATAAGTATTCTTGTCTTGTTTTTGTTTTGTTTTGTTTTATTTTGTTTTGTTTTGAGGAAGATTAGCCCTGAGCTAACATCCATGCCCATCCTCCTCTACTTTATATGTGGGACGCCTGCCACAGAACGGCTTGCCAAGCACTGCCATGACCACACCTGGGATCCAAACCGGTGAACCCCGGGCCACCAAAGTGGAACGTGCGCACCTAACCGCTGGGCCACGGAGCCGACCCCTCTTGTCTTGTTTCTGATTGTAAAGTAAGATTTCTCCTTTAAGAGTCATGTTTGCTATTGAAGGTAGAATACGTCTCCCCAAAATATGCCACTTTGGTATAAGGATTATTTTGAGCTGAAGGCATTTGAAAAATAGCAGTTGCAAGAGCTTTCTGACCTCCTCTTTGTTTCTTGAAAGCAAGAGATAAAACTCCCATGTGAAAGATGTCCTCCCTATACCAGGAGTTAAAAAAAATTCTCATCACCAGACAAGGGGAATCCAGACCGAGAAAATTCTGTACAAACAGACCTTGTTAAGTTATTTTATCTTCCTTTAACCTCCCCATATATTTTGGTTAGTTTTCACAATTGCCTCACCTTGTTCCACCTCATGTAAAAGCACTTGGGTTTTGCCACTTCTTTGAGTTTTCATTTCCTTATGAGGGCTCCTATGTCATGCATCTTAAATAAAGTTGTGTGCTTTTCTCCTGTTAATCTGTCTAATGTCAATTTAATCCTCAGATCCAGATGAAAACCCTATGTTAGTATAATGCTACCTAATATGACAAACTCAAAGATTTCAATTGCTCAACACAAGAAAAGATAAATTTTACTCATGTAACACTCAAATGCGTATATTCCTAATCAGTGAGCAGCTTTATTTCATGTGAGAATTCAAAGACCCAAGCTTCGTTCTTCTGCATTGATGGCTTTATCAACCCTTAGGACCTCATATTCTTCTGCATTTAGTCAGTAGACAGGAAAGGAGAAAATGGAGAAGGCATCTCACTTCTTAAAAATTCAGACCCAGAAATGAATCTACTTCTGTGCCCATTTCAATGGTGAGAACTAGTCCCATGACCATATATAAGGAAGATTGAGAATATCTCTGGCTAGGCTGGTGCCCTCTGGACAAAATTTTGTAGGAAGCAGGACATATTTTTGGTGTACAGATAAGTTTTAACGTTAGAGTTACCTACCCTTGAAACCTGACATACTTAGGAAACTGCAGTTCACACCTTAACCCACTTCCTGAAAAACACAAGGAACTTAGAACACTTTCATTCTAATCAGGTCCTCACAAATCAGTGATCCTACCGCCCAGTATTCAGATTTCTCTTATTGTCAAACATCATATATTAGGCATTTGAAAAATGATTGCATTATCATTATCATTACTTTATTAGTGTTATTTTCTAAACACTACTTAGATGCATGGATAGCTAGATAGTTAGCTAAATAGCTAGACAGCTAGACAGCTAGGCGTATATGCTCACCACCATTCCTTCTTTCAAGTCAGAACTTATAGAAATCTTCCTAGAGCACACCTTTGAAAAGTTCCTTTAGTGTAAGTCTCTGGATGGTAAACACATTCAATTTTTGTATATATGGACATATATTTATTTCGCTGTCAGTTTTGAAAGATAACTCTGATGAGTGTACAACTCTTGAATGAAAGTTATTTTCTCACAGCACTAGGAAGATATCCCATGTCTTCTAGATTTTATATTGTTTGTGAGAAGTCTACCTTCAGTCTGATTGCCATATCTTTGTAGGTATCAGTCTTTTCTATCTAACTGCTTTTGAGATAAGCATGCTTTTGTGTACTACTACAATGTGTCTAGGTGTAAATATGTGTTTATTTATGCTGCTTGGTATTTATTATACTTCCTATATCTTTGGTTGATATCTTTCATAATTTCTGGGGACTTAGTCATGAATTCTTTTCTTTTTTAAAATAAAACTCAATTTAAATATAACATTCATACAGAAATGTGTACAAATCATATAAAGCTTTAAGTTTGGCAAGTATTCAATAAATAAACATCCTCATGTAGCCGTCACCTAGGTCAAGAGATAAAACACCACTAGCATCTTGAATTTCTTTCCCTGCTCTTTCTCAGTTACTAAATTCCCAAGGTGATCATTACCTTTCCTTCTAATAACATAAACTGATTTTCCCTGTATTTAGATGTTCTCTATAGTAAAAAAATAATAATATAAATAGAATCACAAATTGTATTTTAGTGGATTAAAGATAGCTACAAAATCTTTGACTCTCCTTCCATTGAGAGGTGGGAACTACATCCCTTCCCCTTGAATTTTGGTTAGTTTATAAATGCTTTACTTAGGAAGAATGGCTGAAAACAATACTGTGCTAATTCCAGGCCTGTCCTTTAAGAGTACTGCCTGTCCAGCTTTTCTTCCCTTGGAGTCTGAGCTGTATATAAGAAGTCAAATTACCCTGAGGTTACTATGCTCTGAGGAAGTCTTAGCCAGCCACGTAAAGGGCTGCATGAAGACAGAGTGAGAGAAAGAGAGAGATGCCCAGCCATCCCTCAACTGTTGAAGGTCCCAGTTGCTTATGTCCAGCTGAAGCCCTCAGTATTGTGGAACAGATGTGAGATGTCTCCATTGTGGCCTAAGCCATTCCAACTGAGTGCTGTCTATATTCTTTGCTGTCTGGCTTTTTCACTCAACATTATCGTTATAAGATTTATCGTATTTTTGTGTGTAGCAATGGTTCTTTTCAATTCCTGTATAGCATAACCACAATGAAGGTTAATTTACCACAATTTAGCTATAATTCTACTAATTAAGAACATCCACTTTCTTTTCAATCTTTTGCTTTTGTAGTTAGTGCCATTATAAACACTAGTGTCCATTTATTTTGGTGAGTATATGTAGATAGTTCTGTTGTTTTCATAACAAAGAGGAATTCATGTGTCTTAAAGGTATTTTTGATGAACAGAAGTTTGTCTTAATATAGCCTAATACATCAAACTTTTCTTTCATAATTAGTGTCTTCTGAGTTCTATTTAAAAATTCATTGACCACCGCCACTGTCATGAATATATTGTGTATTTTCTTCTATGAACACAATTGCTTTACCCTTAATATTTAAATCCATAATTCATAAAAAATTGATTTTTATGTGTGGTTTTAGTGACAGAAGCATAATTTATTTTTTTCTCTATTGATATCCAATTAGTGCAGTACCATTTATTGAAAAGACTATCTTTACCTCACTACATTTTAGTGTCATCTTTTTCATAATTTAAGTGATAATATGTATGTTGGTCTGGTTTTGCATTTGGTATTGTTTTATTTAACTATTAGTTTGTTATGTTATGTGTATTATATAATTTGTATGTTTTAAAGACAATATATTTCTACCATATATTAATATTGGTAAATGCATGTGTTGAATATAATAATGTCTGTATTTTCTTTTGGGTTTTCTAAGTAAAAAATTATGTTTGATTTTCTAAGTTCAAGTAATGTTTCTTTTATTTCTCCTTTTCAAATCTTCATATGTTTAAATTTTTTTCTTGCTTTGTTGCATTAACTTGGATCTCAGTACAATGATAAATTCAAGTCATAATAGCAGACATTCTTTTCTTTTCTTTTTTGCTGAGGAAGATTCATCCTGAGCTGACATCCACTGTCAATCTTCCTGCTTTTGTATGTGAGCCATCACCACAGAAAGGCCACTGACAGATGAATGGTTTAGGTCATACCCTGGAACTGAATCCAGGCTGCCAAAGCAGAGCATGCTGATCTTAACCACTAGGCCACCAGGGCTTGCCCCAGACATTCTTTTCTTATTAGAATTTTTTTGAGGGAAAGTCTTCAATACTTCACTATCTGTAATAGGTATATTTATGTTGAATTTTCTCTTTCTTATTTACATTTTGGTAAATTGTGTTTTTCAGGGAATTTGTCCGTATGATTGAAAATATCAAATTTATTAGCACAAAGTTGTTCTTAATATCCTTTTAATATCTCTTTAATGTCTGTAAGATATGTATGTTTCCTTTTTCATTGCTGATATTGGTAATTTTTGCATTCTTTCTTTTCTGCTTGATTAATCTTGTTAGAGGTCTGTAACTTTGGTTAGTATTTTGAATCTAAATTTTAATTGTGATTTTTCTTTAAGTTCCTATTCTATTACATTAATTTCTGGCCTTGCCTTTAATATCTTCTTCTGTTTACATTCTTTGGTTTAATCTTCTGCTCCTTTCCTTATACCTCATTGTGGATCCTTTTACTGGTTATATATTCCTGCGTAACAAACAAATCTAAAATATTGCAGCTTAAAACAACAATCATTTTTATTTATTCACAATTTTGGGGTCAGCAATTTGGGCTGGGCCATATGGGTACTTTTTCTGCCGGTGTCATCTGGACTCATCTATTCAGCTATCCAGTTAACTTTATGTGGTTTATACTGCCTTAAATCTTCTGTGGTCTGAGAAAATGCTCTGAATGATTTTAGTCTTTAGAGTTATTTTGCCTTGTATGGTGGGTTTTGGTTGTACTTTATCCACACTTGTAAAAAATGCATATGGCATTGTTGGGTACAGTTCTCTTTATATAGATATAGATAAATATAGATATATTTAGATATATGTTGTTATGCACTAAATTTTGTGCGCCCAAAATTTATACGTTCAAGTCCTAACTCCCAAAGTGACTGTATTTGAAGATAGGGCCTTTAAAGAGGTAGTTACAGCTCAATGGGGTTATAAGAGTGGGCCTATAATTTGATAGGATTGGTGTCCTTATGAGAAGAGTAAGAGACACCAGAGATCTCTTTCTCTATCTCTGTACACACACAGAGGAAAGGCTGTGTGAGGAAACAGTAAGAAGGTGGCCCCGTCTGCAAATCAAGAAGAGTAGTCTCACTGGAAAACTGCCAACATCGTGATCTTGGACTTGCAGACTCCAGAACTGTGGGAACATAAATGTCTGTTGTTTAGGTCATCCAGTCTATGATATTTTGTTATAGCAGCCTGAGTTGACTAATACAAGTATTTATATATATCCATATCCATATGTATATCTAGATATACACATGCTGTCTTTCACTCTGAATAGATCTATCTATAGAAAGTGTGTGTGAATATATATATATATATATATATATATATATTCAGCACTATGTATGCATAAATATATAAATATATATATATTTTGTTGTTAGTGCCATCAAGTCAATTCTAACTTCTAGCAAACCTGTGTACAGCAAAGCACAACCCTGTCCAGGTCTTTTTACGCCATCCTCTCACATTCCCACACCATGTCAGACAGTGCTCCACGGCTATTTACAAGGTTTTTAGGGACAATTTTTTCAGAGGTCAGTGGCCAGGTCCTTCATATTTTCATTTCCAGTCAATTCTATGTATTTTTAAATTAATTAATGTAACATTGGTTTATAACATTATACAAATTTCAGGTGTACATCATTATATTTTGACTTCTATACAGACTACAGCATGTTCACAGCCAAAAGTCTAGTTGTCATTCATTACCATACAAATGTGCCTATTTACCCTTTTCACTCTTCTTTCACCCCCCTTACCCTCTGGTAACCACCAATCATCTCTGTATGTGTTTGTTGTTGTTGTTGTTGTTATTGTCTTATCTTCCACATATGAGTGAGATCATACAGTATTTGTCTTTCTCTGTCTCACTTATTTTACTTAGCATACTCAATGTCCATCCATGTTGTTACAAATGGCAAGATTTCCTCTTTTTTATGACTGAGTAGTATTTCCTTGTATATATGTATACACCACATCTTCTTTATCCATTCATCCATCAATGGGCACTTAGGTTGTTTCCAAATAGTGACTATTGTGAACAATGTTGCACTGAACACAGGGGTTCATATATGTTTTCAAATTAGTGTTTTGTGTTCTTTGGATAAATATCCAGAATTGGAATAGCTACCTCCTATGGCAGATCTATTTTTAAATTTTTGAGGAATCCCTATAGTGTTTGCCATAGTGGTTGCACCAACTTACACTCCTACCAGCAGTGGATGAGGGTTTCCTTTCCTCCACATCCTCTCCAACATGTTATTTCTTGCCTTTTTAATAACAGCCATTCTGACAATGTGAGGTGATATCACGATGAGGTTTCGATTTGCATTTCCCTAATAATTAGTGATGTTGAAGATCTTTTCATGTGGCCCATGGCCATCTGTATATTTTAATTTAAAAAAAATGTCTGCTCAGATCATCTGGCCATTTTTAATTGGGTTGTTTGTTTTCTTGTTGTTGAGTTGTATGAGCTATTTATATATTATGGATAGTAATCCCTCATCAGATATATGATTTGCAAATATTTTCTCCCCATCAGTCGGTTGTCTTCTCATTTTGTTGATGGTTTCCTTTGCTGTGCAGAAGCTTTTTAGTTTGATGCAGTCCCATTTGTTAATTTTTTCTTCTGTTTTCCATGCCTGAGGAGACGTATCCAAAATGATACTGCATACTGCCTATATTTTCTTTTAGGAGTTTTATGGTTTCAGGTATTACATTCAAGTCTTTAATCCATTTTCAGTCAATTTTTGTGTATGGTGTAACGTGGTGGTCTACTTTCATTCTTTTGCATGTGGCTATTCAGTTCTCCCAACACCATTTATTGAAGAGACTTTCCTTTCTCCATTGTGTGTTCTTGGCTCCTTTGTCAAAAATTAGCTGTCTATAAATGTGTGGGTTTACTTATGGGTTCTTACTTCTGTTCCATTGATCTGTGTGTCTGTTTTTCTGCTGTTTTGATTACTACAGCTTTGTAGTATACTTTGAAATCAGGGAATCTGATGCCCCCAGACTCTTATTCTTTTTTCTCAGGATTGCTTTGGCTATTTGGCATCTTTTGTTGTTCCATATAAATTTTAGGATTTTTTGGTTCTATTTCCTGGAAAAATGTTATTGGGACTTTGGAATTTCATTGAATCTGTAGATTGCTTTAGGAAGTACAGACATTTTGACTATGTTAATTCGTCCTACCCTGAAGCATGGAACATCTTTCCATTTGAATGTTTCTTCTTCAATTTCTGTCAATAACGTTCTATAGTTTTCATTGTACAGGTCTTTTACCACCTTGGTTAAATTTATTCCTAGATATTTTATTCTTTTTACTGTGATTGTAAGTGAAATTGTATTCTTGATTTCTCTTTCCAATATTTTATTGTTAGTCTATAGAAATGCAATTCACTTTTGTATGTTGATTTCTACCCTGCAATTTTACTGTACTCATTTATTATTTCTAATAATTTTTTGGTTGATTCTTTAAGACTTTCTATAGATAAAATCATGTCATCTGCAAGTATTACTTCTGCAGAAGTAATACTTTTACTTCTTTTCCAACTTGGATTTCTTTTATTTCTTTTTCTTGCCTAATTGCTCTGGCTAGGACTTCCAATACCATGTTGAATAAGAGTGGTGAAATTGGGTATCCTTGTCTTGTTCCTGTTCTTGGATGGATTGTTTTCAGTTTTCCACTGTTGAGTATGATATTAGCTGTGGGTTTGTTGTATATGGCTTTTATAATATTGAGGTATTTTCCTTCTATACACATTTTATTAAGAGTTATTTTAATCATGAATGGATGCTGAATCATGCCAAGTGCTTTCTCTGTATCTATTAAGATAATCATGTAATTTTCATTCTTCATTTTGTTACTGTAGTGTATCATGTTGACCGATTTGTCGATGTTCAAACATCTCTGGAATAAATCCAACTTAATCATAGAGTATAATCCATTTAATGTATTATTGTATTTGATTTCCTAATACTTTGTTGAGGATTTTTGCATCTATGTTCATCAGTTGTATTGGCCTGTAATTTTCTTTTTTGTGTTGCCCTTGTCTGGTTTTGGTATCAGGGTAATGTTGACCTCATAGAATGAATTAGGAAGCGTCTCCTCCTCTTCAAGTTTTTGGAAAAGTTTGAGAAGGATAGATGTTAAATTTCTTCAAATGTTTGGTAGAATTCACCAGGGAGGCCGTCTTGTCCTGGCTTTTGTTTTTTGAGAAGTCTTTGAGTATTGTTTTGATCTCCTTATTAGTGATCTTTCTATTCAGATTTTCTATTTCTTCTTAAGTTTTGGAAAGTTGTATAATTCTAAGAATTTACTCATTTCTTCTAGGTTATCCAATTTGTCAGCATATGGCTTTTCATAGTATTCTCTTATAATTCTATGTATTTCTGTGGTATCCATTGTAATTTCTCCTCTTGTTTCTGATTCTATTTATTTGAGCCTTCTCTCTTTTTTCTTAGTGAATCTAGCTAGTTTGTCAATTTTGTTTATCTTTTCAAAGAACAGCTCTTAGTTTCATTGATCTTTTCTGTTGTCTCTTTAGTCTCTATTTTATTTATTTCTGTTCTGACTTTTATTATTTCCTTCCTTCTACCACTTTTTGGCTTCACTTGTTCTTCTTTCTCTAGTTCCTTTAGGTGTAATGTTAGCTTGTTTATTTGAGATTTTTCTTGTTTTTTGAGGTAGGCTTGAATTGCTATAAATTTCCCTCTTAGTACTGCTTTTGTTGTATCCCATAGATTTCAGTGTCTCCCATATATTTTCATTTATCTGCCAGTATTTTTTGATTTCTCCATTGTCCCCATAGTTGTTCAGTACCATTTTGCTTAATCTCTGCATATTTGTGAATTTTCCAATTTTCTTCTTGTAGTTTATTTCTAATTTCATGTCATTGGGTTTGGAAAAGATGCTTGATATTATTTTAATTTTCTTAAATTTATTAAGATTTGTTTTCTGACCTAATATGTGATTTATCCGGCAGAATGTTCCACATGCATTGAAAAGAAAGTGTACTCTGCAGTTTTTGGATGGAATGTTCTATATATATTTACTGTCCATTTGATCTAATGTGTCATTTAAGGACAATGTTTCTTTATTGATTTTCTGTCTGAATGATTTATCCATTGATATAAGTGGGATGTTAAAGTGCCACATCATCATTGTATTATTTTCAATTTCTCCTTTTATGTCTGTTAATATTTACTCCATGTATTTATGTGCTCCTATGTTGGGTGCATATGTATTTACAAGTATCGTATTCTTTTGTTGGATTATTCCCTTTATCATTATGTAATGCCCTCTGTGTCTCTGGTTACAGTTTTCGTTTTAAAGTCTATTTTATGTGATATAAATATTGGCAACCCAGCTTTCTTTTCATTTCCAGTTGCATGGAATATGTCTTTCCATCCCCTGTTTCAATCTGTGAGCGTCCTTAGATCTGAAGTGTATCTCTTGTATCCAGTATGTAGATGAGTGTTGTTCTTTCTTTTTATCCATTCAGCCACTCTTTGCCTTTTGATTGGAACATTTAGTTCATTTACATTTAAAGTAATTATTGATAGGTATGTACTTATTGTGAGTTTGTTCTTTTTTTCCTAGATGCTTCCTTCTTTGTTCCTTTCTTCTCTTGCTCTCTTTCCTTGTGATTTGCTGACTTTCTTTATTGTTATGTTTGTGTTCCTTTCTCTTTATTTTCTGTGTATTATTATAGGTTTTTCATTTGTGTTTACCATAAAGTTCATATATAATAACCTATATATATAGCAATCTATGTTAGGTTGATGATCTCTTAAGTTTGACTTCATACTACAAGCCCTACACTTTTACTTCCCCCACATTTTATGTTTTTGACATCATGTTTCACCTCTTTTTGGTTTTGTATCCCTTAACTTCTTGTTGTAGATATAGATGATTTTAATACTTTTGTCTTTTGACTTTCGTTCTAGCTTTATAGATGGTTGATTCACTACTTTTAGTATATATTTGCCCTTACCAGTAATATTTTTTCTTTGATAATTTTCTTATTCTTATTTGTGGTGTTTTCTTTTCCCCTTAAATGAGTCCTTTTAACATTTCTTCTAAGCCCCATTTAGTGGTGATGAACTACTTTAGTTTTTACTTGTCTGGAAACCTCTCTCTCCTTTCATTCTGGAGGATGACTTTGCCAGGTAGAGTATTCTTTGTTGTAGGTTTTTGCATTTCAGCACTTTGAATATATTGTGCCACTCCCTTCTAGCCTGTAAGGTTTCTGCTGAGAAGTCAGCTGATTGCCTTATGGGGTTTCCGTTGTATATAATGTTTGTTTTCTCTTGCAGCTTTTAGGATTCTTTCTTTGTCTTTAATTCTTGACATTTTAATTATGATGTGTCTTGATATGAGCTTCTTTGGTTTCATATTGTTTGGTGCTCTCAGTGCTTCTTGTACCTAGATGTCTGTTTCCTTCTCCAGGTTAGAGAAGTTTTCAGCTATTATTTCTTTAGATAAGTTCTCTGCCCCTTTGTCTCTCTCTTCTCCTTATGGGACACCTAAAATGCAAAAGTTTTCAGGCTTGATCTGTCCTAGAGTTTCTTAAACTGTCCTCATTGTTTTTAATTGTGTTTTTTTTTTTTTTTTCTGTTCAGCTTGGGTGTTTTCCTCTACTCTTTCATCCAGATTGCTGATCCATTCTTCTGTGCCATCTACTCTGCTGTTGATTTCCTCTAGTGAAATTTTCATATGAATTATTGTATTCTTAAGCTCTGATTGGTTCTTTTTTTTAATATTTTCTAACTCTTTGTTGAAATTCTCTGTGTTCATCCATTCTTCTCTCAAGTTCAGTGAGCATCTTTATGACCATAAGGTTATACTCTTTATCAGGTAGATTGTTTATTTCTGTTTCATGCTGTTCCTTTTCTGAGGAACTGTCCTGTCCTTTATTTGGAACATATTCCTTTGCCTCCTCGTTTTGCTTATACTTGGAAATGTAGTCTTATGTAGAAGACGTCTTATGGGCCCCAGCAGCATGCTCCTCTCTTATTACACATGCCAAATGCTCCAGGGGTGTTCCCTGTGTGGGCTGCATGCACCTTTCTGCTGTGGTAGGGCTACTATTGCTGTAGGCACACAGGTAGACTGGAATGGGCTGGCTTTGCAGTTGGTGTGGTTGTTACTTGTTCACTCTTTGGCAGGGCAAGCCTCAGGTGCAGGCTGACTATGCCTCTAGGCAGTGCACAACTTCCCTGGGTGCACTAGTGGGTGGGACAGGCCCATGGTGGGAGCTGGTATGTGGCCTGTGGGTGTGCAACTGCCTCAGGTGTGCTGATGATTGGGGCAGGCCTCTGGCATGGCAGTGTGCAGCTGTTTCCATTGCTGGTGGTGGACAGAACAGGTCCCTGGAGAATGCTGTGTGCACTGCCTGCCTGTGCTTGATTGCCTCAGGTGCTCTAGTGGGTGGGGCAGGCCCCTGAGCTACCAGGATAGAGGGACAATTCCAAATGTTGTCTACCAGAGTGTGTTCCAGCATGTGGGAACTAGGTCACAAAAATGGCTGCTGCTAGTGTCCCAGTCCCTGGGTGGGGATGCAAGCCACCTCCTGCCTCTCCAAGATGTACTCTGAGCTTTGTAAGTGAGTCTCTTTTTAATGGACAATGCACTTTTCTATCATGTGTCTTTGTACTGTTTTCTGGGTCTAATGAGTCTGAGGGTGGGCCTTTTAAGATCAGGTTTTCCTTTCCCTGAAGTTCTATGATTTTCCTGGGTGTATTCTTCATTGTTTTTCAAAGCCAGGTGTTTCAGGGTCCCATCTATCTTGTGCTGCATCTAAGGGCTACAATGCCTAATGCACAGCTCAAATCCCATGCTCCTCCAGGAAAGGGTCCGTACCTTTGTGAACACTCCCAACCACGAAGTGCGGCAGGTAAGGTGCGAGTTTTTTTCTCAGCAGGATTGTTATCTCTGCCTCTTCCACCCTTCTCTGTGTTGTCCCTTGTTTTGGAGGTTTTTTCATCTACTTTGCAGATCTCTCTCAGAAGTAATTGTTCTACAAGAGTAGCTGTAGTTTTGCTGTATCCATGGGAAAAGGGAGCTCAGAATCCTCCCATGATGCCATCTTCCAAAATCTCCACTAGTTAGTTCTATGCATTTTTTTATTTCCTTTGAGATTTTCTCTTTGACCCATGAATAAGGTAGCAATATATTTTTTAATTTCCAAGAGTTTAGATATCTTTTCGTTATCTTTATTGATTTCTAGATTGACTCTATTGTGTTCAGAGAAGACAGTTTGTTTGATTTCAATTTTTTTTAAATGTTGAGGGTTTCTTTTCAGCATAGGATGTAGTCTATTTTGGTGCACCTTCATGGGTGCTGGAAAAAAATGTATTCTGATCTTTTGGGGTAGAGTATTGTATGTATATTAATTACATCCTCATGGATGATTGTGTTTTTCGGTTCTCCACAACCTCACTGATTTTCTGCACAGTAGTTCCATTAGTTGCTTAGAGGGGAATATTAAAGACTTCACCTATAATTGTGGATTTGTCTATTTCTTCTTTCTTCTCTATCAATTTTGCTTTCTATATTTTGAATCTTTATTGTTTAATGTGTGTACACTTAGAATTGTTATATCCTTTTGTTGTCTTTTAACAGCATATAATATGTCTTTTTCACTGGTCAATCTCTGTGTTCCGGAACCTATTTTATACAATATCGATATAGCCCTTCCTGCTTTGTGTTAATGAATATTATACATTTTTTTCATCCTTTTTCTGTCAATCTACCTATGTTGTTATATTTGAGGTAATTGTCTTGTAGACAGAATATTGTTGGATAATTTTTTATATTCTCTGCCAATATCTATTTTTTAATTGGTGTATTTAGATCATTTGCATATAAAGTAGTTATTGATATGTTAGAGGTTCAGTTTTCTATTTTACTATTTGTTTTCTGTTTGTCTCTTCTGTTTCTTGTTCCTGTATTTTTCTTTTCTTTCCTTCCTGGGCATTACATGGACATCGTACTGAATTCACCCTTGTTTTATTTTTAGTGTTTTTGAGTATATAACTAAATAATTTTCCTAGTAAATCTCTGGGTGTTACAAAATACGTATGTATAACCTAGTCTAGTGGCATTCAGATTTCGCCAGTTTGATCGAAGTGCAGAAAACTTATTCCTATTTATGCCCCTTATGTTGTTCAGTTTTTAAATATAATCATCTTAAGTACTTTCTCTATGTATATTTAGCACCATATCAGATGATATTATACTTTTTGATTCGATCATCACATGTAACTTAGGAAATTTACAAAAAGAAAAGTAGTGCTTATATTATGCATATATTATGTATATGTATATGTAATATATTTAAATATGTTTATTATATTTATATAGCCCTATTTTTACCTTTCTGCTACACTTCTTTCCTTTCTGAAGTCCCAAGGCTTCTTCTATTTGCATTACCTTTCTGTTTAGACAAATTCCTTTCTTCATTCTTTAAGAGTCGGTTTTGCAACAGCAAATTCTGTTATTTTTACTTCATCTGAAAATGTTTTTGGTTAGATATAGAATTACTTTATTGTGCCAAATTATTTTGACATCCATGGTTTCAGATGAAAATCCATTGTCGTTTGAATTGTTGTATGACTATAAGTAATGTGTCATTTCTTTCTGGATAATTTTAAGATTTTTAAATTTGTATTTAATTTTCAGAAGTTTAATTATGATGTTTCTTAGCAAGAATATCTTTAGGCTTATCCTAATTGCTGTTCACTTAGCTTCTTAATACCTTGAGTTTTTCTTTCACCTAATTTGGATTTTCTCTATCACTTTTCTACTAGATTTCATTAATATCTGACCTAATTCTGATTATTTCCTTTCTTCTCCTCATTTTGCACTTAGTTTACTGTTGTTTTCTCAATGTCTGAAGGTTGAAAGTTAAGTTATTGATTTGGGATAATTCTTCTTTCATATCATAGACATTTACAGGCAGAAATTTCCCTCTAAGTACTGCTTTACCTGAATCTCATAAGTTTCACTATATTGTGTCCCAGTTTTTATTCATCTCAAAGTATTTTATAACTTCCATTATTATTTCGTCTACAAATAATTGGTTATTTAGTAATATGTTGTTTGATTTACATATATTTGTGAATTTCCCAAATCTTTTTGTTATAACAGCCCAATTTTACTCTATTCTGATCAGAAGATACACTTTGTATGATTTTAATCCTTTTAAATTTGAATTTATTTAGTTATTTTTTTATGATTGTCTTTCTTTTATTTTTTTTTTCTAGGAAAGATCTTCTCTAAGCTAACATCTGTTGCCAATCTACCTCTTTTTTTATCTTCCTTTTTTCCTCCCCAAAGCCCCAGTACCTAGGGGCATATTGTAGCTGTAAGTCCTAGTTGTTCTATGTAAGCTGCTGCCAAAGCATGGCTACTGACAGATGAATGGTGTGGTTCGACTCTCGGCAACTGAACTAAGGCTGCTGAAGCAGAGCTCGTTGATCTTTAACCACTAGGCCATCAGAGATGGCTCTAAATTTGAATTTAAATGAGGTTTATTTTGTTGCTTAATAATTATCTATCCTGAAGATTGTTCAATACGTGCTTGAGAAAAATATGTATTCTGCTATTGTCAAATGTAATATTTTATAGATTTCTATTAGGTCTGGTTGGGTATAGTGTTGTTCAAATCTTTTTTATTTCCTTGTTGATCTTCTGCCTAGTTGTTATATCCATTACTGAAAGGGAGTTACTGGAGTCTGACTTTGGTATAGAATTATCTATTTCTCCCTTTAATTATGTCAGTTTGTACTTTACATATTTTAGGGCTCTGCCATTAGGTAAATATGTTTGTAATCATTACAATTTCCTGATAGATTGACCCATTATAAAATGTTCTTTTTTCTAGTATCAATTTTGTTTCAAAGTATATTTTCTCTACTATTGGTAGAGATACTCAATCTTTCTTATGGTTACTGCTTGCACAATATATCTTTTGCACTATTTTTACTCTCAACCTATTTGTATCTTTCAATCTAAAGTTTTGTCTCTGAGAGATAACATATAGTTGGATCTTTTTGTTTTGTTTTTACAATCTGACAATCTTTGCCTTTTGATTGGATTATTTAATCCATTTACCCTTTTTTTTGGTGAAGAAAGGCTCTGAGCTAACATCAGTTGCCAATCTTCCTCCTTTTGCTTGAGGAAGATAGCTTCTGAGCCAGCATCGGTGCCAATCTTCCTCTATTTTTTTGTGTGGGATGCTGTTGCAGTATGGCTTGATGAGTGGTATGTAGGTCCACATCCAGGATCTGAACCATTGAACCCCAGGCTGCCAAACCAGAGCATGTGAACGTAATCACTACACCAGTGGGCTGGCCCCCTACTCACCTATTTTTAATTGAGGAAAACTCAACATAACATAAAATTCACCATTTTAACCATTTTGAAGTGTGCAATTCAGTGGCTTTAGGTACATGGACAATGTTGTGCAACTATCACTACTATCTAGTTCCAGACAAGTTTCATCACCCCAAAAGGAAATTTCATTCCCAGTAAAGAGTCTCTCCTCGTTCTCTTCTCCTGTCTGCCCCTAGCAAAAACTAATTGGCTTTCTGTGAGCCCATATTTGTTTCTATTAGTCTGCTGAAAATATGGAAATACAAAATTAAAGTATTCTCCTCACCCTCAAAGCACTTGCATTTGTGTCTAAAGGAATCTAGAGGATTCTCTGGACATTTGGTGATTTCAACCTATTTACAGATTTCCAAGCTTGGTACAGGAGTCAGCGATTGAGCTTCTCTTCTTTGATTCAAGGCTAAGGGGTAGTCTCTGCCTGCAGAGCTGATGTGTGCTCTTTGTTAGTTCATATTTCAGCTGTGGAATATTGTTCATCTCCCTAAGCCCCTATCTTGCAAGTCTAATATTTCAAAATGTATTTTAATGAATATCTTATTTTTTTCTAGGAAGCTAGCCACCCAAAATATCTAGCACACTATATTCCAGGGAAACAGAAGTCCTCTCATCATAATATTTATTAATTCAGACACTTTTCTCTATCTCTTTAGCCATCACCTTAGTCTGAGCTATCATAGTCTGTCAACTGGAACGTACGTCCATAAACCTCCAAATAGGTTACCTTTCATACATTCTTGGAACTTTTTAATGAACAATTCACACTGCAGCCAAAGTGATCTTTTCAAAATTTAAATCTTAAAATGTCATCCCGTTCTGTTGTTTCTGACTACATTTAGAATACAATTTTATAATGCCTACTTCTGTAGCCTAATTTTGTCACATTTTTGCTTCATCTGTAGTCTTCTTTAAATGTCTCATACATGTCACTCTCCCTTCTGTGTGTGCTAGTCTATCTAGCTAGAATGATCTCCCCTTCCCATCTTTGTCTAATTAATGCTGACTCATTCTGTAGATCTCAACTAAATTTTACTTTTGTATGAAAACTTTCATTGATGACTTAGAGATTGTGTCCTCTATTATATCATCTCATAAGACACTTTATTTTCTTTGTAACAATTACCTAGTTTACTCATCCACTTGTCTTTTTCATACTTTGATTAAAACCATTTGCCTTACCAGATTGTATGCTCTATGAGGGAATGGAATATGTCTGTTGCTTTCCAATGTATCCCTGGTTCCTAGAAGATTGCCCATCATGCTCAAAATATCTGTGGCCTGTGTATGTGTGTGAGTATACATGTATGTGTGTGTATGTGTGTGAAAAGTTGGTCTGAAGTTAATGTTTTCTGAAGATAAACATACATAACAAAATTGTATTTGTATCTAAATATATATTTGAAAGAAAAATCAGCCTAATTACTATTTAACATAGTTCATGATATATGGTAATCCTAACAATATATTTTACTGTGTTATTTTTTCATATGAAATACTGAACCAATTAATGATTGTTTCCTTTTATTTTAACATCAATGCTATATATCTGACATGTTTTAAGCTTTCTCTATTTCGTATAGCTTTCAATATACTCTAAGGACATATGGTATCACTAAAGTCTTTGAAGATTTTCAGAAATTTTTTGAGATTTTTGTCTCACACTAAAGTCCTGTTTTTCCTATTAACCCAGCAATCATTCCCCACTGATCAAATTCCATTTTCTTCTTACTCCCTCTTCACCCCACCCACTCCATCCTACGATTAACTTAGAAAGTTCCACTTTTGATGCAGTAATAAGTTCTTACATTATACTTCTCTACATTGAACTTATTTGGAAAGCTCTTTTTGTTTCAAATTACTTTTTGTTATGTGTCTTAATCACAATTAAATCTAATTGGAGATGGAAAGCTTGTTCTTCCTTACTTATAAAGAGTGAATCTTTAAAATGACTCACAGGAATATACCCTTTAAAAAAGACAAAACAACTTACCAACATCAAAACTTCTCTGTAAACTATAGTCAGTTTCTGTGTTGTGTTTGAAATGTACACTTACATAGCTTCACAAAATATTTAGTATTTTTTTCCTTATAATTATTTCTATGATGGAATGGAATGAGTAAATGGAATGTGTCCATTACTAAATGCATACGTGGGTTTAGATAATGTACAACACTAAAAAGACTATAAAACCAATATTTCTTTAACATATTTATGGCTTCACTGGAAATGCAAAATATCGTATTTTTATTATTTTGCTTTAGCATTTCCATGCTACACATTATCAACAAGTATATATTTGAAATGATTGTTCAATATATACCATGATATAGATATCTCTGTTCTGTCTTTGTAAATTAAGCTTTTCAGTAAATGTTAAAAGGGTGGTTTTGGGAAAGAAAACATATATGAAGGTGGCACAGTGCCAACATTTAAATATTTATAATTCTAAATTCAAAAAAATTACTCCAATATTGCATTCAACAGCCTAGATAAACAAATAGATTTAGCAGAGCTAAGAAGCAAGAGAAACAAGCAAATAATCAAAGAAACACCAAACTTGTCATGATGTTCCTTTAAAGGACTGAATCAAGCCCACATGGTAGTAAAGCTAGCCCTCTAGGACGAAATCTAACCCATATAAGAGCTGTCAGCATCTATATAAGATTTCTTTCCATGTTAGAAATTGTTTCCTGCAAACTATTACACCCAGATTTGGAGTGAGAGCTAGTAACTTTAATTTTCAAAAAGACTTCACACTGGGGAAAGAAAACTGGGCCATATAATATTGAGATGAATGCACATAAATATACATTCTATACATATTTTGTACTATTCTAATTAAGTGATAATTTCTCAAATGGAAGGTCTGTTCTGTGTTTTTACAGCTCTAACATGGCAATCATAGTTATTCCTTTCCGTGCTCCTCCTGTTAGCCTAACCATACTGTTGAAGGTTTGTAAGGACTGGAACCAAGACTTACATAAGTCTTTAAGGAAAAAAATGACATAATTTATAGAATTGTATGTAAAACATCACGGTTTCGCCCAGATTACTCCAAATAGAATACTTAGTTATCCCCACAGGTTGAATCTCATCGCTTTGGGTTTTTGAGTTAGCCTATCTATATCTATACATCCACATCTATCTATATATAGATCTCCTTTATGTGAGAAGAATTCATTAGGACAAACTTCCTTTCTCTTACTTCACAAACAACAGTGCAAATAAACCAGATGCATCTGTGTGTGAAAATTTTTTGCCTGTTAAAAACTTCCAGGTGAGATTCTTCTTTGTCTTAAAGTATGCAAAGATTTGTCTCCTCAGAGTGTTATTTTATCCCATATGTTGGTTCAATAACTTAATAAATAGGCTAGAGAAAGGTGGCTATTTTCTTCTGGTGCCTTTTTGTATATTTACAATATCAGATGCTTAATTAAATTATAACTGTAAAAGTCACAACATGCATTTTATAAGACTTTAATTGCCATTTCCAGAAATTGTTCTCCATATGTGATTTGCACACAAGCTAATCCCTCTCATGAGTATTTGTAATCAAGTTCAGCAGTCTTGGATGCATGTTTCTCTTTCTATTTAGAAGCAGTCAGTGACTACTTTTAATGTTACTAAATTCTTGAATTTAAAACAAGGTGGTAATTGAAACAGCCTGAAAACACTTACTCATTCTATTGATGTAGGCTCATTGGCAGACTGTTGCTGCCACTCTCCCACTACAGAATGTATAAAGTTAGACTTTTGTTACACGGAAAGCAATTCCCTCCACCAGAATAGGTTGGGTCTATGGAAAGTTTTTCAGATTTCTTCAAAGAAAAAGAAGTAGGGAGACTATTGATACTGAACCTCTTAATCCCAAATTCGTGTGCCCAATGCACCATGATCCAATCACTGAGATGTCAGTGCTTGGAGATGGAGAAAAGGTTTATTTGAATTGGCCAAAACAAGAAGGCAGGAGGATAGGTTCTCTCAAATCTGCCTTTACAAGAGAAGAAAGCAAAGGATTTTATAGAGCTAAGGGGCTTGGGAGGAGGAGTTTTGGAGAAACAAAGGGACAATCCATGTTTCTTTCATTCCAGGTAAGCTCTCCGGCAATCAGACTTCTGAGTGTCAGCTGTAGCTGGGGGCTTGTTATCTGGTGTCCATAACTTTTTTGAAGGCATCCATTTTTTTTCTTTAAAACAAGCTCACAAATCCTTGTGACCCTTGAGTCAGTCCTTAGGTTAAACAGGCAAACAGAAAATTAACAAGATGAACTTCTTTCCATTTGTGTCTGTGCTGGGAACAAGGTTAAAGGATAATCATGTTCTTACTGAATATTTACAGTAACCCTCAGGTACCGGTGAACCCTCAGCTTCACCATATGCTAGTTAAAGAAAATATAAACTTTGTTTCTGAGAATTAATGGCCTTGAAGAGTCTGTACTTTTAGGGCATCAAATTTGAATTAGTTCTGCCCTTATTCAGAACCCTAGAAAACTCAAAAAGTAAATGACAATTTCACACTTCGAAAGATCCTGGACAAGCAGTAGAAGACGGAACTTTTTGACAACACAGTTAATAGGCGCAAGGAGAGAAATCAGTTTTCAAAGTCGTGTGATAACTGAAAATCATAAATGCATTTGCCATTTATTCAAAGATCTTTATTTACAATGTTAAAAATATTCCGACAGTTTAAGTTTAAAATGGTAAGTGATGAGGGCTTGGTGAGCCAAGAAATCGAAAGGAAGATTTCTTGGACTCTCAAGGTCTGGCAGCAGTGCTTTTTTATTCAGAGAATAACATGGAATAGCATGGCGACAAGGACCCATGGGCAGTGAAGAGCTGCAATCGCTTGAGGGTTAGGGCTAAACTTATGAGGCATATGTATGTGAGTTATTTCTTTACCAGACAAAGGAAAAATCATATAAAAAAGTCATTAAAATGGTATCAGTGCAGGTCGGATCTGGTTATTGGGTGGTCCTATAACTTCGGATAGGAATCAGGTCGGATCAGATGAGGATGTCCTATGCTTCCCGGAGGATGATATAGATCAGTATGTAGGCCGGGACACATTGGGCTTCTCTCCCTGGGACAGCCTTGATCCTCCTCATCAAGGAAGACTTTATTCATGACTATTGCACTAAGTATCAAGACTTGTGGTGGGAGTGTTGGTGGATGGAAAATTACTAAGAAGAGACATCAAAGGTAGGGGGATTCTTGCTAAATGAACTTAGCAGGATTCTGAAGACAGTTCAGGGGGATAAAATATCTAGGGTGGGAAATGAGGAATTTGATCAGATATCTAGGATGAGCGGATATCAAGGGTGGGGGATTCTTGCTAAATTGACTTAGCAGGATTCTTGCTAAAACTGGACTATGCAGGCCAAACAAACTGGTTTAATATCTACAGTACTCCTCAGGTACCTGGCTTCATTTCTTCAGAATTGTAGAGATACCTTGGATTAAAAGGTACTTCTTTATTATCAAGACATTTCCATATTGCCCCCTCTATTTCCTAATTTTCATTACTATTCATTCATTAGACACGGCAAGTACATGAGTGAGTAATTCAGCATGTCAGAGGGATAGCTATACTTTATAGAGTTTAGAGCTTCCCTTCATGTACTACTAACAATGTTTATTCTGAGTTGCCTGGGGTTATTAAGAATGTAGGGCTGAAATGGCTCAAGATTGCTTTTTGAGAAACAGAATGGTATCTGCAGAGCAAGTCTGTCACAAGACAAGGTATGTAGAAATGGTACCTCTTAAAACAAGTAAGAAAAGGTGGTATCACCTCTGCCAGACGTGTTTTTTTCCTACTAGTCCCCTGGGAAGGGGTTATGATGAGAATAGAATCTGTAAATATCAGGTGTTTGGCAGTCGCGGGCAGTATACATCAATTTGGAATGGCAGGCAAGAGTAGGAAAGTGTGTGGTGTATCTCATTATACCATTACTGGTAAAAAAAAAAAAAATGTGCGTTCCTACTGGCACTCTAGAGACCTGGCAGCACAACTGGTGCTTTTCTGGAAAGGCAGGCAAAGCACATCAAGCAGACATTTGGGAATCTAAAGAGCAGATGGTGTTGTATATGCAAAACAAATGATGAAGAATGTATTAATTTATGGACACTACAAAAATTAAATATCATTTTAAAAGAATGTTGCCCTAAAGAATGTTTAGAAGAATGTGTTGCCCCGAAAGACAATTGATGGTGGTCAGAACCTGGTGTCTAGGCACAGTTTTAGGGGAGAAATAGAGAATGGTAATAGATGAGTGTACCTTGTCATACTCATCAATTTCAAACAAAGGAGAATTAAGTGCTAAGTGTCTGAATTTCTTTTTAAAACATCCTCCTCTAATGTATGAGAATCTAAATATCAGTTTAAAGTGTAAACTATTCTATGTTTTACTAAATTGTCTCAATTGCTTTCAGATAACATAGGCTCTTGTTTCAGTTTAGTGTTATCTTTAAATCAGGTAAGACAGCAGGGAGACAGGGGAAAACTTATTTAAAAAACAAAATGAAACAAAACCTCCTTTGTCTGCATCTGCAGTTGTAACATCAAAAAAAATGGGTCATTTGAATGAAGAAAAAATGCGTGCTTACCTTTTGTATTTTGTTTGCTTTGGTGTCTTGTTAATAGAATAAAGTATTTACTGAGGAAATAATCACTTTCCATATGTAAACACTTAAAATTATTGTAGGTTCCTGAACACTGCCTCTGATGAATATCAGTATCATCACCAACACCACTATATACAATCACCATGTAAAACTTTGTATCTTTAACAGGGTACCTGATTTTCCTTCTCTTTTTTATTGTAAAACCTTAAGTCATAGCCCTGAGTTTTCTTGTCAGAGTTTTATCTAATAGAAAAATTTCTTTATACGTTATGCTTAGCACAATACCTGATATGTAGGAAGCACTAAATAAATAAATGTTTCTTTGTCTGAACTGAATGTTTGGATGGAAGGATGTAAAAATAATTAATTGCCTAACCATTACTATTTCAAATTTTTGTAGATTTCCTCTGAAATTCCTGGCTAGGATTCTTACCCAAGAACAAATTTACCTAATTGATCTAAAATAGTTTTCTAGTCATAAATAAATCAAAGATTATTTTGTAGTAGAGTAGAAATTATTTCCGTTTCTTTCTGTATAAGAAACACATATTAAATCTACTCTAACCTCTTAGATACCAAATGGCTAATTTTATACATAAAGAAGATTAATAATGTTTGATTAATTAATGCAAAACTAATATTTATATCTGTAAAACAAAAAAAATTGCAATTTTAATCTGCAATTGTTTTGTTTAAATCAGAAATTACTAAACATGGAAGTGAATTTTTGGGGAGTAATAAGTGGTTAAGAAATGTTGCTGTCACTTTCATCTAGTTTTGCTCACACCCCGCATTCTCTGAATGTATGGCTCCTTTTGACCTATATCAATCAAGTTTAAAATATTTAAAACAAAAATGCATGAAATGTGAAATTTTTTCCCTGCAGTTTCTACATCAAAAGAGACACCGTGTGTAAGAGGTTTAGATATAGAAAAGAAGAATGCTGACTATACATAGAAAGGAGTCAGAAAATATTAAGTAGTATCTCGGGGCTGAAAAAAGAATAATTTTCTGACTTTCATTTGCAAAGCTTTTTGAACAGATACAATAACAGGATATTTAGCAAAAGAAAGGTAGTTACTTTCTAACTTTCATATGAACTACTACTTATCTAGGCATAAAAATATATAATACTCAACTAACATTAGAATGAGCCTGGAGCAAACATCCAGTGTGGAAGCAGAGAGTTTGTTCGCAATGAATTTTTGGTAGTTCTGCTCCTGTCTTTCCTGTTTTCACAAAGGTCAACTCTTGAGATTTATGAAGTCAGAGTGCTTTGACTTCTTATTTAGAATAGAGTGTGATAAAATATATTTTCTTTTGCTCCGTTGCCCAAATGAACTGGCAAACCAAGTGGTATGCACTTAAATTCTAGATATACTCAACTATACAATGCAAGTGTTGTTTCTTGGGGTCATATTAGATACAAAATGAAATCCAAGCTTAACTTCATTGTCCGCTACAATTAGTGTTTCTGTGCAGAAATTTCCTCTAAGCATTTCTTCATGTATATGTTTTTCCAAATCCTGAAACCCTAGAAAAATTGATTGAGAAATTGGAAAACAGGAAAAAGTATTATAAATCTCTAGTGAGAAGTAAACCTTAGGAACTAACATAGAAATATTACTGGTTCTAAGGAATCAGCTAATATCAACTTGAAAGAAAAAGTTCAACATTTCTGGGAACACAGAAGGGCGTAGGAGAGAAGCAGTCACAATCTAACCAGTCAGTCTTGCTTGTAGCTATTGCAATGTTATAAACGTGTATCTGTGGCCTTGTCTGCAACAGTGAATCACTCTTGCACATAAAATAAATGTAGGTGCATGATACACCTTATACAAATCCTATGAGTGAGATTTCAAGAAATAAGTTTTGGAAGCAAAGTAAGTCCATAAATTGCAATTTTGTCAAATGATTCCATTTAGTGCTGTTGACCTAGGAGATCTGAATTTTTGGTTATTTTAATATTACTCAATAATGCTTACTGGTGTTTTCCTGTGTTTGAGTATTTTCCATATGCCACAGTTCCTTGTAAATGCTTTATCAGAAGAGGTGCAAAAAGAAGATATGAATGTTGCTGAAGAATACTTTGCAATAAGATCTGAAACTGATTACATTTGAATTAGCAAAATCTATGTTGATATTAATCACAAAACCAAAATCAGAGTAAGCAGACAAAATATTTTTATCATTTGAAAGGAAATGTGTATATCTGAAGCGTCATGTATCCTAATGACCAAATGGAAGATGTTTTGCATGCATTCTTACCAATTCAACTAATGTCAATGCAAAATGAAATAAAGTTCTGTGTCTGGAATATTTGTAATGAAATGAAGATCAGGTCTACAAAATTGAGCAATATATGCTTTGCATATTTTAAAACTTCATTTTAAGAATAACTTTTTTTTTGGAAGATTAGCCCCGAGCTAACATCTGCCACCAGTCCTGCTTTTTTTGCTGAGGAAGACTGGCCCTGAGCTAACATCTGTGTTCACCTTCCTCTATTTTATATGTGGGAAGCCTTCAACAGCGTGGTTTGATAAGTGATGCATGGTTCTGCAACTGGGATCCTAACCAGTGAACCCATGGCTGCCAAAGCGGAGTGCATGAACTTAACTGCTATACCACTGGGTTGGCGCCAAGAATAACTTTTAAATATTAAATATATTTGATGTGAGTTTTGAAATTTTTAATAATATTTTGTTGAGTTCATAATAGTTTACATCATTGTGAAATTTCAGTTGTATGTTATTTCTTGTCTGTCACCACATAAGTGCTCCCCTTCACCCCCTGTGCCCACCCCCCATGCCCCTTCCCCTGGTAACCACTGAACTGTTTTTTTGGTCCATGTGTTTGTTTATCTTCCACATATGAGTGGAATCATCTGCTGTTTGTCTTTCTCAGTCTGGTTTATTTTGCTTAGCATAATTCCCTCCAGCTCCATCCATGTTGTTGCAAATGGGATGATTTTGTCTTTTTTATGGCTCAGTAGTATTCCATTGTGTATGTATATCACTAGTTCTTTATCCAATCATTGGGCAGTGGGCACTTGGATTGTTTCCATGTCTTGGCTATTGTGAATAGTGCTGCAATGAACATAGGGGTACTTACATTTCCTTGCATTGTTGATTTGAAATTGTTTGGGTAGATACCCAGTAATAGGATAGCTGAGTCATATGGTAGTTCTATTTTATAGCTTTTTGAGGAATCTCCATAGTGCTTGCCATAGTGGCTGCACCACTTTGCATTCCCACCAGCAGTGTATGAGGGTTCCCTTTTCTCCACACCCTCTCCAACATTTGTTATTTTTAGTCTTAGTGATTATAGCCATTTTAACAGGTGTAAGATAGTGTCTTAGTGTAATTTTGATTTGAATTTCCCTGATGATTACTGATGTTAAACATCTTTTCATGTGTTTATTGGCCATCTGTATATCTTCTTTGGAAAAATGTCTGTTCATATACTCTGCTCATTTTTTGATCAGGCTGTTTGTTTTTTTTGTTGTTCAGTTGTGTGAGTTCCTTATAAATTATTCAGATTAACCCCTTGTCGGATATGTGATTTGCAAATATTGTCTCCCAATTAGTGGGTCTTCTTTTGGTTTTGATCCTAGTTTCTTTTGCCTTGCAGAAGCTCTTTAGTCAGATGAAGTCCCACTTGTGTATTTTTTCTTTTGTTTCTCTTGTCTGAGAAGACATGGTACTCGAAAAGATCCTTTTAAGTTCGATGTCAAAGAGTGTACTACATATATTTTCTTCCAGAAGTTTTATGGTTTCAGGACTTATCTTCAAGTCTTTGGTCCATTTCGAGTTTATTTTTGTGTATGGCATAAGATAATGGTCTACTTTCATTTTTTTGCAAGTGGTTGCTCAGATTTCCCAACACTGTTTATTGAAGAGACTATCTTTTCTCCATTGTATGTTCTTGGCACTTTGTTGAGGATTAGCTGTCTGCAGATGTGCAGTTTTATTTCTGGAATTTCAGTTCTGTTCCATTGATCTGTGTGCCTGTGTTTGCACCAGTACCATGTTGTTTTGATTACTATGGCTTTGTAGTACATTTTGAAGTCAGGGATTGTGATGCTTATAACTTTGTTCATTTTCTCAGGATTGCTTTAGCAATTCAGGGTCTTTGGTTGCCCCATATGAATTTTAGGATTCTTTGTTCTATTTCTATGAAGAATGTCATTGGGATTCTGATTGGGATTGCATTGAATCTGTAGATGGCTTTGGGTAGTATGGACTTTTTAACTATGTTTATTTTTCCAATTCATATACATGGCATCTCTTTCCATCTCTTTGTGTCATCATCTAATCCTTTCAATAATGTCTCAGAGTTTTCATTGTATAAGTCCTTCTCCTCCTTGGTTAAATTTATTCCTAGGTAATTTATTCTTTCTGTTGCAATTGTAAGTGGAATTGTATTCTTGAGTTCACTTTCTGTAAGTTCATTATTAGAGTATAGAAATGCAACTGATTTTTGTAGGTTGATTTTGTACCCTGAAACTTTACCATAGTTGTTAATTATTTCTAATAGTTTCTCAATGGATTCTTTAGAGTTTTCTATATGTGAGATCAAGTCATCTGCAAACAGCATGAGTTTCACTTCTTCACTGCCTACTTGGATTCCGTTTGTTTCTTTCTCTTGCCTAATTGCTCTGGCCAAAACCTCCAGTACTATGTTGAATAAGAGTGGTGAGAGTGGGCATCCTTGTCTTGTTCCTGTTCTCAGAGGGATGGTGTTCAGTTTTTCCTCATTGACTATGATGTTGGCTGTGGGTATGTATGGCCTTTATTATGTTGAGGTAATTCCGTTCTATCCCCATTTTGTTAAGAGTTTTTATCATAAATGGCTGCTGGATCTTGTCAAATGATTTCTCTGTATCTGTTGAGATGATCATGTGGTTTTTATTCCTCATTTTGTTAATGTGGTCTATCACACTGATTGATTTGCAGATGTTGAACCATCCCCACGTCCCCAGTGTAAGTCCCACTTGATCATGATGTTTGATCTTTTTGATGTATTGCTGTGTTTGGGTTGCCAATAATTGGTTGAGGATTTTTGTATCTATGTTCATCAGCGATATTGGCCTGTAGTTTTCCTTTTTTGTGTTGTCCTTGTCAGGCTTTGGTATCATAGTGATGTTGGCTTCGTAGACTATGTTAGGAAGCAATCCATCTTCCCTGATTTTTTGGAATAGCTTGAGAAGGATAGGTGTTAAATCATCTCTGAAGGTTTGGTGGAATTCTCCAGGGAAGCTGTCTGCTCCTGGGCTTTTATTTTTAGGATGCTTTTGATTATTGTTTTAATCTCTTTACTTCTGATTAGTCTATCCAGATTATCTATTTCTTCTTGATTCGGTTTTGGGACATTGTAAGAGTATAAGAATTTATCCATTTCCTGTAGATTGTCCATTTTATTGGCATATACCTTTTCATAGTATTCTCTTATACTCTATTGTATTGCTGTGGTATCCATTGTTATTTCTCCTCTTTCATTTCTAGTTTTATTTATCTGAGCTTTCTCTCCTTTTTTCTTTGTGAGTCTGGCTAGGGGGTTGTTAATTTTGTTTATCTTCTCAAAGAACCAGCTCATTGTTTCATTGATCCTTTCTACTGCCTTTTTTGTTCCAAAAGCATTTATTTCTGCTCTGATTTTTATTATTTCTCTCCTTCTTCTGACTTTGGGCTTTGTTTATTGTTTTTTTGTAATTCAGTTAGGTGTGGTTTCAGATTGCTTATCTGGAATTTTTCTTGTTTGTTAAGGTGAGCCTGTATCACGATGAATTTCCCTCTTAATATGGCTTATACTGCATCCCATATGAGTTGTTATGGTATGTTTTCATTTTCATTTGTCTCCAGATATTTTTTATTTCTCCTGTAATTTCTTCAGTGACTCATTGGATGTTCAATAGCATGTTGTTTAGTCTCCACATCTTTGTCTCTTTCTCAGCTTTTTTCTTGTAATTAATTTCTAGCTTGATAGCATTGTGATTGGAAAAGATGCTTGTTGTTATTTCAATTTTCATAAATTTATTGAGGCTTGCCTTGCTTCCCAACATATAGTCTATCCTTGAGAATGTTCCATGCGCACTAGAGCAGAATATGTATTCTGCTGTTTTTGGATGGATTGTTCTATATGTGTCTATTAAGTCTAACTGGTCTAGCTTTTCATTTAATTCCGCTGTTTCTT
The DNA here is from genome assembly GCF_041296235.1 of Equus asinus. Lineage (NCBI taxonomy): Eukaryota > Metazoa > Chordata > Mammalia > Perissodactyla > Equidae > Equus > Equus asinus. The sequence goes on from NC_091820.1 coordinate 74,444,829, forward strand.
TCCTGACTTTCTGTCTGGATGATCTATCCATTGATGTGAGTGTTAAGGTCCCCTGCTATTATTGTGTTATTATTAATATCTTCTTTTAGGTTTTTTAATAGTTTCTTTACACACTTTAGTGATCCTGTGTTGAGTGCATATATATTTATGTCTTGTGTCTTCTTGATGGAGTGTCCCTTTGATCATTATATACTGCCCCTCTTTGTCTCTCTTTACCTGTCTTATCTTGAAGTCTACTTTGTGTGATATAAGTATTGCAACACCTGTTTTCTTTTGTTTGCCATTAGCTTGGAGTATCGTCTTTCATCCTTTCACTCTGAGTCTCTGTCATTTGAGCTGAGACGTGTTTCCCGGAGGCAGCATATTGCTAGGTCTTGTTTTTAATTGATCTTGCACTCTGTTTATTTTACTGGATAATTTAATCCATTTATGTTTATGGTGATTATTGATACATGAGGTCTTAATGCTGCCATTTTATCAGTCATTTTCTGGTTCTCCTGCATTTCCTTTGTTTCTCATCCTGTGTATTTTGCTCTACCAACTGAGTTTTGTTTTTAGGTTGTATTTCTTAGTTTTATCCTTATTTATTATTAGTGTCTCTGTTCTGCTTTTTCATTTAGTGGTTACCATGAGGTTTGTATTCAAAATCTCATAGATGAGCTAGTCCATCTTCTTAAGGCCTCTTATTTCCATAGACTAAACCCATTCAGTCTTATCCTCTTCCCCTAAGTTGTTTTTCTCACATTTTATTCCATCTTGTGTTGTGAGTTTGTGATTAAAATGACAAGATTATCTTTCTCTGGTGTTTTCCTTCCCTTTAACTTTAATGCTATTCTTGAGTATTTGCTAACCTGTTCAGATGTATAGCTACAATTTTCTGATTTTGTCTACCTATTTATCTCCTTATTCCATGATTTATAAACCCTTTCTCCCTCTTTTGTTTTCAGGTATGAGGGCCTCCTTGAGAGTTTCTTTTAGGGGAGGTTTTATGGCTATGAACTCCCTTAGCTTTTGTTTTTCTGGGAAAGTTTTTATTTCCCCATCATATCTGAAGGATATTTTCTCTGGATAGAGTATTATTGGCTGAAAGTTTTTGTCCTTCAAAGATTTGAATATGTCATTTCAGTCTCTCCTAGCCTGTAAGTTTTCTACAGAAAAATCCACTGAAAGCCTGGCAGAGATTCCATTGTAGGTTATTTTCTTCTGCTGTGCTGCCCTTGGTATTTTTTCTTTGTCATTCACTTTTGCCAGTTTCGCTGCAATATACCATGTAGTAGGTCTTTTTATGTTCACATATTTAGGAGATCTGATAGCTTCTTCCACAGGGATTTCCATCACCTTCCCTAGGTTTGGGAAGTTCTCTGCTATTATTTCTTTGAACAAGCTTTCTGCTCGATTCTCCTTCTCTTCTCCATCTTGAATACCTATAATTCTTATGTTGCGTTTCCTAATTGAGTCAGATATTTATCAGAGACTTTCTTCATTTCTTTTGAGTCTTCTCTCTCTTCCTCTATCGGAGCATTTCAACACGTCTATCCTTGATTATGCTGATTCACTCCTCTGTGAAGTCTGCTCGAGCATTCAGGGAATCCATATTTTGTTTTATCTCTTCCATTGTGTCTTTCATCTCCAATATTTCTGATTGATTCTTCTTTATAGTTTCAACCTCTTTTGTGAAGTAGCTCCTGAAGTCATTGAATTGTTTCGCTACAATTCTTTTAACTCTCTGAGTTGTTTGATAATGGCTATTTTGAATTCTCTATCATTTAGATTACATATGCCCATGTCCTCAGAACTGATTTTTGGGTATTTGTCATTTTCTCTCTGGTCTGGAGATTTAGTATAATTTTTGATACTGCTAGAGGGTGTGACTCTGTTTTTGTGCATCATCGTATTATTTCATTGCAGTTACTGCCTATTGTCACTGGGTGGGGGTCAAGAGCCACTTATTCTGAGCCTTCTGTGTTCCATCTAGATCCCAGGCACTGGAGCTGGCACTGGACGGGTGGGGGGGAGAGGAATTTTCTTCTGCATACTCTTGAGGTTTTCTCACTCTGCCCTGACTATCTGCTTTCCTGGGTTGTTGGCTTGATGAGGTCACCCCCACATTAGCTTTTACCTTGGTAGGGGCTTTCCCCTAGGCTGCGAGGGCCCTTGGGGACCTTTGATGTTCCTGTGAATGAACATCCCCTCCTCCATTCCTTCTCTCTCAGAGGCCACCTTCAGTCCCAGATCCCAGTCTTTTGGGGAGAGAGTAAAGTTTTCTCTTACCGCATTCCACCTGCTCCAACAGAGGCTCCAGCACCTCTGTCCTTCGTTCTATGGATGCTTGGGTCTCTCAGACATCTTTTGTGTTGTGTTTGGATGTCCTCTGTTGGAGTATGGCTATCTTTTTCTTTGTATGGTGGAGGGGAGAGATTACAAGGAACGCTCATTCCACCTTGATGCTGACATCTGATTACATACACATTAAGCCACTTGAAATCATTTCACAGTTTATTGATACTCTCCTTTTTCTTTTCCTCTGTCTGTTTCATTTTAGGTAGTATATATTGCTATGTCTTCAAGTTCATAAATCTTTTCTATTGCAATGACTAATTCACTGTTAATCTTTTTTTTCTGTATTTTCTTTTATTTATTTATTTATTTTGGATGTACATCATAATATATTTCGAATTCTGGGTAGGTTACATCGTGTTCACCACCCAAAAACTACTTATAGACCATCCCCTCACATATGAGTCTAATCATCCATTTTGCTTTCCCCCCTCCCACTATGGTAACCACCAATCCAATCTCCAATGCTATATGTTTGTTTGTTGTTGTTTTTATCTTCTGCTTATGAGTGAGATCATATGGAGAATATATTTGCAAACCATATATCAGATAAAGGGTTAATATCCAAAATATAGAAAGAAATCATACAGCTCAACCACAAAAAAACTAACAATCCAATTAATTCACAGTTAATCTTATCCAGTATGTTTTTCATCACAGTCATATTTTTCATCTCTACAGCTTTATTAAGGTATAATTGAAAAATACAACTTTAACTTATTTAAAGTGTACATGATGTCTTGATATACGTTGTAAAGGATTTCCCCCATTGAGTTAATTAACACATCCACCATCTCACATATTTACTTTTTTTGGTGAAAACATTTAAGTTATAGTATGTTAGGCAATTTAAATTATACAATGTAGTGTTACCAACTATAGTCACCATGTTATATACTAGGTTCTCAGACCTTATTCGTCTTATAATTGAAAGTTTGTACCCTTTTACAAACATGTCCCTATTTCTTCCAAGGCATAGCCTCTACAACCACTTTTATACTATTTCTAAGAATTTGACTTTCTTTTAGATTCCACATATAAGTGATACTATGCAGCATTTGTCTTTCTCTGTCTGCCTTATTTCATTTAGCACAATACCCACCAGATTCATTTATGTTCCTGCAAATGGCATGATTTCCTTCTTTTTAAAGGCTGAATAATATTCCATGATATATATATACATATATATGTATATATATATATATATATGTGTGTCTGTATATATATATATATATCTGTTCATCTGTTGATGGACACTTAGGTTGTATTCATACTTTGGCTATTGTGAATAATGCTGTGAACATGAGTGAACAGACATCTCTTAAAGATAATGGTTTCATTTCTTTCGGATTTATACCCACAAGTGGGATGACTGGATCATAAGATAGTGCTATTTTTACTTTTTTGAGGAACATTCATACTGCTTGCCATGATGTCTGTACAAGTTTACACTCCCACCATGAGTGTAAAGGAGTTCCTTATTATCCACATCTTCACTAGCGTTTGTTATCTCTTGTGTTTTTGTTAATAGTCACTCTAACAAGTGTGAGGTAATATCTCATTGTGGTTTTGATTTGCATTTCCCTGATGATTAGTGATATTGATCAGCTTTTCATGTGATTCTTGGTCTTTAGTATGTCTTCTTTGGAAAAATATCTATTTAAATCTTCTGTCCATTTTTTAATTGGGTTATTTCCTTTTTTTCATTTTATGAGTTCCTTGTATATTTTGGATATTAACCCATTATCAGATATGTGGTTTGCAAATATTTTCTCCATTTCATATGTTGTCTTTTCATTTTGTTGATGATTTCCTTTGGCCTGCAGAAATTTTTTAATTTATGTAGTATCACTTTTTTATTTTTGCTTTTTTGCCTTTGCTTTTGGTGTCAAATCCAAAATATCATTGCCAAGATCAATATAGAGGAGCTTATCTCCTATAGCTTTTTTTCTCTAGGAGTTTTACAATTTCAGGTCTTACATTCAAGTTTTTATTCCGTTTTGAGTTGACTTTTATGTGCAGTTTAAGGATTGCCATTTGTTAATTGTTTTCTGTTCTTCTTGTCTTTCCTCTCTTCCTTGTTTCTTCTCTTGCTCTCTTTGTGATTTTTTGATTTTCTGTAGTAGTATGCTTTGATTCAATTCTCTATCTTTTGTGTATCTATTGTACATCTTTGATTTGTGGTTTCCATGAGACTTACATAAAACATCTTATGTTTGTAAGAATCTATTTAAAGTTGATAACAACTTAACTTCAATGTCACACAAAAGCTATATATTTTTACACTCTTACACATACTAAGTTTTTGATGTCACTGTTTACATCTTTTTGCATTGTGTATCTATTAAATTGTAGTTATAGATATTTTTAATACTCTTTTCTTTTAATCTTCATTTTAGAGTTATAAGTGAATTACCTACCAGCATTACAGCATTAGTGCATTCTGAATTTAACTATTTATATCTATATAAATATATAGTATAAACTTTCACCAATTAGTTTAGTACTTTTATATGTTTTTTTTTTGTTACTACATCACATCCTTTCTTTTCAGCTTGACAAACTCCCTTAAATAGTTTTTGTAAGGCCAGTCTAGTGGTAACAAACTTCAGCTTTTGTTTGCCTGAAAAATTCCTTTTCTCTCCTTCACTTCTGAAGGACAACTTTGCTGGGTAGAGCATTCTGGATTGGTAGTTTTCATCTTACAGCACTTTGTATATATCATTTCACTCCCTTCTGGCAAGCCAAGTTTCTGCAGAAAAATCTGCTTAAGAGTCTTATGAGGGTCCCCTTGTATGTAACAAGTTGCTTTTCTCTTGCTGCTTTTAAGATTCTCTCCTCATCTTTAACTTTTGCTAAAGTTATGTTTAAGATTAATTTTAATATGTTTCAGTGGGTCTTTTGGGATTCTTATTTGGTATTCTCTAGGCTACCTGGATCTGGGTATCTGTTTTTTCCCCAGCTTGGGGAAGTTTTTATCCATTATTTTTTTGAATAAGCTTTCTGCCCCTTTCTCTCTTTCTTCATCTTCTCGCATTCCCATAATATATGCATTAGTTTCCTTGATGATGTCCCATAATCCCTTCAGCTATCCTCACTCTTTTTTATCCTTTTTTTCTTTTGCTTCTCTGATCAGAAGAATGCCACTCCCCTTTCTTCTAGTTTACTGATCGTTTCTTCTACTTAATCTGGTTTGATGTTGAACTCCTCTGTTGAACTTTTCAGTTTAGTTATCATATCCTCCAGCTCTGTGATTTCTCTTTGGTACTTTTTAAATATTTTCTATCTCTGTTGAAATTCTCACTTTGTTCATTCATTGCTCGCGTAACCTTGGTGACCATGTTTATGACTATTATTTTGAACATTCTAATATGTAAATCACTTAACTTCATTTCATTAAGATCTGTTTATAGAGCTTTATCTTGTTCTTTTGTTTGGAAGATATTGCTTTGTTCCTTCACTTTTCTTGACTCTCTGTGTTTGTTTCTATGCATTAGATAAAAGAGTTACTTTTTCCATTTATGTTAGAGTAGTCTTGAGTAGGAGATGAGACTTATCAATCACCTCCCCCCAAGGTCTTTGTTGACTCTCGAACCTTTGTGATTGTCCAAGCTTTCTTACTATTAATAGTGGCTCCCAACAGTTGATGATGTGCCAAGACCAATCAGTATCCCAAAGGAGAGGTGAGAGCTGCATTTAGCACCTAAATGCAGGCTAAGTGGAAGTCAGACCTTCAGACAGAAGCTGCAAAAGTATGTAGTTAAGCTCCTTTCAGGGAGAAACTTGGAGATGGGTATTTTTGCCTGCACCCTCTGCTCTGAATCTGGTGTATAGTCATGGGGGAGGGATGCTCCTGTGTACATTAAGAGCTGCTTCTTTATTTGCCACAGTCCTGTGGAACTTGTGGATGCAAGCCTTGTTGGTTCACAGAGCCAGGTGTGGTTTGGGGGATTCCTCAAGCAGCAGCTGCAAAAGCTGGGACACAAGACATGTGTACAAGCTCCTTCTATGGCTTACTGGTGCCTTGGAGCAGGCTAGAGGGAGAATGTATGGGAGAATTCCACCAGCTTACCCCATCTCTGAAGAAGATCATAGCCAGCCTTTAGATATGTGCTATATTAGAAGCCTGATTTCAGGGACCAGCTTTTAAAATATGCAAATGTATCCGTTTCGGGGAAAGACTTGGAGATGGGTACTTTTGCCAGCTATGTGTGCACCAAGTCTTGGTGTGATAGCTGCAGAGAGTGACACCTACCCATTAACAACTACTTCTTTGTTTACTATAATCTTCTGGGTTTAATTATGCAAGTCTCATTGGCTGCAGAGCTAGGTGATAGTTTCCTTCCATGAATGCCTGTACTTAGCTGACTATTCAAGGGAAACTCTCTGCAGATCTTCAGAGTTCTCTTTCTTTGCAGCTCTCTCCTTCCAGTACTTGGTCTGGAAAAAGTGAACTACTTTAGCTCCCATGGATTCTCTCCGCAACTCAGTGAGTTTGTTATACTCTTTCTGGATTTGCCCTCTCTGTGCTGTGGCCTGGAAAGTCACTCAATGCAGTACCTGGAGCAATCTTCATTTCATCTTTATGTTCCCTATCTCAGCGATCACACTTCTTTGTGGCCTGACATACAGTGTCTTGCAAAATGTTTCATATATTTTATTAGTTTTCTGTTGGTGTTGTTTCAGGTGTGAAGGTAAATCTGTTCTTGTACTTCCATCTTGTCCAGGAGTATAAATTGACAGATGCCTAAGGCTGTTATGTACATTTTTATATGAACTTATTTTCCTAACAAGATCTATTATTAATTATTTTTTATTTTGGCATTCTTTACAGCATGTCTCATGGCAAAAGATCTTACAATATAGTATATGCGACTGAAGGGCTAATCATTAAGGTCCTTTCACAGGCACTTATGTAAATTTCTTATATTTATTCATTAAAAAACATTTATTGTACATCTACTGTATGTAAGGTACTGTGCAGTTTATAGACATAGATCAAATTTGAATCCTCTTTCAGGATTCTTTTATTCTCATAGTAAATTAAACTAAACAAGTTAGAGAGAAATAAGGCTTGTAAGAGAGCTATCAAAAATATACTGAGAATTCGAAAAATGTAGAGCTACTTATTTTTCCACTTAAAGTCTAAGGAGGAATCCTACTTCTGTAATTTTGTGGTTTGAAATTTGCCTGCATTAACATATTTGAATATAATGACTTCTACCACAAAAAAAGTATCTATGTTTTGATATAACAAATAATAAGACATAGGCAAAGCTACCAATAATTATTCTGTTCTTCCAGGATTAAACAAAATAGCTTCTCTAAATGTACAAGGTCTAGACTGGGAAATGACATAAATATTCACAAATTTTAAAATAGCAGGATAATTCTTGAGAAGTAGACATACAGAATAACAAGATGTTGACAAACGCAGAGAAAAAGGCACTTTATATTAAAATTACATATGTGACAGATATAATAAAATGAATATAAATTTATAATTTTCAATTAATCTTTCAGTTATTAAAATATTAGATGCTGTAAATTTTCTAAAATCTACTGGAAATACATAAGAGTATAAGAAAGGGAATGTAATGTACTTATGTTAGGCAGCAAACTTATTGAACAATTTGCTGCAAATATATAGTCTTCAAAGAAGGGGAGATTAAGAGTTTCCAAAGAGGAGAAGCAAGAGTTATTCATTCACCCACTTCCTATGGGATAAAAGATGACCTAAAAAAATAAATTTCATGCAAATGACTTTACTGTAAACAAGTAACAATGGAGATGGAGAATAACCCTTACTTTTAGGCATTTACAGCTTAAATTGGAAGACAGAATTGCATTTAAAATTCCATTCACTGCAAAGTAGTATATAAATTGGACAAACATCGTCTTCTGAAGTAGTCCAGTCAGTTGAACACACCCACACCACAAGATATTTATTTTCAGTGAGAGAGTTGATTCAGAGTTGGGAGGGCATGCCCCTTTCAGATAACCAAAGATGATATCCATACTCATGGATTATAAAGGGTGTAGCCATCTGTATTCTGATGATAATAAGGGCTCAGCAGTGACTCCGAGATGACTACAAACATAAAACTTTTAATCTGTACCAAAATAGAAATCTCTAGGGGTCCTGATTGATTTCCATTCAATCAAGGAACATTTACCTAAGTATATAGATTGAGAGAAGGAGAAAATCAGTGCTGATGTGCCAAAGCTCATATCTATAGCCATATATACTAGCAAATATCAAATGCTTGCTCTGCTTTACCTTATACAGTAATTGTTCACACATTAGTACTAGAGGGGTTTACATGAACACAAGGATGAGTATACCTTTCTCTTTCCCAGTCAGTTGCTGGAATGGGTTGTACAAATTATGCTCTTGAACAGATCTTTGATTCAAGCCAGCAGAATTTAGTGTCGTATACTTCTCTATTGGTGTATAACTAAAGGTCTTATACTCACTGCTTTCCTGAGCCCAGAGCTAGGCAAGGAAGATAAACTTTGCTGTACATTCCTTGATTAAGCTGAAGCTGTGGAACTGGAGGTTGGAAGTAAGAGAATTTAGATAGTACAGTGGAGTTACACTTTATGCTTGGTCATTTATTAGCAACAGGAACTTGGGAAAGACAGATGCTTAATTGTAACTGAGGTGTTAATGACTTTGGTTGTACCCTCCTTAATAACTTTTTCCCTGGCTTCAGTAAGGGCAATTTCAGTCACTGTGACAAGACCAATTTGGAAATTATCTGAGAACATGAAAATCACATGCAATGGGTGAAAGATTAAAATATTGGATAGAAAAAGGTTTGATTGAGACCTGCAGACTTATTTATATGGAATTTTTTTGTGATAGAAGGGAAAGAAATGAGATCAGTTTACTCTGAATATGTTAGAATTGTGCCTTTTGTTACATACTCTCATAATAAAAAATAAATAAAAGCTGACATATTTCAACTGACAGCACCACATTTATTCATATAAAAATGACAAACACCACATCAGGCTTATGGAGCGCTTGGAAAATAGCTTAAGAAAAACATACCCTGGGGCTGGCCCCATGGTTGAGTGGTTAAGTTCATGCGCTCCGCTTCAGCGGCCCAGTGTTTCATTGGTTCGGGTCCTGGGCACGGACATGGCACTGCTCATCAGGCCACATTGAGGCGGCATCCCACATGACACAGCTAGAAGGACCCACAACAAAGAATGTATAACTATGTACCGGGGGGCTTTGGGGAGAAAAAGGAAAAAAATGAAATCTTTAAAAACAAACAAACAAACAAAAAAACATACCCTAACTTTAGCACTTTAGCAGTTCAGAGAGAATTTAGGGTTTCAACTCAAGTTTTCTGAGATGGGTAAACTGCAATCAAGAGTGAATCTAGTGAGTCTGTATACACCATGGATATTTACCAATTTTTCCCTTTTTACTCCACCTGTTGTTCTATCAGTCTCCACCTTGATTTCTACATTAATTGAAACTAATTTTCTAGTTCCTGCTTTGCCTCAGACAGATTTTTCTCTCTTAACATTCAGATGACTTATGGACTGTTAAGATTTCATTACCTCCAGACTCCTGCAATAAATGCAAACACCTGGCTCTTGCATGCAGATGCAATCTGCATGTCACTCAAAGCTTCTGGGTCTCCTATGATCACACACTTTACTCTCTTAACATCTAACTCATTTGTTAATATTCAGGGCATAAATGATATTCTGAGAAGTTTGAATATTCATATGCAGGCAGAAATTCAACACTGAAAGCTTCTGAAACATGAAGTGACATGCCATTTCAGTGCTTTAAGAAAATGAATTAGTGAACATTATGCATGAATTAGATGAGATATTATTTTCAAAGCACATTTTATAGGACTTCACATATGTTACACCTGTAATATTTATAGTTATTACACAAGGTTAGAATGACTGAGCAGGACCAATTTTCAGATATTAGTGAAGTGAATTAGAAAAGCTTACAGATAAAAAATAGGCTAAATTTAATTTAAATTTGACAGATCTAAAGGGACAAATAGATGGCAATACAATAATATTAGGAGATTCTAATGCCCAATTTACATCAATGGATAGATCATCCATAAAGGAAATGAACAAGGAAACATTGGCCTTAAACAATACATTAGACCAGATGTACTTTAGAGATACATGCAGAAAATTTCACCCAAAGCAACAGAATACACATTCTTCTATAGATTCAGTGCAATCCCTATCAAAATTCCAACAATATTTTTCAAAGAAATGGAACAAATCATCCTAAAATTTGTATGAAATCACAAAAAGTCTTGAATAGCCAAAGCAATCTTGAGAAAGAAGAAGAAAGTTGAAGGTATCATGTCCCTTGATTTCAAACTATACTACAAAGCTATAGTAATTTAAAAAATTGGTAGTGACATAAAAACAGACACATAGAGCAATGGAACATAATAGAGAGCCCAGAAATAAACCCACACTTTATGGTCAATTAATTAACCACGAAAAAGCCAAGAATGTACAATGGGGAAAAGACAGTCTCTTTAATAAATGGTGTTGGGAAAACTGGACAGCCACATGCAAAGGAATGAAACTCGACCACCATCTTATACCATACACAAAAATTAACTTAACTCAAAATGGAGAAAAGAGAACGCTTGAGTACTGTTAGTGGGAATGTAAATTGGTGCAGCAGCAATAGAAAACAGCATGGAGATTCCTCAAAAAGTTAAAAATAGAACTATCATATGATCCAGCAATTCCAATACTGGGTATTTATCAAAAGAAAATAAGGGGCTGGCCCAGGGTCGCAGTGGTTAAGTTTTCACATTCCACTTCAGTGGCCTGGGGTTCACTGGTTCAGATCCTGGGTATGGACCTATGCACTGCTTGACAAGTCATGCTGTGGCAGATGTCCCATGTATAAAGTAGAGGAAGATGGTCACAGATGTTAGCTCAGGGCTAGTCTTCCTCAAAAGAAAAACAAAGAAAGAAAATGAAAACACTAGAGCCATCCCTGATGATCTAGTGGTTAAAGTTTGGCGCTCTCACCACTTCTGTGGCCTGGGTTCGTTTCTCAGTCATGGAACCACATCACTCATCTGGCAGTTGCCATGCTGTGTGGCAGCTCACAGAGAACTAGAAGGATTTACAAGTAAGACATACAATCATGCACTGGGGCTTTGGGGAGAAAAAAAAGAAAGAGGAAGACTGGCAACAGATGTTAGATTAGGGAGAATCTTTCCCTGCCGAAAGAAAAAGAAAATGAAAACACTAACTCAAAAAGGTATATGCACCCCCTATGTTCATTGCAGCATTCTTCATAATAGCCAAGAAATGGAAACAACCTAAATGTCCATGAATGGGTGAATGGATAAAGAAATTGTGGTATACATATACAATGGAATATTATTCAGTCAATAAAATAATGAAATCTTGCCATTTGAGACAACATCGATGGGGCTTGATGGCATTACGCTAAGTGAAAGAAGTCATTCAGAGAAAGATAAACACCACATGACCTCTCTTATATGTGGAATATAAAAAAAACTCAAACAAGCTCATAGATACAGAGAACAGATTGGTGACTGCCAGAGATAGGGGTTGAGGAGTGGGAGAAATGAGCGAAGGGGGTCAAAAGGTAAAAAACAAAAAGGAGGGGAAGTAAATAAACTGACACCTCACCATAGAGGATACAAAAATAGGAAAAATCACACAAAAAGACATTGAAGACAAGGGAATTATGGGAAAATAAATGTATCATGTATTATGGAAAAGCAAATTGAAACAACAAGGTGTCCTACACATCTATTAGAATGGCTACAATCCAAACAAACTAACCCAAAAATACCAGTCCCAGCTAAGATGCAAAGTAACAGGGAATCTCATTTAAAAGAAAGTTAGCAAATATGCTTAAGCCAATTCTTTTCTGAGAGATGATAGTTTTTTTTATTCAAAAACTATCGTAGGGGCTGGCCCCGTGGCCAAGTGGTTAAGTCCGCGTGCTCTGCTGCAGGCAGCCCAGTGTTTCGTCGGTTTGAATCCTGGGCGTGGACGTGGTACTGCTCATCAAGCCACGTTGAGACAGTGTCCCACATGCCGCAACTAGAAGGACCCACAATTAAGAATATACAACTATGTACCGGGGGTCTTTGGGGAGGAAAAGGAAAAAAAAATAAAATCTTTAAAAAAAATCTATTGTAAACATAAGGAAAATAATGTATACAATAATAATCACCCATGTACCTATCAGTCTGCTTTTCAAATATTAATATGTCATTTTGAATAAGAATATCTTTAGAAAATAAAATAACAGAGAATCAGTTGAAGCTGCCTATAGAACTCACCACAATTGCATTTAACCCCTCTCCAGAGACAATTTTTAGCCTTATTTTTAAAAGTATCATTGTCATGCTTGTTTTTATGTTGTTACCTAGGTACATATGTATTCATAAGCTATACATAGAGTATCATTCTGCAAATATTTCAACTTGTATAAAGTAATATATTCTTATCCTTCTGAAACAATTATTTTTGCTCAACAATTTTTGCTGAAGGTTGTGGTACTAGTTAACCTTAACTGTTATAAAATGTATACACACATATGCAACTATTATTTTCTCTATTAAATTTTCTAACTAGTAATAATTGAAATGCTGTTGATTTTTTATAAACTGATCTTATGTTCAGCAATCTTGCTGATCCCCTTATTACTTTTATAGGTTGTTGATTCTCTTGAGTATTTTAGGTATAAAATTATATTTCATAAAAATAAGGAAAAGTTCATCTCTCCCTTGTCAGCTTTTATACCTTATTGCTTTTAGGTGACATGGACAACCTGTTTTCATTTCTAACTTTCATGGAAAGGCTTTCAAAGTCTCACCATCAATAATAGCAACAATAACAATGGCAAGAACATTAATTGAATTCTTGCTATGTGCCGGAAAATATTTCAAGCATCTCACATATATTAATACCTATCTCTTTCATCAACTTTCATGGATAGATATTATTTCTGAAATAAAGAGAAGATATGTAATGTGAGAAGTCATGCATAACCTTTCGGTGACAGAGACAGAATTCAGCCAGGGTGGTCTGGCTTCAGAATCTGTCTTAGCCATTATTATATACCTCTTACATTAATTTGTGTAGGTACTCTTTGTCATGTAGACAAAGTTCATTTCTATTCCCAGTCTATAAGAGGTTGTATTATAAATGCGTGATAAAATTTATCAAATAATTTTTCTCTATTGAAATTTAACTATTTTTTAGGTTAATTTTTATTTGGTTTGTAGGTGATCTCTGCATTTTTTTCCTCTTAGCTTGTACTATTGTTTCAACATAATATGGCAAAACACGTGTTTATCTTCATTTATCTTACTTATTTGAGTCTAGGTGCTTGCATCTTTTCTCAGTTCTGGAAAATTCATAGCTATGTTTTTCAATAATTTCTTTACTATCTTCTCTGTTTTATCCTTCAGGAGTTCTATTTGATAGGATCTATTGGGACAATATTGATACGTTATTATTAACTAATGTCTGTACTTTATTCAGATTTCCCAAGATTTTTACTGATGTCCTTTATCTGTTTCAGGATCCCATCAAGGATGCCATGTTATGTTTAGTTGTCATTGGTTGTGGCAGTTCCTCGATTGCTTTTGATCACCTTGGCAGTTTTGAGGAGGACTGTCAGGTCAGGTGTCTCGTAAAATATCTCTCAATTGATATTTGCCTAATGTTTTTCTCCTGATTAGACTGGCTTTATAAGTTCTGGTGAGGAAAACCACAGAGATAAAGCACCACTCTCATCACATCATATAAAGGGAATATGCTACCAACATGATTTATCACTGTTGATGTTGACCCTGGTCACTTGGCTGAAGAAATGCTTGTTAGATTTCTCCATTGTGAAGTTCCTCTCTTTTCCCCCCTTTCCATACTGTACTATTTGGAGGGAAGTCACTATGTGCAGCCAACACTTAAGGAGTAGAGGGTTATCTTCCACCTCCTTGAGGAGGGGGTATCTGCATAAACTATTTGCAATTCTTCTGCAATGGATATTTGTCTATTCTCCCCTTATTGATTTATTTATTCACTCATTTATTCATATCAGTATGGATTCTTGGATATTTATTTATACTTTTTCTTATAATACAATACATCTTTATTTTGTTGTTCAAGTTGTTCCAGCTTTGGCCATTGAGAACTCCTTCAGATGAGTCTCATATCCCTTTGACAGAATTTCAAAAACATGAGTGTTTTTTTTTTTTTAGCTCTTTCTTACTTAATAGCACTACAACATTCAGGGAAATATATGCGTGTACGCTAATATCTATATATATACATATCCATAAATATTTACCTACATAACCATCTGTATCTATATTAACCCAATTCCACGTGGAGTAGTTTCAGAGTTGCTAAACCCTACTCCTAAGGGAAATAATTTTATCAACTAGCATATACTGCTTATCTCTAGTTTCTTTTGCCCTTCGTTTTACAGACTCCACTTATTTCTAACGTTACCTAGGTCAATACTTTCTCTCTCATCCCTTTCAGTGAGGTTGTTTCATACATTTGTAATACAGATAGATTGTTTTGTCACATTCTTCATTCCATTCTGAGATTCCTCCAACCTCCTAAAAGATTTTTTAAAATTTACATACATAAAGGTTTGCTATTTGTGCTGTAAACTTACATGGGTTTTGACAAATGTATAGTGCCATATATCCACGATTATAGTATAATACAGAATAATTTTACTGTCCTAAAAAATCCCCTAGGCTTCATCTATTCAACCCTCCCCTTCTCCACCTAAACTAATGCTAAGCCCTGATCTTACTGTCTCCATAGTTTTGCCTCTTCCAGAATGCTATATAATGGGAATTATACAGTATATAGCCTTTACAGACTGTCTTCTTTCACTTGGTAATACGCATGTAAGATTCCCATATTTCTTTTCTTTGTGGCTTATTAATTCACTTCTTTTTGTCACTAAATAACATTCCATTATATGGATGTACCACTGCTTATCAATTCACCAACTGAAGGACATCCTGAATGTTTCCACTTATTGATTATAAATAAAGTTGCTATAAACATTCATATGCAGGCTTTTGTGTCCACATAGGTTTTCAAAAAAGTTGAGTAAATACTTAAAAGCACAGTTGCCAGATTATTTAACTGTGTAATAAGCTGCCAAGCTGTCTTCAAAGTGTCTGTACCATTCTGTATTCCCTCCAGCAATGAATGAGAGTTCCCATTGCTCCACATCCTCATCAGCATTTGATGTTGTCATTTTTTTTGGATTTTAGCCATTCTAATAGGAGTGTAGTGATATCTCACTGTTGTTTAATTTTAAATTATTTAGTAAAAAATAATGTTGAGCATCCTCCCAGAAACTTGATTCATATAGAAATTTCAAGGTCCTCCTCTTACAGTGATATTTGGAATACAACAGATTCATTCATGAAGCCAGCAACTCACTGGTACTAAGATCGTGCATATAACCTCCTCATTCCTGAGACTGCAGCTTGCTTGAAATCCACACTTCACGTTTTGGGAAGTGGTGTGTAACAGTATATTTTCTCAGCTTCTTTTTCATGGGGGAAAGTAGGCAACTCCTCCAGCAGTCAGCTTCAAGCAGTGATAATTGCTCTAGTCCCTCTTTTTGTGTAGAACAGTTTGTCCCTTTTATCCCACTTGAGCTAAGATCTAATCCATCATGACCATCTTCTGATGGAGACCCCAAAGTCCTATGGTTTTAGCCCTGTTTATTGCTTTGAATTTGAATTTCAGTTTTGTTTCCTGTCCGTAGACTTTTAAAAATATTCAGCTATATATTTTTCGAAATTTCTATTTTTACATTTTTCTATCATTGCTCTGTGTTTGTACCACGTGAAGAAGTAGTCTAATGCGAGCCCAATGATCCTCACCTCCTATTACTTACTCTCTTGTGTAATCCCTTCCACTTGAGCATTGCCAGAAACTGTAAGTTGCTTCTATCCAATACAACAGCAAAGGTGATGGGATATCACAGTCATAACAACCTTACATAAAATTGCAATCTGTCTTTCTAAGAGGTTCTCTCTCTTGCTGGCTTTGAAGAAGTAGGTTGTCATATTGTGAGCTGCCCTATGGAAATGGCCATATGGTAAGGAACTGAAGACAGTCTTTAGCCGGTAACCAGCAAGAAACTGAAGCCCTAGTCTGACAGCCTATAAGGAACTGGATTCTGCCAACAACCATGTGAGCTTGGAAGTGGATCCTTCTCCTGTCAACCTTCAGATGAGAGCCCAGCCTTGACTGACCCCTTGATTGCAGCCTGGCAGAGGACTCAACCAAGCCATGTCCATACTCTCGACAGATAGAAACTGTGAAATGTTAAACATGCTTTAAGCTGTTAAGTTTGTGATAATATTTTTATGCCACTATAGAAAACTAATATACACCATGAGAAGTGTATCAAATTGTGAACACTGCAAGCCACCTTGACTAAAAAACTTGGTTAATAATTTTTAAAGAATATTTACAAACTCTTGAAAATACGGTGGCTTATGTTATGAGACAAGATGCAAATTTTAAAATAAAATATTGAAGTAGGACAACACAATGTTGTTAACGAGTCAGGCAGAGTGCAGTCATTCACAACGTTATTAAACACCTTGTATGTGCTAGTCACATGCATGTTCTGTGGTCACATAACTAATAAATTCATACCCTCTTTTCAATACTTGATACTATTGTCACAATATAATGCCATTAAACTTGTTCATTTTGATAACGTAACATTTCCCAATTTATTATTCAGATTATACTGGATATTTTTCCATAAAATTACTTTATAATACTAAAATCTTTACGTTTTATAGACTTTTATTGTTCTCCAAAAAGAAGTAGACAATGTGGGTATAAATAGAACATACATAGTAATACAGGATATTTGTGTAAAATTTAAGAATTAGGTTTTTAAATGACAGTGAGGTGAGTAGAAATTATCTCATCTCTGGAAAAATGCATTATGTCATAATGACATTGGAAATCAACAGATACATCATTACAGTATACATATAAACTTTCCTGAAGGGACATTGAGACATTAAATAGGCTTTATTTCAAATGCCAATGAAATAAGATAATGACATTCATCTATAATTCTTTAAAATGAAGATAATTTTTCTGTAGTCATTAATATTAGATTATGTTATGGATGGTGATATAAATGTTATTTCATCCCAATGAATAAGCTTTTCCAATTTGTCATCAAATCTTTTCAGTTCTGCCTTCAAAGTAAATCTAGGCTCTGACCGATTCTCACCACCTCCGCTACTGTTACATAACACCCTAGTCCTATTCATGGCCAGATCTCTCCTCCACTCCTGCGATAGACCTCACACTGGGCTCCCTTCATTTACTCATTTCTCAGCAGTTTATTTACTTCACAGTAACCAGTAATCCTTTTAAAACTTGAGTCAGAAAATGTGCCTTCTGCTCAAAATCCTGTAATAGCACTCCATTTCATTTAGAATAAATACAGAAGTTCCTACAATGGTTATATTATCTTGCAAAACTTGACTCTTATTATGGCTCAATCTCATCTATTACTACTCCCACTTCTCTCTTTGCTGGCCTTGTTTTGTTTCTGCTCAGATTAAGCATCCTCCTCCCTCAGAAATTTTGCACTTCTTTCCTCTGCCTGGAATGCTCTTTCTACACATATCTTCACATATTGCAGCCTTGTATCCTTCAGGACTTTGCTAAAATGTCACCTTCAATTGTCCCCTTGACTATGTATTTTGTTTAATACTTATTTATTGTCTATCTCCCCATGAGCAGAATATAATCTACATTATAAGGGGGATTTTTGACCACTTTTTGCCTAATTCCAAAACAGTACTTACCATAGAGTAGGCACTAAATAAACATTTTTGCATGAATGAATAATGGATACTATCCCAAAAGGACAATTATTGAAAACTAGTAAATTGATATTCAAGGCCAATTTTTTCCATGGAAACACAAGGAAAGTCAATTGCTAATTCATTTTTGAATGTAAGTTATGTGTAGGCCAAAATAGAATTCTGTTTGTGATTTCACCATAGTATCTATGGATACTGGGCTATGTTTTACAACAGAGAAACATATATAACATAATTGTTAAAAGTTAAGCCTTTCTAACTGACAAACCCAGTGGTAAATTCAACTCCACATTTACCAGACTTTGAAATATTATTTAACCTGCCTAAACATCAGAATTCTCATCTGTACAATGCTAGTTAAAACAGTGGCAACATCATTCAGCTACTGTCAGAATTAAATGAGATGATACAAGTTAAGCATCCAGTTTAATGCCTAGAACTTAGTAAATACTCCATAAATGTTACCTCTTCCTAGTAGTATGATATAATATTCACCAGTCAGTGAACACAATTTAGTATATTGCTTAATCGTGTGGGCTCAGATATCAGACATACCTAGGTTTGCATCTCAGCTCCACCACTCACCAGCTTTGTGACCTCAGGTACATTACTCGACTTCTGTGAGGCTCGGTTTACCCATCTATGAAACTGGTATACAGTAGGCCCCACCGCAAACGGTTTGACATAAGAGTTGCTTGAGATAAATGCATATTTATTACAGTGCCTAGACCATGGTAAGCACTAAAGAAATTAGCTATTAATACTGGATGGTAGAATGGAAAGGTATCCGTATGACACGCAATTAAGAGCACAAGTAACACATCTCCTTCATCACCCCCACCCACTCTACATACAACACACATGTAAACAGACAAGCACCAATATTCTTTGTCTCAGAAGTGTCGTTAAGGCATGACAAATTGAAGATTCTCCCTGTGCCTTGGGAGGCCCTAATCTATCTCTGAGCTTAATTCCTAGTAGCTTATGAGAAGGACAGAGGGGGGGAAAAGGGAGTACTGCTACATACTGGTACCAAAAAGGACTTAAGATGTGCATACAATATGATAATAATCTCTTCCTTTTGTATGGGGTCTTGCACTTTGTTATGAAACTCTCTTTCCTCTATGTAAGCCCTTTAATATACACAGTATATCAAATCAGAATATACAGGGCTGTTTATCATGTAAGGGGCTGTCTAGAAACAATTCACTTATATAAATTATTAAGACAGGAAGGAGGGCAATATATGGAACACTTGACTCTGATCATGACCTCTTTCCAGGAATGCTTCTGCTACTACTGTTTTCTGGAGTTACAATCAATAAATTTTTTCCTTTTGGTCAAATATTGCCTGTTGCTTGTAGACATATTTTCATTTGCAACTATCTTTAGGAAAGATAAAGTACTAAGTTAGACACCCCTTTCTGTGAATGAGTTGATGGAATTTTTCTAAGCAATAGTTCATCTAGGGTCCAAGAGCCTCTGCAAAAGCAGGAAAGAAGAAGGGAACTTTTGGCCATGGGAGATAAATTTCCCTTGAATGCATCAGAAGTTTTACACTTTGAGTTTTAGTCATTTCTTCTTTACCATCAAATATCTGTATTTGACCACAGAACTTCAAATCTGGTTCTATCTTAAAATCACCGTAAGCAGTGTTTGGGAGTATCATTGTCTTTTACCACTCTCACTCTTAAAAACCTGAATACTCAACGAATACTCTTTTAACAAGATGTGTCTATAATTAGATACCTGCTTACTTTCAGAAAAATACAACAGACTTTCTGGCCATTACTTTATTAAACCAGTGATCAAACACACAGCCCCACACATATACATACACAGAGCTTCCCTTAGGGCTCATGAGCCCATATTAATGGATTCATTATTTCTGCAGCAAGTTAATCCTTGTCATCTATGATCAGTAGAGTATTATTAAAAAGCATCAAGCAGCACACATCTCCGGATTCATGTATTCTGTTATCACCCTGAAGAAGGCAGGTGAGCTGATTAACTGCTGACAACTATATTGGCAATAATGGAAAATGATCATTATTTTCTTAGTTCACAGGAAATTACAAGTATGCAGGTACAATTTAAAAGGCAGCCTACAGCGATATAAAAAACCCAAGTAATAATGTAACTTATTTTCCTCCATTTTTCAAAAATCCGGAGCAATGTAGAAATGCAAGCTAGGAGTTTTTTATGTACTACTTTAAAAGATATTCTAAATGCAGAGTGAGACCTGAAGGTTTATTAGATATATTCATTATGTCAACATTTAGAATCTAAGTAAACCTCATTTCTTTGTTAATAAAAGAAACTGAAAAAATAATGATCTGAAAAACACAACTATTAGTGGCCTATTTTGAGTCCTAGTCATTTCGAGCCATTTGATCAAATCTTTGTCAAAAATAAGAAAAAATCCCTGTGTATTTCTTGGTTGCATCCTAAATGCCTCCATGGGTAAAATTTGTTTATAGAATTATCAAAACCTACTTTCTCCACTGGGGTTCCTATATTTCTACCAATGAATCTCATACTTATTGAAGGTGTTAATGCATTCTATAAGAAGTGTCTTACATTTAAAATCTTAGTTGAGGATTAATAAAGCACTATGCCAGTAGAACCAAACAAAGGTCAGGAAGGTAAAATCCATGAGCAAAGCTGGCTGCGTGTGAGACAGTAGAGAGCGGTAAAGTATATATGGTAAACTTGGGAACATGGCGTGTCTAGAGACATTTAAATACAATTATTTTTAAAATGCTGGATGAGATTAACAAAATATATCTGCAAGAGGCCTACACTTGAAACCACTGCTCATGTTCGGCTGCATTCAGAGCTTGGTTTGTCTGTCAGTATGAAAGAATGCAACTCCTTGGGATTCAATACAGAAATGAGCCCAGAGCGCAGTGTCCTAGCCATCACCAGACCTAATTAACAAAGGCTCCTTGGACGTTGTTATGAGATGATCCTTTCTGTGTATTTTTAACACCTAACCGTATGAAATCTTTCTAGTTTTTTCAGTTTTTCTAGTTCTTCTCGGTGCTCCTAGAAGGCTTTGTATATATCTCTATTGTGACACTTGTCATCGTGTGCTGTAATGATTTGTTGGCACCTCTTTGTCTTTCATTGGACCATGAGCACCTCAAGGGCACAGGCTAAGGCGTATTCTTTGGCGAAAGCCCACTCCCAGGATTTTATCGGTACTCACATATTTCTCTCTCATAAATGTTAAGTTTTATAAAATTCATTGATTTCTTTTTAGGAGATAGGTAAAAAGGATGGTAGACAAGTACTGGGGTGACAGTGCCTTAGTTTTGAATAGTTTTATAATCGGTTTAGAAATTTAGGTGTAGCTCTAGGCACTTAGAAATCATGTACACAATTTTATTGTATGTTTGGTTAAAGCTCCAAAGGAAAGATGGGGGAAACACACTACCATATAATAATTTATATGCATATGGATAATTTATATTTCCTTTAAGGCAACTTGTTGAAGTTTACGTACTTAGAGAAATTTGCTTAACTTCTAGGGGTGTTTGCCCTCTGGGCAGGGGATTATAGAAAATGTAGGACTAGGCCATGCATGAGAGGTGTTGTTGAGAACTGGGGTTTTATAAATTCATCTAGAGTTGATTAGGTTGCAGGGAACTATTTGTAATAATCAAATTCACTGTATGTTAATTGATAACACAGAACATCAATTTCTTAGAATTGGACATACTCCTCACACTAGCTATTTGACAGCTTAGTGTGACAGCTTTCTCTTGGGCAAATGTACTAAGAGTAGGGATGCAAATTTTAGATTAGAAGATTTTATTTTATTTTTAGTATATTTTGTCAGCTTCAAATTAGTACAAAAGAGTTTAAGCATTTTGCAGGAGTTATTTCCCTTATAGCTTGATGAATTGCCCTGCTTTACGTCAAGGATGTATATGTTTAAAGAACAAAGGTTTAGAAACAGAATTCTAATCCTGATAAATAGTAGTGAAGACTCAGAGGCACATTTGTGGTATTTAAAAAAGTATTCATCAATCAGGAAAAACCCTTTGGCATAACACCATTATTTCATCATAAGTAGATGACAATGAACTAGATTTCAGTAAAATCTATATGTGTTAAATCTAAGAGGGTATATTTCTGAAGTTATGTAAGGCTGCTTGAAAAGATTTAAGAGGTGGGCAACTTGAACACACAGATCATATCTCTGAATGGAGTACTCATTTCAATGATAAAAGTACTCTGACCTTTTACCTGTATCTGAGTTAAACTCCTGTGCTTAATATTATGCTTAATTATGCTTAATTATTTAATGCGATATTTAAAAAAAAATTTATGGAGCATGTATATTAGGACTCTTTTCCTGACATAGGATACTTTTAAGGCAATCTAATAGTTACTACTCTAAAAAAAGACCA